>NC_066584.1:412381318-413581318 GCF_024323335.1 Lathyrus oleraceus
CGATTACGTAAGTGAGAGGTATTATCACCCCTCATGTCCGTTGTACTCAACGGGAACCATTAGGTTAGTTGAGTGCGTCAGTGTTAACTTAGAAATGTGAGGCTTATCAAGTTATTAAGAGGGGAAAGAAGAATAGGAACAAAAGAAAAGAGAAAATATTTTTGGATTTTTTTATTAATGTGCGAAGAAAGGAACTAAACCTAACTTTTTTCATTAATGGGCCTGACAAGATTTACAAATCCTGCTCCTACGTATTTTAGCGAAAGCTACTTTGTGCCAATCAACGAAAACATTGTTGGACTACCTAAAACAAGTGGAGAATGGGATGTTTGCATCACAGCTGAATGGATTTACAAATCAATGTTTGTGGGATACGTTGCAAGCTTACTCACACATTCAAGTGGACGAAACATTATTTTGCATAATCTTGAAATAAAATATCTTTGGTTTGAGAAAAGGGTTTAAGGATCAATCACACGACAGCGAGAAAAGAGTTTGATTGGTTTGAAGTATATTTGGATGATGAGGGAGTTCGGAGTGGCGAGAACTACATATTGGTTCCTAACTCTCGGGAACTCGTGGACTATAACACGTTCCCTTTTCATCTTGATTTGAGGATGATGAGAGTTTGGATTGACGAGAACTACATCTCAGATCTAACTCTCAGGAGCTCGTTGACTACACCTGGTCCTTTCTTCTCCCTTATTGAAAAAGTGTTGAATAGTTGTTAAGTATCTTTTTTTTATTGTGAAAATAGCTTGACGATCGAACATTTGATGATCGATTACAAAAGGTTTGAATGAAATTGTTTGAAAGATTGGAATGGATAGACATGAATTGAGTTTGAAATGAATTTATTTGTTATTGGAACAATACCCGACGTTGGATCTAGTTTGAAAAGGGGTTGATTTTATTCTTGTGTTAGAACTCGCTAAACAAGCAAACAAAGAAATAAAACGGTAAACATTATTATACATCATGGGAATGAGGTACATTTTGTCGAATGAGGATACGAGATAATGAAAAAATTAAATCAATCTCAATAAACATACATAAATAGATGAGTGTAAGTGCACAAGGAAATGATATCATTGTAAGAAGATCCAAGAGTAACACATGTGAAGAAAATAACAACACACAAGTTATATTTATAACACGTTCAATAATTAACTCGAAAGAAGTAAAATTGAAGCGTGCACAGATCAAAATCAAGATGCGAGGATGCGAATCAAAGTCACAAAACGCAATGACATGCAAGGAAAAAATGAAATTGAGAGGTGCAAGCAAAACCCTATGTAATGTGCTCAAAGCCGATTTATGTATATTGACAATAATGGAAATATCGTATACAAATGATCAAAACATGGCAAAATATGATCAATGCATCGGTAAAATAATAGGTGGATTAACTACATGAGAAATGTCGAATACACAAATTAAATATTAGATGCTTAATAAGGTAAAGATTCAAAGGAACAAGGCAAAAATCCAACAAATATCGCATTGTTTTAAACATTCATATGGTGCATTTATAATATGATTATGATACATTCTTTTATGTGAATATTGAATATTATGAATGAGTACTATTAATATTCGATTAAATTATTCCTTTTTAATAACAAATTCTGTTTAGGAAGAAAGTTCAAATTACATTTTATAATTTTAACACACTTTATGACTATTTAACCAATTTTACTTTATAATGAAAAAATTGTTTAAATTATTTATAAGACAGACTAATATTAATATCTTAATGTAATTGATACTTATAAGTCTCTCTCTCTCTCTCTCTCTCTATATATATATATATATATATATATATATTATATATATATATATATATATATATATATATTATATATATATATATATATATATAATATTCGTTTAAAATATATTTTGGTAAAGAAGAAAATCCAAATTATCATCTTTATGTTTACTTATAGATTTTACAATTTCTTTACAATTTTTTTACAATATTATATTTCATTTTAAATTCACTTTTCGTTTCTATTTTGATTAGAATAATATATGACGGGGTGAGGGTTAGTTCAATTAGTTAAAGTTAAATGAATATAAAATATCAATCTAGAGTTCAATATTTGTCCGCAACATTTTATTTTTATTTTTCATAATATACTAATGTAAAAGAATTATTGATACCGATAAGTAAATAATTTAAAAAATATATATCATGGTATGAAAAAATATTTAAATATGATAATATTTATTGGAATTAATTTTTATGTATTGACAATGTAAATTTTTTTACACAGGTACTTGATCAAATTACACTATAGCTTCACTTTTATTTGAGATAAATTGGTTGAGCAAGCTATTGATCTTAGGTTTAATATTTGACAACAATATTTAAATTGGTTCAACTCTAAACAAAAAAGTTATTTGTATTCTTATCTTAATATAGTTAAATTGAAAATACTAACGAATCAATAATTTTAAAATAAAATACATAAATAATTTTTTATTGTTTAACAAGTCGAATACATTAATTCAAAAATAATTTTTTGGTAAGGAATAAAATCCAAAGTTCAAATTACCATCTTTATATAGATAAACACTACATGTTGTGAAATTATATTTAGATGAGTATAAATTATTAGTTCAAAGTTCAATCTTTATCAACAACATTTCTTTGTATTTATATAATGTACTATTGTAGGAAAAAAGTTGAAATTTATAAATAGAAAACTTTAAAGAAATCTATCATGAGATTAATTGTTATGTTTTGACTATGTATTTGTTTACATATGTATTTACTCAAATTACATCATAGTGTAACTTTTATTTAAAATAAATGGGGTGAAGACGTGGGTTTAAAGTTTAATACTTATAAATCAAAACCTTTATATATATATATATATATATATATATATATATATATATATATATATATATATATATATATATATATATATAATATATATATATATATATATATATATTATATGAGAATCAACCTGAATAATTAGATTTTAAATAAATTAAAAAATAAGAGAGAAAATTGATTAATAATAAAAATGAGATATAATCTCACCCATTTATTTTATATATATATGGTACGATTCTTACGAGAGAAATGAGAATATTTAATTCTAACCATCAAATTAAATTTTGATCTATTAAAATTAATAGACTAGATTGATTTTTATTTCTATAATTCTCTTTATTTGTAATTCATATAATCTTCACAAAAATTAATTAACTTTATATGGCGACGATTGCAAGATCAAATCAGTCGCAAGTTCCTTTCCGATGGGCTCCCTCAGCTAACTTGTCTTGAGAAAGGGATTTTGAAACTTCAAACCTTTCATGCCTTGTTTGTTCTTCATAGAGCATCTTCAGGTATTTTATTATATCGAACGTTGCCATGTTCTCATGTTGGTTTTGCAACTCTGAGTTCATGGTAGCTAGCATGAGGCAACCGGTTTCATTGGCATCATCGACATGCTTCAGGAACAAGTTTCTCCAAAACATACAGCTTTCTATCATGTTTGAGGACAATCCTCAGATTTCGGTGTCAATCCAGAAAATTTGTCTCAGACAATTTTTTCCTTATCAAGGATTGATCGTAAAATATTGTTAGAGGTGTTTGTTGTCATGGTAATATACATGAAAAATAATGAAAATATAAGTATCACTAAAATAACATATTTAATTAGGCCTTTAATTAAATATGCTCCCATTATTTTACTCAAAACAAATGACCCTCACCATTTGATTCGGAAAATCCCGTTGAAAGATTTTCTAGTGGGTCGAGATTCACATTTCACTTTGTTTTAAGTCCGCGTAGGAGGATTATAAAAAACTAGGTTATTTAGGTAGAAACTCCTTCCAATTATATCTAATACAACTCTCGAATATTTTAGTTGGGTGAATAACTCCTTATTCCAATCCATACATTGATCATTTCCAACTCTTACTTCTAAACGTATATAATCTTATTATAATTTGCTTAGTTAAGTTTGACCCATTGTTTTAGAAATTGGATATTACAATTATCTCATCACACCTTACTAATATAGAACATGCACCTCGCGTAGGCGAAACCTACATTATTCGATACTAGTCTTGATAAGTGCTAACACTTGGAAAACATAAATTTAATATTTAATTTGAGGGAATTTGCAATTATTCTGATTTCACAAGCTTATTTATCATATAAATCGCCTCTCACATGCATCAACATACATTCACATGCATCAACATACATATAAAATGAATCAGTTATGGCCCATAGCGCAATTATTCTCCCAAGCCAATGAGAGAACCTAAGCTAACCTAATAACGATTTAAGCTTCTCCAAGCAAGATCTTCAAGGTTGTCCTCCTTTGATATTGTATTCTTCTCTTTCTTCATAACATTACATTACATAAAAGAAACTCATTTTACATACGACGGGGAAAGATAAGAAAAGAAGTTACATTAAGAGATTAAAAAAGAGGCATGACACGCAAGTCGTATTTTAAAATCCCAAAACAAAATAAAGGAAAACTAGGGCCATAACCGATCACCACAAGATAATAATAATAATAAACACATTATTATTAATAATTTAAATTCTGTTAATTAAATAAACCAAATTAATGAACAATTCATTTAAAATCGACGTCGATTTTCGCATCAACACTTGATACTTTAAAGCACAACTGTTGCGCAGTCATAACCCTAATCACATAACTCTTTCACAACACAACCCTTGTACCATCATGAACCCTAATGCACCAATTTCATACCGTCAAACACACCTCGATTGTTAATTCAGTATGATTGATCAACATGTCATTGCTTCACCATACTTTCATCGGATTCTGAAGCAAATGACCATTGATCGCTGAAAGGAAAACAACAATTAAGTGTTTGAATGAACGAAACAGAAACAATATATCATATATATACTGTATTTTGCATCAGAATTACTTATATCATATATATAACTTGATCAATCTTAATTGGGTAACCTATGGACGATCGATGTATTGTTGCTTTACCATACTAACGTCGGATTCCGAAGCATAGTCAACATCAATCATCCAAATCGTACACACATGATGCCAAATTTAATTACTCGTTTATTATTTAATTCATTCTGTCTTTTAATCGTAGTAATACAGAAAATACAGAAAATAAACAATTGTCAGATGCATGGTTTCGTAAGTGGCTCTGATACCACTGAAGGAGAATAGTGATCCAAAACGCAACGGAATTTAAAATTTTCTCCTTTAGTGATCCTTACGAATGGGCATGATCAGTGATAGAATCATTACCTCTTGTGGCGATTGAAACCTTTGATGCAGATCTAAGGAGAGATCGCGAACGTTGAATGGTGACAACGCCTCTACTCAGTCCATATGAATGAATTCCTTCAGTCTCAGTGTTAGCTGCTAGGAATGAAGGCTTTGAGTGTGAGAGAGAGAGAGAGAGAGAAACAAAATTTCATCTAAACAAATACTTCTGCACAAGGGTTCTATTTATAGAACCACTTATGTGGGCTGTAAGATAAAAAGCTCACTTAAGTGTATGTGGCCGATATCTTATGATATACCAAAATCACTTAAGTGCGTGGTAACTTACCATATTTCGTATTCTACTTAAGTGCATCGTACCTTACGATGTTCTACAATTCACTCAAGTGCACTGTACCTTACGGTGTTCCTTATTTACTCTATCTCTCATCAATCCGTCCTTTTGTGTGTGACCCTGTAGGTTTTCGCGGTATTGACAATTATATTAAATCACATATTTAACATAATAAACAGTAAGCGGTATCTAGCAACACATCACTGCTACCCAAGACACGAAAATGTCATGTGATCTGACAAATCCTTTTGTGATAATACTTGTGTGTACGGTTACCCTTTTACCCTTATGTCTATATTGAACACAAGGCATAGACCGTGTCATCCTTGTCCAGTTCAATTTGGGCCCTTAGACATTTATCCTATTATGCAGGATGGGTAAATTCCATCTAGGTCACTCATGTCCCTCAGCATGCTTCGTGGAGTACCCATCAACTGTCTTTATGATCATCCAGTTACGGGCAATGTTTGATCAGTAATAAAGCACTCGACTCTACATCTAGGGTCCATAGTTCAGGTCGAAGGGTGGTATACACCACTATCACCATGAGAATAACTTATGACACTTCGTATAACATTCTATATAGTATTCTCATAGCAGGTCAATCCAGTATAAATATTACTCCTAATATGCATACCTATGTTTAAGACTTGATAACTCCTTATCCATGATCCATGAGATGCGATCATCAATATATATGCATAGTAGTCTTAATGCTTTAATGTTATCCCACTTCATAATAAATCTCGACTATAGATACTTTAAGAATAGTGTCCTTATGTTTAATGGGATCTCATGATTAAGTCAGACTTGATACATTAAACCGACTAGCTATTCTAGGGACTTTATTAAATAAACATAATAAAGAAAAAATACTTTTATTATTAATAAATAATTTGATAAAAGTACCAAAAGTATTGGTCTCTAGGGCTTACGCCAACAAATTTCCCCTATGATCGACTTGTAGCCCAGTTAGAAAGTGAAAGTGAAACGGTCAGATGTTCTTTGATGTATAATGACACAAAAACTAATGAAGTTGTGGAATCAATTTGCACCAAAACTACGATGTCATGGTATGCTGACTTTGTCAACTACTTAGCAGCTGGAGTACTTCCACCAGACATAACTTACCAGCAAAAGAAGAAATTCTTCCATGATCTTAAACATTACTATTGGGATGAACCCTTAATTTTCAAAAGGGGCGCCGATGGTATTCTCCGTTGATGTATCCCTGAATCGGAAGTAAATGACATCATATCTCATTGCCACTCTGCATCCTATGAAGGACATGCTAGCACCTCAAAGACTTGTGCGAATATCTTACAATCTGGTCTCTTTTGGCCTAATATTTAGAAAGATATCCACACCGCGGTGCCAAGACACTGGCAATATCTCTAGGCGCGACGAGATGCCACTGAAAGGTATCTTAGAAGTAGAATTCTTTGATGTTTGGGGTATAGATTTCATGGGACCTTTTCCATCTTCTTTTGGGAACAAATACATACTCGTTGCAGTTGATTACGTATCGAAATGGATCGAGGCAGTAGCCTCTCCTACTAATGATGCGCGAGTAGTCATCAAACTTTTCAAGAATGTGATTTTTCCTAGATTCAATGTACCAAGGATTGTCATTAGCAACGGTGGCCCCCCTTTCATTTCAAACATCTTTGAAAGACTGTTGCGCAAATATGGAGTCCGACACCGAGTAGCAACGCCTTACCACCCTCAAACAAGTGGGAAAGTTGAGGTGTCTAATAGAGAAATTAAGCGAATATTAGAGAAAAACGTTGCAACGTCTAGGAAAGATTGGTCTAAGAAACTTCATGAAGCTCTGTGGGCCTATATGACAGCTTATAAAACTTCCATAGGAACCACTCCATTTAAACTAGTTCATGGTAAATCATGTCACCTGCTTGTAGAACTCGAGCATAAATCTTATTGGATCGTTAAGACCCTAAACATGAATTACACATCCACAGGAGAGAAAAGAATCTTAGATATCCATGAACTAGAAGAACTTCGATTAGATGCCTACGAAAATGCCCAGATTTACAAGAAAAGAACCAAACTGTGGCACGATAGACGAATAACAAGGAGAGAATTCCACGAGCGTGGCATAGTCCTTCTTTTTAATTCTCGACTTAAATCATTTACAGGCAAGCTTCGTTCTAGATGAGCTGGCCCTTTTGAGGTCATAAGAGTCTTCTAAAGTGGAGTTGTAGAAATAAAAGGTAAATCCAATGAGACATTCGTCGTAAACGGGCAACGACTTAAGCATTACCAAAGCGTAGAAAACAAGGATTTCTCCATGAGTTACAAATTAGAAGAGTTGCCCACTCTTTCAAAAGAATAGCCTCATTCTGATTTATGTCGAGCTCCCGACATTAAACGAAGCGCTACGTGGGAGGCAACCCACGATTTTAAGTTTTTATTTTCACTTATTATAGCTGTTACTAGTATATTTTTTATTTATTTTTACTTTTATTCTTATTCTTCTTATTATTATTACTATTATTATCTCGTTTAGCACTACTTACGGTTCAATTAACTAGTAACATAATCTTCGTCTACTTTCAGGCTAACGTAGCTTAGGATATCTCAATACTAACTTAGGAGAATGCATCCTGTTGATGACATAGAGGTTGTCTTTAGGAACAAAGCTCAAAGAAGACTTTTTTAGCTCAGACAAATATGGAATTATCTATTTATCCTGATGGACTCACCATGATCACCTTAGGAATCCGAGATAGTGTGACGTACCTTCTTGACCAGATACGTTGGGACAACTTTGCTATGAGGAAGAGGTTTAGCCCGTACCGTAGGCTTACCCTTGAGTTTCTAAGTTCCCTTTACTATGATCCTAACAGAGGATTGGATTTGGGATAGGCCTAGCTACTTTAAGAACACTTGCGACCAAATACTATTTCACCCACCATGAGATGGTTGACTGTAAGACCCCAATTTTGACCCTAAGATCCCTCATGCAATTTCATCATAAGCATTAACATTGGGATCATACCTTGGCATCCTCCTTACCCCTCTTTTATTGGGTTTGTTTAGGGAAATATCACCAAGAACTATATGATTGTATCATACTTGTATTTTATCATTTTCACTAACCAAAATACCAAAAATATGTCTTTGTATTTGCCTAACTCTTTTGTAGGTAGGGCATGATCCCATTGATCTATCAAGTTCACATCTAGGGTTTGAGACCCTCATGAACAAAGAACACAACCATGTATTGATACAATAATGGTCACAAGCATCATATATGAGTCCTAATGATCTCTACATGTTATTTTGACCAAGTTTTCTTCAAGAGTTTAAGGGTGATTTGCCTTGGAAATCCTAGTTTGATTGGGTATCTTGAGTAACTTCTCCAACAAGCTATCTCACCAATTGATAAAATTTCTTAAGGGATACTTCAAAATTCATCATATTATGCATATATGATCTACCATGAGCCTAGAAAGTCAAGAGAATTGAAGATTAGCAAGTTGGTTGATGGTGGTTGGCCAGATGAATTCATCTGATCAAAACTGGATCTCCCTAGATCCTATCTCCTACAATTTTCACCATATGAGAATTCTTCTAAGACAAAACTTACTCTAAATAAAATTTCAAACAACTTCCATGTTGAGACCTAGAGCTAGTTTTGCTTGGAAAATCATTTTTTATGTTGAAACATTATAGGTCATTTTGTCTAAACCCTAATTTGAAAGTCAACTTCCCAAGGCCATAACTTGCTCAATTTTATGACATGAAATATTTCCAAGTTTAACAATCAAATTCAAGGTGTCTACTTCAACTTTAATGTTTGGAGTGATAGCAAATTCAACTTTTATGAGCATGTGATATGAGGCTACATTATAGGTCACTTTTGACCTATACCATTGAACAAGTGATTTTTCCAAACTTCAAAAATGCATAACTCTATCATTTCAAATCCAAATGACATGACATTGTTGACCATTTTGAAGGTTTTTGAAAGATTTACAATTTTTATGAATAAACTTTTATCATTTGAAGCTCACATAAAAAGTTAAGCAAGGTGGAATATTGAGATATATGGCTTGACACTTAGAAAAAATTTCAACATGATAAAATTTCCAAACTTCCACTTCAAAATTCATCTTGATATAAGCTTCAAATGGAAAAATGTTGAACATGAAAGTTGTTCCTCTTGATCTAACCTTTCCAAAAAGTCCAAGTTCATCTATTTTGGATTAGAATTGAATAGGCTGCGCATGGCTTGAACATTGCATCATCATTTGGCAAAGATCAAACTTCAAGTTTCCATGTAAACTTACCTTGCAATCCAAGTTGATTTCAGACTCTCTCACACTCAATTGTGGACCTAAAGTAATGATCTCATGGGTATGTACACGCCCATGCACCCATGCATCATCCATTGCCAATTTTGGAAAGTCATTTGGAAGGTGCAAATATCACATGATCCAGCTATAAATAGAGCTCCATATGCTCATAATTGAACACACATTCGCGCCAGCTTTGATCCTAGACCCCTAACCCTTCTATTTGAGAGGATAATCCTGAGAATTTCATCTTGAAATTGAGTTTGAATCTCACTGTTTTGAGATTCAAAACTCCAGGGATCCAAGACCTTTTGTGCATTTTATTCTACTTCTGCAAGCATTCTGAGTGAGATCAAGCACGAGCCAAGGCAAGAACAGTTGAATCCAGACCTGCATTGAAGGTATTTTCCAGAAAATTTCATCTCTTCAATTCTCTCTCAATCTTGCTCAATTCTCTTGATTCTTTGGTTGTCTGAAATCCTACCAATGTAGGCAAGAAGATTGAGTTGCTTAGAGGTCAAATCGAAGCAACTCAGTTGACATACCTCAAAATTCAACTCCTCATATCTTTCTATATGTGAGGAGTTACTTAAAATTGAGGTCAGATTCGTGCTATACGCCATTTTTTCTTTCAGATCATGTCCTCCTTTTTCATTTTTTTGATGGTGATGAGTGAACCAGTCCGACCAGGGTCACCGGAGAAGATGACCGGCCTTTGGACGTCGATGGTGTGTTGGCACGATTCAGAGCCATTGATCCCTTTTTAATTTTTTTTATCTCGTACGTTGTTTTTAATTACCATGATTGTGCCGCGTTGCCTCAAGTCCACCATGGAACGCGCGCTGGTGGCCACTTAATCTGCCACCTCAATTAATGAGGGAGATCAAGTAGTCCACGTTTTTTCTGATTAATTGAATTTCATTTTAATTACTTTATTTTCATTAATTCATATTAATTTTAATATTAATCCAAAAAATATGAGAGTTTCACCCAAAATCTTCAAATAATTTCCTCTTTCATATTTTGAATTAAAATTATTTTTTGGATCATTATTAATATTTTTCATGATTTAATTGATTTTTCATTTGTTTTTAATTGTTTAAAAATACTTTTAAGTCTTTAAAAATTCTGAAATTTTTCCTCCAAGGTCCTTTGACCTTGTTTGACCTATGATAAATCTCATGGCCATTTATTTGGTGTTTTGATGAGGTTTTAGGAATTCGACAAACCATATTCATTTTAAATGTATTATTTTAGTATTTTTAATTTGAATAAAGGCCAAATAATTTTGTTGACCAATTGTGATGACTTGTTTGTGTTTGACTCTTGTTGTTGGGCCTTGGTCAAGGTTGATTTGACTTTGTCAAGTTAATATCATCGGATTTAGGGAATTGATGGAATGTACATTCCATCACCCAAAATAAATGGATGATATTAATTTGGTAAAAGTCCTCCTTTGGCCAATTTGTGTTTTGATCCATTCCCCTCCCACTTCATCTCATTCCCTTTCTTTATACATTCATCTCATTTAGCCTATGATATCTCAAATTCCTAAAGCTAGTTGATTGAAAAATTAACATGAGTATGAATGAGATTAGGCCACACTTTTTGCATATTCTTTTTGTGTGTGGTATGTTTCATGAGCATAGTCCATAATACTATGTCTCTAACATGCATTAACAACAAAATTCTATTGCCTGACCTCAAATAGTTGTGACTTCTACATAAGTCCAATTACGATTGCTTAACATAGCGCTAAATTTGTGACATAAAAGGCATAGCATTCTAGTTAGTGAGATTGTAAGTCTCCCCTCTTTCATGGTATTGTGTGGAAACTTGGCCTTTTTTCCTTCCTTTGGAAGATGTCTTGGCTCAAGGATCCATGCTTGTGATAAGTGGGTTGAGTGTTCTCCAAAGAATGTCTAAGAATGAAAAGCAAAAGCAAAACAATACTAACTTCTAACTCATTAACAACTAACTTTTAATTTCAAGTCATTTACTTTAATGTCATTTAATTATTGCCTTATACATTTGCCATTGTTCATATCATTCTAATTATTTATGTTAATGCAATTCTCACTTTGTCCACTTAGACCATATTGTGTGATATATTTTGTTTGTGTATACTTTGCTTGTTTGTGTGGTCTTTGACCATTAATGTACATAATTGAAGGAGAATTGCCATCCAAGGCGCAGTGGAATTTAAAAATTTCTCCATTTAGTAATCCTTACGAATGGGCATGATCAGTGATAGAATCGTTACCTCTTGTGGTGATCACGAACGTTGAACAATGACAACGTCTCTACTCAGTCCACACGAACGGATTCCTTCAATCTCAGTGCTAGCTGCCACGAATGAAGGCTTTGAGTGAGAGAGAGAGAGAGAGAGAGAGAAACGAAATTGCAAGCCTTAGTTACAATGCTTCTACCCGAGGGTTCTATTTATAGAACCACTTGTGTGGGCTTCAAGCTAAAAAGCCCACTTAAGTGTATTTTGGCCCATGCCCAAAATCACTTAAGTGTTTGGTACCTTACCATATTTCGTATTCTACTGAAGTACACCGTACCTTACGATGTTCTATAATTCACTTAAGGAAACCGTACATTACAACATTCCTTAATTACTCTATCTCTCATCAATCCGTCCTTTGTGTGTGACCCTAAAGGTTTTCGCGGCGTTGGCAATTATATTAAATCACATATTTAATATAATAAACAGTGAGTGGTATCTAGCAACACATCACTGCTACCCAAGACACGAAAATGTCATGTGATCTGACAAGTCCTTCTGTGATAATGATTATGTGTATAATTACCCTTTTGCCCTTATGTCTATATTGAACACAAGGCATAGACCGTGTCATCCTTGTCCAGTTCAATATTGGGCCCATAGACATTTATCCTGTTACGCAGGATGGGTAAATTCCATCTAGGTCACTCATGTCCCTTAGCATGCTTTGTGGAGTACCCATCAACTGTCTTTATGGTTATCCAGTTACGGACAACGTTGGATCAGCAACAAAGCACTCGACTCTACATATAGGGTCCATAGTGGTTTCAGGTCGAAGAGTGGTATACACCATTATCACCATGAGAATAACTTATGACACTTTGCATAACTTTCTATATAGTATTCTCATAGCGGGTCAATCCGGTATAAATATTACTCTTAATATTCATACCTATGTTTAAGACTTGATAACTCCTTATCCATGATCCATGAGATGTGATCATCAGTCTATATACATAATAGTCTTAATGCTTTAATGTTATCCCACTTCACAATAAAGCTCGACTACGGATACTTTAAGAATAGTGTCCTTATGTTTAATGTGATCTCATGATTAAGTCATACTTGATACATTAAACGGACTAGCTATTCTAGGGACTTTATTAAACAAACATAATAAAGAAAAATCCTTTTATTATAAATAATTCGATACAAGTACCAAAAGTATTGGCCTCTAGGGCTTATTCCAACATAATAACAACATAAACCCTAAAAAAACTTTTGTGTGGACTGTTGGCTTGATCTTGGACAAATGGACTTGGAACTTAGGCAACATTCCTATGCTAAAGGACTTGGCCAATTCCAACTTATTGAGAAACCAAGTGCTTTCAATTTGAAACTTCATCTGATACGTCATTCAAGATCCCTCTGAGTTCATCTGTAACATGATCATTATGAATCTGTTATTTTGAACCTGTAACTTGTGAAATTCATCTACTACATGGGTTAATCATGAAGAAGATCATGGAATGGGTACGCTTAGATGCGGATATCTTTATTTGATGCCTTTGCTCTTCAAGATAATATAATTATGCATTTGTGTGTTGCTTGATGCTAAAAGTCCAAGAGAATTCTGGGTTTCTATTGACATTCTTGTCTATTGGATTGCTACCCATTTGGTCAGATCTTTTCAACTCTCAACTTTTAATTTTGTGCATAGGATTAGTCTCTTCATCTTCTCCCCATTTCTTTAATTTCAAAATCTCTCCCTCCCTTTTCAAAATCTTCTTTGATTGACTTATTTTGTTCTAAAACTTTGACCACTTTGTAAAAAGATAGAAACTTTGGCTTTATGCCATTGCATTTTCAAACTTCTTTTCTTAAATCAAACTTGTAAATAAACTTAACTATACTTGACTTAAACTTTCAAAAAGCCAAAAAAGAATTAACTCATTCAAACCATTTTTAGGCCTTTGTGTCTTTCAAACTTATTTTTTTTTAAAGCAATGCATCCATTCTGATGAAGACGAAGACCAACCTCAAATACCTATAGCGCAACGCTACTCACCTCCTGCGCACTTCACAACACTTAACTTGGGCGAGGATGAGCCCTCATCAGATATGTTCTACAACCCATATATGAGGTCTGATGAGGACTTAAAGAAGGGTGACCAATTTCGGACCAAGGAAGAGTGTCTGTTAGCAATAAAGAACTGGCACTTGAAAAATTGTGTTGACTTCGATGTTATCAAATCAAATCCGGAAAGATACGTTATTGTATGCAAAAATCCGGAGTGTGGATATAGGTTGATGGCATCGTACAAGAAGAAGCATAATGCGTGGGTGATAGGGTCCATATCTCAATCTCACATTTGCGTCAACACCAACATGGCACAGGATCATCGCAAACTTAGCCATGACATGATCTGCCATTCCATATTACCTCTAGTTGAGGCTGACCCGTCACTGAAGGTCAAAACAATTATCTCCCATTGTGTGGCTGTTTTCAAATATACACCGTCATACAGAAAGGCTTGGTTAGCGAAAACCAAGGCAATTGAACTGGTGTACGGTAACTGGGAGGAATCATACAAACAACTACCACGCTACCTGGCTGCACTACGATTGTATTCACCTGGGACGGTTACTATAATGGAGACCTTGCCTGCACAATCCCCTGACGGAACTCGTCTAGAAGGTAATGGAATTTTCCACAGACTTTTCTGGGCATTCCGTCCATGCATCATCGGGTTCACATTCTGCAAACCACTTGTCCAAGTCGATGGAACTTGGCTGTATGGGAAATACAAAGGATCGTTACTGATGGCGGTCGCACAAGATGGCAATTCAAATATTTTCCCAATAGCCTTTGCATTGGTGGAAGGAGAAACGGCTGCTGCATGGAGTTTCTTCCTTAAGAATCTTCGAACGCACGTGACTCCACAAGCTGGCATCTGCGTTATTTCTGACAGGCACGCCTCAATAGACAGTGCATACAATAATCCAGCAAATGGCTGGCATGACCCCCCCGTCTACCCATGTTTACTGCATCAGGCATATTGCCCAAAATTTTATGCGGGAGTTCAAGGATAACTTCTTGAAGCAACATTTGATAAACGCGGGGTATGCCTTAAACCAACCTGGATTCCAATACTATCGCCGGGAAATAGTGTTGGCAAATTCTGATGCAGGGAGGTGGATCGATAATATCGACTGAGCGAAGTGGACTAGATCATATGACGATGGGGTGAGGTGGGGCCACATGACAACAAATCTTGTGGAATCAATGAACGGCGTGTTTAAGGGCATACGTAACCTCCCGGTAACCGCATTGGTGAGTGCGACGTATTTTCGGATGGCAACGTTGTTCGTAACAAGAGGCAGGCGCTGGAATGAAGTGTTGCAGACGAGTCAGGTATATAGTGATGCCTGCATGAAGTTTATGAGGCAGGAATCTGCCAAAGCCAGCAGCCATCGGGTTACGGAATTCGACCGCCATGGCCACACTTTCAGTGTCAAGGAAACAATTGACCACAACCAAGGGCTGCCCAGACAAGAGTATAGGGTCCTAATACCAGACCGTTGGTGCGACTGTGGTCAATTTCAGGCGTATCGTATGCCTTGTTCCCATGTCATTGCAGCGTGTTCACACAGCCACTTCGATGCATTATCGCTAGTGTCTCCAATCTACAAAGTTGCAACATTGCTCAATGTATACGACAATCCCTTTCCGGTGGTAGCATTGGAGGCGTATTGGCCAGAGTATGACGGGGAAATTGTTTGGCACAACGAATCGATGCGGCGGAATAAAAGTGGTCGCCCAAATAGCAGGCGCATTAGAACTGAAATGGACGTCGCAGAGAAAATGCAGAGGAAGTGTAGCATATGTAGACAACTAGGGCATAATAAGAACAAATGTCCATATCGTGGATCTAGTTCCACAACTTAGTTTTCACTTTCATAAATCTGTGTACCAAAATCATTTTAAATTAAAGTTTACTTTTTATTCCAAATAGAAGATGACACTTGAACAACAAACACAAACATCTAACATTACAACACCAATTACTAAAACAAAAACAAATACTGGAACAAAAACAAGTACTAAAACAAGAACAAGTACTAGAACAATAACAAATACAACAACAACATGACAAACAACCATTAAAATCTAAGAAATTACAACAGTTAACACTATGTCGTCTGATCCATGCATCATTTGGATGCAATCAATGTCGCTTTCAACTTCAACCCACCAGCGTATCGTTTCTCCAGTTTCAAATGAGAACCTTGTTCTAAGCCTCTGAATCCTTCTGATGACTTCACCAGGTTGGTAATCTCCCTCTAACCAAGACATCAAGGACCTTTTTAGTTGGTCCAACGAACGGATGTTCCAAAATTTCATCTCCATTGGGGGTTTCAAAGGCGAGAAAATAACATGCCCATCCCTTTTTAAGATTACTGGTTCAGGATCCGGGCGCCTTGATGATGTTCGCTGCCATGACGACGGTCTTGGGGATGCCATGAACTCAACTTGATACAGAAGGTGGTAGGAAACAGTGGTGAAGAAAATGCAAGGAAATAACACTTTATTTATAGGAAAAGATCTGGGTTGTACACCAGTCTACCTAACCCTAATTCTCCCAAAAAATTATAAATAATATTATTTACTTATAAATTAAATTAATATATATATAAATTAATATATATATATATATATATATATAATATATATATATATTATATATATATATATCTTGTAAATAAATATTTATATATATAATTAAATGTGTATAATATAATTGTTTATAAATTAAATTAATATTATATATATATATATATATAATATATATATATATATATATTATATATATATATATTATAAATTAATATATATATAAATTAATATATATATATCTTGTAATAATTTTATTTATATATAAGTGTTAATATAAATTAATATAATTTATAAAAAAAATATATTTATCAAATATCTAATATTTAAAAAAAAAAAAATTAAAAAAAAAATTAATAAAACATTTAAAAAAAAAAAAAAGGGATTGGGCATAGGCGCCACCCCTAGTGGCGACTTGCCCTACCCATTAAGGGTAGGCGCCAACTAGGGTGGCGCCTATGTACACAATTAGGGCAAATTTTGCCCATTTGTGTAATTTTTTTGAAAAAATGGTTAATTTTGAAATTTTTTTTAAAATTTTGGATATTTAAAAAAAAAATTCAAAAGACGTTAGCCATTAAAAGGGGTGCTCCCCCTTTGACGTTTTGACTGATCTAGGAAAGGCCGACATGTGTCCCCTTATTTATTAAAAAAAAGGACATATGATTAAAACGTGAAAGCAGTGTTTCATCTTCTTCTCTTTCACAAGTACCATTTCTAAACTCAATCTCTCTTTTTTTTCACTATGAAACTCTCTTCTTTTCCAAACAAAAATACCATATAATATAATCACAATAATCAAGTGTCGCATCTCGAAAAATACGATCATTCACGAGGCCTTCGCACGCTTGTAAAAAATTGATTCAAACAAACAAATATTTCTATCCAGAACTACGTAATCCTTGAGTTCTCTATTGTACCCGGAGATACGTAGGAGCAGGATTTGTAAATCTTGTCAGACTCATTAATAAAAAAGTTAGGTTTAGTTTCTTTCTTTGCACATTAATAAAAAATCCTAAAACATTTTCTCTTTTCTTTTGTTCCTATTCTTCTTTCCCCTCTTGATAACTTGAGAAGCCTTACATTTCTAAACTAACACTAACACGCACAACTAACCTAACGATTCTCGTTGAGTACAACGGACGTGATAGATGTTAATACCCCCCTTGCGCAATCAACTCCTGAACCCTGATTTGGTTGCAACAACCAATATCATTGTCGTTCTTTCTTGGGTTTATCGATATTTCTCGTTTCCTTCTTAGGAAAAAATAAAGTTCGGTGGAGACTCTATTTAGTCCATCATGTGAGCATGTGATTGTGCTTCGCTAAGTCATGTTCTCATTTTTAGAGGTGTGACACTGCCTTGGACAGTCTTGCATTAGAATTAAATTCTTTAACAAACCTAAATACATATTCCTTGACAGTCTCCAAACAACTTTTCCAGAAACCGAAGCTATAACCATCAGGCTTGGGACTTTTTTTACTGTCGTAACTCCACACAACATCTCTAATTTCAATATTAGAAAATGGCTCCTCTAAAATCTAACATTCTTCAAAGGGTAACCTACTCCACTAAATCCTATCTAAAAAAGGTCTTTTAATGTTTAACTCACAAAAATTAGCATAAACAAATGACTCCTAACAACTTTTTTGACCTCTTATGCACTTTCTAGTTTACCTTCATATGTATTGACAAATGATATGGAGTTTCTCCTAAACCGGTCTTTCATAGCATTATGAAAGAAAGAGGTGTTAAGATCACCTTCTTTAAGCCAACTCACTCTAGGTTTCTTTTCTTAAAACATTCTCCTTCATATTCAGATTTCTCCACATACTATTGATAGATTCCGCCATTTTCCAATAGAACTCATCATTTGCTTATCCCCCAACAATAGCCAACTCTTTGTCTAAATGATTCAAATCAATGACAAAATTCTCGACTTGCAAGTCCAGCCACCCAAACACTTGACGATTCCACCATCTTAATCTATCTTTTAGGAGAAAGAGTTTCTCTTTTAGCACTTAATCCCCTATTCCCGAAATATCTAAAGAGGACCAAACCTTGTCAACAAAGGTATGGAAATTCGTATGACTCAACCAGCAGTTGCTGAACTTGAACGACTTATGGCCCTAATTGAAGTTACTAGCCTTGAGCCAAACTGGATAATGATCAAAGATGCCCCTTTGCCCCATGATCTGACCAACAATCTTCCAATTAGAGACAATTATCTGAGAGGAGGAACCTATCAAGTCAACTCAACGAAGATCCCGTAGAATTGATCCAAGTAAACACACCTCTTATGCTAGGCACATCTATCAAATTCATATCCTCTATGAAGACATTAAACTCAACCATCTCCACCTCCCTTCTAACATTCCTGACACTTTTCCTTTCTTCTTTACTATCCACTAATTTTTTCTTTTTTTATTTTTTCTTTTCTTTTATATCATATGACTAAAGACCCTCTTTTGTCTAAAAAAAGTATTACTCAAAGATTAAAATAAATTATATATTAATTCAAATATTATTTATTACTAATATAATTATAAATATATAATTTTGTTTTATTTTTAAAATAAAAAACTATGGATGAAAAAAATATTAATATAATCATATATTATTGGACATACTATTAATATTATAATATATTAATCCTAAACGTTGATATAATTATAAGTTAATTATTACATAAAAAAGATTATTTATAAAACTCGTTTCTTCTAGTTATCAAAATTTTCAAAAGGCAATAACTAATATAATTAAATATTAACTTTAAGGATTAAAATATAATTATATTAATTTTTTAAAAAAATATAAAAACTAAATATATATGATTTTAATTATCAAATGATTATATTAAAAATACTTATAAAAAAATATTATAATATTTTAATCATAAACGTTATATTATAAGTTAATTTTTAAATAAAAAACACTATTTAGAAAACTCTTTTCTTCTAGTTATCATTATTTTCAAAAGGCAATAACTAATATAGTTAAATATTAACATTAAAGATTCACATATAATTGTATTAAAATATTTTTTAATAAAAAAATTGAATATATATGATTTTAATTATCAAATGATTATATTAAATATACTTGTACAAAAAATATAGATATTGTTTTCTATTTCTTTAATCTTCTTTTTTGTAATTTATATAGTTTTTGCCAATATTTAATTTATATAATATTTTTAATATACCAAATATTAATTTTTTATCTTTTAAAAGTAATGATAGTCGATTGAAAATAATTTTATACATGGTATTTTTATTTAATAATTAATATATCAATAGTATTATCATACTATAAAAATAATTAAAAAAATTATATAGATGTAATTCGTTTGAAAATAATTATATATATATATATATATAATATATATATATATTAATATATATATATATATATATATATATATATATATATATATATATATAATATATATATATATATATATATATATATATATATATACCATAAACGTTAATATTTAGATTTTTTTTTAATAAAAATTAATTCATATATTTATCTATTTATAAAAAAATTAATATTTATTTATATTAGCTTCAGTCAATTTGTCCTTAATTTCAATATGAATGATATTGACAAATCTCTGAACTGCTAGTCATGTTAAGAACTGCTGAGCAGAATCTGAAGTCAAAAGGGAAGTCTATTCTGATGATCGGAAATGGAAAGAGACAGAACAAAAGACCCACCAAGCAGGGTGGTAAAGGGAAAGGCAAGGAAGTTGCCAAATCCAAACCCACAGCTCCTGCTTTGAAGCCTAGTGGAGGAATAACAAAGGAAGACACCTGCTTCAATTGCGGTAAGACCGGACACTGGAAGAGAAACTTTCCAAAGTACCTGGAAGATAAGAAGAATGGATTAGAGACTTCAACTTCAGGTATTTTTGTTATTGAAATTAATTTATCTACTTCTGCATAATGGGTATTAGATATTGGATGTGGTTCTCACATGTGTACCAATGTGCATGGGCTAAAAAGGAGTATAGATTTGGCAAAAGGTGAAGTTGACCAACGAGTTGACAATGGAGCAAAGGTTGCTGCTTTAACCGTAGGAACTTATGTATTGACTTTACCTAGTGGTTTAATAATTCAGTTAGAGAGCTATTATTATGTACCTGCAATTAGCAAGAATATTATTTCCGTTTCTTATTTAGACAAGTTTGGTTTTTCATTTATAATAAAGAATAATTGTTGCTCCATTTATTTGAATGATATATTCTATGCTACTGCATAAATGAATAATGGACTATATGTCCTTGATCTTGAAATGCCTATTTATAACATTAATACTAAAAGGATGAAACCTAATGAGTTAAATCCAACTTACCTTTGGCATTGTCGATTAGGCCACATAAATGAGAAACACATTTCCAAACTCCATAAAGATGGACTCTTGGACTCTTTTGATTATGAATCATATGAGACATGCAGATCTTGTTTAATTGGAAAGATGACAAAGTCTCCCATTCATAGGAAAAGGTGAAAGAGCTAATGATCTTTTGACCCTCATACATACTGATGTATATGGACCATTGAACATACCAGCCAGGGGAGGTTTTCAGTACTTCATCACATTTACTGATGATTTCAGTAGATATGGTTATGTGTATTTAATAAAACATAAATCAGAGTCCTTTGAAAAGTTCAAGGAATTCAAGAATGAAGTACAAAACCAAATAGGTAAGAATATTAAAACTTTTCGATCAGATCGAGGTGGTGAATATTTAAGCCTAGAGTTTGATGACCATCTGAAAGAGTGTGAGATTCTATCCCAACTTACTCCTCTTGGAACACCCTAATGGAACGGTGTATCTGAGAGAAGAAATCGAACCTTGTTAGACATGGTCCGATCCATGATGAGTCACGCCGATCTTCCAAACTCCTTTTGGGGGCATGCATTATTGACAACAACTTACACACTTAACCGTGTTCCATCCAAAAAGGTTGAGAAGACACCATGTGAGATATAGAGTGGTAAGAAACCACATATGTCTTACATGAATATTTGGGGTTGTGAAGTTTATCTAAAACGACAAATTTCAACTAAGCTTGAGCCCAAATCTGACAAATGCTTATTTGTCGGGTATCCTAAAGAAACAAGAGGGTATTACTTCTACAATCCTTCTGAGGGCAAAGTGTTTGTCGCTCAAACTAGAGTTTTCCTAGAAAAGGATTTTATTTCCAAAGGAATCAGTGGGAGGAAAGTAGAGCTTGAAGAAATTCAAGAATCACAAAGCATTGATACACCTATGGAGGAATTAGAGCAAGAAACACAAGTAGTTGTGGAAGAGCAACCTGCTCAAGTAGAACAAGACCAGTGTAGGTCAAGCAGGATATATCACCTACCTGAGAGATATGAATATCTCATAACTGATCAAGGTGATATATTACTCATGGATCAAGATGAGTCTGTGACCTACCAAGAGGCAATAAATGGTCCCGACTCTGAGAAGTGGCTAGAAGCCATGAAATCTGAAATGGATTCCATGTACACAATCCAGGTTTGGACCTTGGTAGAGCCTCCTGTAGGAGTTAACCCTATAGGATGCAAGTGGGTCTTCAAAAAGAAGACTAACATGGATGGTAAGGTACATACCTATAAGGCAAGACTGGTTGCAAAAGGATATAAACAAATTCATGGGGTTGACTATGATGAAACCTTTTCACTAGTTGCAATGCTTAAATCTGTTCGGATTTTACTTTCTATCGTTGCATATCATGATTATGAAATATGGTAGATGGATGTCAAAACTGCTTTCCTTAATGGGAATCTTCTTGAGGATGTGTACATGACACATCTTTAAGGATTTGACATACCAGAAGAAGTCCAAAATATATGTAAGTTACAAAGATCAATCTATGGATTGAAGCAAGCTTCCAGAAGTTGGAATCTTCGTTTTGATGAAATAGTAAAACAATATGGATTCATCAAGAATGAAGATGAGCCTTGTGTCTACAAGAAGGTTAGTGGGAGCATGATCGTCTTCCTGGTATTATATGTAGATGACATATTACTCATTGGAAACGATGTCCCTACCCTGCAACAAGTAAAGTCTTGGTTGGGGAAATGCTTTTCTATGAAGGACCTAGATGAAGCAACCTATATATTAGGAATCAGGATCTATAGAGATAGATCACAAAAACTGTTTGGCCTAAGTTAGAGTACATACATAGACAAAGTGCTGACACGCTTTAATATGCACGATTCCAAGAAAGGATTCATACTGTAGCGGTAAATTCATGATCATCAAGCTATGGATAAGCAAGACATCAAATAACAAGAGTCACCATCGCACTTTTATTGTTTCCAAGGGAAAAGGGAAAAGTACGAACAAAACCCATAAATAAGAAGTTTTCAAATCAAAACTAATAAAATGCCATAGATTACAGGTAAGGGGGTTGGTTACACAGAGGGAAGGTGTTAGCACCCAAAGTGTCCTAGGTACTCCTAGGGAGCCCTTTCTTGTGTGCATATATGTTCTTGAACAAATGATGTTTGCAAACAAATAGAAAGGGGGGATGAAAAAAGAATTCATTAGTTATATTTTTGTGTTTGACAAGACCTTCGGACTTGTGCCTACGTACCAACATAAAAATGAGGGATCAAAACCTCGTAGTTCGTGGTATCAATTTCAAAGTGGGTGTATTGCTTTTAACAAAAATTTAAGTTTAAAAGGCACAAAGGCCTAAAATGATTTGAATGAGTTAGTTCTTTTTGGAATTTGAAAATTTTAAGTCAAGTATAGTTAAGTTTATTTACAAATTTGATTAAGAAAATGAGTTTGAAAATGCAATGGCATAAGGCCAAAGTTTCTAGTTTGCAAAAGTGGTCAAAGTTTAGAAATCAACAAACACAAGCAAAGAAGATTTTTGAAAGGGGGGAGAGATTTTGAAATTAAAGAAATGGGGAGGATATGAAGAGACTAATCCTAAGCAAAAATTTAAAAGTTAAGAGTTGAAAAGATCTGACCAATGGCCTGCAATCCAATAGACAAGAATGTCACATAGAAACCCAAATTTCCCTTGGACTTTTAGAATCAAGCAACAAACAATACACAAAAATATCAACTTGAAGAGCAAGGCATCAAATAAAGATAGCCACATCCAAGCTTAGAAACTCCATGATCTTCTTCAAATTTGCCCAAGTAGCAGATGAATTCCAAGATGCCATAAGTCACGGGTTCAAAATAACAACTTCATAGTGATCGTATTGCAGATGAACTCAAATGGATCTTTAATGATATATCAGATGAAGTTTCAAACTACAAGCACTTGGTTTCATGAAAATTGGCATTGGCCAAGTCCTTTGCATAGGGAGTGTTGCCTAAATTCTAAGTCCAGTTGTCTCAAATCAAACCAATAGTCCACACAAGATATTTTTTAGGGTTTTTGTTCTTATTATGTACATTAGTGGTCAAAGACCACATAAACAAACACAATATACACAAACAAATTATGGTCCGGGTGGACAAAGTGAAAATGACATTAACATAAACAATTAGAATGGTATGAATAATGGAAAATGAATAAGGCTTAAAATTAAATTGCATTGAAAGTAAAGGACTTGAAATTAAATGTTAGTTGTTAATAAGTTAGAAGTTAGTATTGCTTTTGCTTTGCTTTGTTTTAAGTCATTCTTTGGAGAACACTCAACCCACTTATCACGAGCATGGATCCTTGAACCAAGACATCTTCCAAAGGAAGGAAAAAAGGCCAAGTTTCTACACAATACCATGAAAGAGAGGAGACTTACAATCTCACTAACTAGAATGCTATGCCTTTTGTGTCAAAATTTAGCGCTATGTTAAGCAATCGTAATTGGACTTATGTAGAAGTCACAACTATTTGAGATCGGGCAATAGAATTTTGGTGTTAATGCATGTTAGAGACATAATATGATGAACTATGCTCATGAAACATACCACACACAAAAAGAATATGCAAAAGTTGGGGCCTAATCTCGTCCATACTTATGTTGATTTTGCAATCAACTAGCCTTAGGATATAGAGATATCATAGGTCAAATGACATGAATGCATAAAGAAGGGGAATGAGATGAAGAGGGAGGGGAAATGGATCAAACTCAAATTGGACAAAGGAGGACTATTACCAAATTAAGATCATTCATTCATTTTGGGAGATGGAATGTACATTCCATCAATCCCCTAAATCCAATGATCTTAACTTAATAAAGTCAAATCAATCTTGACCAAGCCCCAACAACACAAGTCAAACTTCCAAAGTGAATCAAAATGGCTCTACACAATTTATTTGGTATTTATTCAATTAAAAATACTAAAAATAATACATTAAATTAAATATGTTTCGTCAATTTCCTAAAACCTCATCAAAACACCAAAGAAATGTCCATGAGATTTATCATAGGTCAAACAAGGTCAAAGGACCTTGGAGAAAAAATTTCAGAATTTTTGGAAACTTAAAAGTATTTTTAAACAATTAAAAATATTCATAAAATCAATTAAATCATGAAAAATATTAATGATGATCGAAAAAATAATTTTAATTCAAAATATGAAAGAAGATTTTATTTAAAATTGTTTGGTGAAACTCTCATATTTTTTGATCAATATTAAAATTAATATGAATTAATGAAAATCAAAGGAATAAAAATTAAAATAAAAAAATAAAAAAAAACGTGGACCACTTGATCTCCCTCATTAATTGAGGTGGCAGATCAAGTGGATATGAGCGCGCGTTCCACCATACACCAAGTCAAACGTTCCACACGCGTGGTAATCACTTTGGACGCCTCAGATTAAAACATTTTAAAACGCATTAATGGTTCTAAACCGTGCCACATCACTGCTGAAGCCGAAAGCCGGTCATCTTCTCCGATGACCCTGGCCGGACTGGTTCAATCATCACCATAACATAAATGAAAAAGGAGGACATGATCTGAAAGATAAAATGGCGTAGACCACGAATATCACCTCAATTTTAACTAACTCCAAGTATATAGAGAGATATGTGAAGTTGAATTTTGAGGTGTGTCAACTGAGTTGCTTCGATTTGACCTCAAAGCAACTCAATCTTCTTGCCTACATTGGTAGGACTTCAGACAACCAAAGATCCAAGAGAATTGATGAGAATTAAGTGAGAATCGAAGAGAAGAAAAAATCTGGAAAATACCTTCAATGATATGCAGAACTTGATCTCTCTTGCTTCAATTCGTGTTTGATCTTGCTCAGGTAGCTTGCAGAAATGGCTTAGGATTGGTACAAAGATTTGGATCCTGGAGTTTTAATTCTCCAAACAATGAGATTCAAACTCAATTTTCAAATGAAAATTATCAGGTTTTCCTTTCAATTGTGAGGGTTTCAAGTATGGAGGTAAAGCTGGCGCGCAAGGATCCTTTAAAATGAGCACAGGGGGTCTCTATTTATAGCAAAATGGAATGTTATTTGCACACTTGAAAATTTGTCCAAATTTAGCAATGCCATGTTCATGCTTGCATGGGTGTGTACAGGCCCATGAAGTAACTCAATTAAGTCCAAAATCAACTATGCTGAGGTCTGAATGAGGCTTGAATGTCAAGGCAAAGTTAAATGATCATTTGAAGCTTGAATCTTGCCAACTGATACAACTGCGTTTACACCATGCGCAGACCCCTCAAACTTCATCCAAAATGAATGAATTAGGACTCTTTGGAAAACTTAAATCAAGAGGAACAACTCTTATGTTGAACACTTTTCCATTTGGAACTTGTATCATGATGAATTTTGAGGTGGAAGTTTGGAAATTTCAACATGTTGAAATTTTTTCTAAGTGTCAAGTCATATACTTCATTATTCCACCTTGCTTAACTTTTTATGTGAGCTCCAAATGAGAAAAGTGTCTTCAACAAAATTGTAGATATTTCAAAGACCTTAAAAATAGTAATCAATTAGATATCATTTGGATTTAGAATGAGTGAGTTATGCATTTTTGAAGTTGAGGAAAATCACTTATTCAATGGTATTTGTCCAAAATGACCTATAATGTTTCCTCATATCACATGCTCATAAAAGTTGAATTAGCTTTCACTCCAAACATAAAAGTTGAAGTATACATCCTTAATTTAATTTTGCAACTTGGAAATGTTTCATCTCATAAAAATTGAGCAAGTTATGGCCTTGGGGAGTTGACTTTCAAATTAGGGTTTAGACAAAATGACCTATAATGTTTCAACATAGAAAATGACTTTCGAAGAAAAATTAGCTCTAGACTTAAACATGAAAGTTGTTTGGAATGTTATTTAGAGTAACTTTGATCTTGGAATTATTTTCATATGATGAAAATTGTAGGAGATAGGGTCTAGGGAGAAGTAGTTTTGATCAGATGAATTCATCTGGCCAACCACCATCAACCAACTTGCTAACTTACAATTCTCTTGACTTTTTAGGCTCATGGTAGATCATATATGCATAAGATGATGAATTTTGAAGCGTCCCTTGAGAAATTTGATCAATTGGTGAGGAAGCTTGTTGTAGAAGTTACTCAAGATACCCAGACAAACTAGGGTTTCCAAGGCAAACCAACTCCAAACTCTTGAAGAAATCTTGATCAAAATAACATGTAAAGATCATGGGGATTCATATATGATGCTTAGAAATATTGTGGATCATTCCTTGGTTGTTCTCTTAGCAATGAGGGTCTTAAACCCTAGATGTGAATCATGATAGATCAATGGTGATCATGCCCTACCTACAAAAGAGTTAGGAAAATGCAAATACATATTTGGTATTTTGGTTAGTAAAAATGATAATATACAAGTATGATACAATCACATGGTGTTTGGTGATCTCTCCCAAAACAAATCCAATGAAAGAGGGGTAAGGAGGATGCCAAGGTATGATCCCAATGCTAATGCATATGATGAAATTGCATAAGGGATCTTAGGGTCAAAATTGGGGTCTTACAGTTGCCCCTATTTAAGGACATTCTAACTGAGGAGGTGAAGGTTTAAATCTTCGTATCGACTCAGTAGAATGCGCTTAAATAACAACATATAGAAACAAATTTTGGTCCCTAAGAGACCTAATGATGCATATGATATGAATGTTAAAATAAATCTTTGTGGGGAAATGGTGCCACAAAGGAAAAGGAATCAGAGAGACCGAAGGTCCGCAGGAGCATAACGCATTTCGTGAGGAAAACTCACTGGGGAGACAGAGACTCTGGGGGGATAAAAGTGGTTATGCGTAGGCCAGGCTACGACTTAAAAACTGCTGGGAGACTAGAGGAATTCCATAAAATTGAAAGACTCGGACGGGGGAAACAAAACGTCTGCAGGGGAAGCGAGTATATCAGGATAAAACAGACGTACTTGAATCATGTAGGAACGACGATTAAACTTCAACACAGGAGGAGCAGAAATCTACTATCCACTACCTATTACTGGGTGTCGCACCTAAAAAAAAATGGCGAACACGACTTAGAGAAGCGCAATCACACGCTCACATGATGGACTAAACAGAGTCGCCACCGAACTTTATTTATTCCTAAAAGGAAAGGGGAAATATCGATAAAACCCAAGAAAGAACAACAATGATTATGGTCGTCGCGACCAATATCAGGGTTCGGGAGTCGATTACGCAAGGGGAAGGTATTAGCACCCTTTACGTCCGTTGTACTCAACGGAACCATAAGGTTAATTGTGTGCGTTATTGTTAGCTTAGAAATGTTAGGCTTCTCGAGTTATTAGGTGGGAAAGAAACAAAGGGTGAGAGGAGAATATTTTTGGATTTTTAACGAAGGACTAAACCTAAGTTTTTTATTAGTGGGCCTGACTAGATTTCGCAATCCTGCTCCTACGTATCTCAATAGAGAACTCAAGGCTTACGTAGTTCTGGGTAGAAAAATATTTGTTTGTTGGTCGACTTTAGCGAAAGCTATATTGTGTTAATCGACGAAAACATTATTTTACCCAAAACAGATGAGGAGAAGACATACACCACACATCGAATGGATTTACGAATCAACATTCAAAAAACGTCACTTATCTCAACTCAACAATTACGGACGAAGCATTGTTTCACATCATCTTAAGACAATATGTCTTTTGTTTATGAAAAGGTTTTTCAGATTAATTGCACAGCGGCGAGAAAAGAGTTTGATGTGTTGGATGTATTTTATAGGTGAACGACGGATATTTGATGAGAACGAGACATGAGCCTCAGGATCAATCACTCGGGGTTCCATCGGAATGCTAGATTCCAATGGTCCTTTTTCATTCAAGGTTAATTGAGAAAATTATTTGATGGACAACAAACGTTTGATAAGAATCAATTGTTCAAAGAGTTGCACCAAAATGCTTGATCCTAATGGCCCTTATTTTGTCCAAGTTAATTAAGGTTTTTTAAGAAACGAAAGAGAAGAAAGAACGATTAACCCAAAACGCGTGGCTCGGGATCGATCATTCGAGGGTTCCCACCGGAATGCTAGATTCCAATGGTCCTTTTCTTTTAAGTTATTTGAGAAAATTGTTTGATGCATTAGTTAAAATGATTTGTGAAATGGTTAAAATAAATTTTATTTATTTTAAAATGGATTTTTGAATTGTGGAAATTTGGAATTAATTGAAATTATTTGAATTTTGGTTTTCAAAATTAGATCTTAGAATGACTCACTTAAATGAAACAAAATTACGGTTAATTATCCACTTTCTATTAAAATGCAGGAGCTAACCCTTTTATTAACATTTGGTAAATTGACATGCTTAGTATAATGGATTTGTATTTTTTTAATTTATTTATCTCATGCTAAAATAAGAATCAGGAAATGCAATAACATACAAATATTAATTCTAAATACTCATAACCTATTATCAGAAGAAAACATCAATAAAAAAGTACACAATTTTTTTTATATTACTTTTATGTTGCAATCATATTTTTTATAGAAAAAATATAAAATAAAAGAATAAAACAAAATGCATATACAGAGAGTACCGAAAATCCTTATGAGCCTAAAGAACGGTGGATTAGTTAAGTATGTGTCTAAAGTCCATTTCCATATGACCTTAATTTCACAAAATACAAATAAAATAAATAACAACTAAAAAAAGATCACATTTTATAGAGAATAAATAAATAAATAAAAATCCGTTCATCTCTTCCAACTCTTTTCGTTCAGATTTTATAGAAAATAAATAACAACTCTTTTGTAATAGATTTTATTAAAGTGAAAATTGGGATCGGGTCAAAATTGAAACAATAAAAAAATTACAATAAAAAAACTTCGTTCAGATTTTATAGAAAATAAATAACAAATCTTTTTTAATAGATTTTATTAAAGTGAAAATTGGGACTGGGTTAAAATTGAAACAATAAAAAAATAAAATTTACTCTCTCTCTTCCAAACATGCATCTTCAATTCCAGACAGAAAATATAGAGAAGAACAAGTTCCTCTTCTTTGGTTTTTCATTCATCTCTCATCAACAGTAAAGCTTAGCTTCAAACATCAAACAATTCCAAAAAAAAAACTCACACAAAGCAAGACAAAAGTAATTGATTTATTAAAAGAGAGAAAAATAACTACCGAATAGAAATAGGAACGGCGGTTGTGGTTGCACTTGGAGGATGTAAATGGTGGCAGAGAGAAACGACGAAGAGTTGAATGGAGGGACGTCGTCGGAGTTGCTGGACGTTGGTCGGCCTGAATAGAGGGTTCCCGTGTTGGTCCGGCGAGTTCGAAAAAGTTTAGAATGTATTATGAAGGAAGAGAATACTAAGGAAAAGGGGACTCTATAATGAAGAAATGCAGACTATTTTTTTCGTAGGCACCGTTATGCTGTTTCTTTTGTGGTGTCTCGGTTCCCCTCTCTTTTCCAGTTGTTGGTTTGTTATATACTAATATATGATGATGATGCCTGAATAGTAACAAGAGAGGAGGGAGGTATGTTGTTTTTCATCGTCACGTGAGAGGGAGTATACTGAGTTTATTTCAAAATGATTCTCTTCCTTTTAAAGAAAATATTCTCTCTCTCTCTCTCTCTCTCTCTCTACATAAAGAAGAAAATATGCAATTTCATGAAAAATCAACATCTAATGTACCGTTACTGTATATATGTCCCCCACCAACACATCATTATTATGCCAAAAACTAAATTTAATATCAACAATGTCCTCAATATTATTTTAGAGATAAAAAAGTATTTAAAACAAAATAGATTAAATAAAAACAAACCATTATAAATAATTAAAATTGAATTAAGGTTAAAGTATAGAAATCCTATTTAATTATTTTGAATATGTTGATAAAAAAATAAAAATAAACGACTTAAAATAAATAAAAGTTGAGCGCAAAAATGCTTGAAAAAATAAACTGAATGCACCAAAATGATCAGTGTGAAATAAACTTATTGAAAAAATACAGCGTTTCTTTTAATTTTGAAATAAATTTTGACCGATTAAACAGGCTCGAGTTGATCAAAAAGTGGTCAAAAAATGAGCTGAAAAATAAATCGAGCATACCAGATTAAACTACGTGAAACGTAGATTAATAAAGTTGATGTCTGGAAACTTGATTTTAAAAAATTTCGTCCACTGATCTGACGCACATCCGTCGATTAATTCAACCGGTTTGCCTGTAGATCCGAAAAAATTATTTCGATTGATATTCTAGGCACTATGCGGTATGGAATGCATGGTATGCTATGTAGAGATGTGACAACTATGATGAATGTACGGAATCCGTGATTTACGGTCAAAATCAGGGTGTGACAGTTGCCCCTATTTAAGTATCTTCAACAAGAGAATATGACGTATGTCACTCTTCATATGATCATAGTGGAAGATAGTTAAATACTAAGAATACCCGGATTTTGATCCTGAATCCTTGCGACATGATATGATATGATATGCACGGATGTAAGACTCTATCCTTTTTTTATTTTGATCTGCTAGGGATATGATCAGACATAAGATAAACCCTAGCAGGATGCTTTATGAAGGATGCAGAATGAAATAAAGATCTATGGGGAATGATGTAGAGATATAGTAAAGGTGACCCACATAAAAAAAATAAGGGTAGAAATTCACTAGAGATAACAATCCAACTAGAGGAAAGACAACCAGGGAATATGCACAGAGAATTTATCAACAAGTTCCTGCATGAACTGACAAAGCCAAAATATTCAAAGAGTGCTCAATTAATAGGTTCATACATGACCTGATAATGATGGGGGATACCAAAAGGTTCCATCAACATGTTCAAACATGACCTGACAGTATTGGAAAACATACAAAGCAAGTTTCATCAACAAGTTCATACATGACCTGGAACTTTAGAATACATGATCAAAGATTTTGGAGATTCCTAACAGGGAATTTATGCAAAACAAAGATAAACGAGAGTCTTCTTATAAGTAGATCATCCACGCAAAAGGCTATGATGATTCTTTACAAAGAAATCAAACAAAATCAACATTATTGGAGTTTTCAACAAGAATAACATCCAAGTTTCTGGGAATTCCTTAAAATGAAAAGTCACTCATGACTTTCTAGGAACCATCAGGAAAAACAGGGTAATCAAACTCTCTGTATGTGTCAACAACATTGGACTCGGACCGTAAGAAATGGATTACAACCAGCTTCTAACGGATTGGTGACAACTTCAACTAGACTTTAAATGATGTTGGCGACAACCAAACTTCAGGTACCAATTACGATCGTATTTTTAAATAGAGTATCAGTTATAACTGGACTTTTAGAGAAAGCCGACAACAATTGGATTTTAAGAATAGAGCGCTAGTTACTACTAGAGTTTAAATAGATACCGATGACAATGGGATTTTGAAAAGATGCTAGTAACAACTGGATATTTGACGATAATGCCAGTAACAACTGGATTTTGGAGACGTTAATGATAATTGAACTCTTGAAATGATACTAGTGACAACTAGATTTTAATGGTATCAAAAAACGATTAGATTTCCGACAAGATATCATTGACAACTAAACCAGACATACCCATAACAATCAGATTGGAAATAACACCAGGCACAACTGAACTCTTCAGGATTCCCATTATGATTGTTTTTTTTGGATGGAGTACCAGTGACAACTGGACTTTGGGTCAAGGGATAATAATCAACGACGAGACCAAATGGGCAACGCAAATGAGTACAAAGTATGTTTTGAACCATGCATGATTTGATTTTTTTGCTTTTATGCATGGTATATGAATGATCATGACATGCAATGTTGACGTTAGGTGGACCGAGAGTTGGTAGGGACTGTTTATAGAGATTCTAATTCCTCAACACCAATAACTCCAACCAGTACAAGTAATAGGCGTATCTAGAGGATAATCTATTAAGATTGACAGTTATAACTAGCCGAAGGGTCATCCTTCCATAGGATTAATAAGTTGTGTTCCATGGAGATTTTTGTTGGTGATCCAAGAGTATTTATGCAATCTTGAGACTTTCGGAAAAACAAATTATTTTCTCTTGATTTTCACATATATCAAAGTAATTTTGTTCCTTTCACTAAATTTGAAATTCTTTTCAAGTTTCAAAATTTCATTATTAACAAATAAATTACACTTTGCATAACAAAGAAAAACATAGAAGAACACAATTAACAATGATTGATAGGCAAAACTTGTATTTTATTCAAGGATGGTAGCACACAAATGGCATAGCTCCATGGAATGTTACAATTTTGAAAATGGCAATAAGGAAAGGTTTACGTTGAATTCAGTGACCACTAATATCCCTAATAGATATGATTCCCCAAAACCTTACTTCTAAGGGGAGTAACTGGATTGATCTTCCGCCTCAGATTCTTCTGTGTCAATCAGTAACAACTGATGCAGTTTATGCCTTTTTCCCCTAACTTTTGCCTGGATCGCCCTTTCGGGTTTTCAATCCACCGGGACACTCTTTTTTTTGCCTAAGTTGCCCTTTCAGGTTTTCAACTTAGCGAGCTATCATATTTTATTCATCCCTAACTTCTGCCTGGATCGCCCCTTCGGGTTTTTGATCCACCGGGATACCCCTTTTTTGCCTAAATCGCCCTTTCAGGTTTTTGACTTAGAGGGTTTTTATTAGGCATAGTATTTTTTAACTGCATCAGAGTTCACGGGGTGTGAGAGCTCTTCCTCATCCATAGCTGTGAGAATCAAGGCACCTCCGGAGAAGGCTTTCTTCACAACATATGGGCCTTCATAATTGGGAGTCCACTTCCCACGTGAGTCCTTGTGTAGTGGCAAGATCTTCTTGAGCATGAGGTCTCCTTCTCTGAATTCCCGAACACGTACTTTCTTGTCAAAAGCCCTCTTGAGCCGTTTCTGGTATAACTGGCCATGGCACAAAGAAGTCATTCGCTTCTCATCTATGAGGTTTAACTGATCAAATCTATTTTGAATCCATTCAACCTCTTCTAGCTTGGTCTCCATCAGGATTCTCATTGAAGGTATCTCTACTTCAATTGGGAGAACCGCTTCCATCCCATATACCAAAGAGAATGGGGTTGCCCTTGTTGAAGTGCGGACATAAGTCCGGTATCCATGCAGTGCAAAGGGTAGCATTTCGTGCCAATCCTTATATGTCTTCACCATTTTCTGCAGGATCTTCTTGATGTTTTTATTAGCGGCTTCAACAGCGCCATTCATCTTTGGACGATATGGTGAAGAGTTATGATGCTCAATCTTGAAGCTTTCGCATAATTCTTTCATTGTATTATTGTTCAGATTCGTCTCATTGTCTGTAATGATCCGGCTTGGAACTCCATAGTGGCAAATAATCTCTTTCTTGAGAAACCGTGCGACCACTTGTTTTGTCACATTAGCATAAGAGGCGGCTTCTACTCATTTGGTAAAGTAATCAATAGCAACCAGGATGAAGCAGTGACCGTTGGAAGCTTTAGGCTCGATGGCGCCAATCATGTCAATGCCCCACATCGAGAACGGCCAAGGTGATGTTAAAACGTTTAGTAGGGTCGGAGGCACGTGTACCTTGTCTGCATAGATTTGACACTTATGACATTTTATAGCATAATTGAAGCAATCAGATTCCATGGTCAACCAATAATAACCTGCTCTCAAAGTCTTCTTTGCCATGGCATGCCCATTGGCATGAACTCCAAAGGATCCTTCATGAATCTCCTTGATCAATAGGTCCGCTTCATGTCCACTTACGCATCTGAGCAGAATCATGTCGTGGTTTCTCTTGTATAACACACAATTGCTTAATAAGAACTTGGATGCTAACTTCCTCAATGTTTTCTTGTCAAGGGTTGTTGCATCTGTTGGATATTCTTGGTTTTGCAAAAAGCATCTGATGTCGTGAAACCAAGGTTTACTATCGGCTTCCTCTTCAATCAACTGACAGTAGGCAGGCTCAACTTTCCACTCTATCTGAATGAGAGGCGCTTCATTATGGAATCTAACTTGGTACATTGAAGCCAACATAGCTAAAGCATCAGCAATTTGGTTCTCGGTTCTCGGGATATGACGGAAAGTGATTTTGTCAAAGTATTTTATTAGTTCCATGACATAGGCACGATATGGGATCAACTTGGTATCACGAGTTTCCCATTCGCCTTTGACTTGGTATATCACCAAGGCTGAGTCTCCACATACTTCGAGGATTTTGATTCGGAGGTCAATTGCTGCTTCAATGCCTAGGATGCACGCCTCATATTCTGCTATATTGTTTATGCAATCAAAACACAAACTTGTTGTGAAAGGAGTGTATCCACCATTCAGATTCAATAGAACAGCTCCTATGCCATGCCCCATGTAGTTGGAGGAACCGTCGAACATGAGCTTCCACCGAGATCCAGGTTCAGGTCCTTCATCAAGTCCTGGGATTTCACAATCTTCTACTACCATAATGTCTTCATCAGGAAAGTCGAATTTCAATGACTGGTAGTCTTCAACAGGATGGTGTTCCAGGTAATCAGACAACACGCTTCCTTTAATGGCTTTCTAGGATACATAATGGATATCATACTCAGACAACAACATCTGCCAACGGGTGAGTCTTCCAGTTAAAGCCGGCTTTTCAAAGATATATTTTATTGGATCCATTTTTGAGATCAACAAAGTAGTGTGACAAATCATGTATTGTCTTAGACGACGAGCGGCCCATGCTAAAGAACAACAAGTTTTCTCCAAGAGTGAGTACCGGGTTTCACAATCGGTAAACTTCTTGCTCAGATAGTAGATGGCATGTTCTTTTTGGCCAATTTCATCATGTTGTCCCAGCACGCATCCCATTGACTTTTCAAGCACAGTTAAGTACATAAAGAGTGGTTTCCCCTGAACAGGTGATATAGAATAGGGGGCTCCTGCAGGTATTGTCCGATCTTCTCAAAAGCCCTTTGGCAGTCAGAGTTCCATTCAACTGCTTGATCTTTTATAAGCAACTTGAATATAGGTTCACACGTAGCAGTCATATGAGATATAAACCTAGAGATATAGTTCAAACATCCCAGGAATCCTCTAACTTCTTTCTCTGTACGTGGAGCAGGCATTTCTTGTATTGCTCTAACCTTGTCTGGATCTACCTCAATTCCTCGTTGACTAACAATGAAACCAAGCAACTTTCCAGACCGGACACCGAAGGTGCATTTAGCAGGATTCAGCCGTAGTTGAAATTTCCGAAGACGCTCAAATAGCTTTTGCAAGTGATCTATATGATCCTCTTCACTTTGGGATTTTACAATCATATCATCTACATAAACCTCAATTTCCTTGTGCATCATATCATGGAAAAGAGTGACCATTGCTCTTTGGTAAGTTGCCCCGGCATTTTTGAGACCAAATGGCATTACCTTGTAGCAAAATGTTCCCCAAGGGGTGATGAATGTGGTCTTTTCCATGTCTTCTGGATCCATCTTAATTTGATTATAACCCAAGAATCCGTCCATAAAGGAGAAGACCATGAACTTAGCAGTGTTGTCTACCAGAGTGTCAATACGTGGCAAGGGGAAATCGTCCTTTGGACTAGATTTGTTTAGATCCCTGTAATCAACACATATCCTGACCTTTCCATCCTTTTTGGGTACTGGTACAATATTAGCTACCCATTGAGGGTACTTCACAACTGCTAGAAAACCGACATCAAATTGGCGTTTCACCTCGTCACAAATCTTTAGAGCCATGTCGGGTCTTGCTCTTCGGAGCTTCTGCTTCACTGGCGGGTAATCTGGCTGTAGTGGTAGCTTGTGGACAACAATATCAGTATCTAAACCTGGCATATCCTGATACGACCAAGCAAATACATCTACATATTCTTGTAGCAACTTGATCAATCTTTCTTTGATGCTTTCCCCAAGTGTAGTCCCAACTTTGACCTCTTTCTTTTCTTCCTCAGTGCCAAGGTTGATTGTATCCACTGGTTCATGATGCAGCTGAAGGGCCTTTGACTCGTGCTCAAGCAGCCTTTCCAATTCTTCAGGGAAATCATAATCTTCCTCGCTATCCTCTTCCGCTTGGTAGATGGGGAATTCAAAGTTATAGGAAGTAGTGGGGTCATCGAATTTAACTGGTTTATTGATTATTCTGCATGTTTTTTAAATGATGGTTTTTTAGAAAAGTGGAAATAAAATGCAAAAGAATTAAAAATATTTTTGTAGTTTTTGAAAGGATTTCCATTTTAAGGAAAGAAAAACAAATAAATGAACGATAAGAATTTGAACAAAATGCTCTTTATTTGTCATAATGATTTTGAAATTTAAAGTGGCCCTACAAATGATCCGTTAGCCTTGGGCAGAGCTAAGGATTTTGAAAAAAAAAAGGAAAACATAATTACTTTGACACAGGAAAAACTTCTGGAATCTCAACTGCTTCCCAATTTGTTAAGGCTGTTTCACACCGGTATATCAGATTTGATGCTTCTCCATCTTCAGTTTCATCTTCAACTGCACCAACTTGATCCCCATGGATAAATCCCGTGCTTAGGAAAACTTCTTGTATGCTCCGTATGCGGTCCTTTGCAGGGACCAGGGCTCCTTCCTTAGCAGAAGGCTTGTACCCCAAACCAAAACGATCATTTTTGTCGCTGACATTGATGAATTGCCCCCAACCTGTAGGACTTCCACTTTCAACTGCTGACCTTGCATTATTCAAAGAGGCGAACGACAAACTGGTTTTCTCAATAGGATCCTTTACTTCTGCAAGTGTGGCATTGGATATTTCAAGTGCTTGGAAAGAGGTCTCTAAGGCATCTTCATCAGCCTCGATATAACGGAAAGAAGAGAGTTGACTAATGATAAAATCTTCTTCACCCGAGACAATGACGAGCTTGTCATTGACGACAAACTTCATTTTCTGATGCAAAGTAGAAGTCACTGCCTCAGCAGCATGTATCCATGGACGTCCCAAAAGGTAGCTATAAGCGGGATTTATGTCCATGACTTGGAAATTTATGGGGAATACATGCGGTCCGATTTGGATTGGTAGCTCTACCTCCCCAACTACTGTCCTCCGAGAACCATCAAATGCTTTTACCACAAGTGCACTAGGTTTCATTTCCGAACCTTGGTAAGATAATTTAGCAAGCGCCCTCTTTGGTAGAACATTGAGGGACGATCCGGTGTCAACTAAGACCCTGGCCAGAACATCTTCTTGGCACTTTATGGATACATGTAAGGCGCGGTTGTGATTCTTCCCTTCCTTGGGTAGCTCTTCATTGTTGAAACTTAGAGTGTTGCAGACTGTGATATTGGCGACCACCCCATCGAATTGGTCAACCGTTATATCTTGGGTAACATGAGCTTGAGCAAGCACTTTCACTAAAGCCTCCCTATGAGCTTGGGAATTCAGAAGCAAGGACAAGATAAATATTTTTGACGGTGTTTGATGTAACTGATCGACTATCTTGTAGTCGCTTTTCTTTATCATTTTTAGAAATTCAATCACTTCATCTGATTGCACTGCCGCATGTACCCCTCCATACTATGGGGCAGGATTTGCAGTTGTAGCTTCCCTTGTTGGTTCTTGAGGGATTATATTGACATCAGGAGTATAAATCCGACCGTTGCGGGTCATCCTGCTCGTCCCTACGATGTTAGTGATATTAGTGTCAACATTCTCCAAGCTTTTCTCACCTTCAACATCTTTGGGTTCTTCATCTATCACTCCATCTACCACAGTTATGTCATATTTCCAAGGTACCGCCTTGGTGATTTCAAAGGGAAAAGGGGTAGGCATACAAACTACCACAGGTGATGGATGAACAACATCTTTTCTTTGATAAGTTATCTCAACAGGTTCTGGTAGATTGAAAAAGGGTTCAATGACTGAAACTTCCTCGTTTGTTATAGGACCACAAACTTGCAAAACACCTTGATCCATCAAGTTTTGAATATCAGTTCGTAGCACTTTACATCCCCTTGGATAAATGACACATTCTTCACAGTCGTCGTGACAGGTGTCGCTACGCGAAAAATACAGTCGCCATCGATTTTTATTTATTCCAAAGGAAAGGGAAAATATCGAGAAAACCCCAAAGTATGGTCGTCGCAACCACAAATAGGTTCGGAAGTCGGTTATGCAAGGGGAAGGTCTTAGCACCCCTCACATCCATGGTACTCCATGGGAACCATCTAGGATGTTTGCACTTATGTGTGTATTGTTTATCGAATGTTTGCTTGCCAAAGGTTTACGGAGATGGAGGTAGATTTTAAATTAGTGTGCTCGCCAAGGAATGGATCCTCGTGCCTACGTATGCCCACTTGTTGAAGTGAGAAATAAGAGCGTCCGTAGTTCGTGGTTTTGAAATTGTTTGGTGTGTTTTGTTGATTTTATTACCTTGAAGAAGGGTTTTCGAATGGTGTCGCCCTAAGGCTCAAACAAAAGGTTTGAATGTGTTGAGTTGTTTTTTATGTTTTTTGAGAAAGTGTTATTGATTTCGAATTGCACTAAAGACTATGGATAAAGGTGAATACCTCAAACGGTCAAGCCAAACGTCTTGTGTTCGAAGCATTCAGAATGAGTGTAGGAAAGCTCCAGTCTCATCCCTTCTTTATCGCTTAAGGCTCGTGACATACGATCCTAATCGCCATTTATTGTATTTTTGAATTTGATTTAGAAAAGACCGCTTGACGTTGGATCAAGGGTTTGTTTACTGAATTTGATTTGAAAAAAGGACCACTTGACGTTGGATCAAGGGTTTGTTTATTGAATTTGATTTGAAAAAAGGACCACTTGACGTTGGATCAAGGGTTTGATTATTGATTTTTGATTGGGTGAACGTTCCTAATGCCTAAGGAGTAACTATAAAGCAATAAAGAAAGCGAGTAAATGCGTACATGAGAAAGGGGAGGGGGGTACATGTAAAGTACAAGGGATGTGCGAAAGTAAAATCATTCAAGCAGAAATTAAATCTAAAATTTAACCAAATCTTAAAACTAAGGGCACATGCAAGATAATAGCTAGCAATTGAAAAATTCTATAAGTCCTACAACTAGGGGAGCATGCAAAATTAGTTTATTTCTAAGCTTAGGGATACAATTGTCATTTCACAATTATGAATTAATTTCTATACATGAAAATTCCAATTAAAACCAATTAAATTCTAAACTAAATTTAATATTTCTAACTATCATTTTCTAATTTCCCAAAACTATTTACTTCTAATATTTCTAAACCCAAAAAATTCATAATCACCTAATTATTCATAATATTTCTAATTGAAAGTCTAAATTTAATATTGCTAATTAACTCCTAAAAATCTATTTAGACTAGTCCTAAAATTATTTAATTCTAATAGTATTTCTAATATTTTCTAAAATTTCTAACTAGCCTCTAATCCAGATTAAGAATATTCTAAAATCTAATTAATTTTAATAACTAATTAACCCTAAAATTAAGCTAATTAACCTAAATCAATTCTAACGAATACTAGTTAGTTCTAATGTCCTAATTTAACAGTAGTTACACCATTAATATCCTAATCTAGTTAATCAACTATCTAAACTAATCTAATTAGTAACCACTAACGCAAGGAAATGGATGAAAGAATCAGAATGGGCCCTGTTAGCCCTAAGCCCAAGCAGGAAGGGGGGTATGGACCGTGAAAAGGGGAAGTATGCACAGAATTCGCTTGACATGGGCCTTGTCTGGAGCCTAAGGCCCAAAAATAACAATTGAGAAGAGAAAACCAAATGGAGGATCCATCCTCCTTCTCCCATCGCTCGCTAACCTCACAGAAGAAAAATGAAAGAACGCTCCTCACCGGAAAAGCCTTGCCGCGCCGAATTTCGTCACCGGCAGCGGCGAATGATTCACCACACTCATTCTCGCTTCCACCACTTGCCACGAATCTACTCCCTATATCCTACTCCAACTTCTTCTTTATTGACCGAACCAGAAAGATCATTCTAAGAACCCTAGGTAAAAAACTTCAATTAAGTCCTCGTATGGAGGTAATCAAATCCATGAATTTGGGATAAACGCTCACCTAATCGATGCCTTTACAACGTCGACAACACGAGGCAAATAGGAGAATCTTTGCGTACCTTCGACGTCGACGACGGAGCATACGGCGGACGGCGCTTAGATACTGATTCGGTATGAACAAGCGCTCCTCTGCTCCTCTCCTTCTTCTGCTTCTTTAATTTTTGGTTTCTTTCTGATTGGAGCTTCTCATCAATTCCGTTATCAGTTGCGAGCTTCTACGGATTTTGTTGAAGTTTCTTGGTGGATGATGAAGGTCTCACTCGCGTCTCCACTTTGAGATGAAGACGAAGACGTTACACCGGTATTGCCGATCGAAATGAAGAAGAAGCCTCTTGGATCGTGAGTTTCCGATTATTCCGATCTCTTCTGGATTTCTCTTTTCTATTATTTCTTCTTTTTCCTTCTGCTTATCACCTTCGAGAATGGAGAGAACTGCTGCAGAATTGTTGCAGGATCTTTGGTGGTTCAGTTGTGATGATGATACAGTTATGCGGAAGAATTGAAGAGTATGATTGGAAGCGGTTGAAGGTTTGTTACTGTGATGGCTGGGAGAAAAGTTGGTTAGAGATGCGATGAGGTTGAAGAAGAAGAATCTGGAAGGGGTGAAGATTGATTTATAGAGTGATGGAGAGGTTAGAGGTTTGTTAGAAAACTGTTATTTTGGTTTTCATTTTTATGCAGAATTTTGGTGGTATTTAAATGCAGAATTTTGGTTGTATTTAAATGCAGAATTTTTGTTGTGCAGAATTTTGTTCATTTGTAATGCAGAATTTTTGTTCTTTTGTAATGCAGAATTTTGTTCATGTAATGCAGAATTTTTGTTCATTTGTAATGCAGAATTTTTAATGCAGAATTTTGTTCATGTAATGCAGAATTTTTGTTGTATTGTAATGCTGAATTTTTGTTGTATTGTAATGCAGAATTTTGTTCATGGCTGGCTCACGTTTGGAGTTTGGTTTACGGCGTCGGCATTGGCTTGTAATGCTGCATTTCAACTTCTGTTTAGCAGCTGGTATTGTTATGCGCTTGGATCACGCTTGGTTCAGGCTTGGTATGCGTTTTGCACTTGAATTGCCGGCGTGCTTGGCTTGTGCATTGCAGCAGCTTTTTCACTTTACTATTTTTCTGCTTTTTCCTTAATGCACACTAATTAAAGGACTAATGATAAGGGATGTAAAAGGTGAATTTTAGATTCAACTGGAATTACTGAAAAATGGATAATTGGATTGGTTTATGAATGGATGTTAATTGGAATGGGATTGGATTAATTGGGTAATTGGTTGGTTAATGGTTAGATTAATGGTTTATGGGCTTAACAAAATATGATGACATAAGATAATTGGATAAAAACGAAAATGGAGTTAAATTGGATTCAAAATGTGGATTAAAAATGGATGGATAAAATTGGATAATGTGAAAACTAAAATTTGGTAAAATGAGGAAAAAAAAGGATATGGAAAATGGTTAATTGAAATGAATACAAATTGGGATTTTTTTGGATTTAAAGATGGATTTAGACAAGGTTAATGGATTAATAAAGAAATGGATTTGGATTCAAAAAAGATGGATTTTTAATATAAAAAAGATGAATGGGCTTTAGCAAATTAATAATCTGAAATCATCGACATCGAAATATCGACTTTCAAAATGACGCAATGAATTAATCAGAAACTCATTGATCAATTAAAAGTCCACAAACAAACTTAATCTCGAAAATCAATCCAAACTCCAAAAATTAACTTGAAATTAGAATCAATATGAAATTAGAATTAATTTGCAATCATCACCATGATTACGAGATGATGACTGCTTATGCCATGGATTATTGAATCCAACCAACACGACTCGTGAATCGAATTGAACCATGCTTATTCAAATGAAATGTATGGATGAAAATGATATGCAAATGTTTAGGGTTAGTGACCTATAAGATCAATGTGAAGGGTGAGGCGAATTTTAGGGTATGACAACAGGTATCAATCAAGCTAGCTCCCATCAATCTTGCATGGAGTGCTAGCAATGGAGTTTTAACATCTTCAACATTTTTTATTATACAAACATCAGAAACATCCTCAATGACATTAACATCACCATGCGCCGGCAGAGGGTTACTTTTTACGTTGGGTCCAATATCTTGGAATGAAAGGATCTTCTTCTCAACCAGCTCTCGCACAATATGCCTCAAAGCATAACATCCATCTAAATCATGCCCAGGGGCACCCTCATGGAAAAGGCAATGGGCATCTTGATTGTACCATGAAGGTAAAGGATTTGGCGGGGGACCCAAAGGTCTGGGAGTCACCAACCCTTTCTGCAGCAACGATGGGTATAACTCAGTGTACGTCATAGGGATTGAAGCGAAAGGAGGTCTTCCTCTTTGTACCCTATTTTGATTTGGAAGATTTTGTGGACGTGGAGCCTGTGCCCTTGGTTGTTGATAAGCGGGTGGCATGGGTGTTTGCTGGTATACTGGTGCTTGTTGAATAGGTTGATAGACAGGAGCTTGTGATTGGTTGAAAGTTGGTGTGACTGCTGCCACATACGGTTGTTGAATATACTGCACTGGATAAGTTGGTTGTTGTTGAGCAATTTGTTGTTGTTGCTTCTTCCACGAGTGACTCCTTCTTTGACTGGTCGACACTACATTTGTTTCGCCCTCTTTCTTTCTTTGAAAACCTTCGGAAAACTTTTTGACATTATTACCGGATGTTTCAGTGGTGGTTATCATTTTTCCATTCTTCAATCCAAGCTCGACTCTTATGCCCATGGCAACCAAGTTAGAGAAACTTGCCGATACACTACTCACCATCCTTTCATAAAACATGGGCTTTACTGTATCCATGAACCAATCTGCTAACTCCTTCTCAACAAGGGGTGGTTCGACTTGCGGGGCCACTTCCCTCCATCGTTGTGCATATTCCTTAAAAGACTCGTTATCTTTCTGGGACATGCTGAGCAATTGCCTCCTATCCGGGGCCATATCCATGTTATACATATAATGCTGGATGAAAGCATCAGATAAGTCTTGGAAACAACGAATTCTACTTTGATCAAGGCTTAAGTACCACTTAGAGGGAACACCCCTCAAGCTGTCTTGGAAGAAATGTATCATAAGTTTATCGTCCTCCACGTGCGCCGCCATTTTTCGATAGTACATAATGAGGTGACTTTTAGGACATGAGTGGCCCTCGTACTTATCGAAATCCGGGGTCTTGAATTTTGCGGGAATCACGAGACCAGACACTAGGCACATCTCCCTAGCAGCAGCACCAAAGACTTGGTCACCTTCCATAGCCCTTAACCTTTTCTTAATGTTGATTCTAAGTGTTGGCAGCAATTTTGGTAAAACAAAGAGTCTTCACAAGATGTTATGTGTGATGTCTTAACATGAGATATCATATGTACCTGCTGGAGTTAAAGAACATATGCAAGCAGGATTGTTTCAGAATGCCACATACAATGACAAGGCTTCTGATATTGGTTGTAACTGCTGGAGCTTAAATGAAAGACATGTTCATGCAGGATTGTTTCAGATGACATACACATTGTCATGGTATCTGATATGGCTGTACTTGCTATAAAAGAAAATTGGATTATGCAGGATTTTTCCAGGATGTCAGACCCGATGTCATGACATCCTGTACACAGAACATTCAGTATGAATGTCTGGTGTTTTGTGATTGCACAATTAATGGCAATCATTGGATGATTGAAGATATGGCTAGCTGGCGCATTCAATCATGGATTACAACCAGATTTACATATTTTCCAAGGAGATCTCTACAACTGTTATAAAAAGATTTGATTGGAAAATATATTTAGGGTTTTCAAGATGTCCAATGCTTCTATAAAAAGGGACTTAGAAAACCTGTTTGTAATACACAACCAAGACTGAGCGAAATATAGAGAGACAGCTAGGGTTTGTGTCTGTTTAGTCGTAAGACTTGTAGGTCATTCAAGTCATCCATTGATGATTGAATTGGACTGATTTGTGGTTGTAATTTGTCACTCTAAAGCTGTTAAGCAAGAGTGTGTGTCTACTTGATCAAAGTTGTGAAGCAAGATCAAGTGTGTGTCTTCTTGATCAAAGTTATGAAGTAAGATCAAGAGCGTGTCTTCTTGATTGAAACTGTGAAGTAAAATCAAGAGTGTGTTATTGAAAAGTGTTTTCTTTTCTCAAGGGATTGTTGTTTAAGATCACATGTGTGATTGTAGGGAAGTGAGTGGGTTCTCATATCTAAGAGTGCTTAGGTAGAAATTTCACGGGTAGAGATTAGGTGAGAAAGACTATAACTTGTTGAAGTGTATGGAGAGTCTTTGAACTGATTCTATTATAGTGAATTTCCTTCCTGGCTTGGTAGCCCCTAGATGTAGGTGAGTTGGACCGAATTGGGTTAACAATTGCTTGTGTTATTTGCTTTACCATTCTGTTTTTGTTTATCCATTGTTTATAACCAGATATCAGTGTCGTGACATTACCTTCGACATCTTATATCTGATACGGGAATTTCAATTGGTATCAGAGCAGGCATCCTGCTCTGGTTCTGGGTGAGGTCTAGGGACGATACTTTCTGGTACTATGGAGAGAGATGGAGGATCTGTTCACAGACCACCTATTTTGGATGGATCCAACTATGACTACTGGAAACCTCGAATGGTAGCCTTTCTAAAATCTCTGGATAATAAGGCTTGGAAGGTTGTGTTAACAGGCTGGGAACATCCAGTTGTTACCAAGAATGGAGAAGCTACTGCTGATAAGAAGGCTGAAGAACAATGGACCAAGGAGGAGGATGACTTAGCCCTTGGGAACTCTAAAGCATTGAATGCTATATTCAATGGTGTAGATAAGTATATCTTCAGATTGGTAAACAACTGTGAAGTGGCTAAAGATGCTTGGGACATTCTTAAAACCACTCATGAAGGCACCTCTAGAGTGAAGATGTCTAGACTGCAGCTGCTCACTACCAAGTTTGAAAATTTAAGGATGAAAGAAGATGAAAATATTCATGAATTTCATATGAATATCCTTGAAATTGCTAATGCCTCAGGAGCCCTGGGTGAGAAGATGTCAGATGAAAAATTAGTGAGGAAAATACTCAGGTCACTCCCTAAGAGATTTGCCATGAAAGTGACAGCCATAGAAGAGTCTCAAGACATTTCCAATATGACAATTGATGAGCTAATTGGATCCCTTCAAACATTTGAGATGGGAATGTATGATGGATCTGAAAAGAAAGCCAAAAGCATAACATTCAAGTCAAACACTGAGGAGGAAGAGGAGGAAGGTGGTCCAGATATTGATGAAGATCTGGCAGATGATGTAGCAATGCTGGGAAGACAGTTCAACAAGCTAGTGAAAAAGATGGATGAAAGATCTAAGGCTAATGTCAAGAACATCGCATCTGACATCAGTAAATCCAACAATATTGGAAGAAGAACAAGGTCAGATGAAAAGCCCAAAGAAGAAAAAGGAGTTCAGTGCCATGAATGCGATGGGTATGGACACATTAGAACTGAATGTGGGACCTACCTCAAGAAACAGAAGAGGAGTCTTGCTGCCACTTGGTCAGATGGAAGTGAAACAGAAGAATCTGCAAATCTTATGACTGCCTTGACTGGAAGATGGGATTCTGATGAAGACTCAAGTGATGGTGAAGTAACCTTTGAAGAGTTGGCCACTACCTACAGAAAGTTGTGTCTCAAAAGTGTAGAGTGGTGTAAACAGGTTAAAAGCCAGAAGAAGGAAATAACTCAACTTGAGAATGAGAAGGTAGAACACTTGGAAACCATCTCCAAATTAAAAACAGAAGCAGTGGTTCTGAAGGCCAAGATAGATGAAAGTCAACAAGTTGAAAGCCAGAAGATAGTACAGCTGGAGAATGAGAAGGCAGACCATGTGGAAATCATCTCCAAGTTAAAAACTGAAGCTATGTTCTTGAATTCTAAACTAGAAGAGATGACCAAGTATGTAAGAATGTTAAACAATGGATCTGACTCCCTAGACAAGATTCTCCAAACTGGAAAAATAACAGGAGACAAATCTGGCATTGGGTATAATGAATCTAAGCCTGAGTGCAGTTACACTGGTTGTAAACCTCAAGTCAAACCTAAATGCAACCATAGTAAAAGCAAACCTGTGATGTCACATCATATGTCACACCATCAGAAGAGAAGACAGGAGAAAGGGAAACACCAAAGATGGAAATGCCATTACTGTGGGAAATTTGGTCACCTGAAGCCCTTCTGCTATAAGCTATATGGTTATCCTAGCCATGTTCATCATCAGACTCACTATCAACCCAGACCCAAACAACACATGCTTGTCAACAAGAAGCAATGGGTTCCTAAGACTAATGTTACAAGTCTAATAGCTCACATTCCCCTCAGAGTCTCAGCCAAAGAAGAGTGGTATTTGATAGTGGATGTTCCAGACACATGACTGGAAACAAAGACCTGATAATTGGACTTCATCCTTATACCATAAGCTATGTAACCTTTGGTGATGGAGAAAAGGGTGAAATCAAGGGGATAGGCAAGCTTGATTGTCCTGGAGTGCCTAAACTTGACAAGGTCCTACTAGTTAAGGGCTTGACTGCAAATCTAATAAGCATCAGTCAACTATGTGACCAAGGTCTAAATGTTAACTTCACTAAAACTGAATGTCTGATTACCAACAAGAAAGTGAAGTAATCATGGAAGGAGTCAGAACCAAAGACAACTGTTACAAGTGGAACTCTCAAATTAGTTACTCCTCAAAATGTACCTCAGTCAAGGAGAAAGGGATGAAGATGATTATATCTGCTAGAGAAACTCCCAAATTGAAAGTCTATGGGAAATGTCAGACAAGGATGTCACACCAGAAACTCAGACTTAACATCACTTCCAAAGGGTTGAAACTCCTTCATATGAAGTTGATGGGACCCATGCAAGTGGAAAGCCTTGGTGGAAAGAAGTTTGCAGTGGTGGATGATTTCTCCAGATACATCTGGACCAAAAACAAATCTGATGTGGTTGAAATCTTCAAAGATTATTGTCTGAAACCTCAAGGAGAAAAGCTCATGGTGGCTCAAACAGATGTGGATAATATTGGGTTTGGTAGGAGGTCAGATCAGATGGTAGAACATGTTGCTCGTCAAATGCAGTCTGAAGTTGGGAAGAGCTTTGTTGGACTTGGGCTACAAGTCAAGCAGATAGAAGAGTCTATTTTTCTATCTCAAAGCAAATGTGCCAAGAATAATGTTAAGAAGATTGGCACGAAGAGTGCAAGGACTCCTGCTCATACACATTCGAAAGTATTCAAAGATGAAAATGGTGTTTGTGCTATATATCAAGCTGAATACATAGCAGCTGGAAGTAGCTGTTCTCAACAGGGTTGGTTGAAACTAATGGTGACTGAACACAATGTCACACAAGATGTCAGGACAGTGTACTGTGACAACCTGAGTGCTACAACTATTTCCACAAATCCTATTCAGCACAGCAGGACAAATCACATTGATATTAGTCATCACTTTATTAGAGAACTTATGGAAGAGAAAATCATAGCACTGGAGCATGTTACTACTGAAATGCAATTAGCTGACATATTTAGAAAAGCTTTGCATGTTAATCAGTTTGAATGTTTAAGAGGAAAATTGGGGATTTGTATTCATGAGAATTTATAGCAATTAAAGTGGAAATTTGTTATACAGAGGAGAGTTGCTGTAGAAAGGGAGCTAGGGAAGGAGGCTATAGAAGTGAAGGAGGTTATGGAATTAATCAAGTTTGCTGGTTTGATGAAAACAGTTAGTGCATTACCCCAATGTTTTGAAGGTTTAGTGGAAGAGTTTGTGGTGAATATCCCAGAGGATATTTCTGACAAGAATAACAAAGAATTCTGCAAGGTCTTTGTGAGAAGAAGGTGTGTAAGGTTCTCCTCAACTATAATGAATAAGTCCCTAGGGAGAGGAACAGAAGGAGCTGTTGAGTTAGAAGTCACAGACAATGAAGTCTGTAGGACAATCACTGCTGGTCAAGTCAAAGAATGGCCAAGAAAGAAGCATGACACTGCTGAGAGAGTAATTGATTTGGAGGAAGAGAGTTCAGAAGAGGAAAATGACACCTTGATTCATCACTTGAAACCAAGTGTTGCAAAGAAAATGAAAACCAGGAAAGGCAAGACTGTGACTGAGATGTTGACAGCTAGAACTAGTAGGAAGGCTGCTGCTGTAGGTCCTTCTAAATCATGGAGTAAAGTAGAGGTTCAGAAAAGGAAAATCAGAGAAAGCTCTGATTCTGAAGATGATGTCGAATACGATGTCCCAGACATCTCACCTGCTAAAAGGTAAACTGTTAGGAAGTCCCCAGCTAAGATTGCAACTGTGCATTTGGACAACATTTCCTTCCATCTGGAAGATGGTGAAGCCAAGGAGTCAGATGCCCATACCTCAAGTGAGAGGTCTAATTCTCAAGATCAATTTAGTGGCAGTTCTGAATCTGAAAGTGAAGAAGATGTTACCTCCTCAGACTAAATTATGGTGATGGTCCCCCTGTTATGATGACATGTGTGCTGTTCGGATGCTGTTATGACTGTTTTGGAAGCTTGGATGTTTTGTTTCTGTTGAAATGTTTGTATTTTGTGGCAGTCCTTACTGATGCCTTGATGTAATACTTGGGCTCTAAATGAGTTCCATGGATTTCTAATTATCTCAGCTATTCCAGCTGTGTATAATTATGGTATGTATCTCCTAGCATTTATGTTTTAAGTCACCTTTGGTCAATTTTGACTAAAAAGGGGGAGAAGTGATTATGTGGAGAGCTGCAGTTAAATATGTGGTTGTGGAGATCTGCAGTGCTGATGTAGCTAGCTATGCTAAACAAATGTCAGCTGATGATGTTGAATAGAATAATGTTCTATGATGTTCTGTTCTGTGATCTTGGAGGAGATGTCTGATGTAAGACAAAATGGTGTTCTGTTCTGTGATGTTGGAGGAGATGTCTGATGTAAGACAAAATGGTGTTCTGTTCTGAGATGTTGGAGGAGATGTCTGATGTTCTGTGCAAGCTCTGTGTTATACAGGTGATGTTGAAGGAGATGTCAGAAGGAGGTTCTGAATGTTAACATGTTTTGAATGTTAACATGTTGAAGCAGATGTCAGAATGATATTCTGACTATTACAGGTGCTGTGGTTACAGGTGCTGTTATTATCAAAGGAAATGAATGCACAGATTTAGGGGGAGAAGAAGTACCCTTGTGCATTTGTGTGTCTTACTAGTTGCATCCATAACTAGTAATTCTGATTGTTGCACAGATTTAGGGGGGGGGGAGAAGTACCCTTGTGCATGTGTGTATTACTAGTAGCCATAGCTAGTAATTGTTTTGCTTCTGCTGCTGATTAAACTACTGTTAAGTTGTTTAAACTGCTGATAGTTTGCCTTGTGAACAAAAAGGATAGATATATGTTTTAGCCAAAATTTGCAAAGGGGGAGTTTGTTGATTCTAAGTGTTGGCAGCAATTTTGGTAAAACAAAGAGTGTTCACAAGATGTTATGTGTGATGTCTTAACATGAGATATCCTATGTACCTGTTGGAGTTAAAGAACATATGCAAGCAGGATTGTTTCAGAATGCCACATACAATGACAAGGCTTCTGATATTGGTTGTACCTGCTGGAGCTTAAATGAAAGACATGTTCATGCAGGATTATTTCAGATGACATACACATTGTCATGGTATCTGATATGGCTGTACCTGTTATAAAAGGAAATTGGATTATGCAGGATTTTTCCAGGATGTCAGACCCGATGTCATGACATCCTGTACACAGAACATTCAGTATGAATGTCTGGTGTTTTGTGATTGCACAATTAATGGCAATCATTGGATGATTGAAGATATGGCTAGCTGGCGCATTCAATCATGGATTACAACCAGATTTACATATTTTCCAAGGAGATCTCTACAGCTGTTATAAAAAGATTTGATTGGAAAATATATTTAGGGTTTTTAAGATGTCCAATGCTTCTATAAAAAGGGACTTAGAAAACCTGTTTGTAATACACAACCAAGACTGAGCGAAATATAGAGAGAGAGCTAGGGTTTATGTCTGTTTAGTCGTAAGACTTGTAGGTCATTCAAGTCATCCATTGATGATTGAATTGGACTGATTTGTGGTTGTAATTTGTCACTCTAAAACTGTTAAGCAAGAGTGTGTGTCTACTTGATCAAAGCTGTGAATCAAGATCAAGTGTGTGTCTTCTTGATCAAAGCTGTGAAGCAAGATCAAGAGTGTGTCTTCTTGATTGAAACTGTGAAGTAAAATCAAGAGTGTGTTATTGAAAAGTGTTTTCTTTTCTCAAGGGATTGTTGTTTAAGATCACAGGTGTGATTGTAGGGAAGTGAGTGGGTTCTCATATCTAAGAGTGCTTAGGTAGAAATTGCACGGGTAGAGATTAGGTGAGAAAGACTGTAACTTGTTGAAGTGTACGGAGAGTCTTTGAACTGATTCTGTTATAGTGAATTTCCTTCCTGGCTTGGTAGCCCCTAGATGTAGGTGAGTTGGACCGAATTGGGTTAACAATTGCTTGTGTTATTTGCTTTACCATTCTGTTTTTGTTTATCCATTGTTTATAACCAGATATCAGTGTCGTGACATTACCTTCGACATCTTATATCTAATACCAGAATTTCACTTAAGAATCTGAAAATTCTCCTTCATTCCTCTTATGTCTTCATGCCTTTTATCATCTTCGTCAGAAAAATCCGGAGCATGTTGTTGATCTTCAAAATAAGGTTGCACATGTGCGTGAACAAGGGGTGGTGCAAATGTGTGGACCACGGGATGAGCTTCATTGATGGTTGTTAGAGGGACTGTTTGCTGAGTGGATTGTACAACTCCAGGGGCACCTTCAAACTGGAGGTGTAAAGCCGGGAGGTAAACCGAAGACTGGCCAAGTAGTAGGCACTGTCCTTGTAGGTTGGGGTTCAATCGTAGGACCAGTGATTTCTGAAACGACTGTCGTTTGGGTGTCCAATTTGGCCTTAATGACTTGTAGTATTTCCATGACTTGACCCATGTTTCCTCGTAGGTCCTTAAGTTCTGAGCTTACTCTCTCTAATTCTTGTTCTTGATCTGCCATTCTTTGACGAGCGTTGGCTCTTGTGTTGTAGTGGTGTTGAGGACTCAGTGTGTAACAACTGAATAGAGAAAACGAAATGAGTTTTTATTTATTTATATGGAGAATGCATGAATGTATGTATGAATGCATTTTATATTTATTTATTTTTAGGGATTCTTATAAACTTTGCAGTTGTTGAGCACGCACTTTGAAAGTATTGTGAACAGAAACAGAAGACAATAGTCAGAAGCTGATGCAAAAATTCAATACCCATTCATTCAATGAAGCCAAAAAGTATGAAGTATATAGTCAAAGTGGGTACAAAACATTAAGCCAAATACAAAAATTGGAAATAACACGAAGCAAACAACTTAAAGAGTGTTCTTAGCAACTCGCTCTTTGTGGGCCTTCAATTCTTCTTTGAATCTTCGTATCATCCTTTCGCAAAGCAAAACAAGGTCATGAGCCGAAGGATGAGTGTTATTTTCATCCATGTCCTCCAGAGCATTTTCTAATTTCCATGGTAAGTCTATGGCCACGCCATTATAAAACTCTATGAGGTTAGCCAACTTCGTACGGTATGCAGTAACACTTGGCTGCAGAAGGTTGATGGTGCATTCATACCCATCCAATATATCATTCAAATGCTTCCTATGATTTAGCCAATCTATGCTTTGGCTCTTCAGAGACTCATATTGTTCCTTCCAATAACTAGCTAGCTCCTTGTTGGTATTCAACTCATCACACTTATCTTCCCAGGCTTTAGGACATATTTGAGAGGCTCTTTGGGCTCGTTCCTTAAGACGTCTTTCACGCACCACTTCAGCTTCAGAGCTTCGAAGTTGCTCCTTCAGTTCTTGGATTTGGGCTTCAAGCTCCTCCCTTACCTCCTTCTTTTGCTTAGTGGCTAGGTCCCACCAACGCTTCGACTCTTGTCCATTTCTTTTGGCCTTAGCTAACTCATCATGGAGTGAACCTAACCCACTATCAGCCTGATCTAGGCACTCCAAGACTCTTTCCTTGAGATCTTGCTCAATTCTGTTCTTCTTACGACTCTTCTCCAAAAGTTCCTTCCTTTGGTTACTCTTCTTATTGAGAATCATATTTTCCCCAATTTCTTTGTAGAGTTCAGATTGCAGATCCTCTTTCTCCTTTCCAAGTTTAGCTACCATGGCTCGAAGTTCTTCCACCTCTTCAAGAGAAACAGAGACTGGTTCTGGTGAAGTAGACTTTAGAGGAATCTCTATAGAAAAAGGGAGCTTCACAACTTTGATCCTCTCCGAGACCCATTGCTGATAAGGAACCCTTGCCACATCATTCTTCTTTACTAATTATGTTCCTTTAGTATGCACCTTTTCCCAAGATCGGATGATCTTACGGAGGAGAAAAGGATCATTGGTTCCCATATCATTCAAAACCATCTCTTCTAACTCTTTATCATCGGGCTTCCCACGCATAGGGTATCCAAACTGTCGCAGAGCTAACATGGGATTGCAGCTGATGCAACCTTTAGATCCTATTAGTGGTACATTTGGGAAACTACCACAACTGATAATGATTTCTTCAACATTCAGCTTATGTCGGTACCAAATGATATCCTTACTAGACAAAGAAACCAGAGTTCTTGCCCACTCCCCATTGGACATTTCACTGATGTGAGCATTAGGCTTGAACACATATGAGATAAGCCAATTATAGAGCAATGGAAGGCAACATATCAATATTCCATTATTCTTTTGATGTCGAGTATGCAAAGTATGAAAAGTGTCAGCTAGTAGTGGAGGAACCAAACTTTGTTTATCCTTCCAAACGGCCCAAAAGATACTTATGGCAGCTGAATCTATAAAACCTTCATGGGTTGGGGACAATACTAGCCCATATATGAGAAGAGCTAGTATATTTGCCAATGCATCCCAATGATGTATCACAAACAGCCTCTCTGCTTCTTCTTCTAGGTAAGCCCTCCAAAAACCAAAGAGATTCTCCCTTTTCTTCCAATTAGCCAATGCATCAGATATGGGGATGTGGAGTGCAAGGGCTAGCATCTCTACCTCAGGTACCTAACCAATTCTATTATACGGTGTCTTTCCTTTCATAGAAAATCCCAAGAGTCGGTCGAATTCTTCCAAGGTTGGAGTCAACTAAAAGTTTTGGAATAAGAAACTTCGAAGCGGAGGATCATAGAACTGAGCCAAAGCGGTGATGGCTGGTGTTTGAACATCTACTGAGAGGAGATCCAAAACATGGCCAAACTTTCCTTGCAAAGTAACCCTGAAGCATGCGGGAAGTTCATTCAAAAGTCTTGATATGTTGGAAATATTTGGCATTTTGGCTTTGAATGGTAATGCTTTCCTTCTTTCTGAACCCATTACAAACTTTTTATGCTAGCAACTACGTATTCAAAAATTCCCTGAAAATAAAATTTTGTATGAGTGTCATGATGTTATGCAAATGATCATGAATGCACGGTATTTGGTTTTGGGATATAATAAGGTAACTCAAAACACCCTATTTGGTAGGCTTCTTAATAGATAGTTCTAAGTTGGTTACCCATAAACCCACTCACAGGATAGTTTCTACATTTTTGATAAGGTTCCCAGAGTCATGGACCATAATCGTATCAACATCATGTAACATGCTAGCCGCTTTATGACAAGAGTGACGAAAGGTCTCTTCTGAGCGGGGTTTTCATGTTGGGTGCAACAAGGAGAGGCCCTTGGAGTCCAACATTACGCAACAACCAAAGCAGAAACTGGTTCTAAGAGGGGCTCCTAGAGTCATGGACCCTTCATGAATCAACGTCATGCGACAGGCTAGCTGTCTTATAATGAGATCTACAAACAGGTCTACTCTAGGGGAGTCTTCATGCTAGACACGCAAGGAGTGGCCCTTGGGGACTAACACTACACAACTTCCAATTCTAAACTTATGTGTTCTCTCTTCTTTTTCCAAAGCTCGGGTGTAGAGCTTTATTCATGATATCAAAAATCCCAAAGCCCACATATGAACATACATACAGATATACAAATGCGATAAAGTAGGGATAAAGAAATCACATAACAAAGGAAGAAAAATAAACAAACAAAGCTAACACACATACTAAAACTTAACTGAACTAGGGTTGACTCACTTAGGGATGTTCCATTCCCCAGCAGAGTCGCCATCTGTCGCACCTCAAAAAAATGGCGAACACGACTTAGCGAAGCGCAATCGCACGCTCGCATGATGGACTAAACAGAGTCACCACCGAACTTTATTTATTCCTAAAAGGAAAGGGGAAATATCGATAAAACCCAAGAAAGAACGACAATGATTATGGTCGTCGCAACCAATATCAGGGTTCAGGAGTCGATTACGCAAGGGGAAGGTATTAGCACCCCTTACGTCCGTTGTACTCAACGGGAACCATTAGGTTAATTGTGTGCGTTATTGTTAGTTTAGAAATGTTAGGCTTCTCGAGTTATTAGGTGGGAAAGAAACAAAGGGTGAGAGGAGAATATTTTTGGATTTTAACGAAGGACTAAACCTAAGTTGTTTATTAGTGGGCCTGACTAGATTTTCCAATCCTGCTCCTACGTATCTCAATAGAGAACTTAAGGCTTACGTAGTTCTGGGTAGAAAAATATTTGTTTGTTGGTCGACTTTAGCGAAAGCTATATTGTGTTAATCGACGAAAACATTGTTTTACCCAAAACAGATGAGGAGAGGACATACACCACACATCGAATGGATTTATGAATCAACATTCGAAAAAACGTCACTTATCTCAACTCAACAATTGTGGACGAAGCATTGTTTCACATCATCTTAAGACAATATGTCTTTTGTTTATGAAAAGGTTTTTCAGATTAATTGCACGGCGGCGAGAAAAGAGTTTGATGTGTTGGATGTATTTTATAGGTGAACGACGAATATTTGATGAGAACGAGACACGAGCCTCAGGATCAATCACTCGGGGTTCCACCGGAATGCTAGATTCCAATGGTCCTTTTTCATTCAAGGTTAATTGAGAAAATTATTTGATGGACAACAAACGTTTAATAAGAATCAATTGTTCAAAGAGTTGCACCAGAATGCTTGATCCTAATAACCCTTATTTTTTCCAAGTTAATTAAGATGTTTTAAGAAACGAAAGAGAAGAAAGAACGATTAACCCAAAACGCGTGGCTCGGGATCGATCATTCGAGGGTTCCCACCGGAATGCTAGATTCCAATGGTCCTTTTCTTTTAAGTTATTTGAGAATATTGTTTGATGCATTAGTTAAAATGATTTGTGAAATGGTTAAAATAAATTTTATTTATTTTAAAATGGATTTTTGAATTGTGGAAATTTGGAATTAATTGAAATTATTTGAATTTTGGTTTTCAAAATTAGATCTTAGAATGACTCACTTAAATGAAACAAAATTACGGTTAATTATCCACTTTCTATTAAAATGCAGGAGCTAACCCTTTTATTAACATTTGGTAAATTGACATGCTTAGTATAATGGATTTGTATTTTTTGAATTTATTTATCTCATGCTAAAATGAGAATCAGGAAATGCAATAACATACAAATATTAATTCTAAATACTCATAACCTATTATCAGAAGAAAACATCAATAAAAAAGTACACAATTTTTTTTATATTACTTTTATGTTGCAATCATATTTTTTATAGAAAAAATATAAAATAAAAGAATAAAACAAAATGCATATACAGAGAGTACCGAAAATCCTTATGAGCCTAAAGGACGATGGATTAGTTAAGTATGTGTATAAAGTCCCTTTCCATATGACCTTAATTTCACAAAATACAAATAAAATAAATAACAACTAAAAAAAAGATCACATTTTATAGAGAATAAATAAATAAATAAAAATTCGTTCATCCCTTCCAACTCTTTTCGTTCAGATTTTATAGAAAATAAATAACAACTCTTTTTTAATAGATTTTATTAAAGTGAAAATTGGGATTGGGTCAAAACTGAAACAATAAAAAATTACAATAAAAAAACTTCGTTCAGATTTTATAGAAAATAAATAACAAATCTTTTTTAATAGATTTTATTAAAGTGAAAATTGGGACTGGGTTAAAATTGAAACAATCAAAAAATAAAATTTACTCTCTCTCTTCCAAACACGCATCTTCAATTCCAGACAGAAAATAAAGAGAAGAACAAGTTCCTCTTCTTTGGTTTTTCATTCATCTCTCATCAATAGTAAAGCTTAGCTTCAAACATCAAACAATTCCAAAAAAAAAAACTCACACAAAGCCAGACAAAAATAATTGATTTATTAAAAGAAAGAAAAATAACTACCGAATAGAAATAGGAACGGCGGTTGTGGTTGCACTTGGAGGATGTAAATGGTGGCAGAGAGAAACGACGAAGAGTTGAATGGAGGGACGTCGCTGGAGTTGCTGGACGTTGGTCGGCCTGAATAGAGGGTTCCCGTGTTGGTCCGGCGAGTTCGAAAAAGTTTAGAATGTATTATGAAGGAAGAGAATACTAAGGAAAAGGGGACTCTATAATGAAGAAATGCAGACTATTTTTTTCGTAGGCACCGTTATGCTGTTTCTTTTGTGGTGTCTCGGTTCCCCTCTCTTTTCCAGTTGTTGGTTTGTTATATACTAATATATGATGATGATGCCTGAATAGTAACAAGAGAGGAGGGAGGTATGTTGTTTTTCATCGTCACGTGAGAGGGAGTATACTGAGTTTATTTCAAAATGATTCTCTTCCTTTTAAAGAAAATATTCTCTCTCTCTCTCTCTCTCTCTCTCTTTACATAAAGAAGAAAATATGCAATTTCATGAAAAAAATCAACATCTAATGTACCGTTACTGTATATATGTCCCCCACCAACACATCATTATTATGCCAAAAACTAAATTTAATATCAACAATGTCCTTAATATTATTTTAGAGATAAAAAAGTATTTAAAACAAAATAGATTAAATAAAAACAAACCATTATAAATAATTAAAATTGAATTAAGGTTAAAGTATAGAAATCCTATTTAATTGTTTTGAATATGTTGATAAAAAAATAAAACTAAACGACTTAAAATAAATAAAAGTTGAGTGCAAAAATGCTTGAAAAAATAAACTGAATGCACCAAAATGATTAGTGTGAAATAAACTTATTGAAAAAATACAGCGTTTCTTTTAATTTTGAAATAAATTTTGACCGGTTAAACAGGCCCGAGTTGATCAAAAAGTGGTCGAAAAATTAGCTGAAAAATAAATCGAGCATACCAGATTAAACTACGCGAAACGTAGATTAATAAAGCTGATGTTTGGAAGCTTGATTTTAAAAATTTCCGTCCAATGATTTGTCGCACATCCGTCGATTAATTCAACTGTTTTTTCTGTAGATCCGAAAAAATTATTTCAATTGATATTCTAGGCACTATGCGGTATGGAATGCATGGTATGCTATGTAGAGATGTGACAACTATGACGAATGTACAGAATCCGTGATTTACCGTCAAAATCAGGGTGTGACATTGGGTAAGGAGATAGTAAAGATCTGACATAGAGGACACTCGTCATCGGTTAAGATGAACATATCAAGGATGACTCGCTGAGAACCGCCAGGTGGGTGTATTCATTACCGGTTACTGGGTAAGAATAGTCTTGCTAGGGAAAAACTGCAGAAATAGGATTTACAGCTACCGGTTACTGGGCAGAAGACCAAAGATGAGAATATTCGTCACCGGTTAAGGTGAACATATCAAGGATAGACTCAAAGGAAAGAAAATCCGTCATCGATTAAGATGAACATATCAAGGATAGACTTGCCTGGGGATGTTAAGGAGGATACCCGTCATCAGTTAAGATGAACATATCAAGGATAAATCAACTGAACAAAAAGTAGGAATTACATCTATCGAATTTTGGATAGAATACCATCAAAGAGAATATTCGTCACCGGTTAGGATGAACATATCAAGGATAGACTCTGTGAGGAAGAGATAGGAATTACATTTATCAGTTACTGGATAGAATACCAACAGAGAGAATATACGTCACTGGTTAGGATGAACATATCAAGGATAAACTCTGCAAGGGAAGTGAAAAAGCAGGATTTACAACTACCGGTTACTGGGTAGAAGACCGCAAAGAGAAGGAAACCCGTCATCGGTTAGGATGAACATATCAAGGATTAACTCTCTAGAGAGCAAAATAGGGATTACAACTACCTTTTTACTGGGTAGAATACCAAAGATGAGAGTATTCGTCATCGGTTAGGATGAACATATCAAGGATAAACTCAAACAGGAGAAGAAAATATTTTTCATCAGTTAGGATGAACATATCAAGGATATACTTCCTGAGGAAACATAAAAAATGAATCCGCTGGGGAGAAAAAAGGGGTACTTTTGCCGGGTATTGGGCAAGAAGTAACAAACTGCAAACTAAGAAGAATATTACCAGTTACTGGGTAATAAAATCATAGGGGACCCAAAGCATCTACCTAGGTAAGATCTAGAAAGAAATGGTCAATCAAGACTCAACCCAATAAGGATATAACTCAAGGGGAGTGATTCCATCCAGATAAACAACCAGGGAGAAAACTGAAACAATAATCATCCACGAGGAAATAACTCAGTGGGGAAAGGAGAAAGGTTAAAGTCTTTCTACTTAAGGGGCTGACACTCTACAATTGAGGGAGGACAAACATTTGTATGGGGATGAAGTACCACCATAACATAGAATTAAGATCACAGGAATAAATCAACAAGTGTGATGATTCAATAATGAAATTATACGAGTGTATATGTATATGTATTTGTATATATGATAATTATGCTGACAAAACGACCGCAAAGGATACAAAGGTGTCGCAGATTTGAATCATCGGTATAATTCTCGGTCAATCCACCAAAGAGTGAAATAATTGCTGGAGAAAAGAGAGATCAACATTCCCAAGGCTCAACCCTAGCTGAGGAAGAAGGAGATCTGCCGAGGAAAATTGTTCTTACTTTACTGGAGACCAAAGTCGTCTGGGGAATAAACACTAAACTCCGCAGGGGACTAATCAATCTGGTGAACAATGATCAACAAACACCGAATGCTGAATAATGCTGTCGGGGATGAAAGAGAAATGCGCCTACTGCTTGGGGAGAACCAATAATGCTCCACACTTAGGGTTTACTGCTTTCAAACCATTGTTGATGTTCCTTTTAAATGAAATCGATTGCTTAAAATTCATGCTTTTATATGTTTAAGAAAAATGATTTTGCTTTAAAACTTTAATTTCAAAAATGATCATAATAAAATTTAGATCTATTTAGCTGAATAAATAAGAGTAGAAACAATTGGATAAAAGCTCAACTTTATTTAATAGAATGGTAGCCTATAAATGACAAGACTTCATAGATCTTTACAAAGTTGAAAATGGTAATTTACATGGGAAAAGGTTACATTGAATACAATGATTGCTAATCCTTCTACCATCTTGATAACCATTGTGCTCTCGGCTACTTATGAGGATAATGAATCACCATTGACCGTTGTGCTCAAAAATGCCTTAAACACTGAAGATCAGCAGGATGCAGTTACTTGCCATAATCCCTAAATTTTGCATAAATTGCCCCAAGGTGGGGTACTCAATTTATCGGGATAATTCTTTTCTGTTTTATGTCTCTAACTTTTGCTTAGATCTCCCTTTCGGATTTTCGATCCACCGAGACGTTCATTTTTGCCTAAGCCGCCCTTTCGGGTTTTCAACATAGCGAGTTGTTCTTTTCTTTTTAGGCGAAGTATTTCTTGAATGCATCTTCGTTCATAGGACGAGTGAACTCTTCACCGTCCATAGTTGTAAGAATCAAAGCACCGCCCGAAAAGGCTCTCTTAACAACATATGAGCCTTCATAATTAGGAGTCCATTTGCCCCTAGAATCTGGCTTGAAAGACAAAATCTTCTTGAGCACAAGGTCACCTTCTCTGAACACGCGGGGTCTGACCTTCTTGTCAAAAGCTTTCTTCATTCTCTGCTAGTACAACTGACCATGACACATGGCAGTCAACCTCTTTTCTTCAATCAAATTCAGCTGGTCATACCTGGCCTGACACCATTCAACCTCAGTCAACTTGGCTTCCATGAGCACACACAATGAAGGGATCTCAACCTCTACGGGGAGCACTACTTCCATACCATATACAAGAGAGAAGGGGGTTGCCCATGTTGAAGTGCGGATGGATGTATGATACCCGTGCAAATCAAATGGGAGCATCTCATGCCAATCCTTATACGTCACAACCATCTTCTGAATAATCTTCTTGATGTTCTTATTTGTAGCTTCAAGAGCCCCATTCATCTTAGGTCTGTAGGGAGAAGAATTATGGTGTGCAATCTTGAAATCTTTGCAAAGAGCTTCCACCATATTATTGTTCAAGTTCGATCCATTATCAGTAATGATATTACTTGGCACACCATAATGGCATATAATTTGATTCTTGATAAACCTTACAATAACCTGCTTGGTTACATTTGCATACGATGCCGCTTCAACGTATTTTATGAAGTAATCAATTGCCACCAAAATGAAACGATGTCCGTTCGAAGCTTTGGGCTCAATCATGCCAATCATGTCAATTCCCCACATGGAGAAGGGCCATGGGGAGGAAATGAGGTTCAACAGTGTCAGAGGAACATGAGTTTTATCTGCATATATTTGACACATGTGGCATTTCTTCACAAACTTGCAACAGTCAGATTCCATTGTCAGCCAATAGTAACCTGCTCGCAACATCTTCTTTGCTATTGCATGTCCATTAGAATGAGTACCAAACCTTCATGGACTTCAGCCATCAATAGGTCTGCTTCGTGTCTATCCACGCATCTGAGTAGAACCATATCGAAGTTTCTCTTATACAACACATCACCATTTAGGTAGAAATTGTCGGCTGATCTTCTCAAAGTCTTATCTTTCAAAGATGCCCCAGATGGGTAAATCTGACTTTGAAGGAAACACTTGATGTCGTAATACCACGACTTCTCGTCTTTGACCTCTTCAATAGCAAACACATGAGCTGGTCTATTAAGACGCATCACAGTCAGATTGGGAACTTCGTTCCAATACTTCACTACAATCATTGAAGCCAATGTTACAAGAGCGTCTGCCATCCAGTTTTCATCTCGAGGGATATGATGAAACTCAACCTTTGTAAAGAAAGTTGAAATCCTCCTCGCATAATCTCTATATGGTATTAAACCGGGTTGATTCGTCTCCCATTCTCCTTTGATCTGATTCACAACCAATGCTGAATCTCCAAAGACGTCTAAATGCTTGATTCTGAGATCAATGGCCTCTTCAAGCCCCATAATGCAAGCTTCATATTCTGCCATATTGTTTGTACACTTGAAAGTTAATCTAGCTGTAAATGGAAAATGAGTGCCTTGAGGAGTAATGATTACTGCCCCAATGCCATTACCATATTGATTAACAGCTCCATCAAATACCATGCCCCAACGAGAACTAGGTTCTGGCCCTTCTTCAAGAAATGGCTCATCACAATCTTTCATTTTCAAGTACAATATCTCTTCATCAATAAAATCATACTGCACTGACTGGTAATCTTCAATTGGTTGGTGAGCCAAATGGTCAGCCAAGACACTACCTTTGATCTCTTTTTGAGATCAGTATTCAATATCATACTCTTATAATAACATCTGCCAACGGGCAATCCTCCCAGTTAAAGCAGGCTTCTAAAAAATATACTTGATTGGATCCATTTTGGATATCAACCAAGTGGTATAATTCAGCATATATTGACGCAGACGCTTAGCAGCCCAAGCCAATGCTAACAAGTCTTCTCATGCATAGAATACCGAGTCTCACAGTCGGTGAACTTCTTACCGAGGTAGTAAATTGCAAATTCTTTCTTTCCAGTCTCGTCTTCTTGACCAAGTACACAACCCATACTCTCTTCAAGCACAATCAAATACATGATCAACAACCTTCCTTCAATGGGCGGAGACAAAATCGGAGGCTCAAGCAGATATTCCTTGATACTGTCAAAAGCTTTCTAGAAATCTTCGGTCCAATCACAAGACTGAGATTTTCGAAGAAGCTTGAATATAGGCGCACATGTGGCAGTCATGTGTGAAATAAATCTTGAGATATAATTCAAGCGGCCGAGAAAACCTCTGACTTGCTTCTCAGTTTTGGGCGCAAGCATCTCTTGTATTGCTTTGACCTTGGCAGGATCAACTTCAATACCTTTCTCACTGACAATAAAGCCTAACAACTTACCAGAACGAACACCAAAAGTACACTTATTGGGATTCAAGCAGAGTTTATACTTCCTCAAATGCTGGAATAGCTTCAACAAATGCTCAACATGTTCCTCTTCATCAATTGATTTAACAATCATATCATCAACATAGTCTTCAATCTCTTTGTGCATCATATCATGAAAAAGAGTAGTCATTGCTCTCTGCTAAGTTGCACCAGCATTCTTCAAACCAAAAGGCATCACTCTATAACAGAATGTTCCCCAAGGTGTAATGAATGCGGTCTTCTCCATATCTTCGGGTGCCACCTTGATCTGATTATATCCGGAAAATCCATCCATAAACGAAAAGACTTTGAATTTAGCTGTATTGTCTACCAAAATTTCAATGTGGGGCAGAGGGAAATCATCTTTTATACAGGCTTTATTCAAATCTCTATAATCAACACACATGCGGACCTTTCCATCCTTCTTCAGAGGCACAATATTGGCCACCCACTGCAGATACTCAGCGGTCACAAGGAAATTGACATCAATCTGCTTATGCACTTCTTCTTTGATCTTTACTGCTATATCAGGATGCGTTCTTCTCAACTTCTACTTGACTGGAGGGCATTCTGGTTTCAACGGCAATCTATGCTCCACAATCTCATAATCCAAACCAGGAATGTCTTGATATGACCAGTCAAATACATTTGAATACTCTCGAAGAGGATCAATCAACCCCTTCTTAACATCTGGACACAGTCGAGACCCAATCTTGACTTCCTTCACATCATCTTTGGAACCCAAGTTGACTAGTTCAATCTTCTCTTCGAATATTCCTTCATGCTCAAGAAGACGAGACAATTCACCACTCACTTCTTCATCACTTTCCTCCTCAGTCTCAAACACAGGGAATTCAAAATTTGGAGAAGGAGAAAGATCATTGTATTCAATAGGTTAGAAACCAACCTGCATAATGATTTGATATTTTAATTTTAGAGAAGTGAATTTGTGACCAAATATTATGCAGATGGACAATTATATTGTTTATTTATGTTTTTTGTGATTACCATTTTCAGAATAAAGCAAAAAGTAAAACAAAACATCATAAATATGGATGAATAGAATTATACTTTATTAATGATCAATTTTGAAATTCCCAAACAATGTTCACTTCTTCCTTAGGCATATGAGAAGGATTTTTAAAAACAAATAAAAGCAATTACTTAGATCGATGCAAAATAACAGGAATATCAACGGCCGTCCAATTGTTGCAAGCTTTTTCATGCGTCACAAAATTGGTTCAGTCTTCCTCTTCGTCATCCTCTAGCATAGCAGCTAAGTGTTGTTCATTGCCATGAATGAACCCTCTGCTATGGAAGCTGAGTTGCATATCCTCTGACCTACCAACTGACAAACCTTGCGGAAAACCTCGACCGATTCTACTCTTGTTATCGGAGACCTCTACCACTCGTCCCCACTGATAAACAATTCCTTCTTCAACAATCTTCCTTGCATCTTTCAATGAGGACATAGGTGCCCTAACTCTCTTTTCAGCAGCAATAGACAAGGCTTGGAATGGAGTTCCAACCTCATCCTCAGCTTCAACAAAAGAGAAAGATGACAGGTGGCTAACCAACAGTGCCTTTTCTCCGCTGACAATGACTAATTTTCCATTCTTAACAAACTTGAGCTTCTGATGCAACATGGAGGTAACAGCTCCCGCCTCGTGAATCAATGGCTTTCCCAACAAACAACTATAGGCCGAGTGGATATCCATTACTTGAAAAGTAATCTGGAAGTCACTCGGACCTATCTTCACCAGAAGGTCCACTTCACCAATCACTGTCTTGCGCGAACCGTCAAAAGCTTTGACAATTACACCACTATATCTCATAGGCTCTCCTTGATATGATAGCTTTGACAATGTTGACTTTGGCAGCATATTCAACGAGGATCCGGTGTCAACTAGTACATTGGATAAAGCGTCATCTTTGCAATTCATGGAAATATGCAAAGCCAAGTTATGATTCCTACCCTCCTCTGGGAGTTCTTCATCACAAAAACTAAGATTATTGCAGGAAGTGATGTTAGCCACAATATGATCAAACTGATCCATCGTAACATCATGTTCCATAAAAGCTTGCTCAATAACTCTTTGTAGTGCTTCTCTGTGTGCTTCTGAATTCATTAGCAGAGACAATACTGAAATCTTTAAGGGGGTTTGGAGCAGCTGCTCCACCATATTGAACTCACTCTTCTTTATCAACCGAAGTACCTCATCATCATCGTTAGTCTTCAAATGGCTGTATTCACGAAACTGACGCTTTGGAGCACTAATTGGATCTACTGCAGGTACTTCCACTTTCTTACCAAATGAACCATCTTCCACCTCCTTTGAGAACACCGACCCAAACACTCGACCACTGCGGGTCACCTTAGTAACATCGGCAATGCTTATGACAGAATTGGTCGTAGGTAATGGAACCTCTTGACCATCTTTCAACATAGTTGCATTTTACTGATAAGGAATAACTTTATCGGATGCGTATAGGACTGGACCTGCCAACCGTATGACCAACAGTGATACCGATCTCTTACTGATATTGTTACTGTTGCTGCTATCAAACTGAATCACCACTCTCTCTAGTGTCTTGAATACTGGCACTATTACATTGACATCATCATCTATGTGACGGGATTGAACAATCTGGATCAAGCCTTCATCCATCAACCGTTGGATGTCCATCTTCACAATCATACAACCTCTAGAATTGACACTACAGATAGCACAACCATCATGGTCATGCTCACAATCACTTACCAAGTAAATATCCTTGTGCATCGTTACCAAGGACCTTCGAATGAAGCGCACATCGAATACTTTGAACTCCCTTGGACAATCGTCCACCATATTAATAGATGAATTTCCATGGGCAGGTAGTGGGTTTGCTTTCACATTGGGTGCACACTCCTCAAAGGACACTGTTCCACTCTTTACCAGCTTCTGAACTTCATATTTGAGGGGGTAGCAGTTCTCAATGTCGTGTCCGGGAGCTCCTTGATGGAAAGCACAATGGAGTTCCGGTTTGTACCACCATGGAAGTGGTTCAGGAATTTGCGGAGGATTTCTTGGTTGTATCAGGTTCTTGAGAACCAATGGTGGATATAATTCTGCATATGTCATCGGAATAGGGTCGAAAGAGACCTTCTTCCTCTCAAAATTATGTTGCTGATGATTGTTGGTATTGTTGTTGTTGTAGGTGTTTGTTCGTTGCTGTGGTTGTTGTTGTTGACGTTGTTGTTGTTGAATTGGTGCTGATTGATTTGCTGAAAACACATGAATTACGGAAGATACTTGATGATGATATTGACGGGGTAGTTGACTTCTTCTAATCTGAGGCCTCCTTTGCCTCCCACTTGAAATTGCATAGGCTTCATTGTCCTTCTTCTTACCAAAACTGTCGCCGTACCTCTTGCTGGACGACACCTCCTCTCTAGACAACCGTCCTTCTCGAACACCTTTTTCTAGCCTCATCCCCATATTTACCATTTCGGTAAAATCACTGGGGGCACTGGCAATCACCTTCTCATAATAAAATGAGCTAAGGGTCTTCAGAATTTTTTTGGTCATCTTCTTTTCCTCTAAATGAGGGGTGATCTAAGCAGCGACTTCCCTCCACCTCTGAGCATACTCCTTAAACGTCTCTTTGTCCTTCTGAGATAGCGATCTCAACTGATCTCGGTTGGGAGCCATATGAACATTGTATTTATACTGCTTCACAAATGCTTCACCTAAGTTGTTGAATGTGCGGACGCTCGCACCATCCAACCCCATGTACCATCTCAACGCAACACCTGTCAGATTGTCTTGAAAGTAATGGATCAATAGTTGATCATTATCTATTTACGTAGACATCTTGCGGGCGTGCATCACCAAATGGCTGAGTGGACATGTGTTCCCTTTGTATTTTTCAAAGTCAGGCACTTTGAACTTCATTGGAATCTTCACATTCGGCACTAAACACAGTTCATCAGCACTCCTCCCAAATAGGTCTTTACCTCTCAAAGTTTTCAACTCCTTGCGCAGCTCAAGAAATTGATCTTTCATTTCATCCATTTTCTCATATACATCCGGGCCCTCGGACGGCTCAGAATGATAGATGTCTTCCACACGGGGCAAGGTATGCACGATAGGCGGTGGCACATGCATGACAAGGCTAGATGCCGATATAGAAGCAAATATAGGCGCAAAGCCTTCAGGCACGAAGTTCGGCGACATTCCCCATAGGAATCCGACAAGCATGTTGGGTGCGAAATGAGCAGCAGTCGCAGGAACAATATAGGTAGCCACCTCTGAGATAACAGTCCTCTGAGGAGGAGGAGTTGTGAGCATTGGAGAAGACTGACTATGTGCAGCTAAAACTGACTCCATCATGGCAGTCAGGCGGGCAATCTCCTCTTTCAAGTCTCTATTCTCTTACTCAAGATGTTCCATAATTCTAGAGTGATTGGCGCGAGTATTGTACCGATGAGTCAGCTTGGCTTAAGAATAGAAGAAACACCAATGAGACATCTGGCGAAAGAGAAACCTGCTTATGCAAATGATGCATGAAATGAAATGCTTGACTATTTTTAATTTCAAGGAACTTACTATATTATTTGCATATATATATATATATATATATTATATATATATATATATTATATATATATATATATATATATATATATATATATATATATATATATATATATATATATATATAAAACAACAATTGCAACAATTTGATATGACCATAAAAAATCTCTTTTATTTATAATTGGAAGGATTACACTGAGTACAATTTCAAAAACCAAACAAAAAATACAAGATAAAAGGAGACTAGTCATCCTAAGGATCCCTAACAACGTCAGAATACCTGGATGTAGGCGCGTACTTCCTTCGAATGCATCGAATCTCGGTTGAAATTCTGGTATCAGATATGAGATGTCAAAGGTAATGTCACGACACTAATATATGAGCAACAACTAAAATATAAACAGGATAAAAGACAAAGAAACAATAAAACAAGTGACATAAGCAATTATTAACCCAGTTCGGTGCAAACTAACCTACGTCTGGGGGCTACCAAGCCAGGAAGGAAATCCACTAAATAGAATTAGTTCAAAGAATCTCAGTAAACAACTTCAAGTTACAGTCTTTTCACCTAATCTCTACCCGTGTGACTTCTATCTAAGAACTCTTAGATATGAGACCCTACTCACTCCCCCTCAATCACAACAGTGATATAAAAACAAATATTACAAAGAAAGAAGACACTCTTTAAGAACATCTTCTTGATCTTGCTTAAAAGCTTCAACCAAGTAAACACACACTCATGCTTCAAAGCTTAAAGTGGGCAAATTACAACATAAAAGTCAGTCCAATTCAATCATCAATAAGATGAATGAGTGGCTCATAATACACAAGCTCACACAAGACTAAAACCTTGAAACTCTCTCACTATTTCGTTCGTTTCTTGTGTGTTAAAACCAGGTTTTACATGGCCTTTAAATAGAAGCTTTTGAATGGGCCTGGGCATCATAAAACCCTAAATCTATTTTCCTTGCGTATCTTCTTATTCACGACAACTAATCATCCCTTATTGGAAAATAAATCAATCTGGTTTTAAATCAAATTACTCCTTGAATAGAGCATTCAATCTCCACATAATCACACACATATTTGCATGAAAAGCACAATCTTAAGATATATAACATTCAGACTAAATGTTATGTATACACATGTGTTAACGTCGGGTCTGACATCTTAGCTAAATCCTGCACAACCATATTTAAACATCCTGCCGGAAACTGATATCACATGTCAAGACAACACACGTGACAACTTGTGATAACTCTAGGTTTTACCAAAATTGATGCCAACACATAGAACCAACAAACTCTCCCTTTGGAAAATTTTGGCTAAAACATACATCAGATCATACGTTTCACAAGAAAATAATCACAATATCGGTTCAACAGCAGAAGTAAACATACACACATTACTAGCAAAAATAGCAACTAGTAAACACATAGTAAACACACATGCGCTTGTGCTCAGAACACCCCCCCCTTCAGCTAGCACTAGTCTGCTTTACACAGACATAACACTTCCCCATCCAACATCATCTCCAACATCATCTGTAACATCATCTATAACATCACCTATAACATAACATATCTCTACTTCTCCCCCTTTTTAGCCAAAAGAGACCAAAAAGACAAAATAAATGTCTATTCAGTCAAAAACTAGAATGTCAAAAGTTTAGTGTTACAGAACCAAGTACATACACAACTTTAAACAAGCTGAGATACAATCCAACAAGTCAAACCAGAAAATCCAGAAAAATAAACATCAAAGCAGCAGAACATAACTGCCAAAATCCAGAACATCCATCAACACAGCAAAAAAAACATCATCACATGAATGGGGGCCAAATCCAAAGGAGTTAGTCAGAGGAGCTTGAGCTTGCAGCTTCATCAGTATCATAAACAGAATTGCCACTTGTCTCATCATTAGTTGCAGACCTCTCACTAGAGGTTTGGGCTTCAGCTTCCTTAGCCTGTTCAATATTCTCACCTTCAGCTCGCTCCAAACTTGCAATCAGGGCTTCCAACGATTCTTTCCTAGCTATTGCTACCCTTATTCCTGCACCTAGCTCTTTACACGTTTCCTTCAGCTCAACAATAAGTCCAACTTTTGAGGTTGGCTCTTTCACAGCAAATGTCATGACAATGTCTTCGCCATGACTGCCTTCAAACAATTTATAGTGTACTGACAAAGCATGTTTTTTTCTACTTGGTAGGTCATTAGTACTCAGAATCCCAGGGTGTTGACTCAGGAAAATCCCACAAATCATAGAGGGAAAGGCTATAGGAAGCTTTACTACATTAGTAGAAGCATGCTTGACAATTTGTTCAAACATAAATCTACCATAGTCAAATTTTAGTTTGGTTCCAACAACAAAGATAAATCTTCCAAAGGTATTAGAAATTGTGGAAATGTGGTTGGTAGGAACCCAATTTGCAGATCCTATTTTATGCAATATGGCATACTTAATAGTCAGCTTCCCAGCAGGAAGATGCTTTTTAATAGGCCACTCTTTCACCTACCTTGCTATAATTTCTCTACAGACCTCATTGTCTGTAGCTTCCAATTCACCTGCACCCTCTATACCTCTTCCCAGAAACTTGTTAATGACAGTGGGAGAAAATGTGATACACTTACCTCTCACAAATACTTTGCAAAATTCCTTGTTGTTCTTATCAGCAATATCTTCAGGAATGTTGACAATGAATTCCTTAACCAATCCCTCATAGTACTAAGACAATCCAGCCATAGTCTTCATTAACCCAACATTCTTTATTAGGTCCATGACCTCTTTGACTTCAACAACATCCTTTCCTAACTCTCTCTCTCTACAACCACCCTTCTTTGAATCACAAACTTCTATTTGGCAGCTCCATCTTCAAGATGGAAAGAGATATTGTCCAAATGCACAACAACAACTTTCACAGGGGACTTCCTCACAATGGTCCTCTTCACATGGGAGATGTCAGGGACATCTTCCTCAACATCTTCGTCAGACTCAGAAACTTCTCTAACCTTCCTCTTCTTCATATCAACTTTGCTCCAAGAATTGGAAGGGCCTACACCAACAGTCTTCTTAGTTGTTTTAGCTGACCTCATTTCAGCCACAAATCTACCTTTTCTAGTCTTCATACGCTTAGCCACACTAGGCTTTAAGTGATGAAGTAAGCTATCATTTTGATCATCAGACCTATCATCGTCTAGGTCAATCACATTGTTTGCAGAATCATGCTTCTCAGAGTGTGAAGCATTGGCAGTTGTAGATGCCACAAATTTTCTTTTACCATACGCAGTTTGCCCTAGAGAGCACAAACCTTCAGCAACCATATCCTTCTCAGATCTATAGGAATCGTCATCCTTCTCACTATGAGGTTCAACCTCAAGAGAGGGGTACATTTTAGACAGGGGAGTAGAGACTCCCTTCACAGAATGTCCTTCATTAAGGATTCAAGTGACTAGGTTTCTTATGACACGATTAGTGTGGTGCATATCTTCCTTAGAACTAGTGGCATGAGTTGAGCTAGAAGGGATACTAGAGTTGTTACCTTGATTGGGGCATGCAGAAGCAGATGCATCCATGGGATGGTTTAAATCAAGGGCTTTGCCTGGAATAACAGACAGAGGAGCCACATCCAAAACCTCATCATCGAGAAAGTCCATGGAAGGAGTGCTATCCTTGTGAGTAGGCTTAGTAGTTTTTGAACCAGATGGAGTTTGATGTTGTGACATCTTGACGTTTCTGTGGAAAATTTTTAGTTTCCCTAGCAGAGGAGTTTGAGGAAGAAGCATGGAGTTGGAAATGTTGGAGTAGGTAGTGAGATTGTGTGTGAAAAGGTAATAAATGGTATTTCCAAGACTAGGTGATGATTTACCATAAAGGGAGTGCTTTATTTTAAGAAAGCAGACAATAATTTGATTACCTTTTCCACTCCATATTAATTGCTACAAGTTTTCATAAATACAAATCCTTAATTTCCCTCTTAGGAATTCAAATTGATTTGCATCCAAGGCCTTTGTAAAAATATCAGCTAACTGCATCTCAGTGGCAACATGCTCTAGGGCTACAATTTTATCCTCCATGAGTTCTCTAATAAAATGGTGATGGATATCAATATGTTTTAACCCGCTGTGCTGAATAGGATTCTTAAAAATGTTTATAGCACTCAGGTTGTCACAGTACAATGTCATGACATCTTGCGTGACATTGTATTCAATCAACATTTGTTTCATCCACACCAGTTGAGAGAAACTACTTTCAGCTGCTATGTATTCAGCTTCAGCAGTGGACAGAGACACACAATTGTGTTTCTTACTAAACCATGATATTAAGTTGTTCCCCAATAAGAAGCATCCTCCTGATGTGCTTTTCCTATCATCAGCACTTCCAGCCTATTCAACATCACAATATCCAGACATCCCAGATTCAGATCCATGAGTGTATAGCATCCCATAGTCACTAGTGCCATTGACATATTTCAGGATCCTTTTCACTTGGTTTATGTGACTCACCTTTGGTTCAGCTTGATATCTAGCACATACACCTACAACAAAAGCAATGTCATGTCTGCTTGTTTTGAGATATAGCAGACTCTCTATCATGCTTCTGTAGAGACTTTGATCTACACTGACACCATTTTCATCTTTAGACACTTTTAGATGAGTAGGGGTAGGTGTCCTTTTGTGGCTTGCATTCTCCATGCCAAACTTCTTAACAATATTTTTGGCATATTTACTTTGAGATAGAAAGATACAGTCTTCCATCTGCTTGACTTGTAGCCCAAGAAAGTAGGTTAGTTCTCCAACAAGGCTCATTTCAAATTCAGACTGCATTTGTTCAACAAAATTTTGAACCATCTTACTTGACATCCCACCAAACACAATATCATCCACATATATCTGAGCCACCATGAGCTTTCCTCCTTCATTTTTTACAAATAACGTCTTATCAATGCCTCCCTTCCTGTATCTATTGTCAATGAGAAACACTGTGAGTCTATCATACCAAGCTCTAGGAGCTTGTTTCAACCCATAGAGGGCTTTCCTCAACTTATACACATGCTTTGGAAGATTTGGGTCTGTAAACCCTTTAGGTTGTTCAACATACACTTCCTCATTTAAGTAGCCATTTAAGAAGGAACTTTTCACATCCATTTGGAACAGTTTAAACTTCAGAATACATGCCACTCCGAGCAGTAATCTAATGGACTCCAGATGAGCTACATGGGCAAATGTTTCATCAAAGTCAACTCCTTCAACTTGAGTGTATCCTTGTGCTACGAATCTTGCTTTTTTTTTGTAACCACGCCTTTTTCATCAGATTTATTCTTGTAAACCCACTTTGTTCCAATAACATTTATTCCTTCAGGTCTTCGAACCAATTCCTACACTTCATTTCTCTTGAATTGGCCTAACTCTTCCTGCATGGCATTGATCCAGAATTCATCAGTTAAGGCTTCTTTGACATTCTTGGGCTCAATCTTGGATACAAAACAGGCATGTGAGATCACTTCCCTTGATCTAGTGGTGACCCCTTTATTTGGGTCTCCTATAATGAGATCTTTCGGATGATCCTTATGAATTCTGATAGAGGGCCCCTTATTAATTTTATCATCTTCAGGTTCAGCTTGAGTGGACTCACTCTCATTACTTTTGTTCAGGAGATCAGCTGGGGCATCATTCAGAGATGTTTCAACATCGTCTGTGACATAAGTCTCTTGATCATCAACAATAACATTGATAGATTCCATCATTACTTTTGTTCTGGAATTAAAAACCCTAAACATCTGCTGTTTGTTGAGTAGCCCAGAAATATTCCTTCATCACTCTTGGGGTCCATTTTTCTTCTTTGTTTACGATCATCCATGATATAACATTTACTACCAAACACATGGAAGTATTTGACAGTAGGTCTTCTTCCCTTCCAGACTTCATATAAAGTGGTTGGGGTCCCTTTCTTCAAGGTTACTCTATTGTGAACATAGCAGGCCGTGTTCATAGCTTCAGCCCAGAAATGGTAAGGAAACTTCTTAGCATGAATCATAGCTCTAGCAGATTCTTGGAGAGTTCTATTTTTCCTTTCTACCACACCATTTTGCTGAGGGGTAATAGGAGATGAGAACTCATGACCAATTCCTTCAGATGAACAGAATTCAGCAAATTTACTGTTCTCAAATTCTTTACCATGATCACTTCTGATTCTGATAACCTGACTCTCTCTTTCTCTTTGAAGTCTTAGGCAAAGATCTTTGAACACCTCAAACACATCAGATTTTTCCCTTATAAAATTTACCCAGGTATATCTGGAGAAGTCGTCCACCACAACATAAGCATACCTTTTCCCACCAAGACTTTCCACCTGCATAGGTCCCATCAAGTCCATGTGGAGAAGTTCCAGCACTCTAGATGTGGTGTCATGTTTGATCTTCTGATGTGACATCTATGTCTGCTTTCCAATCTGACACTCACCACAAACTCTTCCTTCATCAATCTTTAATTTTGGGATTCCTCTGACAACTTCAACAGATATAATCCTCTTCATTCCTTTAAGATGCAGATGACCCAGTTTTTGATGTCATAGTTTCACTTCTTCTTCTTTAGCTAGAGTACACATTGATGAATAACTAGTTTCTTGAGAATTCCACATATAGCAGTTGTCCTTAGACCTGACTCCTTTCATGATCACCTCATTTTTTCCATTAGTAATCAAACATTCAGTTTTTGTGAAGTTCACATTTAGACCTTGGTCACATAGTTGACTGATGCTGATCAGGTTTGTAGTCAATCCTTTAACAAGCAACACATTATCAAGGTTAGGGACTCCAGGACAGTTTAGCTTTCCAATCCTCTTAATTTCACCCTTTGCTCCATCACCAAAAGTCACATAGCTGGTGGCATGAGGTTGAAGGTCAATTAGCAGGTTTTTGCTTCCAGTCATGTGTCTGGAGCATCCACCGTTAAAATACCAGTCTTCTTTGGCTGAAACTATGAAGGAAGTGTGAGCTATCAAGTTAGTAGCACCAGCCCTAGGAACCCACTGTTTTCTGTTAACATGGATGTGGTGTTTGGGTCTAGGTTGATGATGAGTAGGACTAGGATAGCCATACAACTTAAAGCAGAATGGTTTTATGTGGCCTAATTTCCCATAATAATAACATCTCCATCTTTGGTGTTTTCCTTTATGTTGTCTTTCCTTGCGATGTTGAGACACCTGATGTGACATCTTTGGTTTGCTACCAGTGTGACTACACTCAGGAGTGGATTCATTGAACCCAAGGCCAGACTTGTCTCCTGCAATCTTTCCAGTCTGGAGGATTTTGTCTAAGGTGTCATATCCACTGTTTAGCATTCTGACATACTTTGTCATCTCATCCAGTTTGGAGTTCAGGAACACAACTTCAATCTTCAACTTAGAAATGGTTTCTAAGTGTTCTATCTTCTCATCCTCTAGTTGGATTATCAATTTCTTCTGATTTTCCACTTGTTAACACTGTAACGGAGTATTCGTTACCTTTAGATTTATTGACTAAATCAAAAGTAAATCATACCATTCGAGTTGCCACGACACTTCTATTTATCCAAAGGAAAGGTTAGAAAGCGAACAAAAACCAAGAAGTTTTATCAAATCAAAAACTAATAAAAATGTCAGAGATCTGGGTAAGGGGGTTGGTTATGCAATGGGAAGGTTTTAGGCATCCAAAACATCCTTAGTACTTTAAGGGAGCCCTTTTCACCAATGTTGTAAGGTAGGTTGGTATTTGTGAAAAAATATATTTGTGCAAACATGATTGGGAGGATGAGAGAAGAACATACAATTTATTTACAATTTTGTGTTTGAATGGATGAACCCATTGCGTACGTACCATCTTAAAAAAGATTAGGATCAAAACCTCGTAGTTCGGGGTAAAAATCTCAAAAGAAGTTGGTGAATTGATTGGTCAAAAGCCTTAAGGTTTTTTGTTATCAAAGGGAGAAAACTCAACCTAAAACCACAAATCCACCATGTGAGGAGAGCTTCAACATGCTAGTGAGAGGTTAACCTTATAATAAGCATGGAAGTCTTATAATCCTTCACTAAGGATATAGGTGAGTATTATATCAACCTCTAGGATAACTCAAACCTAATAGCTAATGTTTATGAAAAGCTTTGGCAAGAAGTGGCCATTGGAACCACAAAACAATTGAGTGAGTTATATTTACAAATGAAAAGTATTCACAAAATATGGTCAAAGTTGACTTAAGGATTCAATTCAAAATAAGTATTATGAAAAGAGTTTGGAAAATCAAAAGCATAGTGCTTAGGTTTCTAATTTTTGAAAACAATGTTAATGCTTGCACAAAAGTTTGGCTTGGGTTAGAGTGGAGGGAAGAGGAAGAATGGCTAGGTCCTAAACATACAAGGATGAAGGAAGAGAAATAAAACCACAATGGAGTTCCCTTCTTGAGATCATAATGATGATCCAAGTAGCTCCCATCCTTTAGAATTAGCAAGCAATAAGCAAATAACTCAAGAAATCAAGCAAATAACAATCAAGCTCCTAGGAATCTTCCAATTGGCTTTTGTATCTCTCACTTTGAATGCTCATGACAATGGTTCTTCTATTTGGCTCAAATTTGGGATCCCTAGCACAAGAACACACAAATCGAAAAGTTCCACAATGCAATAGAAAGAATGGACAAGAGGGAGTTCAGAATTTGGTCCTTTAAATGTCTTCTTCAAGATTAAGCATTCTAAAGGCATGGGGCCTAGTTGCTCTTTGACATTTTTTCTTCTTTTATAGCATTCTAAAGGCATGAGGCCTAGTTGCTCTTTGACTCCATTTAGCATAGGTAAGGTCCTAAAATCTAAGTCCTTTTGTCCATTTGCATTGGGTTCACACAATCAAAACAAAACAAGCACAATAGTATATACACAATAATGTGCTCAAGTGAGCAAAAGGAAAATTGCATTAACATAAACATGAGCTCAAGTGAGTAAAGGGCAAAAGCAAATGAAATAATGTACAAGAACATTAAATTGCATTAAAGTAAATTGCAAGAATTAAATGACTTGAATTAAAAGTTAGTGTTAATAGTTAGTGTTAGTGTGCCATAAGGCAATTTAGCGCTATGTGAAGCAATCATAAGTGGACTAATGTAGTAGTCACACCTATCTGAGGCCGGTCAATAAAACTATAGGCAACAAACACAAGTTAGAGACCTTGACTAGTAAGCCAAGCTCCTACAACTTGCCATGCCAAAAGAAAAGAAGAATGATCTTGTATTGATTTAGGTTTTTTGCTTGACCAAGAAGCAACCTATCCTTAATGCAAAGCCATTCACTTGATCTTTGATCAAGATGAATTAGATTTGAATCAAGGAAGGTTAAGCCTCTCATATGTCAAGGCTAACCACCAATCTTTAACTCATTGATCAAAAAGAAAAAGATGAAGAAGAAGATGAATAAGAATGTACATAAATTGAATTTCAAATGAGATATCCAACACACATTGATCAAACATGAATATAATCAAAGTTAATCAATGGTAAACAGAAGCAAGATGAAGTTTAGAAGTCAAGAAACAAATAAAATATTTTTGGTATTTTTGAGAATTAAAATAATACTTGAATTAAAATAAACAAATAAAGGTCAAACTTCAAATCCATTTCAAATCAACTTGGAAGATTCCAAATGGATCATCCTAAGTTCAACAAGGTCAAACAAAGTTTGACAAAAATTTTCAGCATTTTTGGAAACCAGAAACTATTTTTAAACAATTAAAAATGAATAAAAAATAACATAATTGAACTAAAATCTCAAATAAATCTCAAATCAATTTAGAAATTGATGAGAATACTTTTCATAGATTCATCATCATTCAAAGATGTTAAGACAATATTTTTGCATTTTTTGAATATTGGAAACTATTTAAAATGAATGAAAAATAACCAGAAAAGAGAAAATTCACAAAAAATATCAAATGATAAAATAAAAAATATTAAAAATCATTTTCAGAAACTAGAATTAAAAAGGGAAATAATGCAATTGGTCCCATATTTTTTGGATTTAAAATGAAAGAGTAATGAATTTTTGAAATAAAATGAAATAAAGAAAATAAAATGAATTAAATCAGAAAATAGGAAAAGCCTGGCGCGTTGGATCTTAATTCATTAAATGACGTGGAAGATCTAGAGGCTGTGAGACGCGCGTGCATGGTAGTCATTAGTCAAATGAGAAACATAAAGAATTAAAAATAGTCATAACATTGCATGGCCCTGATTCAATATGGAAATCATAATCAATGGCCTAGATTCAAACTGGCAACGGAGACGGTGGTGTACACCACCATCTTCTCCAGCGAGTATGTTAACTCCGGTGATATTTGCAGGTCATGAAATCTCAACCAAAATGGACGATCCTCATATCATTGGAAAGCTGGGGTGATGTACATCACCCCTGTGCCATTGATTTCTCCTCTAGACTCTCACAGAAAGAGAAATCAGAGAGAGAAAATTATGGAGTTCAAACTGAACTTGATGGATTTATGAAATTAAGTACACAATTCAATTGCCTCTTATGAGAGGACTTCAGAGGAGCCAACAAACACAAGAAATGAGCAAGATCCAATGAGATTCGAATTGAAAAAGTTTGAACAACAAACTTTGAAGTGCAGCTCTATGAAGCACGATCCTTCCCAATTCTTAATAGCAGTTTATTCTTGAGATGCAAATAGGGCTAGGCTAAGGAATTAGAGTTCAATACTCAACCAAGGAAGTTGAAAATTGAAACTGAAAAATGAAAGTGAAATGCAAAAATTCCTTTGAGTGAGGTGGGGATTCAGTTCTGTAGCATGTAAGGCGCCTTCAGGTTGGTTTGGAATGAAGCTGAGCACATGTATTTATAGTGAAGCGTGATGCAAGCAAGGTGAAATTCATGTGTGCATGAAATGAGGGCCTCCATGCATGGGCCTGTACAGGCGCATGGGAGGCCCAAATGCAAATGATTTGGCATACTGGTATCACATTAAGCTGAATTGGACGTGTAAAATTGATGGAATTGGCTTGTGCACAAATATTTGACATGGTTTCCATAAATGCACATAAACTTTCACCTCTTTGAAAATACCTCTTAACAAAATGAAACATGGCCTTGTGGGTAATGGTTGGAAAGGTCTTGACATGAGAAACAATTGCTATGTTGAACAAAAATCCATTTGGAATTGGGAAATTTATGAAAACAGGCCATGAAGTTCAATGTGCAAAACATGTATATGACAATTTTGTCAAAATGGACCAACTTCAAGCCCTTCTGTTTCAATGATGCAAGCCTCAAATGACAAAACCTTCAACAGCAAAGTTGTAGATCTTTTCAAGACAATCAATTTGGTCTTAAAGTTTGCATCATTTGTGAAATTCTAGTTAACAGACTATCGATGTCACACAGGATGTTATGACATCCGATTCTGCGCAGACAGGAATGTAAACAGCAGATAAATGTAAGTGTAGTAAATAACACAAGGAATTGTTTACCCAGTTCGGTGTCACACACACCTACGTCTAGGGGCTACCAAGCCAGGGAGGAAATCCACTATTAGCAGTATTAATTCAGGCCTTAAACCACCTGTTTAATCCTATCACTTAATACCTACCCAATGCAATTTCAATCTTAAACTAAGACCAGAGTTCCTAATCACCCCCCCTAAATCACCTCAGTGATTATAACCTTTAATTAGTTTAAAGTTAAATGGCGAAGACACACTTTAAACAACTCTTGATTGTGCTTAACAACTTTAATCAAGAAACACAACACTCACACTTAAAAGCTTAGAGTGACACAACACTTACAAATCAATGAACACCCTAGTCCAATGCAATCATCTAGGTGATAATTGCTTGGCTCACAAGTTACACCTAATACAAGACACACATAAAACTACAGCAGTGAAGTATAATGGAACAATGAATGCTTCACGCTAAAAACCCCTAGGTTCTGAAATCAGGATTGCCATCCTTTTATATTGCAACACTTGGGCCTTGTACTTGTATTTCCTAAAAATAAGGTTAAGCATGTTAACCTAATTTCCACATATTAGGGTGCTAACAAATAGGCTATTTGTTAGGTCCATTAATTGTAGCTTAGTTGTTAGTTTCCTGGATTTTAGCTCAGCTGTTGGATTCCTGAAAAATAGCCTGAGAAAAATACTGAAACAGAAAAACTAACCATCCTACACTTTAGCATATGCTGTCAGGAATGAATGTCATAACATTCAGTTTGACGTTCAGAACATAGGCTATATGCTAGGTCTGTTACTTTCCTGAAAACAGACTGTACTAAATGCTGAACTGTAAAAGACCAACCAGTCTATACTTCAGTATCAGCTGTCAGAGATAAATGTCATAACATGCAGTTTGACATTTAGACAATGGGCCATATGTCAGGTCTGTTATTCTCTTGAAAAACAGACTAAAATAAATACTGAACTGTAGCAGAAAACCAACCTGCCTATTATTTGAAGGTGAGAAAAAACAAGAAAGGGGGGGTTTGAATTGTTTTGAAAAATAAGCGCTTTTCAAAATGAAAATCACACAAGGATTTTATACTGGTTCGCTTATAACACAAAGCTACTCCAGTCCACCCGGCCAAGGTGATTTCGCCTTCAACAAGGACTTAATCCACTAATCTTGAAAGATTACAAACAACACCTAAGAGAGAAGAAAATCTCTTAGTCTTCTCAAGTCTACAGACCACACAAAGTCACTTGAGGAAATCAAACAAATAAAAGATACAAGATATGTAATCTAGAGTGCTTCTAGGAAAGCAAGTATTACAAACTTAAGAACAGATTTTTCACTTAATAAGCAAAAGCTTAGTGAAATTCTTTGAGAGCAAAGATGATTTTCTTGAGCGTGAAATAATTCAGTATAGTTTTGGCTAGTTGATTTCTTGTTACTGAATGTTGATTGCAGCTCTATTTATATATGAGTTGGAGTAGAGTTGAATCTGGTGGATATTAAACTGAGTTTACTCCATCACTTAAATAGCTTCTGCAGTTTAACTTTTCATCTTTGAAGTGACTACTTACCACAAGTAGTATCTTCTCTCTTGGAAGTGGAGATTAACGTCTCTTTCTCTGTTTAGGAAATCTATTTGAAAATCTTTACTTGACTTGAACGTTACTTCTTCATGATTAGCAAGTCCATAATCAGAGTATTTGTGTTTCTGGAGAATCTTGGAATCTTGCTTCTGATGTTGATCTCTTGAGAGTTCAGATGGCGCTGATAACGTTTCTCCAGAATCAGAGCTTCTAGACTTTACTTCATGTTCAGATGCTTCTGATACTTTGCAGTTTTGTCCAGAGTCAGACTTTCTTGAACGAGATTCCACTTCAGATGCTTCTGATACTTGAGAATTTGTATCTGATCTTGTTGTGCATCTGATGACATCATCAGATTTATTACTTCTTTCTTTAGAACCCTGCACACTTAGAAACTTTTCGTTAGGGTGCCATTTTTGGTTTCATCCTTTGTTATCATCAAAATCAAGGAATCTGTTGTAGAACAATTTTTGTTCTTACAATCTCCCCCTTTTTGATGATGACAAAACAACTTAAAATAGCAGATGAAACATGAAATAAATAAGATCAGATAGACAGAAGCTCCCCCTGAGTTAGTGCTAGGGAGTTCATAAGTTTTTACCAGAGCTTTCCAAGTAATGAGATTTCTGAAAACTTTCTGCAATTTCTTAAATTTAATGTTAGAGCTATTTAATCAGAGCTATTTCTACAATTGTTGCAGAGTGCTTAAGGTTTTTAGACAATTTTCATCAGAGCTATTTAATGATTTCTCCCCCTTTTTGTCAGAATCAAAAAGACATAGAAAATAAATAATTGAAGAGAAAAAACAAAACATTGTATTAAAATATAGCAGAAACGAAAAACCAAGAGAACACAAGACATCAGAGTCAGCAAAACAAGAAAGCAAAAACAAGAAGGCAAGCAAAACAAAAAAATCCTAAGTGCCTAAGGGTTCTGAGGCAATTTCTGCAAGATCATGGCAAGCATCTTCTGGATGTTCTCATTGACCGTATCTTGCTTGTCCATTCTGTCTCGGAGGATATTCTGATCTTCCTTAAGGTCCTTCAAAGTCTGAAGAATCATGGGAACAGCAGTTGAAGACTCCCCCTGAGTCAGAGCCTGCTGGGCTTCAGCTTCTGCAGCAGCTTGAGCTTCTGCATCTGCCAGAGCCTTAGCTTCAGCTTCTTGTTGCCTTAGGATTTCTGCTTCCTGAGCAATTCTTTCCTCTTCTATTCTTCTTGCTTCTTCTGCTTCTCTAGCCAACCTCTCTTCCTCAAGCCTTCTGGCTTCAGCCTCTCTGGCAAGTCTCTCCTGGAGTCTTACCTCAGCATTTCTGATGTAGTCATTTCTGACTTGTTCAGATATGCTCTTCAGCCTAAAGGACTCTGATGTCATCCAGCCAATGACTCTGTTCCAGTGTGTCCTTACAGATTCAGGATCATCACTGATTTCAGAGTTAGTGACCAGAGAATCAACCTTTTGAGCTGAAGCCTCTGCAATCATAAAGATGGCTTCCTTAAGGGTAGGTTTAGAAAGCTCAGGTTCAGGTTCTGGTTCAGAGGTATGAGGTGGAGGGCTGAGATTCAAGGTTTGAGGTTCAGATTCTGCTTCTGGTTGAAGACTGGGGGATGAAGCATAAAGTGGGTTTAAATCTAAAGGTTCGGATTCTGGTTCTGGGACAGCGGAAAGAATTGGTGGGGTGATATCAGAGGTGTAAGGATCAGATGGTTGAATTTCAGAGAGTTTAGTTTCAGAGGGGATGGTGGTTGTTTGTTGTGGTGGAAGTGAAGTTGTTTCAGGTTCTATGGTTTGTGGTTGTTGTGAAGCAAGTCTATGAGCATATAGAGTGGCTATTGTTGGAGAGTCAGGATCAGAAGGTTCAGGGTCAGAGGAAACAGTAACGTAGGGAGGTGATTCTGGCATAGAGGATGATGAAGAAGAAGAAGTGCTTTGGTGAGTTTGTGCAGGTATAGAGGGAGGAATGAAGGTTCTGGCTATGTTTAGAACTGGTGTAGGTTGGGAGGTTCTGGTGATTGAGGGTGGGATTTCAGATGTAGTATAAATGGGTTGAGATGAGAGAGGGTTAGAGGAAGCCATCTGAAGATTAGAGGAGACAGGAGGAACAGACTTACCAGTTGAGATTTGCAGAGGAGCTGAAGATCCGCTTCCAGAAGCTCCGTCAAGTCTGGCCTTCTTTGCTGGTGGTGCTATCTTCCTCTCAGAAACACCTCTCTTGTATCTGACTAAATCTTCTTCAGAGTCCAGACAGTCATCGAGGCTGAAATCAGAGACATCAAAACCTTCTTCCAGCAGACGATGAAGATAGAGGGCAACAACGTCTCTGGGCTCATTCTTGAAGAATCTGGCCAGGCCATGAGGCATCTTCCTCTGATCTTTTAGAGATTCCCAGGATGTATCCAGAGTGGGCTTGACTCTAATTTCTTTGATGATTCCCATGCTTTTGAGGTTTTTGGCATTCAGAGGCTTTCCCACATCAATTGCCAGATCATCCATACATCTGGTCTTTTCCAGTTGGTCAACCAATCCATGCTCAATGAAGACATCAGAAAGCAATCTTCCCAGAGGGATGTAAGACCTTGGCTTCATATTGTTTCTGGTTTCTTTGACAGAATCCCTCAGATATCTGAACAGGAGAACAGGGAGGTTGATCTGGATACCCTTCTGAATACAGTATAAAATGCATTTTTGATCAGCATTTATGTAATCAGAGGAGTTGGAGGCTGGGCGATGGTGAATAGTACCCAGAATGATCTTTAGCCACACTCGGAGGTTCTGGTGTAGCTCTTTGTTTTTAGAGGGGTTTCCTTCAACATTTGGTTTGAAGATAGTTGGGTTGATGACTTCAGTGATGCGTTTAGACCTGGGAGGAATGTTGTAAATCCTTTTTCCTCCACTTTCCTCCATATTCAACAAGGAGGCAATTGATGCTTCAGTGATAACAATCTTTACCCCTAGAACAAAAGAGACAATGAATTGGTCATCTGCATCAGCATGTCTCCAGAACTCCTTGACCAGAAGAGGGTAGATTGGACCATAAAGCCTGTTGAAGTAGGTTTCCCATCCTTGTTGACGAAGTTCCCTAGTAAGATCAACGCCATTTCTTCTTAGGTTGTCAAAATCAACCAAAGATTCACACAATACATCCAAACCTTCAAAGGGAGTTGAAAGGTTTATGTGGCGTTCTCGGTCAAGAATGTGGGGTTCTTGATAAACAGGGGTTATAGAAACACCGGTGACGGTTGGAGTTGAAATACTAGAGGTTTGAGCGGTGGAACTTGACTCCATTTGCTGTGAGTAGTTGAACAGTTGTTGTTGTTGAGCATCCATTGTAAAGAAGAAGATGAAGATGAAGAAACTTGCAGAGAATGCTTCGAGAGAGGGTTTAGGGTTTTAGAGTGAGTGAGAGTGATAAGTGTGAAATGTGAGAGAAAGTGTTTATATACTCTAAGAAAAACACATGCAAAACGACACCTCAGAATGCGTTAGACACAACACTCAAAATAGCACGCTTGGGGGGAAAAATGATTACAGCTAATAAATGAATGTCTAATCCCAACAGTACGCACACTGCTCTAGGAGATTTCAAACGTTCTGACCTTTGATTTCTATTGACAGCTGTCTAGAAGTTCTAGGGTTAGACGTTTAATGCTCCACGTGTTGATGTATCTGATCTTCAGGAATACCAAAGGATTGGTTTCTGAAGATTTCTAACTCAGATGTCTTCTTAACTTGTAGAAGTATCAGAGTCAGAGGCAGAAGTGTATTTGTTTTTATCAGAGTCTCATTTTACATGTTCAGAGCCAAATTTTACTCAGGGCAATTTTTAATGTTCAGATTTTCTAATATAAAAAGAAATCTATCTTCAGCTAGAGGCTTAGTAAAGATATCTGCCCATTGATGTTCTGTATCAATGAACTTCAATGTTACTATCCCTTTCTGAACATAGTCTCTGATAAAATGATGTTTTATTTCTATGTGTTTGGCTCTGGAATGTAGAATGGGATTCTTACTTAAACAAATAGCAACAGTATTATCACAAAAGATAGGAATGTTACTCTCAAATATCTGAAGATCTTCTAGCTGATGCTTCATCCAGAGCATCTGAGTTGTGCACAGTGATGCTGAGATGTATTCTGCTTCTGCAGTTGATAGAGCAATAGTTGACTGTCTTTTGCTAGCCCAGGAGATCAGATTGTTTCCCAGAAGCTGGCAATTTCCAGAAGTACTTTTTCGTTCTATTCTATCTCCTGCGTAGTCTGCATCACAGTAACCAGAAAGTCTATACTCTGATGTTTTCTCATACATCAGGCCCAGGTTAGGAGTTTCTTTCAGATACTTAAGAATTCTTTTAACTGCTGTTAAATGAGATTCTCTAGGATCTGATTGGAATCTGGCACAAAGACAGACACTAAAGAGAATATCAGGACGAGTAGCAGTCAGATAGAGAAGAGAGCCTATCATACCTCGATAGAGCTTCTGACAAACCTTGTTGCTTACCTCTTCCTTCTCCAAAATGCAAGTTGGGTGCATAGGAGTTTTTGCAGAGTTGCATTCAGTCATGTCAAACTTCTTCAGAACGTCTTTAATGTACTTGCTTTGATGAATGTACGTGACTTCTGGAGTTTGATTGATTTGAATTCCCAGAAAGAACTTTAGTTCTTGCATTAAACTCATTTCAAACTCAGCCTGCATCAACTTAGAAAATTCTTTGCAAACAGAGATATTAGCAGAACCAAAAATAATATCATCAACATAAATCTGGCATATCATGAGATCATTATTAAGGTTTTTACAGAAGAGTGTAGAGTCAACTTTCCCTCTGATAAAATTTTGTTCCAGAAGAAAATTGCTTAAGCGTTCATACCAAGCTCTGGGAGCTTGTTTAAGTCCATATAAGGATTTCTTAAGTTTAAAAACATGTTCTGGAAAATTTGAGTTTTCAAAGCCTGGAGGTTGATTGACATACACTTCTTCTGAAATATAACCATTAAGAAATGCACTCTTGACATCCATTTGATATAGTTTAATAGAATGATTAATAGCAAAAGATACAAGAAGACGAATAGATTCTAACCTCGCGACTGGAGCAAAAGTTTCATTATAATCAATACCTTCTTGTTGACTATAACCTTGAGCTACCAGTCGTGCTTTGTTTCTGACAACTTCTCCTTTCTCATTCAGCTTGTTTCTGAAAACCCATCTGGTTCCAATGACGTGAGTGCCTCTGGGTTTAGGAACGAGATTCCAGACATCATTCTTGGAGAATTGATCCAACTCTTCTTGCATAGCTGCCACCCAATCGTTATCTTGAAGAGCTTCATCACAGGACGTAGGCTCAATCAGAGACACTAGTCCCAGAGGAATATCTTCAGAAGTTCTGAAGGTAGATCTGGTTCTAACAGGTTCATCTTTGTTTCCCAAAATCAAATCTTCAGATACGTTAATACGACTTTTAACTTTCCTTGGAATTTCTGGAGATTTAATTTCTTCAGAGTCTGGAGTGACGGTTGCTTCTGGAGTTTTCTCAGATTCTACCAGAGTGATCTCTAAATCTGCAAACTTTTCAACTAGCTTTGACTTTTCAGGGTCAAGCTTATCATCAAATCTAACATGAATTGATTCCTCCACAATTTTGGTTTCTGTGTTGTATACTCTGTAGCCTTTAGAGCGTTCTGAGTATCCTAACATAATACCTTTCTGTGCTTTGGAATCAAACTTGTTCAGATGTTCTTTAGTATTTAATATAAAGCAAATGCATCCAAAAGGATGAAAATATGAGATGTTGGGTTTTCTTCCCTTACACAGTTCATAGGGAGTCTTTTCCAGAATAGGTCTAATAGAGATTCTATTCTGAATGTAACACGCTGTATTTACAGCTTCTGCCCAAAAGTGCTTTGCTACATTGGTTTCATTGATCATGGTTCTGGCCATCTCTTGGAGTGTCCTATTCTTCCTCTCTACAACTCCATTTTGTTGTGGAGTTCTAGGGCAGGAGAAATCATGGGATATTCCATTAGAGTCAAATAATTCTTCAAAATCTTTATTTTCAAATTCTCCACCATGATCACTTCTGACTCTAACAATTTTAGAGTCAAATTCTTTTTGCACTTTAGAACAGAAACTGGTGAATACAGAGTGAGACTCACTCTTGTGCTTTAGGAATTTTACCCATGTCCAGCGGCTGTAATCATCAACGATTACTAGTCCATACTTCTTTCCATTGACTGATGCTGTTTTCACAGGACCAAATAAGTCAATGTGAAGAAGCTCCAGAGGCTTAGAGGTAGAAACAACATTTTTCTTTTTAAAAGATGTTTTTGAAAACTTTCCTTTCTGACAAGCTTCACACAGAGCATCTGAAGAAAACTTCAGTTTAGGTAAGCCTCTGACTAACTCAAGTTTAGTTAACTGAGAAAGTTTTCTCATGCTAATGTGGCCTAAGCGTCTATGCCATACCCATTGCTCTTCGTGAACTGACATTAAACATTTAACATTTTGATCTTTTAAATCAGAAAGATTTATTTTATAAATGTTGTTTTTCCTCTTGCCTGTGAAAAGGACAGAGCCATCGTTCTGATTAATGGCTTTACATGTTTTTTGATTAAAGATTACATCATAACCGTTATCACTTAATTGACTTATGGATAACAAGTTATGCATTAATCCTTCTACATAAAGAACATCAGATATAGAGGGAAGAGTACCATTACCAATAGTTCCGGAGCCTCTGATTCTTCCTTTCTGATCTCCTCCGAAGCCTACAAATCCAGAGTCTTTAAGTTCCAGGCTTTGGAACATAGACTTTCTTCCCGTCATATGTCGCGAGCATCCAGAGTCCAGGTACCATGACTGGTGTCTGAACTTTGCTGCATAGGATATCTGCAACATAGATAATCTTATCTTTCGGTACCCAGAATCTCTTGGGTCCTTTCAGATTAGTTTTCCCAGAGTTTCTTACAACTTTGGGTCTTCTAGCATTTTTAAATTTGTGTTCTTGTGTGTGTGTGTAGTGATATGAAAAAGGCGATTTAATTTGGTTACTGGTAGAGGTTTCATCTTCCTTAGGATCATACCCAATTCCCCTTTTATTATTCTGACTTACTCCATAAATCATGGATGCCATAATACTCCTGTCTATTCCATTCTTCAGAAATTTTTGAAAGGCTTCTTCATATTTATAAATAATTTCATTTGAAGTTTGTGGTGCTTGAGACAACGCTTCTTCTAATTCTAAGCTTTTTGTTTTAGCTCCATCTCTTTCTAACGTTAAAGATTTGATTGTATCTTCTTGTGATAGAATTGTTATCTCAAGTTCACTACACTCTTCAAATTTTGCTTTAAGACAGCCTTTAACGTTTTAAACTTTTGTTTTAATTTTTGATAAGAAGTAAGAGTTTCTGACAAACATGATTCTAAGTCAGATCTAGAAAGTTCAGAAAATACCTCTTCAGATTCTTCGTCTGAACAGCTGGATGTGGTAGCCATAAGTGCTACGTTGGCTTGTTCATCAGAGTCAGATTCTGATGATCCAGATTCACTGTCATCCCAGGTAGCCATCAGTCCTTTCTTTGTTCTGAAGGTGTTTTTCTTGAAGCTTTCTTTCCTAGGGTTGTCCTTCTTCAACTTAGGGCATTCATTTCTGTAATGACCTGTTTCTTTACATTCATAACAGGTAATATCTTTGTTAGCTTTACCTTTTGAAGTTGACTCTGATCGATCCCCTCTGGGTCTAGGTCTTCTGAAGTTGTTGTTCCTCTTTTTCCAGAGTTGCTTGACTCTTCTGGTTAGTAGGGACAACTCTTCTTCATCATCAGAGTCTTCTGGTTCAGAATCGTCAGTGTCTTCAGCTTCTGCCTGGAGAGCTTTGGTTCTGTCAGGCTTCCGTCTTTCAGATCTGGACTTAAGCGCCACTGACTTGTTCTTTTTCTGAGGCTCATCCTCCTCTAGTTCTATCTCATGGCTTCTGAGAGAGCTAACAAGTTCTTCAAGGCTGATATTGTTCAGATCCTTTGATAACTTCAGAGCAGTAACCATTGGTCTCCATTTCTTTGGCAGACTTCTGACTATCTTCTTAACATGATCTGCAGTCGTGTATCCTTTGTCTAGCACTTTAAGACCTGCAATAAGAGTTTGAAATCTGGAAAACATAGCTTCTATAGCTTCATCATCTTCCATCTTGAAGGCTTCATACTTCTGGATAAGCGCCAGAGCCTTCGTCTCCTTGACTTGGGAGTTTCCTTCATGGGTCATCTTCAGAGAGTCAAGTATATCTTTGGCTGTCTCTCTGTTGGTGATTTTTTCATATTCGTTGTATGATATAGCATTTAGAAGTATTGTTCTGGCCTTGTGGTGATTTTTGAAGTCACGTTTCTGATCTTCTGACATTTTGCTTCTGGGAACTTCAGCTCCATTTAAGACTGGAGGTTTGTATCCATCTGTGACAATGTCCCAGAGGTCAGCATCATAACCCAGAAAGAAACTTTCGATTCTGTCTTTCCAGTAATCAAATTTTTCTCCATAAAAAACAGGAGGCTTGGCATTGTAAGAATCTCTTTCATTTGAGTGGGCCATTGTTTTTCTCGTACTGGATCTCTCTACACGGTTAAGTGTTTGATTAGAAAATCAATAACAGAGCCGGAGCTCTGATACCAATTGAAGGTGAGAAAAACAAGAAAGGGGGGGTTTGAATTGTTTTGAAAAATAAGCGCTTTTCAAAATGAAAATCACACAAGGATTTTATACTGGTTCGCTTATAACACAAAGCTACTCCAGTCCACCCGGCCAAGGTGATTTCGCCTTCAACAAGGACTTAATCCACTAATCTTGAAAGATTACAAACAACACCTAAGAGAGAAGAAAATCTCTTAGTCTTCTCAAGTCTACAGACCACACAAAGTCACTTGAGGAAATCAAACAAATAAAAGATACAAGATATGTAATCTAGAGTGCTTCTAGGAAAGCAAGTATTACAAACTTAAGAACAGATTTTTCACTTAATAAGCAAAAGCTTAGTGAAATTCTTTGAGAGCAAAGATGATTTTCTTGAGCGTGAAATAATTCAGTATAGTTTTGGCTAGTTGATTTCTTGTTACTGAATGTTGATTGCAGCTCTATTTATATATGAGTTGGAGTAGAGTTGAATCTGGTGGATATTAAACTGAGTTTACTCCATCACTTAAATAGCTTCTGCAGTTTAACTTTTCATCTTTGAAGTGACTACTTACCACAAGTAGTATCTTCTCTCTTGGAAGTGGAGATTAACGTCTCTTTCTCTGTTTAGGAAATCTATTTGAAAATCTTTACTTGACTTGAACGTTACTTCTTCATGATTAGCAAGTCCATAATCAGAGTATTTGTGTTTCTGGAGAATCTTGGAATCTTGCTTCTGATGTTGATCTCTTGAGAGTTCAGATGGCGCTGATAACGTTTCTCCAGAATCAGAGCTTCTAGACTTTACTTCATGTTCAGATGCTTCTGATACTTTGCAGTTTTGTCCAGAGTCAGACTTTCTTGAACGAGATTCCACTTCAGATGCTTCTGATACTTGAGAATTTGTATCTGATCTTGTTGTGCATCTGATGACATCATCAGATTTATTACTTCTTTCTTTAGAACCCTGCACACTTAGAAACTTTTCGTTAGGGTGCCATTTTTGGTTTCATCCTTTGTTATCATCAAAATCAAGGAATCTGTTGTAGAACAATTTTTGTTCTTACATTATTCAGTATATGTTGTCAATGATGAATGTCATAACATTCAGTTTGACATTCAGACAGTAGGCTATGTGCCAGGTCTGCTACTCTCCTAAAAAAAAAACAGACTGAACTCAATACTGAGCTATAACAGAAAAACCAACTATTTTATAGTTCAGTATCTGCTGTCATGGATGAATGTCATAGCATCCAGGTTGACATTCAGTAAATCCTGTATTGGCTAAACCTGCAGCATACTACTCAAGTATGTCATGACATCAGTCAAGACATCAGAGTACAGTTAGTGTTTTAACACAACATGCAGCCAATCAAACATCTACAAAGCATGTCATGACATCAGTTAAGACATTAGAGTCCAGTTCGTGTTTTAACACAAAATGCAGCCAATCAAACATCTACAAACTCCCCCTTTGGCAAATTTTTGGCTAAAACAACTTGGCATCACAACAGAGTTCACAGCAGCGGAAAACACACATCCTAGCAGAGAATTAACATAGCTAATACACTCAGACCAGCAGCACACATAGCACACACAAAAGTTAAATAAAAACTTCAAACAACAGCACACACAGAAGTTAAATAAAAACTTCAAACAGCAGCACACACATAGATAGCACACAGCAACACACTCACACTCATCACACATAGAAGTTAAACATCAAGTTGCAGCACAACCTCTGGATTAGAGGATCTTCAATATCTTTTCAAGCACATAGCAAATCTGTTGTCCTGGGGCACATGTGTTACTCCCCCTTTTTGTCAAAAATGTTGCCAAAGCAACACTTAAAATTACAGACCATATCAAAATAAAATTACACATAATTGTCAGAAACACAGGAAATGATTTAATCATCTGACTCAGAGTCAGCCTCATCATCAGTGCCATCATCAGGACTGGCATCCTCTTCACCCTTTGCACTTTGCCTTGCAGCTCCTTCTGCAGCATCAACAGCTTCACCAAGCACACCACCATCAGTCATCTCCAATTTGATAATCAAATTTTCCAGAGTGAGCTTCCTTGCTTCTAGCTCCTTGCATGTTTCTCTGAGTATTGCAATGACAACAACTTTACCTGGTTGATTGCAAACACTTGATGTCTCTCATGTTGTCATGGCAATGTCAGGGACATGCTTACCTAGGAATAGTTTATGATTGAAGGCCAAGGGACTCTCTCTTCTTTTCACAAAATCATTCTCTGTTAATATGTTTGGAAATTGATTCAACACAATACCACATATGAGGGAAGGAAAGGCTATGGGCCCCTTCACACTGAAGCTTCCTGCGTGTTTCATGGTTTGATAAAAAATGTAGGTTCCATAGTCAAACTTGGCTTTGGTTCCAACATCATATATGAACTTTCCAAGCATCACAGCCACTGTAGATTTGTGATTGGTGGGAACCCAGTTGGCAGCTCCAATTTTGTGCAGCATAACATACTTGACACTGAGTCTGCTGGCCACCAACTTACCTTTTAGAGGCCACTTCTTGACTTGATTAGCAGTGATGACTTGACAGATTTATTGTCGGTCACCTCAAGCTCAGGTTGAGCTACATCAGGTCTTCCCAAATATATGTTGATTACTGAGGGAGAGAAGTTCACACACTTGCCTCACACATATACCTTTCTGAATTCCCTAGACTTTCCATCTGCACATTCCTCAGACACATTGACAATAAACTCCTTTACTAAAATCTCATAGCACTTTGAGAGCTGAGTCATAGTTTTCATTAACCCTGCCTCTTGAATCAGGTCTACAATCTCCTTACATTCCAGGACATTCTGAGCCAGTTCCCTTTCCAAAGCCAGCCTCTTGTGATAAACATACTTCCATCTGTTCACACTAGAAGAAAAATAGAATGATATGTTGTCAATTGGTACCTCAGGGACACTAGCTGCCATCTTGCTAGTGGTTGGCTTCTTCTTTGACAGAGATGTTGTGACATCACATGGGACATCTGAGTCAGACTCCACAACAACAGACTTGGTCTTCATTTTCTTGGGCACCTCTTTGCTCCAAGATTTTGTTGGACCATGCCCTTTCCTCTTGAGGGAACTCTCTGCCACTTTTGGATTGGAAGAAGTTGAAACTTCAATCTTCCTTTTTGGAGACCTCTGCACCACTGTTTTCTTTTCTCTCCTAGTCCTAACCCTTTTGGCTATGCTAGGGACAACTGAGGTTAACAACTCATTATCAGAAAACTCCTCTAGGTCTACGGTTTCAGCTTCCCAGTTAGGGTTGTCACTGACATCATGAGTGACACGGACTTCCTCACCACCCTCATTGTCTAAGGGTTTGTCAATAGTTGACCCCTCATGAGCATCAGTTTGCTCAGCATCATCAGATACATTCTTTCCTAAGACGACTGTATTTTCTTGACATGCAACATTATCAGATACAATAGTGTTCAAGGGAACGGAGACCCCAAGAACCTTATGATTACCAGATAGTATTCCAGTCACCATAGTTGCAATGGCATTGTGCACATACCTGGAGCCTTCCCTGGTTTGTTCATCAAGTGCGATTGCTGAGGAGAAGCCGGAGACCGTTTCTTTAGGTCTCTTTGCATGAGAAGTATTTGCAGCGTCAACCACAGGATCTTCCCTGCTAGGGTTGCAAGATTCAGAGCTGGTGGAATCAGACATGGTCGTGTAGGAAGATGAGTCGGATTGGTGCGACATGATGAATATCTCAGAGGAGAAATGAAAAGTTTCTTTGAGAGAAAGTTTGCAAGATTGAAAGTTGAAACGATGGAAGAGGTAACGCTTGTAGCATGAGCAGTATCTATTATATGTTGACCAATCAGAGTGAACTATCAAATGTTTAATAAGTTGACTTATTAAACAGTAAATAACTAACATCATTAGTTGCTATAATTTCTCAGAAGGACACATTCCCACTTTGCCCTTAACTTTGTCAAACTGAGTAGCATCCAATGTCATGACATTCTGAGTGACATTGTACTCAGTCTACATCTGGTTCATCCATACCAGTGGGGAACACCTGCTACCAGATGCTAGGCCCTTAGCTTCTGTAGTGGACAATGATACACAATTCTGTTTCTCCCTTGCTACTACACCATTTTGATGAGGACTAATAGGTGAAGACAACTCATGGCTTTCAATCTGCATAGGTACCATTAAGTGCATGGGCACCAGTTCCAGAAGTTTGGCAGATTTTAAATGTCCCATCTTGGGATATGACATCTCGGTTAGCTTGCCCACCTGACATTTTCCACAACCTTTTCTTTCATCCATAAGCAGATTTAGGATTCCTCTAACTGCTTCCTTGGATATGATCTTCTTCATTCCTCTTAAATGAAGTTGTCCAAGTCTTCCATGCCACGGCTTCGCCTCCTGCTCTTTCTTGGCTAAGGGGCCCTTTGAGAAGTAGTTTGAGACTTTAGATTCCCACAGATAACATTTTGGATCTGGCTCCTCTCATAACTTCCTGATTGCATCCATTCATCACTACACATACTTCCTTAGTGAACTGTACATTGAAGCCTTGATCACATAGCTGGCTTATGCTGATGAGATTAGCAGTTAGTCCTTTTACTAACAGCACATTACTCAGTTTTGGAACTCCAGGACAATCCAGCTTACCAACACCTTTGATTTCTCCTTTAGCTCCATCACCAAATGTCACATACCTGGTAGTATGAGGTTGTATATCCACCAATAAGTTACTCATCCCAGTCATATGTCTTGAGCAGCCACTATCAAAATACCAGTCTTGTCTGGTAGATGCCCTTAGAGATGTGTGAGCTAGTCTAGCAACCCATTGTTGTTTCTTAATGGGGGCATTATGCTTAGATGCCTTTTGCTTATGTCTGACTTGAGGTGTCTGATTAGCAACCCATTGTTGTTTCTTAATGGGGGCAGTAGCAGAAGGGTTTTATGTGACCAAATCTACCACAGAAGTGAGATCTCCATCTCTGAAATTTCTTCTTCTGATGGTTACTCCTCCTGGTTCCCTGATGTTGTGACATTGGTTGTGACTTCTGCTTGAGTTTCTGAACTTCAGCCTTTGAGCTTTTGAGTTCAGTTGAGGATTTCTTAACAAAGCCTATACCAGACATGGTTCCTGACTTCTGTCCCACCTTTAGAATCTCTTCCAAGGTGTCAGTTCCTTTATTCAGCATTCTAATGGATTTTGTCATTTGGTCTAGCTTAGCTGTCAGCAATGATATCTCACCATTTAGACCATCTATGACAGTCAGATGCTTCTTTTTCTCATCCTCCAGCTCCTTGATGAGTTTCTTCTGCTTTTCTCCTTGTATACACACTTCTGCACTTTTGACACATAACTCTTTATATGAAGCAGCAAGTTCATCAAAGGTAAGTTCATCTTCACTTGAGTCATCATCAGAGGCACAAACACTGGTTAGTGCAGTGACATGTTTAGCAGATTCTCCTTCAGATTCACTCTCAGAATCTCCTTCAGACCAGGTGACAGATAGCCCCTTCTTTTGCATCTTGAGGAAGGTAGGGCATTCAGCTCTAATGTGACCAAAACCTTCACATCCATGGCACTGGATTCCCTTGCCTTGGGTGACCTTTTCTTCATATTTTGATCTTCTACTGATGTCAGATGAAGAGTTCTTGACATTAGGTCTGCCCTGTTGATCAACCTTCTTTATGAACTTGTTGAACTGTCTTCCAAGCATGGCTATAGCTTCTAAAATGCTTTCATTTACTCCAATATTTCCTTCTTCTGAATCCTCTTCAGTATTTGATACAAAAGCTATGCTTTTGTTCTTCTTTTCAAAATCCTCACATAAGCCCATTTCAAAGGTTTGGAGAGAACCAATAAGCTCATCAACCTTCATATTGCAGATGTCTTGAGCCTCTTCTATAGCAGTGACCTTCATGGCAAATCTCTTTGGCAATGATCTGAGAATATTTCTTACAAGTTTTTCTTCAGCCATTTTCTCTCCTAAGCCACCAGAAGTGTTGGCAATTTCAAGAATATTCATGTGGAAGTCATGAATAGTCTCATCCTCTTTCATCCTCAGATTTTTAAACTTGGTAGTCAGCATCTGAAGTTTAGACATCCTCACCTTGGAGGTACCTTCATGAGTTATCTTTAGAGTATCCCAAACTTCTTTAGCCAGCTCACAGTGATGCACCAGTCTGAAAATGTTCTTATTTATTCCATTGAACAATGCATTCAAGGCCTTAGAGTTTCCAAGGGCTAGTGCCTCTTGCTCCTTGTCCCACTCTTCTTCAGGAATTTGCAGAATGATTCCATCTTTACCTGTCTTTGTTGGATGTTCCCATCCTTTGTTGACAGCTCTCCAGACCTTGCTATCTAGAGACCTCAAGAAGGCTATCATACGAGGTTTCCAGTCATCATAGTTCGAACCATCCAACATGGGTGGTCTGTTTGAGTATCCTACATCCTTGTCCGTGGTACTAGAAAGTAACGTCCCTAGATCTCACCCAGAAATTAACAGGCAGGGTGCCTGCTCTGATGCAAATTGAAAATCTAGTTAACAGACTATCGATGTCACACAGGATGTTATGACATCCGATTCTGCACAGACAGGAATGTAAACAGCAGATAAATGTAAGTGCAGTAAATAACATAAGGAATTGTTTACCCAGTTCGGTGTCACACACACCTACGTCTGGGGGCTACCAAGCCAGGGAGAAAATCCACTATTAGCAGTATTAATTCAGGCCTTAAACCACCTGTTTAATCCTATCACTTAATACCTACCCAATGCAACTTCAATCTTAAACTAAGACCAGAGTTCCTACTCACTCCCCCTCAATCACCTCAGTGATTACAACCTTTAATTAGTTTAAAGTTAAATGGCGAAGACACACTTCAAACAACTCTTGATTGTGCTTAACAACTTTAATCAAGAAACATAGCACTCACACTTAAAAGCTTAGAGTGACACAACACTTACAACTCAATGAACACTCTAGTCCAATGCAATCATCTAAGTGATAATTGCTTGGCTCATAAGTTACACCTAATACAAGACACACATAAAACTACAGCAGTGAAGTATAATGGAACAATGAATGCTTCACGCTAAAAACCCCTAAGTTCTGAAATCAGGATTGCCATCCTTTTATATTGCAGCACTTGGGCCTTGTACTTGTATTTCCTAAAAATAAGGTTAAGCAAGTTAACCTAATTTCCACATATTAGGGTGCTAACAAATAGGCTATTTGTTAGGTCCATTAATTGTAACTTAGTTGTTAGTTTCCTGGATTTTAGCTCAGCTGTTGGATTCCTGAAAAATAGCCTGAGAAAAATACTGAAACAGAAAAACTAACCATCCTACACTTTAGCATATGCTGTCAGGAATGAATGTCATAACATTCAGTTTGAAGTCCAGAACATAGGCCATATGCTAGGTCTGTTATTTTCCTGAAAACAGACTGTACTAAATGCTGAACTGTAAAAGACCAACCAGTCTATACTTCAGTATCAGCTATCAGAGATAAATGTCATAACATCCAGTTTGACATTTAGACAATGGGCCATATGCCAGGTCTGTTATTCTCCTAAAAAACAGACTGATATAAATACTGAACTGTAGCAGAAAATCAACCTGCCTATTATTCAGTATATGCTGTCAATGGTGAATGTCATAACATTCAGTTTGACATTCAGACAGTAGGCTATGTTCCAGGTCTGCTACTCTCCTGAAAAAAACAGACTGAACTCAATACTGAGCTATAACAGAAAAACCAACTATTCTATAGTTCAGTATCTGCTGTCATGGATGAATATCATAACATCCAGGTTGCATTCAGTAAATCCTGTATTGGCTAAACCTGCAGAATTTTACTCAAGTATGTCATGACATCAGTCAAGACATCAGAGTACAGTTAGTGTTTTAACACAACATGCAGCCAATCAAACATCTACAAAGCATGTCATGACATCAGTCAAGACATTAGAGTCCAGTTAGTGTTTTAACACAAAATGCAGCCAATCAAACATCTACAATTTGGATTTTTGATGAGAAAGGTATGGGCACTTGAAGTTGGACTTTTTCACATTTCAATGACTTTGGTCCAAAGTGACCTATAATGTTTTGTATTATCACATGTGTTTCTTTTAGGATTATGAAAATTTGTTCAACATGAAAAATGAAGTAGACATCTTAAAATTTCCAATGCATTTGATCCCACCTCAAAATCATGAAAAATGAAGGAGTTAGGTCCTTGGGAATTTGACCCAAAATTATGGTTTCAGTCAAAATGACCTATAATGTTTTGAAATGGATGATGACCTTTCAAGATTCAAATCAATTTTTGATGAACATGAAAGTTTTTCATATGGTTCTTAAGAACATTTTAACTCTTGGGGTCATCTTTATTTGACAAACATATTAAAAGTTAGGTCTCAGTGGATTTCAAAATAGTCAGATGAATTGACTGATCAACTTCTCAAATCCAAACTTCAAATCTTGATGAATTGATGATTGAGGACACTCACATAGGCACATATATGCATGAAATGATAAATTAAAGAACTTCCCTTGATTGTATTTGATCATGGGTTGAGGTTGCTTCATGAGCAAGGCATAGTAATTGCACAGCTGAATTAGGGTTTCCTTGGGAAACAATCCTCAAGCCCTTTGGCTTATCTTGATCAAATTGACAAATTGAGATACTTGGGAGGCATATATGATTAATGAGAGCCTTGTGAACCATTGTCATGCTTTCTTTCAACTTCATCTGGCCACATCAATGAGCATAGGGCCTCCTAGGAGCCTTGGATCTTGTGATTGCTCAAGCTACAAAACAAACAATGTTAGTGACATATTTTTGTGCTTTTGGTTAGTAAACAAAATAAGAAAAGCAATAATATACAATTCAAGCATGCTTGGTGGTCTCAAACCAACTCACACAAGTCCCAACCCAAAGGTTAAGGAGCCAAGATGCTATGATCCTTGAGGCAAATGCAAAGTGCAATGATATGATGCCATGAGGGATCTTAGGGTCAAAATTAGGGTCTTACAGATGCACCTATTTAAGGTCATTCTATCCGGAGATATGAAGATTAAAATCTTCGTCTTGACGAGGTAGAATGGGCTTAAATAATAACAAAGAGACGAATTTTGGTCCCTAAGAGACCTCATCATGCAAATGTATGTATGCAAAGGGTAATACTCTATGGGGATATATGTCCACAAAGGAAAAAGAAATCAGGAGAAACTGAAAATCCATACGAGTGATACACTCATAAATGGGACAGAGACTCTGGGGATTTTATCGGGGAATAAAGGGGATAAAATGCGTGAGCAGGTCACGACTTAAAACTTGCTGAGACACGAAGGAATTCCATGAAAATAAATCAATGGAAAGACTCGAGCTGATGCAAAGATGCATGTATTGGGGAATATGCCAATACAACAAACTATCCATAAAGGATACTTCGGATGAAAATCTGGACTCAGGTGGGGAAAATCCACCAAGGGACTCAAACTAGGAAAATCCACAAAGGACTCAGCTGAGGAAGAGATAAATGAGGTATTACCGGTTACTAGGTAATAAGCTCAAAGAGACATGTGATCAAATCACCGGTATAAGGGTGAGAGAACAACATGCTCGGGGAGAATGAATATCTAAGACCGGTATAAGGGTGAGAGATATCAATCATCCAAAACATCTGAGGAAGACATAACAAAGGTGAATTCAACTCAGGAAAATCTGACTCCACAAGGGACAAAAAGTCATAATAGGGAGCAGAAGGAAGGAACACCAAGGATACCGGTTACTGGGCATATAATAGGTGACCAACCAGGCGTGAATTGGGGAATATTTCCAAGACACTCATCATCCGAAAGGAGGGCTGAAAAAGCAAACTCGATTACTAGATGGACATTCGATTCCATAAGGAAATACGAATCTTACTCAACTGGGGAAGAACAAAGGCTTCAACTGAAGAGTGCATGAGATATATTATCTATTACCGTCAGAACGTAGATAACATACTCACATGGAAGATTATCCACAACCGGTTACTGGGTTAATAAAGGATAAATCAACCGAAAAGAAAGGACATCGGGATACCGGCTACTGGGTATAAAATAATGACCAATCAAGGGGAGAAATAATCATCACCAAACAAGAGTGAATGAAAGATGACTCACTGGGGATAAATTTCTTGATCAGAGTAATTATCCAAGAGATATATCACCGGTTACTGGGAGATATACTCGAAAGGTAAAGGAATATCGATACCGAATATTGGATAAAGATAACCAACAAAGAGGGGATTACATCTACCGGTTACTGGGTAGAAAACCACAAAAAAGAGTAACCGTCATCGGTTAGGATGAACAAAATCAAGGGTTAACTCTGCAAGGGGATAAAAATGGGGTTTACAACTACCGGTTACTGGGTAGAAAACCACATAAATAGGACTTACAACTATCGGTTACTGGGTAGAAGGCCACAAAAATTCCGCCGAGGAAAAGATGGACAATTACTGGTTACTGAGCAATCATTCATCTAAACTACGAGGAAGTTTCAAGGGAAATAACAAGAATAGTCAATCTAGGAACAAACTAGAGAGACACAATGAAACAAGACTCAACCCAGTGAGGATATAACTCAGGGAAGTAATTCCATCCCAATACATATTTTTGGGAGGAAACAGAAATAATAATCATCCACGAGGACCTAACTCAGTGGGGAAATATGGAAGAAAGGATAAACACTTTCTGCCTATGGGGCTGACTCTATATGGAGAGATCAAGCACCAACATCTACTTTGGGGAAATATATCAACAAATAGCAGGAGATAACAAACAAAGATATATGGCAAAGAATGCAACATGAATATCTGAGTGTTATAATTATGCATGTATATGCGTGGTTTATGTATGATGAATGCTGACAAACAGACATATCTAACACAAACAGGTCCAAGGATCAATGGACAGACATCCGGTACTACATCTCAAAAGAGAAAGCCAGGCCCACTGGAGAACATCCAATCTGGTGGGACAACAGATACCAGGAAATGCCGATCTCTGCAGGGGAACAAAGGCCAATGCTGAGGATCAAACAGAGTTGCTGCCGGGAACAAAAGCTACTGCTAGGGGAACAAGCAGGATCACCTAGGATCAGAGACTGCTGTTGGGAATAACCAAGGGATCACAATCACCAAAGCTGGGGATCTTCCAACAGTATGCAGAGATAATGACAAGATTAGCCAAAGAAGAAATCTACTGGGAGTCTTATCAGGGGATGATGTGGAAACTCTGTGGGGGAACAACCACCAAACAAAAGTACATCAAACAACATTTACTTCAAATCACAAAGGACATATCTCTGCTAAGGAGAAGGAGAACCAGTCACTCCGCTGGGGAAGGAATCAACACATCTTCCTCAAAAATTCCAACACCAAACTAAGATCAAACAGATCCTTAGCTGGGGAAGCTAAGCACGGATAAGATCCACCATAGAAGCAACTCTAATGGGGGGAATTATCAAGGAAAGATATGAAACTCTGCGGGGAATAACCACCAAACAAAAGTTCCAAAACCATCACATTTCCTCAAACTGCTGGAGAAACAAATCTCTGCCGAGGAGAAGGGAAACACCGCTCCAATGGGGATAGAAAATAAATATTTTCATCACCCGCTCTGCTCAGGAGGAACACTATCCAAGAAGGAGGAATCAACAAACAGGCTCTGATCAGACAATTCCACTTGGGAACCATTGTTGATGACTGAACCGGGATTAACCTATAGGCAATCAGCTGGAGATAACCTGCTGGTGATCGTACTGGGGAGTTTAATGGGATCAACCCTGCTGAGGATGAACAAAAGCCAAACCTGCTGGAGATCAATGTAGGCGCATCCACAGGGGATAAGCTATAAACCAACTGCTCATGAAGGGAGTTCCTGCTCAATCTGCAGGGGATTTCCAATTCGAACGAAAGAAAATCAACTTCCTCGAAGAAGATAACATATCAATTTATCAATCTATAAGGGATTTTAGGTCAGTCCACACAAGGGATGACAACCATATAATTGATAACACAAATGCTAGATCCAGCCTCAACTGGGGAGCTAGAAGACTAAGGCCAAACTCCAGACTCTCTCAGGGGATTTTGGTGGAGTTAGAGATGTACTTCCCAAACAAATCAAGACCAAAGCTCCAGATTTTCTGGGAATTTTGGTGATGCTTAACCTTCTTCTGCGTTCGCGGAGGAGACAACCTGAAAGATAATAAAGAGGATACAAGTATGCTAGGAAAATGAACAAATGTCTTACCCTTTTGGAGATCATACTATCCTTGGGAGAGCACTGAAGATGTCCCAATTATCCTTATTGTCATTGTGAATGTTCACTTTGTTTAAAAACAATATAAAAACTTTATTTATTTAAAACAATGATATTTATCAATTAAAACATGCAAACATTTGTTGAACAGAAACAAATAAGAGTGCAAAGAATTGGGTAAAGGCTCAAATTTATTTGATGGAATGGTAGTCTGCAAATGGCAAGACTCCATAGATCTTTACAAATTTGAAATTGGTGATATATATTGGAAAAAGGCTACATTGAACATAATGACCATTTCTCCACCAACTCTGAATCCAATGTATTCGAAGCTTCAGTTGACGATGATTGAGCGAGAATCTTTGACAGACGACGGTTTGAAAAATAAAGTCTTGTCAGGATGCAGTTACTTGCTAAATCCCTAAGTTTTGCCTAGATTGCCCCAAGGTGAGGTACTCAATCTAGCGGATATATATATATATATATATATATATATATATATATATATATATATATATATATATATAATATAATATATATATATTCATTTTTTTATGTCTCTAACTTTTGCCTGGATCTCCCTTTCGGGTTTTCAATCCACCGAGACGCTCATTTTTGCCTAAGTCGCCCTTTCGGGTTTTCAACTTAGCAAGCTATTCTGTTTTTATTTTAGGCGAAGTATTTCTTGACTACATCTGAATTCACAGGACGAGTGAAATCCTCCCTATCCATAGTTGTAAGTATCAAAGCACCGCCTGAAAAGTCTCAACAACATATGGACCTTCATAGTTTGGAGTCCACTTGCCCCTGGAATCGAGCGCGAAAGACAAGACTTTCTTGAGCACAAGGTCATCTTCTCGAAACACACGAGGCTTGACCTTCTTATTAAAGGCTTTCTTCATCCTTTGCTGATACAACTGACCATGACACATGGCAGTTAATCTCTTATCTTCAATTAAATTCAGTTGGTCATAACGACTCTGAACCCATTCAGCCTCAGTCAACTTGGCTTCCATCAAGACTCTCATTGATGGGATCTCAACCTCCACGGGGAGCACAACCTCCATGCCGTATACAAGGGAGAAAGGGATTGCCCCTGTTGAAGTGTGAACAGATGTACGATAGCCATGCAAAGCAAATGGAAGCATCTCATGCCAATCCTTGTACGTAACAACCATCTTATGGATAATCTTTTTGATGTTCTTATTAGCAGCTTTAACAACCCCATTCATCTTGGGTCTATAAGGAGAAGAATTATGATGTACAATCTTGAACTTGCTACACAGCTCTTTCATCATCTTGTTGTTTAAATTAGATCCATTATCAGTAATGATCTTGTCTGGCACACCATATCGACATATGAGTTGATTCTTGATAAACTTCACAACCACCTGCCTGGTCACGTTTGCATATGACGCCGCTTCTACCCACTTGGTGAAGTAATCAATTGCTACGAGAATAAACCTTTGACCGTTGGACGCTTTCGGCTCTATCATGCCAATCATGTCAATTTCCAACATAGAGAAAGGCCATGGTGATGAAATCACATTTAGAAGTGTCGGGGGAATATGAATCTTATCCGCATAAATCTGACACTTATGGCATTTCTTCACATATTTGCAGCAGTCAGACTCCATTGTAGGCCAATAGTAGCCTGCTCTCAACATCTTCTTGGCCATGGCATGTCCATTGGAATGAGTACCAAATGAACCCTCATGGACTTCAGTCATCAACAGGTCTGCTTCGTGTCTATCCACTCATCTGAGCAGAACCATGTCAAAACTTCTTTTATAAAGCACATCGCCATTGAGGTAGAAACTGCCAGATAATCTCCTCAAAGTCTTCTTATCTTTAACAGATGCCCCAGGCGGGTAAATCTGACTTTGAAGAAAGCATTTGATATCATAATACCACGACTTATCATCTTTTACTTCTTCAACTGCAAATACATGAGCTGGTCTATCCAAGCGCATCACAGTAATATTGGGGACTTCATTCCAAAATTTTACCACAATCATCGAAGCAATCGTAGCAAGCGCATCTGCCATCCGATTCTCATCTCGAGGAATATGATGGAATTCAACCATAGTAAAGAATGTTGAAATCCTCCTCGCATAATCTCTGTATGGGATGAGGCCAGGCTGATTCGTCTCAAATTCACCCTTAATCTGATTAACAACAAGGGCCGAATCACCATAAACATCCAGATGCTTGATCCTAAGATCAATGCACTCTTCCAATCCCATAATACAGGCCTCATACTCCGCCATATTATTCGTGCATTTGAAAGTTAGCCTTGCTGTAAAAGGAAAATGTGTGCCCTGAGGAGTAATAATCACTGTCCCAATACCATTTCCATATTGATTTACAGCGCCATCAAACACCATGCTCCATCGGGAACCAGGCTATGGCCCTTCATCGAGCGTAGGCTCATCGTAATCTTTCATCTTCAAATACAAAATCTCCTCATCAGGGAAGTCATACTGAGCTGACTGATAATCCTCAATTGGTTGATGTGCCAATTGGTCAGCCAAGATACTACCTTTAATAGCTTTCTGAGCTCGATACTCAATATCATACTCAGACAACAGCATCTTCCAACGGGAAATCCTCTCAGTTAAACTAGGCTTTTCAAAGATATACTTGATTGGATCCATTTTGGATATCAACCAAGTTGTATGATTCAACATATACTGGCGTAAGCGCTTAGCAGCCCAAGCCAAAACACATCATGTTTTCTCAAGCATCGAGTATCGAGACTCACAATCAGTGAACTTCTTACTCAGATAGTAGATGGCATATTCTTTCTTCCCTGATTCATCTTGTTGACCAAGGACACAACCCATAGAGTCTTCAAGAACAATCAGATACATAATCAAGGGTCTCCCTTCCACATGCGGAGACAGAATCGGCGGCTCGGACATATACTCTTTAATATTGTCAAAGGCCTTTTGGCAATCCTCGGTCCAATCATGACGCTGATCTTTCCGGAGGAGCTTGAATATAGGCGCACATGTGGCAGTCATGTGAGATATAAATCTGGAGATATAATTCAAGCGGCCAAGAAAACCTTGGACTTGCTTCTCAGTTTTGGGCGCAGGCATCTCTTGTATTGCTTTGACCTTGCCAGGATAAACTTCAATACCTCTTTCGCTGACAATAAAGCCCAATAACTTGCCGGAACGGACTCCAAATGTACACTTGTTAGGATTCAGACGAAGTTTATACTTCCCAAATGCTAAAAAAGCTTCAACAAGTGCTCTACATGTTCAACTTCCGTTCTTGACTTCGCAATCATATCGTCAACATATACCTCGATCTCCTTGTGCATCATATCATGAAACAAGGTTGTCATAGCGCGTTGATACGTGGCTCCAGCGTTCTTCAAACTGAAGGGCATCACTCGATAACAAAATGTTCCCCAAGGTGAGATGAATGTTGTCTTCTCCATATCCTCGGGTGCCATTTTGATCTGATTATATCCGGAAAATCCGTCCATAAATGAGAAGACATTGAATTTAGCTGTATTATCTACCAACATATCAATATGTGGTAGAGGAAAATCATCTTTCGGACTGGCTTTATTCAAGTCTCTATAGTCCACACACATTCGGACTTTTCCATCTTTCTTAGGCACGGGCACAATATTGGCCACCCATTGAGGATATGTAGAAGTCACCAGAAACCCCGCATCAATTTGCTACTGAACTTCTTCTTTAATCTTCATTGCCATATCGGGATGAGTTCTTCTGAGCTTCTGCTTCATAGGCACGCACTCAGGCTTCAAAGGCAGGAAATGTTGCACGATATCAATATCCAGACCAGGCATGTCTTCATATGACTAGGAAAAGACGTCGACGTATTCTCGCATCAACTCAATCAACCCCTTCTTCACAGACTCTTCAAGGAGTGCCCCAATCTTCACTTCTCGAACACAATCTTCAGACCCCAAGTTGATTGTTTCCAGATTCTCAAGATGTGGCTGAATGATCTTCTCTTCGTGCTCAAGTAGACGGGTAATCTCATCAGGAATCTCTTCAACATCATCTTCTTCTGCCTCAAATACAGGGAACTCAAAGTTGGGAGATGATGTTGGATCATTATGTTCAATGGGTTTGATCAACCTGCATAATGATTTTGGATATAAAAGAGATTTTAGAATTCAAACAAAGCAAATCATTATGCAGATGAAAAGATTGATTTTATTCTATTTTTTAGGGTTTTATGGTGATCACCAATTTCATGCAAAAAGCAAAAAGTGAAAATAAATTGTAAAAACAAACATTTAACATGTATTTATTGAATGAATATCATTGTATTTATGGGCCAACAATGTCATCACTTCTCCTTTTGGCATGGGAGAAGGGTTTTTAAACAAAAATGAACATTACGTGGACTTATAGACAACTGTTGGAACATCAACAGCGACCCAATTATTGTAGACCCCTCCAGGGATGACAAAGTTGCCAGAATCTTTCTCTGCATCCTCTTCCACAACAGCAACAGCTTCCTGGTCTTCAACCGCATGGATAAAACCACCACTCTGAAACATACCGAGCTTGTTGAAAGTTCCTGAAGAGTACCCTATGCCAGCCCGGGATATATTGTCTTCCAACTTAATCATTTATCCTAAACCAGTAGTTGCACCATGATCAATGGCCAACTTCGCATCATTGTAAGACGCAAATGAAGAAGTTCCTTTCTTAGAAGGCTCAACAATAGATAAGGCTTGGAATGGCGTCCCAACCTCATCCTCAGCATCAATGTAAGAAAAGGAAGACATATGGCTTAACAAGAGAGCCTTCTCTCCCCCAACTACCACCAACTTTTTATTCTTGACAAATTTCAACTTTTGGTGTAGGGTGGATGTCACGGCGCCTGCCTCGTGAATCCATGGTCTGCCCAACAAACAACTATATGATGGGTGGATATCCATGACCTAAAAAGTGATCTGGAAATCACTAGGTCCAATCTTGACTGGGAGCTCAACCTCGTCAATCACAGTTTTGCGGGATCCATCAAAAGCTTTCACGACCACTCCACTTTACCTCATGGGAGGGCCCTGGTAAGAAAGTCTGGCAAGAGTGGATTTTGGCAACACATTCAGTGATGATCCAGTGTCTACCAGCACATTAGACATGGCATCATCTTTGCAGTTCATAGAGATGTAAAGTGCCAAATTGTGGTCTCTTCCCTCCTCGGGGAGATCAGCATCACAGAAACTCAGATTGTTACAAGCAGTAATGTTTATAACAATGCTATCAAATTGCTCTATTGTGACGTCATGATCTACGTACGCCACGTCCAACACCTTCTACAGAGCTTCATGGTGTGGCTCAGAATTCATCAACAAAGATAGCACAGAGATCTTTGAAGGCGTTTGTAGAAGCTGATCTACAATATTGTACTCACTCCTCTTGATGAGCCTCAGCATCTCATCACAGTCCTCTTTCATCATGCCATTCTGGCCAGCAGGGGAAGAAGTTTTAACAGCAGCGGCATGTCTATTAACAGCAAGTGCCGAATTCAGAGAAACAAAAGAATTCCCCAAAGGACGAACGACGCTATCAGCAGTATCAACTCTTCTGGTGTCAGTCTGGGGTTTCGGCGGCACCGAGAAAACACGACCACTACGGGTCAGACCACTAACATTGGAAATATTAACAACAGAAGCAGAAGGTAGGGGCACCTCCTTCCCATCTTCCAATGCCACATCATTATAACGATATGGAACAACTTTGTCGAAAGAGTATGGCACAGGGCCAGCTGGCTTAATAATGAGAGCAGGAGAAGCCTTCTGCTTGCTGCCATCATATCTAATGACAACAGGCTCAGGTATCCTGAATACACGTGATATCACATTAACTTCATCGTCCTCATCACGATTCTGAAGTATCTCTATCACACCCTGATCCAGCATTTCTTGGATGTCTTTCCTGACTTGACGACATCCTCTCTCATTGACAGTCATGGTCATGCTCGTAATGACTGTATCCACAGAACAGTCTATGCATCTCGACCAAAGATTGTCGGATATGGCTGACATATCGGACCTTGTATTTTCCAGGGCAACCCTGAACCATGTTGACAGCATATTTCCCATGCTCGGACAATGGGTTCTTCTTCACATTAGGACCTACGTCCTCGAAAAACAATATACTGCTTCTCACAAGGTCTTGAACCTTGGTCTTCAATGGGTAGCAATTCTCCACATCATGTCCGGGAGCACCGGAATGATAAACACAATGAAGCTCATGCTTATACCACCACTGAGGGTTGGTAGGTATAGCAGGTGGGTCACGTGGAGTGATCAGTTTCCTTTCAATTAAAGAAGGATATAGCTCTGCGTAGGTCATCGGAATAGGATCAAAAGTGACCCTCTTCCTATCATAGCTTGTACTGGTCTGATTGTTGTTTCGAGGCTGGTAGGCCTGCTGTTGAGGACGGTGCTATTGTTGTTGATATTGTTGATGTTGCTGTTGCTGGTTCTGATTATGATGCTGATATTGCTGATTTTCTCTGAAAACAGGTGCTATATGAGCCACCTGGTGCTGATTACTGGCGGAACGCACAGTCTTCCTCTTCACAGAGGGTCTTCTGGATTTAACATGGGAGGTCACAACATGTGTGTAAGACCCCAATTTTGTCCCTAAGATCCCTCATGGCATCATAACATTGCATTTGGCATTGCCTCAAGGATCATAAGCATCTTGGTTCCCCTTGCCTTTGGGTGGGACTCCTTGTGAGTTGGTTTGAGATCACTAAGCATGTTTGAATTGTATATCATTGTTTTTCTTATTTTGTTTACTAACTAAAAGCACAAAAATATGTCACTAACATCTTTTGTTTGTAGCTTAAGCAATCACAAGGTCTAAAGCTTCAAGGAGATCATTGGTACAAAGACATGGTCAAGAGGAGATGATAGCAAGCATGGTAAGGGTTCCCAAAGCTCTCATCCATCAAATATTCCCCCCTAGCACCTCAATTCATCATTTTGATCAAAGCAAGTCAAAGGGTTTGAGGTTTGTGCCTTAGAGAAACCCTAATTCATCTGTGCACCACAATGCCTTGCTCTTGAAGCAACCTCAGCCCATGATCAAATACAATCAAGGGAAGTTATTTAATTCATCATTTCATGCATATTTGAACTTATTTGAGTGTCCTCAATCATCAATTCCTCAAGATATGAGTCATGGACTTGAGAAGTTGATCAGTCAATTCATCTGACTATTTTGAAATGCACTGAGACCTAACTTTTTATGTGTTGGTCAAATGGAGATGGTTCCAAAATAAAAAATGTTCTTAAGGACAATATGAACAACTTTCATGTTCATCAAAAATTGATTTGAAGCTTGGAAGATCATCTCCCGTTCCAATACATTATAGGTCATTTTGACTGAAACCCTAATTTCGGATCAACTTCCCAAGGACATAACTCATTCATTTTTTATGATTTTGGGGTGGGATAAAATGAATTGGAAATCTTAAGATGTCTACTTCAAATGTTATGTTAAGAAAAATGTCAAAATCTCAAAGGAAATACATGTGATAATGCAAGACATTGTAGGTCCTTGTTGACCAAATGCATTAAAAGGCAAAAAAGTCCAACTTCAAGTGCCCATAACTCTTTCCTCAAAAATCCAAATGATGCAAAATTTAGGTCCATTTTGATTTTATTGAAAAGATATACAACTTTGATGTTGGAGGTTTATTCATTTGAAGCTTGCATCATCAAAACAGAAGGGCTTGAACATTGGCTAAATTTGGAAACTTTGCCTTGACATGTTTTGCACATCACACTTTAAACTCAAATTTCAAACATTTCCACACTCCAAATGGATTTTTGCCCAACATAAAAATTGTTCCTTACATCAAGACCTTTCCAACCATTACTCACATGATCATATTTGGATTTGGCAAATGGTATTTTCGAAGAGTTGAACATTCAGGCATAATTATGGAATGCACATGAAATCTTGATACACAAGCAATTGCCATTCAAACTACACGTCCAATTCAACTTGGTTGGTGTTCAGCATGCATTTACATCAGCTTTTGGGCTTTGCACGCGCCTGTACAGGCCCATGCATGAAGGATCCAAATTCCATGCACATGAGAATTCACCTTGCTTGCAGTTTGTTTTGCTATAAATAGAAGGGTTCAACTTCATTCAAACTCAACCTAAAGGCGCCTGAAACCCTGCTGAAGTGATTCCCCAACCTCACCAAAGAAGCAATTTCCATTTTTCTTCAAATTTTTCAGATCCAAAATTCAACTTCATCTGGTTGAATTCTTAGATCTAAAGCTTTTAAACCTTCATCATTTATCTCACTGATCTTCTGTTTTGGCAAAGCAAGCAAGGAATTGAGCTCAAGTTACCAGAATTCAAGCTTACTCTTCAACCGGTATTTCATTCGAATCTCATCATCCATTGACCTATTGGCTTAGATCTTGTGTTGGCTGAAGTCCTCTCAATAGAGGCATCATGATTATGCATTCAATTTTTGAAATCCATTGAGTTCATGATGAACACCAGATTTTTCAACTTCTAATTTCTCACACCATGGAAATCTAGAGTGAAAATGGATGGTACAGGGATGATGTACATCATCCCAGCTTTCCAAAGATGTATAGATCGTGCATTTTCATTAAGGTTTGGATCTCTGCAACTCTGGCCGGAATTCTAAGGCTCACCGGAGAAGACGGTGGCTCCGATGGCCATCCTAACTCCAGATCAATTCCTGACCACACGATCTTGTTTCCAGATCTAATCTGGACCGTTCCATGTTATGACTTGTTTTAATGCTGCGTGTGGTTCAGTTGACCAAGGCGTATGGTGGGAGCGCATCTCTGGAGCGTATGATCTGCCAGCTCAATTAATGAGCTCACATCTAACGCTCCTTATTTTTTGCATTTTTTATTTTCTGATTTTATTTTCTTTAATTCCAATTATTTTCAAAAATCAATATCTCTCTCATTTTTAATCCAAAAATTATGGGACCAATTGCATTAGTCTCCAAATAAATTCTAGTTTCTATTTCTGATTTTTAATATTTTTTATTTTGTCATTTGATATTTTTTATGAATTTTCTCTTTTCTGGTTATTTTTAATTCATTTTTAATAGTTTTTGATATTCAAAAAATACAAAAATATTTTCCTAACCTATTTGAATGATGATGGATCTATGAAAAATATTCTCATCAATTTTTAAATTGATTTGAGATTTATTTGAGATTTTAGTTCAATTAGGTTATTTTTATTCATTTTTAATTGATTAAAAATAGTTTCTGACTTTTAAAAATGCTGAAATTTTTTGTCAAACTTTGTTTGACCTTGTTGAACTTAGGATAAATTACTTGGACCTTTCAAGGTTGATTTGAAGTGATTTTGAAGTTTGACCTTTCTATTATTTTTAATTCAAGTTTATTTTAATATTGGAAATGCCAAAAATATTATGCTTATTGTTTGATCTCCAATCTTCATCTCATTTCTGATATATCATTGTTTGACTTTGACTTTCAATGTCATTTGGTCAATACATATGGATTGGTACATATTATTTCATCTTATGCATTTTGATCTTTCCATTTCCTTATCCTTTCTTCATCTTCTTCTTCATCTTCTTCTTCTTCTTTCCTTTTGATCAATGAGTTGAAGGTTGATAAGTTGGCATTGATTAGGGAGACTTAATCTTCCTTGATTCAAATCTATTTCATCTTGATCAATTGATCAAGTTAATGGCTTTGCATTAAGGATATGTTGTCTTCTAAATCATGCAAAAGGCTTAAACCAATACAAGATCAATTCTCTTTTTCTTTTTTGGCATGGCAAGTTGTTGGAACTTGGTTCACTAATCAAGACTTCTAACTTGTGTTGTTGCCTACATTATTATTGACTGGTATCGCAATGCGAAAAATAACCGGCGGAAAAAAACAAGTTTACAGAGCCTCCACCGACGCTATTCATCCTATGACGGAAAGGAAACGCAGGACTAACCTAAGAAAGGGAAAAGGAACGGTCTTACGACCAGAGATTACAAGGTACAGGAGTCGGTTATGCAAGGGGAAGGTATTAGCACCCCTCACGTCCGTCGTACGCGACGGGATCCATGCTCAAAAGAATAGGAAAAGGTTGCTAATAAACTGCTCAAAGAAATGCATGCAGTGGAATAATAAAACAGGTGGAAGAAGACGGAGGAAGTGGACTCGGCAGGATGTCGCATCCTGGGCCTACGTAGTTTGTCAGAAACAAACATCAGAGTCGACGTAGTTCGGGGAAATGGGGAACATGCTCGCTAGGATATCGCATCCTATGCCTACGTATCTTCTCTATCCAGAGTAAGAATCAGAGCACTCATAGCTCGGCTAACGCACGCCGAAACAAAACACCGAAAAGAGACGCTGAGACGTCAAAAGAAAAACTCAACAAGGAAACAAAATGCCAATAGATAGACTTATATCTAACTCCTCAAAAGAAACAGGAAACAAAATGCCAATACGTGGACTTATATCCGACTCCAAAACACACACGCTAACCAGCGAACACCAAAGCAAAAGGTTATCAGATTGACAAGCTAATAGGGAGTCTGAAACTCGAGCCTAATAGTCGTCACACAAACACAAAGAGACGCTGAGATGTCAAAAGAAACAAAAAGGTTGAACACACACAAAAAAGCAAAAGGGTGAACAAACAAACTAATAGGGAGTCTAGAACTCGAGCCTAATAGGTGCCACAAAAAAAAGAAAAGGTTGCCCGGAGAGATCTCGCTCGACCTCCTGCCTACGTATCTCATCTGGTATGAGAATCAGGGCGACGTAGTTCCCCTTAACAGGGGAAAGGAGACAACAAACTAATAGGGAGTCTGGAACTCTAACCTAATAGTTGCAAACAAACAAAAAGAGAAAGAGACGTTGAGACGTCAAAAGAAATAAAAGGTTGCCCGGAGAGATCTCGCTCGATCACCTGCCTACGTATCTCATCTGATATGAGAATCAGGGCGATGTAGTTCCCCTTAACAGGGGAGAAACTCTCTCCTAACCAGAGACCAGGGAAGAAAACAAACTAAAAGGGAGACTAACTCGAGCCTAACAGTTGTCATGCAAACAAATCCCTAAGTTGAGGTCTCTAATCAGAACCTAACTCACACAGGAAGAAAGTCAGCTCAAAACAGCAAATAAACACCAATCACAAATGATCAAGCATCACATACTATATACATACAAGAGGCTCAGACAAACGGTTGGGCTTTAGTCAAGAGGGGTCATATCAACCTCGAAAAACAAGCCAAAACTGTAGGGGTATGCTGAAGCTCTTAACCACTAACATTGAGAGTTAGGGTGAAGCTGATGAAATGTGATAATGAGGATGAGACCTCATGCTCTTAACCCTGGCCAGGGTGAGCTCAAGACAAAGAAAGCGTGGGGATCCAGAAAGAGGGACCCTATTCCACTTGACTGACTCTATACAAAGATCTTGGGTACATTGTTCAAGAGCATCAGCACGTAGTGCGAGCATAATGAACGACTCACTGAGTAACAGGGGATTGATTGCTAATCCCTTTTATCTGTCAATTGCCTCTTCACTTAGGAGGACTTAACAAGTAACATGCCTCACTTGGAGGTCTTTGGCACAAATGTAAACAAACACAAACATTGCCTCTTAAGGAGGACTTCAGCCAAATGCCTGCCAAAAAAGTGACAGGGCTTCCAGACTACATGGAGTGAGAAGGCTAAACTACCTCAGTGGTGTATCAACCACAATCCAAAGCAAAGCTCAAGCAAGAGCTAGCAAGTGACTAATGTACCTGTACAAATGCTAACCAGTTAGTATCTCAGACAACCAATCAGAAAACACACAGTGAAACTATCCAATATCTACACAATGCAAGTCATAAGTGCAACCACTCAAGTGAGTTCATCACATCAATTGACCTACAAGACAACAAGAGTTAGTAATCAAAGGTATTGGCATCCCACAAAGTGAAACCCAACCAATCATTAGTGCCAAATGCTAAAACCTGAAACACAAAGCACAATTAGTATGTATACAAACCACAAGTGCAAAGACTAGGTTCAAAAGCAAGTCAAATGACCAAAACAGAAGTCAATATTTTGCACAAAGCAAGTTCAAACATGTCACAAGATGTCCTCAAAAGGACCAACACCAAATCATAAGGCAAATGCATCAAACAAATCATGTTATGCAAAGGAAAACAAAATGCACAAAGTTGGACATCCAAATAAGAAAATCCAAATCAAAACAGAAAAGCATCCAATGATCATGAAATATTTTAGGTGAATTCAACATGTTATGTACAAGCATCATGAAAAATATTAGGTCCAGAAGAGCTCAAATGATATGTAAATGAAAATGCACAACTGCAACATCAAATATGTGACACAAATTGTCACACCATATGTTCATGTGTCCAAAACAGTGATGGCATATGATAAAATACTCAAACCAAATCCAAAAAATCACATCACATGTTAAGATCAAGCATGTCAAATTTCAGATCAATTGGATAAACCATGAGCATTTCACAAACAAATGAATGCAACATATCAATATGGCATCATGTTCAATCAAACAATCACAATTTATAATCCAACAACAAACAAATCATGAAATAAATGCTACAAAAAACTAGACATCCAAACAAGAATGTGAAAAAAAATTAGGATCAATTTGGACTAATCTACTATTTTTTATGATTTTTGAAAATTGAATGAAATAATAGGAAAATAATGTTTGAATGAAAATTAGAAGGTGCACACAGCCAGAATTGAACCCACGCACCCAAGGCAATCATGAGAATTCAATTAAATTCAGAAAACATATACGCCAGGTATTGAACCCATGCGTTGAAGGTTCCAAGGGCTAATTGAAACGCAGCGTTCCAATCAAAATGAAGCATCAAATGGAAATCAGAAAAAGCATGCGCCAGGTATCAAGCTCATGTGTTGACGGTTCAAGGCGCGCTCAATTGGAATTTAAAACAAAATGCACAAGCGAAGGTTCGAACCCGCATGCTAAAGGATCCATAAGCGCTTGAAGCCAAACCCTAAGGATATGAACCAGACGGCCGGAACAGTGTTTCCGGTCGTCTTCTCCGATTGCACTCCGGTGGACACGCATCAAAAAAATTCCAGAAACTTGCAAACTATACATGGATCGAAAGCTCTTTCAACCAGGAGCACGAATATCATAATCATTTAGCCTAAAACTTCATGAATCAACCGGATCGAGCGAAAACATTTTGAACAACCAAACTTTAAATCAACATATCTAGCTCATTACTTAACCAAATCAAAATCTAAAGCTATCAGAATCATCAACATCAAAAGATCTACAGGTTTATGTACATGAAACAGCAAAACAAGAGGATCGAATCTTCACTTACTTGAACTGCAGTGATCTATACACGTGTCCTCAGGTGCTCAAATTCTCCAGATCTGCTCCAGTACTCCTCCTATGAAGCTTTGAGCCAAAATGCACGGTTGAAATCCCTCAGATCTTGTTCAATTTCAAGCTTCCATCAATGTATGAATGTTCATGAACCTGCTCAAATCTCGCTTAATTCTTCCAACCAGGCGTGGATTCTTACTCAAAATTCCATGATTAACCAGAATATGCAAAGAAATTGATGAATTGTTTGAAGAAAATTGAAGTTTGAAGTGAGAGAAAAAATGGAGGGAAGCTCGAATTTCAGATCTGAAATGTGTTGTTCTCTCACAAATTCTGTTATGATTAGGCTTATATAAGATATGCTAATCATGCTGCTAATCACAATTAGGCTTGGTTAATTAAAAATTAAGGAGATGTAAGGTGTAATGCAAAAAATGCAAGTGTGAGGTAGCATGATAAATCCACACGTGAACAGTGCCATGCAAGCTTCATTTTCACTTAAAATCATCCAATAAACATCATGGAAATGGTATTTGGCTTGCATGATCCACCAATTTTGAATTATCCATTTTCCCTCCAAAATGCACATGTATGGATACTTGATCATATGAGCTTCATTCATACAAGGCAATGACTCATTTGGAAAGTATTGGTCATTAGGAGTATTTTGCAAAAAGAATGGACCAATTTGGAGTTTTGGATCAAAAGTTAAGTCACTTTGAACTTCCATGTACACTTTGTGATCTTTTGGCCATAACTTCTCAACCAATCATCAAATGATCATGATATAGGACTTTTTGAAAAGGGGAAGGAAAAGATCTTCAACTTTCATGTTCACCAAATATCCATTTGAAGCTTCTTTGATTTTGAAAAATCAAGTTGAATGTGGGCCAAAAACTTGCCATTTTTGGAAACTTTCAATTACAGGTCACTTTCCATTTTTGGAAACTTTTGATTTGACTTCAAAATCTTCAAGATAGATGTTTGAAATGACAAATGGACCTCTTTTGAACATGATTGAGGTGTTTCAACTCATTTCCCCACATCATAGCCCTCAGTTGACTGCACAGTTGACTTCTTGTGGTCCTTAGATGACCTTGATATGCCCTGATCAGCTTGAGCCTCAACCATTTGGGGAAATGGCTCAGAAATGAAACCCTAGCTCATATAAGCCCAACATAATGATCATGTGATCCTCATCATTAGCAAATGCATTATTTCTTTGAGAAGCCCTGATTGGAAGAAAGTCTTGATTAGGGTTGACCAGAGGTCAAAACCCTAATCTAAAGGAACCTGAGCATGAACAATGAAACCCTGGATGATAGAACCATGATGATGGTAATATATCCTTGCAAACAATATAATTCCCAAGATCTTTGAGGAATCAAGAAACCCTGACTGAAGCACAAACCCTTAGATGGTTGATCATCAATTCATAGAAACCTTCAGGCTTGAATCATGTAACTTCTCCATCTCTTGAAAAGACCTTGGAGGATGACCTTCTTATTTCTCATGAAATGCACTATGCCATGCCTAATGCCCTAAAATATGAAATGCAATGTATCACACTAGTCCCAAGAAGAGGAGGGCAAATTTTGAGGTGTTACAGCTGCCCCTATTCAATCCACTATGAACCTGTCGATATGAACAACCTCGGCTTTCAGATGATCAGAGTGAAGAGTGGTTGAATACCAAGAACAGACGAACAATTTGCGCTCCGCTGGGAATTATTATCTTTTTTATTTTGCTTTTCTTGAACCCTAGAATTTTTCGCGCGAGTGATCCCCGATCACCACATTTGAACCCCGGCAACTTCGTCACTCCTGCTGCCAAACAATGAACCCCGTTCTCCATTTTCTCATGCTAATTCCGTTGGCAACGCCGGAAATAACGCCAACCACCACTCTGATGGCGACATATCAGAGAGTACACCTTCACAACAGGAAGGTAATCATGTGCATTTCTTCCCTCGAAGACACCCATAACGACTTCTCTGGGCCTCGCCAAAGTCTAAGGTGACACATGATCAGAAGACAAATCCTGAGGACCTCATCCTGGATACAATCTTCAACTCCAATCTCCAGTTGAACCCCGTTCTCCAGAAAATGCCCCGCACTTCCTTTTCTCCATTTGAACCCCGTTCTCCAGAAAATGCCCCACACTTCCTTTTCTCTATTTGAACCTCGTTCTCCAGAAAATGCCCAGCACTTCCTTTTCTCCATTTGAACCTCGTTCTCCAGAAAATGCCCAGCACTTCCTTTTCTCCATTTGAACCCCGTTCTCCAGAAAATGCCCCGCACTTCCTTTTCTCCATTTGAACCTCGTTCTCCAGAAAATGCCCAACACTTCCTTTTCTCCATTTGAACCCCGTTCTCCGCGCTGATCGCGTAACGTTCTCCGATCTTCATTTCCATCTCCGCCCGACGGAATTTCCTCCTCCTATATCGCGCTACTGGGGAATATTGTTGATCCAACGTCCCGATGCTAAACTCCTCAGAGTAACATCTTCCAACTTCCATCTCCGCACGATGGAAACTCTTCCTCCAATATCGCACTACTGGGGAATACTGTTGATCCAACGTCACGATGCCGAACTCCTCAGAGTAACGTCTTCCAACTTCCATCTCCGCACGACGGAATTTTCCTCCAATATCGCACTACTGGGGAATACTGTCGATTCAGAATCACGATGCCGAACTCCTCAGAGTAATATCCTCACCAACTAGCTAAACCAATTCTCAAACGGTAACCACGGCTTGAGACTAGCTTATGCTTGCAATGTTGATGCATGAGTTTTTACAGCGTAATGCTCCATAACCATGGAAATTCTACGCAATTAGGTATGCAATATGCTATGCTTTTCTAAATGATGGATGCATAAAAAGTATCCCCCTCAGGGGACTCTACTGGGGAGCTCGAGGAACTCGATATCGCTCCAATCTCCAATCCTGCTTGGGAATAGCACCGCTGCCGGGGAAAGGACAACCCTTACTAAGGATGACCTCCACTGAACCCGATCCGCTTGGGGACTTCGCTGGGGAAACAACTACCAACGCAAACCTCCGCTGAGGAAAAAGCAACCTTCAGACTTGCTGGGGAAATAACAATCTCACCCTGCTAGGGGAAACAACAACCTTCAGACCTGGCTGCCGAGGAAATACCGATCCCGAACCTGCTGGGGAGATATGGAATGTTGGACACGGAACACCTGTCGACTCGTCGAGTAATGGCATTCACCATCCAACCACAGTGTCAATTTTCCATTTCAGACTTTGAAGAGTCTTCTTGATTCATCACCTTGTATCCTCGACTTCCCTCTACTTCGAGACAATCGATCTCCTTAGATCCGGGCAAACTCTCTAGTCCTCAGACTTTGAAGAGTCTTCTTGATTAACCCCCAAGGATCATCGCAACTCTTTCGCCGTCTCTTCACCATTCTTCAACTCCTTGTCCCTGATTGGACTCAAAGGATCTTTTGTCAAAAAGCTTCACATCACAACCTGCAAGTGAGTGAAAATATCTAACAACACCTGCAAAAGAGATCGTTAGATAAAAATGTACCCCAGGTGTGCCAAAATTTCAACACCTGGGTCACTCTACCTTCCAAATAAGATTTCAAGTTCTCAATCCTATAAACATGCATTGGAAGGAACCCATATGTCTTAAAATGCAAAGATTCTTATCAAAATAAATGGATGTTTTTGCAATCAAAGCGGTAGTGAAAACAAAAACAAAATTACTTGACTGAATATGCATTTTATTGATTGAAATAGGTGGCTCATAACCAAGCAATACACAGGAAGCAATTCCTGAAAAGAGGTAATTGCGCACAAAAGGAAAATCTATCCTAATGGCAATGTGAAACCGTGATCTCATCGAGTTCCAACTCGGTTACACCCCATGTGTCCTCAAGACTCTCCGCGCTTTCTGCCTTCTGAACAAGACGCTTCCAACCGATCTCTGTCGGGGATTATCCACGTGTCTTAACCAAAACACAAACGATCATGCTGGATGCAGTTGTTCGTTTCATTCCCTTTTTTGCCTGGACCTCCCTTTCGGGTTTTCAGTCCACCGGGATACCCTTTTTTGCCCAAGCCGCCCTTGTGGGGTTTTCGACTTGCCGAGTGTATAGTTTTTTCTCTTTTTATCCCTAATTTTTGCCCGAACCTTTTTTCATTTTTTTCGGTTCGCCGGGATGCCCCTTTTTTGCCTGGACTATTTTATTCTTTTCGTCCAGCGGGTCTCTTATACGAAGTATTTTTTAACTGCGTCCGCATTCACAGGGGATGGAAAATCCTCACCATTCATGGTCGTCAACAACAAGGCTCCGCCAGAGAAAACCTTCTTGACCACGAATGGACCTTCATAATTGGGTGTCCACTTGCCCCTACGATCGTTCTGAGGAGGAAGGATCCTTTTCAACACCATATCTCCCACATGATACACACGAGGTCGCACCTTCCGGTCAAAAGCACGTTTCATCCGCTGCTGGTACAACTGCCCATGACAAATGGCCGCCAGCCTCTTTTCCTCAATCAGGCTCAACTCTTCATACCGAGTCCTTACCCATTCAGCCTCTTCCAATTTCACGTCCATCAGGACTCTCAACGACGGAATCTGGACCTCAACCGGTAACACGGCTTCCATCCCATACACCAGCGAGAAAGGCGTTGCCCTAGTAGATGTACGCATCGAGGTTCGATACCTAGGATACAAGCTTCGTATTCAGCCACATTGTCGGTGCATTCAAATGTTAGCCGGGTAGCAAAAGGAATGTGGGATCCTTTCAGCATAACCAAAACAGCACCAACTCCACTACCATTCACGTTAACGGCCCCATCAAACATCAGAATCCATTCGGATTCAGGGTCAGGCCCCTCCTCCGGGATAGGTTCCTCACAATCTTTCGATTTGAGAAACATGATGTCCTCATCAGGGAATTCAAACTTCATCGGTTGATAATCCTCAATGGGTTGCTGGGCGAGGTAAACAAACAATACACTCCCCTTGATTGCTTTCTGAGAAGTATACTGAATATCGTACTCAGTCAAAATCATTTACCATCTCGCAACCCGGCCGGTAAATGCTGGCTTCTCAAATATATACTTGATTGGATCCATCTTGGAAATCAACAAAGTGGTATGAACCAGCATATACTGTCTCAGTCGGCGAGCAACCCATACCAAAGCACAACAAGTTTTCTCGAGCAGTGAATATCTTGTTTCACAGTCGGTAAACTTTTTGCTAAGGTAATAAATTGCATGCTCTTTTCGACCAGACTCGTCATGCTGCCCCAATACACACCCCATAGACCCCTCGAGGACTGTCAAGTACAAAATTAACGATCGTCCCTCTACAGGAGGTATCAGAATCGGAGGCTCCTGCAAATATTCTTTTATCTTTTCAAATGCCGCTTGGCAATCATTATTCCACCTGACCGTTTGATCTTTTCTTAATAACTTGAATATGGGTTCATACGTGGCTGTTAGATGAGATATGAACCGTGAAATGTAGTTCAATCTACCTAAGAAACCACGAACCTCCTTCTCTGTTTTCGGTTCAGGCATTTCTTGTATCGCTTTTACTTTAGCAGGATCAACCTTGATTCCTCTTTCGCTTACAATAAACCCCAGCAACTTACCGGACCGCACTCCGAAAGTGCACTTATTCGGATTCAACCTCAGTCTGAATTGTCTCAACCGGTCAAATAATTTGGCCAAGTCTACCAGATGCCCCTCTTCTGTTTGGGACTTTGCTATCATGTCATCAACATAGCATTCGATTTTATGATGAATCATATCATGAAACAAAGTCACCATAGCCCTCTGATACGTGGCACCGGCGTTCTTGAGACCGAATGGCATCACCTTATAACAAAAAGTGCCCCATGTTGTGATGAACGTTGTTTTCTCCATATCATCTGACGACATTTTAATTTGATTATAGCCAGAAAAGCCATCCATGAAGGAAAACACCGAGGATTGAGCTGTATTATCTACCAACACATCGATGTGAGGTAATGGGAAATCATACTTCGGACTAGCTCTGTTCAAATCCCGGTAGTCCACACACATCCTTACCTTTCCATCCTTCTTCGACACTGGCACAATGTTCGTGACCCAAGGCGGATAATTAGTGACAGCCAGGAAACCAACATCCAACTGCTTTTGTACTTCTTCTTTAATTTTCATGGCCATCTCAGGTCGAGTTCTGCGCAACTTCTGCTTCACTAGAGGACAATCTGCTCTCAATGGAAACTTGTGTACAACAATATCGGTATCCAACCCTGGCATATCCTGATAGGACCAGGCGAATATATTAACATACTCTTTCAACAAGGCTACCATTCTGCTCTTGACATTCACCTCCAAAGCGGCCCCAACCTTTACTTCTTTTCTGACCTCCTCGGTACCCAGATTCACAATCTCAACTTGCTCCTCGTGCGGTTGAATCACCTTCTCCTCTTGTTTCAACAACCTGGCTAATTCTTCCGGCAGTTCACAATCTTCTTCGCCTTCTTCTTCGGCATGATAGATCGGATTGTCGAAGTCATATGAGGGGGTAACAGGATTGTTATCAATGAGATCCGGAGAATGATCGCATCTGCATGAATGTTGATTCATGCATTGCTTTAGAGCCGGAGCGAAGCAAATTAAAAGGAAAACGAGAACAAACATTGCCATTTTATTTTATTTTTATTAAACTACAAAAATAAATGAAAAACAGGGAACACCGCTTTTAATGCGAAAAACATCCTTTTATTACTGATGCAAATGTTGCAAAATGAAACACATGAGGTTGCCCTTACAATGGACCATTACGTTTCGGGAAAAACGCATGGTTTTCATGCAGACAGAATTGAAAAACAGAAATGTTACTCTTCACGCAGAGTGACAGTGATGATCTTTTCGGCCATCCAGTTCTGGATCTTCATCCCTGGTACGCACGGTTTTATCTACGAGTCAAGCTCACAGTCACTATCAGTCTCTTCACCCACAGCCAGTGGGGTCTTCAACTGATCCACATCCGTCACCCAAATTTTACCTTTATCCTAAGAAATTACACCCACCATCATCTGACCATGCGCCGGCATGGGATTAGCATTAACATTCGTCAACAGTGTAAAATTGATGGCTTTGGAATCCATCAAGTCTTGGACAACATGCTTAAAAGCTTTACAACCCTCAACATAATGCGCGGGAGCATCAGAATGGAACTCACACTTGACGTTCTCATCATAACTTACAGGCCTCTGGTCTGGTCTCAACGGAGCTAACGTCCTCAACTGTACCATCCCGAGATCCTTCAACTTCTTCAACAGAAGAGCATACGTCATGGGTGGCTTATCAAACTGACGATCTGCCGTCCTTCCTCTCACTTGGTACCCAGCTCTCTGCGTTCTCTATTGAGGTGACTGCTGTTGCTGTTGTATAGATTGATCACCAGCAGGAATTGTTACCGCAGCAGTATGCTGGTAGTAACGATCCCTACCATGTCCTCTTTGGGCATACACAACACTCGTGTCACCCTCCTTCTTACGCTGACCGTTCCCAAATGGCTTCTTTACTCCAGACGACGAAGCGTTTCCCTGTATCTTCCCCATTCTCAGCCAGCTTTCAATCCTCTCCACCTTCTCGGCGATTGCTTTCTGATCGAAGGCGAACCCTTGCATGGTGTTGACCAACTCACTCATCTTCTCTTTCAGTTCAAGAATGTCAGCGTTGGATGGATCCATCAGTTTGGATTTGTTGCGTCTGGTAGGGTATCTGTGCGGACGAGCTACGTGCAACGGAATGATTCTACGTGCGCGAGCAATGATTCCTGAGTCAATCAAACATGTTAGAAACTGACACCTGAAAAACAGAAGATAGGTTATTATGACTCACGCATGAATGCAATGTCTATCCGTATGAGGAACATTCAGTCCTTTGATTCTGGCTTCATCGAGACGGATAATAATTTGACAATAACATTCTGACATCAAGATGTCTCTCAACCAGAATCTCAATCGAGAATGTACCCTGAGTATGGATAAACATGAGTTAGATGCAGATGAATGCAAAATGGGAATGATGCAGATGCATGAATGCAAGTCACTGTGCCATCCTCCAAGTCATATGAACATCAACTATACTGAAGGTCCGGTCTCTGAACTGATCATAACCATTTGAGGGACCGAGTAACCACAAATCCAACTCGGAGTTCCGAAATAAACGGAACGAAGGATACATCACCATCATCACAGGAAATCCACCAAACAGATAACAACAAGATCCTCTGAATAAGTACCCTCAAATTCAACCCGGGGATCCGAAATAAACCGAACCCGCTGATAAATATCACGGACAGAACTCCGGCGTCTCAGAAATAAATATCCATAAATCCGCCTCATAAATAGAACTCATATCAAGAACTGAACCATTAGTCACCATCAAAGAGTCACCATCAGAAACTGTATCTGTAGGAATCAAACCCTCCCCTCACAGGTGAATTCTAAATAGGTCATCCTAAGGCGGATAATGGTCTTGACAATCGGACAAGATACTCAACGGGTTTTCCCTTTCGGGTGTGCCGTTGCAGCTCTCATAAGATCATCTAAATCAAAGATCCGGGAAAGAACGGTCACCGAAGTCAACAGCTCAGAAGAGGTAACCCAACCAAAGCGGAATAACTCCATCCGGAAGGGCTTTCTCCAAAGAACCTCGTCCGGCTGTGGTATGTCACGTCTCAACATCATGTCATTACAACATGTGAGGAAACATGAGACCACACTAATCCTAGGTGTATACTCGGGCCTGGGTTTTAGCCCCACTCAGAACACCCACCCCAAATCATAGGAACCACACCTGTCCAGAATCCAGCACAGTAATAATATGATGCATGCAAACATATATGCAAATATATACAATCACAGTATAATAAATCATAAATGCAATAAATAAAGCAGTAAAAGCAACCAAAACTACCCTAGAGAGCGCTAGGATTGACTCGCTTAGGGAAGATGGACTAGCAAGAGGTCAACTTCATGTCCCCAGCAGAGTCGCCACCTGTCGCAACGCGAAAAACAACCGGCGGAAAAAAAACAGGTTTTCAGAGCCGCCACCGACGCTATTCATCCTATGACGGAAAGGAAGCGCAGGACTAACCTAAGAAAGGGAAAAGGAATGGTCTTACGACCAGAGATTACAAGGTACGGGAGTCGGTTATGCAAGGGGAAGGTATTAGCACCCCTCACGTCCGTCGTACTCGACGGGATCCACGCTCAAAAGAATAGGAAAAGGTTGCTAATAAACTACTCAAAGAAATGCATGCAGTGGAATAATAAAACAGGTGGAAGAAGACGGAGGAAGTGGACTCGGCAGGATGTCGCATCCCGGGCCTACGTAGTTTGTCAGAAACAAACATCAAAGTCGACGTAGTTCGGGGAAATGAAGAACATGCTCGCTAGGATATCGCATCCTATGCCTACGTATCTTCTCTATCCAGAGTAAGAATCAGAGCACTCGTAGCTCAGCTAACGCACGCCGAAACAAAACACCGAAAAGAGACGCTGAGACGTCAAAAGAAAAACTCAACAAGGAAACAGAATGCCAATAGATGGACTTATATCTAACTCTTCAAAACAAACAAGAAACAGAATGCCAATACATGGACTTATATCCGACTCCAAACACACACACACGCTAACCATCGAACACCAAAGCAAAAGGTTATCAGATTGACAAGCTAATAGGGAGTCTAGAACTCGAGCCTAAAAGTAATCACACAAACACAAAGAGACGCTGAGACGTCAAAAGAAACAAAAAGTTTAAACACACACAAAAAAGCAAAAGGGTGAACAAACAAACTAATAGGGAGTCTGGAACTCGAGCCTAATAGTTGCCACAAAAAAAAGAAAAGGTTGCCCGGAGAGATCTCGCTCGAGCTCCTGCCTACGTATCTCATCTGGTTTGAGAATCAGGGCGACATAGTTCCCCTTAACAGGGGAAAGGAGACAACAAACTAATAGGGAGTCTGGACCTCGAACCTAATAGTTGCAAACAAACAAAAAGAGAAAGAGACGCTGAGACGTCAAAAGAAACAAAAGGTTGCCCGGAGAGATCTCGCTCGATCTCCTGCCTACGTATCTCATCTGGTATGAGAATCAGGGCGACGTAGTTCCCCTTAACAGGGGAGAAACTCTCCCCTAACCAGAGACCAGGGAAGCAAACAAACTAAAAGGGAGACTAACTCGAGCCTAACAGTTGTCATGCAAACAAATCCCTAAGTTAAGGTCTCTAATCAGAACCTAACTCACACAGGAAGCAAGTCAGCTCAAAACAGCAAATAAACACCAATCACAAATGATCAAGCATCACACACTATATACATACAAGAGGCTCAGACAAACGGTTGGGCTTTAGTCAAGAGGGGTCATATCAACCTCGACAAACAAGCCAAAACTGTAGGGGTATGTTGAAGCTCTTAACCACTAACATTGAGAGTTAGGGTGAAGCTGATGAAATGTGGTAATGAGGATGAGACCTCATGCTCTTAACCCTGGCTAGGGTGAGCTCAAGACAAAGAAAGCGTGGGGATCCAGAAAGAGGGACCCTATTCCACTTGACTGACTCTATACAAAGATCTTGGGTACATTGTTCAAGAGCATCAGCACGTAGTGCGAGCATAATGAACGACTCACTGAGTAACAGGGGATTGATTGCTAATCCCTTTTATCTGTCAATTGCCTCTTCACTTAGGAGGACTTAACAAGTAACATGCCTCACTTGGAGGTCTTTGGCACAAATGTAAACAAACACAAACATTGCCTCTTAAGGAGGACTTCAGCCAAATGCCTGCCAAAAAAGTGACAGGGCTTCCAGACTACATGGAGTGAGAAGGCTAAACTACCTCAGTGGTGTATCAACCACAATCCAAAGCAAAGCTCAAGCAAGAGCTAGCAAGCGACTAATGTACCTGTACAAAAGCTAACCAGTTAGTATCTCAGACAACCAATCAGAAAACACACAGTGAAACTATCCAATATCTACACAATGCAAGTCATAAGTGCAAGCACTCAAGTGAGTTCATCACATCAATTGACCTGCAAGACAACAAGAGTCAGTAATCAAAGGTATTGGCATCCCACAAAGTGAAACCCAACCAACCATTAGTGCCAAATGCTCAAACCTGAAACACAAAGCACAATTAGTATGTATACAAACCACAAGTGCAAAGACTAGGTTCAAAAGCAAGTCAAATGACCAAAACAGAAGTTAATATTTTGCACAAAACAAGTTCAAACATGTCACAAGATGTCCTCAAAAGGACCATCACCAAATCATAAGGCAAATGCATCAAATAAATCATGTTATGCAAAGGCAAACAAAATGCACAAAGTTGGACATCCAAATTAGAAAATCCAAATCAAAACAGAAACGTATCCAATGATCATGATATTTTTTATGTGAATTCAACATGTTATGAACAAGCATCATGAAAAATATTAGGTCCATAAGAGCTCAAATGATATGTAAATGAAAATGCACAAATGCAACATCAAATATGTGACACAAATTGTCACACCATATGTTCATGTGTCCAAAACAGTGATGGCATATGATAAAATACTCAAACCAAATCCATAAAATCACGTCACATGTTAAGGTCAAGCATGTCAAATTTCAGATCAATTGGATAAACCATGAGCATTTCACAAACAAATGAATGCAACATATCAATATGGCATCATGTTCAATCAGACAATCACAATTTAAAATCCAACAACAAACAAATCATGAAATAAATGCTACAAAAGACTAGAGTTCCAAACAAGAATGTGAAAAAAAATTAGGATCAATTTGGATTAATCTACTATTTTTTATGATTTTTGAAAGTTGAATGAAATAAAATGAAATAAAATGAAATAATAGGAAAATAATGTTTGAATGAAAATTAGAAGGTGCACACAGCCAGAATTGAACCCACGCACCCAAGGCAATCATGAGAATTCAATTAAATTCAGAAAACATATACGCCAGGTATTGAACCCATGCGTTGAAGGTTCCAAGGGCTAATTGAAACGCAGCGTTCCAATCAAAATGAAGCATCAAATGGAAATCAGAAAAAGCATGCGCCAGGTATCAAGCTCATGTGTTGACGGTTCAAGGCGCGCTCAATTGGAATTTAAAACAAAATGCACAAGCGAAGGTTCGAACCCGCATGCTAAAGGATCCATAAGCGCTTGAAGCCAAACCCTAAGGATATGAACCAGACGGCCGGAACAGTGTTTTCGGTCGTCTTCTCCGATTGCACTCCGGTGGACACGCATCAAAAAAATTCCAGAAACTTGCAAACTATACATGGATCGAAAGCTCTTTCAACCAGGAGCACGAATATCATAATCATTTAGCCTAAAACTTCATGAATCAACCGGATCGAGCGAAAACATTTTGAACAACCAAACTTTAAATCAACATATCTAGCTCATTACTTAACCAAATCAAAATCTAAAGCTATCAGAATCATCAGCATCAAAAGATCTACAGGTTTATGTACATGAAACAGCAAAACAAGAGGATCGAATCTTCACTTACTTGAACTGCAGTGATCTATACACGTGTCCTCAGGTGCTCAAATTCTCCAGATCTGCTCCAGTACTCCTCCTATGAAGCTTTAAGCCAAAATGCACGGTTGAAATCCCTCAGATCTTGTTCAATTTCAAGCTTCCATCAATGTATGAATGTTCATGAACCTGCTCAAATCTCGCTTAATTCTTCCAACCAGGCGTGGATTCTTACTCAAAATTCCATGATTAACCAGAATATGCAAAGAAATTGATGAATTGTTTGAAGAAAATTGAAGTTTGAAGTGAGAGAAAAAATGGAGGGAAGCTCGAATTTCAGATCTGAAATGTGTTGTTCTCTCACAAATTCTGTTATGATTAGGCTTATATAAGATATGCTAATCATGCTGCTAATCACAATTAGGCTTGGTTAATTAAAAATTAAGGAGATGTAAGGTGTAATGCAAAAAATGCAAGTGTGAGGTAGCATGATAAATCCACACGTGAACAGTGCCATGCAAGCTTCATTTTCACTTAAAATCATCCAATAAACATCATGGAAATGGTATTTGGCTTGCATGATCCACCAATTTTGAATTATCCATTTTCCCTCCAAAATGCACATGTATGGATACTTGATCATATGAGCTTCATTCATACAAGGCAATGACTCATTTGGAAAGTATTGGTCATTAGGAGTATTTTGCAAAAAGAATGGACCAATTTGGAGTTTTGGATCAAAAGTTAAGTCACTTTGAACTTCCATGTACACTTTGTGATCTTTTGGCCATAACTTCTCAACCAATCATCAAATGATCATGATATAGGACTTTTTGAAAAGGGGAAGGAAAAGATCTTCAACTTTCATGTTCACCAAATATCCATTTGAAGCTTCTTTGATTTTGAAAAATCAAGTTGAATGTGGGCCAAAAACTTGCCATTTTTGGAAACTTTCAATTACAGGTCACTTTCCATTTTTGGAAACTTTTGATTTGACTTCAAAATCTTCAAGATAGATGTTTGAAATGACAAATGGACCTCTTTTGAACATGATTGAGGTGTTTCAACTCATTTCCCCACATCATAGCCCTCAGTTGACTGCACAGTTGACTTCTTGTGGTCCTTAGATGACCTTGATATGCCCTGATCAGCTTGAGCCTCAACCATTTGGGGAAATGGCTCAGAAATGAAACCCTAGCTCATATAAGCCCAACATAATGATCATGTGATCCTCATCATTAGCAAATGCATTATTTCTTTGAGAAGCCCTGATTGGAAGAAAGTCTTGATTAGGGTTGACCAGAGGTCAAAACCCTAATCTAAAGGAACCTGAGCATGAACAATGAAACCCTGGATGATAGAACCATGATGATGGTAATATATCCTTGCAAACAATATAATTCCCAAGATCTTTGAGGAATCAAGAAACCCTGACTGAAGCACAAACCCTTAGATGGTTGATCATCAATTCATAGAAACCCTCAGGCTTGAATCATGTAACTTCTCCATCTCTTGAAAAGACCTTGGAGGATGACCTTCTTATTTCTCATGAAATGCACTATGCCATGCCTAATGCCCTAAAATATGAAATGCAATGTATCACACTAGTCCCAAGAAGAGGAGGGCAAATTTTGAGGTGTTACAGCTGCCCCTATTCAATCCACTATGAACTTGTCGATATGAACAACCTCGGCTTTCAGATGATCAGAGTGAAGAGTGGTTGAATACCAAGAACAGACGAACAATTTGCGCTCCGCTGGGAATTATTATCTTTTTTATTTTTCTTTTCTTGAACCCTAGAATTTTTCGCGCGAGTGATCCCCGATCACCACATTTGAACCCCGACAACTTCGTCACTCCTGCTGCCAAACAATGAACCCCGTTCTCCATTTTCTCATGCTAATTCCGTTGGCAACGCCGGAAATAACGCCAACCACCACTCTGATGGCGATATATCAGAGAGTACACCTTCACAACAGGAAAGTAATCATGTGCATTTCTTCCCTCGAAGACACCCATAACGACTTCTCTGGGCCTCGCCAAAGTCTAAGGTGACACATGATCAGAAGACAAATCCTGAGGACCTCATCCTGGATACAATCTTCAACTCCAATCTCCAGTTGAACCCCGTTCTCCAGAAAATGCCCCGCACTTCCTTTTCTCCATTTGAACCCCGTTCTCCAGAAAATGCCCCACACTTCCTTTTCTCTATTTGAACCTCGTTCTCCAGAAAATGCCCAGCACTTCCTTTTCTCCATTTGAACCTCGTTCTCCAGAAAATGCCCATCACTTCCTTTTCTCCATTTGAACCCCGTTCTCCAGAAAATGCCCCGCACTTCCTTTTCTCCATTTGAACCTCGTTCTCCAGAAAATGCCCAACACTTCCTTTTCTCCATTTGAACCCCGTTCTCCGCGCTGATCGCGTAACGTTCTCCGATCTTCATTTCCATCTCCGCCCGACGGAATTTCCTCCTCCCATATCGCGCTACTGGGGAATATTGTTGATCCAACGTCCCGATGCTAAACTCCTCAGAGTAACATCTTCCAACTTCCATCTCCGCACGATGGAAACTCTTCCTCCAATATCGCACTACTGGGGAATACTGTTGATCCAACGTCACGATGCCGAACTCCTCAGAGTAACGTCTTCCAACTTCCATCTCCGCACGACGGAATTTTCCTCCAATATCGCACTACTGGGGAATACTGTCGATTCAGAATCACGATGCCGAACTCCTCAGAGTAATATCCTCACCAACTAGCTAAACCAATTCTCAAACGGTAACCACGGCTTGAGACTAGCTTATGCTTGCAATGCTGATGCATGAGTTTTTACAGCGTAATGCTCCATAACCATGGAAATTCTACGCAATTAGGTATGCAATATGCTATGCTTTTCTAAATGATGGATGCATAAAAAGTATCCCCCTCAGGGGACTCTACTGGGGAGCTCGAGGAACTCGATATCGCTCCAATCTCCAATCCTGCTTGGGAATAGCACCGCTGCCGGGGAAAGGACAACCCTTACTAAGGATGACCTCCACTGAACCCGATCCGCTTGGGGACTTCGCTGGGGAAACAACTACCAACGCAAACCTCCGCTGAGGAAAAAGCAACCTTCAGACTTGCTGGGGAAATAACAATCTCACCCTGCTAGGGGAAACAACAACCTTCAGACCTGGCTGCCGAGGAAATACCGATCCCGAACCTGCTGGGGAGATATGGAATGTTGGACACGGAACACCTGTCGACTCGTCGAGTAATGGCATTCACCATCCAACCACAGTGTCAATTTTCCATTTCAGACTTTGAAGAGTCTTCTTGATTCATCACCTTGTATCCTCGACTTCCCTCTACTTAGAGACAATCGATCTCCTTAGATCCGGGCAAACTCTCTAGTCCTCAGACTTTGAAGAGTCTTCTTGATTAACCCCCAAGGATCATCGCAACTCTTTCGCCATCTCTTCACCATTCTTCAACTCCTTGTCCCTGATTGGACTCAAAGGATCTTTTGTCAAAAAGCTTCACATCACAACCTGCAAGTGAGTGAAAATATCTAACAACACCTGCAAAAGAGATCGTTAGATAAAAATGTACCCCAGGCGTGCCAAAATTTCAACACCTGGGTCACTCTACCTTCCAAATAAGATTTCAAGTTCTCAATCCTATAAACATGCATTGGAAGGAACCCATATGTCTTAAAATGCAAAGATTCTTATCAAAATAAATGGATGTTTTTGCAATCAAAGCGGTAGTGAAAACAAAAACAAAATTACTTGACTGAATATGCATTTTATTGATTGAAAAAGGTGGCTCATAACCAAGCAATACACAGGAAGCAATTCCTGAAAAGAGGTAATTGCGCACAAAAGGAAAATCTATCCTAATGGCAATGTGAAACCGTGATCTCATCGAGTTCCAACTCGGTTACACCCCATGTGTCCTCAAGACTCTCCGCGCTTTCTGCCTTCTGAACAAGACGCTTCCGACCGATCTCTGTCGGGGATTATCCACGTGTCTTAACCAAAACACAAACGATCATGCTGGATGCAGTTGTTCGTTTCATTCCCTTTTTTGCCTGGACCTCCCTTTCGGGTTTTCAGTCCACCGGGATACCCTTTTTTGCCCAAGCCGCCCTTGTGGGGTCTTCGACTTGCCGAGTGTATAGTTTTTTCTCTTTTTATCCCTAATTTTTGCCCGAACCTTTTTTCATTTTTTTCGGTTCGCCGGGATGCCCCTTTTTTGCCTGGACTATTTTATTCTTTTCGTCCAGCGGGTCTCTTATACGAAGTATTTTTTAACTGCGTCCGCATTCACAGGGGATGGAAAATCCTCACCATTCATGGTCGTCAACAACAAGGCTCCGCCAGAGAAAACCTTCTTGACCACGAATGGACCTTCATAATTGGGTGTCCACTTGCCCCTACGATCGTTCTGAGGAGGAAGGATCCTTTTCAACACCATATCTCCCACATGATACACACGAGGTCGCACCTTCCGGTCAAAAGCACGTTTCATCCGCTGCTGGTACAACTGCCCATGACAAATGGCCGCCAGCCTCTTTTCCTCAATCAGGCTCAACTCTTCATACCGAGTCCTTACCCATTCAGCCTCTTCCAATTTCACGTCCATCAGGACTCTCAACGACGGAATCTGGACCTCAACCGGTAACACGGCTTCCATCCCATACACCAGCGAGAAAGGCGTTGCCCTAGTAGATGTACGCATCGAGGTTCGATACCTAGGATACAAGCTTCGTATTCAGCCACATTGTCGGTGCATTCAAATGTTAGCCGGGTAGCAAAAGGAATGTGGGATCCTTTCAGCATAACCAAAACAGCACCAACTCCACTACCATTCACGTTAACGGCCCCATCAAACATCAGAATCCATTCGGATTCAGGGTCAGGCCCCTCCTCCGGGATAGGTTCCTCACAATCTTTCGATTTGAGAAACATGATGTCCTCATCAGGGAATTCAAACTTCATCGGTTGATAATCCTCAATGGGTTGCTGGGCGAGGTAAACAGACAATACACTCCCCTTGATTGCTTTCTGAGAAGTATACTGAATATCGTACTCAGTCAAAATCATTTACCATCTCGCAACCCGGCCGGTAAATGCTGGCTTCTCAAATATATACTTGATTGGATCCATCTTGGAAATCAACAAAGTGGTATGAACCAGCATATACTGTCTCAGTCGGCGAGCAACCCATACCAAAGCACAACAAGTTTTCTCGAGCAGTGAATATCTTGTTTCACAGTCGGTAAACTTTTTGCTAAGGTAATAAATTGCATGCTCTTTTCGACCAGACTCGTCATGCTGCCCCAATACACACCCCATAGACCCCTCGAGGACTGTCAAGTACAAAATTAACGATCGTCCCTCTACAGGAGGTATCAGAATCGGAGGCTCCTGCAAATATTCTTTTATCTTTTCAAATGCCGCTTGGCAATCATTATTCCACCTGACCGTTTGATCTTTTCTTAATAACTTGAATATGGGTTCATACGTGGCTGTTAGATGAGATATGAACCGTGAAATGTAGTTCAATCTACCTAAGAAACCACGAACCTCCTTCTCTGTTTTCGGTTCAGGCATTTCTTGTATCGCTTTTACTTTAGCAGGATCAACCTTGATTCCTCTTTCGCTTACAATAAACCCCAGCAACTTACCGGACCGCACTCCGAAAGTGCACTTATTCGGATTCAACCTCAGTCTGAATTGTCTCAACCGGTCAAATAATTTGGCCAAGTCTACCAGATGCCCCTCTTCTGTTTGGGACTTTGCTATCATGTCATCAACATAGCATTCGATTTTATGATGAATCATATCATGAAACAAAGTCACCATAGCCCTCTGATACGTGGCACCGGCGTTCTTGAGACCGAATGGCATCACCTTATAACAAAAAGTGCCCCATGTTGTGATGAACGTTGTTTTCTCCATATCATCTGACGACATTTTAATTTGATTATAGCCAGAAAAGCCATCCATGAAGGAAAACACCGAGGATTGAGCTGTATTATCTACCAACACATCGATGTGAGGTAATGGGAAATCATACTTCGGACTAGCTCTGTTCAAATCCCGGTAGTCCACACACATCCTTACCTTTCCATCCTTCTTCGACACTGGCACAATGTTCGTGACCCAAGGCGGATAATTAGTGACAGCCAGGAAACCAACATCCAACTGCTTTTGTACTTCTTCTTTAATTTTCATGGCCATCTCAGGTCGAGTTCTGCGCAACTTCTGCTTCACTAGAGGACAATCTGCTCTCAATGGAAACTTGTGTACAACAATATCGGTATCCAACCCTGGCATATCCTGATAGGACCAGGCGAATATATTAACATACTCTTTCAACAAGGCTACCATTCTGCTCTTGACATTCACCTCCAAAGCGGCCCCAACCTTTACTTCTTTTCTGACCTCCTCGGTACCCAGATTCACAATCTCAACTTGCTCCTCGTGCGGTTGAATCACCTTCTCCTCTTGTTTCAACAACCTGGCTAATTCTTCCGGCAGTTCACAATCTTCTTCGCCTTCTTCTTCGGCATGATAGATCGGATTGTCGAAGTCATATGAGGGGGTAACAGGATTGTTATCAATGAGATCCGGAGAATGATCGCATCTGCATGAATGTTGATTCATGCATTGCTTTAGAGCCGGAGCGAAGCAAATTAAAAGGAAAACGAGAACAAACATTGCCATTTTATTTTATTTTTATTAAACTACAAAAATAAATGAAAAACAGGGAACACCGCTTTTAATGCGAAAAACATCCTTTTATTACTGATGCAAATGTTGCAAAATGAAACACATGAGGTTGCCCTTACAATGGACCATTACGTTTCGGGAAAAACGCATGGTTTTCATGCAGACAGAATTGAAAAACAGAAATGTTACTCTTCACGCAGAGTGACAGTGATGATCTTTTCGGCCATCCAGTTCTGGATCTTCATCCCTGGTACGCACGGTTTTATCTACGAGTCAAGCTCACAGTCACTATCAGTCTCTTCACCCACAGCCAGTGGGGTCTTCAACTGATCCACATCCGTCACCCAAATTTTACCTTTATCCTAAGAAATTACACCCACCATCATCTGACCATGCGCCGGCATGGGATTAGCATTAACATTCGTCAACAGTGTAAAATTGATGGCTTTGGAATCCATCAAGTCTTGGACAACATGCTTAAAAGCTTTACAACCCTCAACATAATGCGCGGGAGCATCAGAATGGAACTCACACTTGACGTTCTCATCATAACTTACAGGCCTCTGGTCTGGTCTCAACGGAGCTAACGTCCTCAACTGTACCATCCCGAGATCCTTCAACTTCTTCAACAGAAGAGCATACGTCATGGGTGGCTTATCAAACTGACGATCTGCCGTCCTTCCTCTCACTTGGTACCCAGCTCTCTGCGTTCTCTATTGAGGTGACTGCTGTTGCTGTTGTATAGATTGATCACCAGCAGGAATTGTTACCGCAGCAGTATGCTGGTAGTAACGATCCCTACCATGTCCTCTTTGGGCATACACAGCACTCGTGTCACCCTCCTTCTTACGCTGACCGTTCCCAAATGGCTTCTTTACTCCAGACGACGAAGCGTTTCCCTGTATCTTCCCCATTCTCAGCCAGCTTTCAATCCTCTCCACCTTCTCGGCGATTGCTTTCTGATCGAAGGCGAACCCTTGCATGGTGTTGACCAACTCACTCATCTTCTCTTTCAGTTCAAGAATGTCAGCGTTGGATGGATCCATCAGTTTGGATTTGTTGCGTCTGGTAGGGTATCTGTGCGGACGAGCTACGTGCAACGGAATGATTCTACGTGCGCGAGCAATGATTCCTGAGTCAATCAAACATGTTAGAAACTGACACCTGAAAAACAGAAGATAGGTTATTATGACTCACGCATGAATGCAATGTCTATCCGTATGAGGAACATTCAGTCCTTTGATTCTGGCTTCATCGAGACGGATAATAATTTGACAATAACATTCTGACATCAAGATGTCTCTCAACCAGAATCTCAATCGAGAATGTACCCTGAGTATGGATAAACATGAGTTAGATGCAGATGAATGCAAAATGGGAATGATGCAGATGCATGAATGCAAGTCACTGTGCCATCCTCCAAGTCATCTGAACATCAACTATACTGAAGGTCCGGTCTCTGAACTGATCATAACCATTTGAGGGACCGAGTAACCACAAATCCAACTCGGGGTTCCGAAATAAACGGAACGGAGGATACATCACCATCATCACAGGAAATCCACCAAACAGATAACAACAAGATCCTCTGAATAAGTACCCTCAAATTCAACCCGGGGATCCGAAATAAACCGAACCCGCTGATAAATATCACGGACAGAACTCCGGCGTCTCAGAAATAAATATCCATAAATCCGCCTCATAAATAGAACTCATATCAAGAACTGAACCATTAGTCACCATCAAAGAGTCACCATCAGAAACTGTATCTGTAGGAATCAAACCCTCCCCTCACAGGTGAATTCTAAATAGGTCATCCTAAGGCGGATAATGGTCTTGACAATCGGACAAGATACTCAACGGGTTTTCCCTTTCGGGTGTGCCGTTGCAGCTCTCATAAGATCATCTAAATCAAAGATCCGGGAAAGAACGGTCACCGAAGTCAACAGCTCAGAAGAGGTAACCCAACCAAAGCGGAATAACTCCATCCGGAAGGGCTTTCTCCAAAGAACCTCGTCCGGCTGTGGTATGTCACGTCTCAACATCATGTCATTACAACATGTGAGGAAACATGAGACCACACTAATCCTAGGTGTATACTCGGGCCTGGGTTTTAGCCCCACTCAGAACACCCACCCCAAATCATAGGAACCACACCTGTCCAGAATCCAGCAGAGTAATAATATGATGCATGCAAACATATATGCAAATATATACAATCACAGTATAATAAATCATAAATGCAATAAATAAAGCAGTAAAAGCAACCAAAACTACCCTAGAGAGCGCTAGGATTGACTCGCTTAGGGAAGATGGACTAGCAAGAGGTCAACTTCATGTCCCCAGCAGAGTCGCCACCTGTCGCAACGCGACAAACAACCGGCGAAAAAAAAACAGGTTTTCAGAGCCGCCACCGACGCTATTCATCCTATGACGGAAAGGAAGCGCAGGACTAACCTAAGAAAGGGAAAAGGAATGGTCTTACGACCAGAGATTACAAGGTACGGGAGTCGGTTATGCAAGGGGAAGGTATTAGCACCCCTCACGTCCGTCGTACTCGACGGGATCCACGCTCAAAAGAATAGGAAAAGGTTGCTAATAAACTACTCAAAGAAATGCATGCAGTGGAATAATAAAACAGGTGGAAGAAGACGGAGGAAGTGGACTCGGCAGGATGTCGCATCCCGGGCCTACGTAGTTTGTCAGAAACAAACATCAGAGTCGACGTAGTTCGGGGAAATGAAGAACATGCTCGCTAGGATATCGCATCCTATGCCTACGTATCTTCTCTATCCAGAGTAAGAATCAGAGCACTCGTAGCTCAGCTAATGCACGCCGAAACAAAACACCGAAAAGAGACGCTGAGACGTCAAAAGAAAAACTCAACAAGGAAACAGAATGCCAATAGATGGACTTATATCTAACTCCTCAAAACAAACAAGAAACAGAATGCCAATACATGGACTTATATCCGACTCCAAACACACACACACGCTAACCATCGAACACCAAAGCAAAAGGTTATCAGATTGACAAGCTAATAGGGAGTCTAGAACTCGAGCCTAAAAGTCATCACACAAACACAAAGAGACGCTGAGACGTCAAAAGAAACAAAAAGTTTAAACACACACAAAAAAGCAAAAGGGTGAACAAACAAACTAATAGGGAGTCTGGAACTCGAGCCTAATAGTTGCCACAAAAAAAAGAAAAGGTTGCCCGGAGAGATCTCGCTCGAGCTCCTGCCTACGTATCTCATCTGGTTTGAGAATCAGGGCGACATAGTTCCCCTTAACAGGGGAAAGGAGACAACAAACTAATAGGGAGTCTGGACCTCGAACCTAATAGTTGCAAACAAACAAAAAGAGAAAGAGACGCTGAGACGTCAAAAGAAACAAAAGGTTGCCCGGAGAGATCTCGCTCGATCTCCTGCCTACGTATCTCATCTGGTATGAGAATCAGGGCGACGTAGTTCCCCTTAACAGGGGAGAAACTCTCTCCAAACCAGAGACCAGGGAAGCAAACAAACTAAAAGGGAGACTAACTCGAGCCTAACAGTTGTCATGCAAACAAATCCCTAAGTTAAGGTCTCTAATCAGAACCTAACTCACACAGGAAGCAAGTCAGCTCAAAACAGCAAATAAACACCAATCACAAATGATCAAGCATCACACACTATATACATACAAGAGGCTCAGACAAACGGTTGGGCTTTAGTCAAGAGGGGTCATATCAACCTCGACAAACAAGCCAAAACTGTAGGGGTATGTTGAAGCTCTTAACCACTAACATTGAGAGTTAGGGTAAAGCTGATGAAATATGGTAATGAGGATGAGACCTCATGCTCTTAACCCTGGCTAGGGTGAGCTCAAGACAAAGAAAGCGTGGGGATCCAGAAAGAGGGACCCTATTCCACTTGACTGACTCTATACAAAGATCTTGGGTACATTGTTCAAGAGCATCAGCACGTAGTGCGAGCATAATGAACGACTCACTGAGTAACAGGGGATTGATTGCTAATCCCTTTTATCTGTCAATTGCCTCTTCACTTAGGAGGACTTAACAAGTAACATGCCTCACTTGGAGGTCTTTGGCACAAATGTAAACAAACACAAACATTGCCTCTTAAGGAGGACTTCAGCCAAATGCCTGCCAAAAAAGTGACAGGGCTTCCAGACTACATGGAGTGAGAAGGCTAAACTACCTCAGTGGTGTATCAACCACAATCCAAAGCAAAGCTCAAGCAAGAGCTAGCAAGCGACTAATGTACCTGTACAAAAGCTAACCAGTTAGTATCTCAGACAACCAATCAGAAAACACACAGTGAAACTATCCAATATCTACACAATGCAAGTCATAAGTGCAAGCACTCAAGTGAGTTCATCACATCAATTGACCTGCAAGACAACAAGAGTCAGTAATCAAAGGTATTGACATCCCACAAAGTGAAACCCAACCAACCATTAGTGCCAAATGCTCAAACCTGAAACACAAAGCACAATTAGTATGTATACAAACCACAAGTGCAAAGACTAGGTTCAAAAGCAAGTCAAATGACCAAAACAGAAGTCAATATTTTGCACAAAACAAGTTCAAACATGTCACAAGATGTCCTCAAAAGGACCATCACCAAATCATAAGGCAAATGCATCAAATAAATCATGTTATGCAAAGGCAAACAAAATGCACAAAGTTGGACATCCAAATTAGAAAATCCAAATCAAAACAGAAACGTATCCAATGATCATGATATTTTTTATGTGAATTCAACATGTTATGAACAAGCATCATGAAAAATATTAGGTCCATAAGAGCTCAAATGATATGTAAATGAAAATGCACAAATGCAACATCAAATATGTGACACAAATTGTCACACCATATGTTCATGTGTCCAAAACAGTGATGGCATATGATAAAATACTCAAACCAAATCCAAAAAATCACGTCACATGTTAAGATTAAGCATGTCAAATTTCAGATCAATTGGATAAACCATGAGCATTTCACAAACAAATGAATGCAACATATCAATATGGCATCATGTTCAATCAGACAATCACAATTTAAAATCCAACAACAAACAAATCATGAAATAAATGCTACAAAAGACTAGAGTTCCAAACAAGAATGTGAAAAAAAATTAGGATCAATTTGGATTAATCTACTATTTTTTATGATTTTTGAAAGTTGAATGAAATAAAATGAAATAAAATGAAATAATAGGAAAATAATGTTTGATTGAAAATTAGAAGGTGCACACAGCCAGAATTGAACCCACGCACCCAAGGCAATCATGAGAATTCAATTAAATTCAGAAAACATATACGCTAGGTATCGAACCATGCATTGAAGGTTCCAAGGGCTAATTGAAACGCAGCGTTCCAATAAAAATGAAGCATCAAATGGAAATCAGAAAAAGCATGCGCCAGGTATCGAGCTCATGTGTGGACGGTTCAAGGCGCACTCAATTGGAATTTAAAACAAAATGCACAAGCGAATGTTCGAACCCGCATGCTAAAGAATCCATAAGCGCTTGAAGCCAAACCCTAAGGACATGAACCAGACGGCCGGAACAGTGTTTTCGGTCGTCTTCTCCGATTGCACTCCGGTGGACACGCATCAAAAAAATTCCAGAAACTTGCAAACTATACATGGATCGAAAAATCTTTCAACCAGGAGCACGAATATCATAATCATTTAGCCTAAAACTTCATGAATCAACCGGATCGAGCGAAAACATTTTGAACAACCAAACTTTAAATCAACATATCTAGCTCATTACTTAACCAAATCAAAATCTAAAGCTATCAGAATCATCAGCATCAAAAGATCTACAGGTTTATGTACATGAAACAGCAAAACAAGAGGATCGAATCTTCACTTACTTGAACTGCAGTGATCTATACACGTGTCCTCAGGTGCTCAAATTCTCCAGATCTGCTCCAGTACTCCTCCTATGAAGCTTTGAGCCAAAATGCACGGTTGAAATCCCTCAGATCTTGTTCAATTTCAAGCTTCCATCAATGTATGAATATTCATGAACCTGCTCAAATCTCGCTCAATTCTTCCAACCAGGCGTGGATTCTTACTCAAAATTCCATGATTAACCAGAATATGCAAAGAAATTGATGAATTGTTTGAAGAAAATTGAAGTTTGAAGTGAGAGAAAAAATGGAGGGAAGCTCGAATTTCAGATCTGAAATGTGTTGTTCTCTCACAAATTCTGTTATGATTAGGCTTATATAAGATGTGCTAATCATGCTGCTAATCACAATTAGGCTTGGTTAATTAAAAATTAAGGAGATGTAAGGTGTAATGCAAAAAATGCAAGTGTGAGGTAGCATGATAAATCCACACGTGAACAGTGCCATGCAAGCTTCATTTTCACTCAAAATCATCCAATAAACATCATGGAAATGGTATTTGGCTTGCATGATCCACCAATTTTGAATTATCCATTTTCCCTCCAAAATGCACATGTACGGATACTTGATCATATGAGCTTCTTTCATGCAAGGCAATGATTCATTTGGAAAGTATTGGTCATTAGGAGTATTTTTCAAAAAGAATGGACCAATTTGGAGTTTTGGATCAAAAGTTAAGTCACATTGAACTTCCATGTACACTTTGTGATCAGTTGGCCATAACTTCTCAACCAATCATCAGATGATCATGATATAGGACGTTTTGAAAAGGGGAGAGAAAGATCTTCAACTTTCATCTTCACCGAAAATCCATTTGAAGCTTCTTTGATGTTGAAAAATCAAGTTGAACATGGACCAAAAGCTTGCCATTTTTGGAAACTTTCAATTACAGGTCACTTTCCATTTTTGGAAACTTTTGATTTGACTTCAAAATCTTCAAGATAGATATTTGAAATGACAAATGGACCTCTTTTGAACATGATTGAGGTGTTTCAACTTATTTCCCCAGCTCATAGCCCTCAGTTGACTGCACAGTTGACTTCTTGTGGTCCTTATATGACCTTGATATGCCCTGATCAGCTTGAGCCTCAACCATTTGGGGAAATGGCTCAGAAATGAAACCCTAGCTCATATAAGCCCAACATAATGATCATGTGATCCTCATCATTAGAAAATGCATTATTTCTTTGAGAAGCCCTGATTGGAAAAAAGTCTTGATTAGGGTTGACCAGAGGTCAAAACCCTAATCTAAAGGAACCTGAGCATGAACAATGAAACCCTGGATGATAGAACCATGATGATGGTAATATATCCTTGAAAATAATATAATGCCCAAGATCTTTGAGGAATCAAGAAACCCTGACTGAAGCACAAACCCTAAGATGGCTGATCATCAATTCACAGAAACCCTCAGGCTTGAATCATGTAACTTCTCCATCTCTTGAAAAGACCTTGGAGGATGACCTTCTTATTTCTAATGAAATGCACTATACCATGCCTAATGCCCTAAAATATGAAATTCAATGTATCAAACTAGTCCCAAGAAGAGGAGGGCAAATTTGGAGGTGTTACAACCGGCCTCAGATAATTGTGACTTCTACATAAGTCCAATTACGATTGCTTAACATAGCGCTAAATTTGCCTTATAGCACACTAACTACTAACACTAACTATTGACAATTAACATTTACTTTTTTCTCTTTACATTTATGCAATTTACTATTCTTGCACATATTATCCATTTGCTTTTCTCTTTGCTCACTTGAGCACATGTTTATGTTAATGCCATTTGCCTTTTTCTCACTTGAGCACATAATTGTGTATATATTATTATGCTTGTGTTTTGTTTTGATTATTGTGAACCAAATGCAAAGAAATGGACTTAGTTTCTAGGACTTTCCCTATGCAAAGAAATGGAGAATTGGACTTAGATTCTAGGACTTTCCTTATGCAAAATTGGAGTAAATGGACCTTAATGAAGAAGATGGATTAGAAGGACCAAATCTCTGAACTCACTCTTGTCCATTCTTGATTTACTTCATGGAACTTTTGATGTGTGTGTTTTTGTGCTAGGGAATTCTACTTGAGCTTAATTGGAGGACCATTGCCATGATCATTCAAAGTGAAAGATACAAGACACATTGAGGATCTCTTATGAGACTTGTTTGATTGCTTATGCTTTGTGATTGCTTATTCCAAAGGATGGGAGATACTTGGATCATAAATATGATCTCAAGAGAGGAACTCCTTGTGTGGTTTTGTTCTCTTATCCCTCACCTCTTGTATGTTTAGGATTTAGCCCTTCTTCTTCTTCTCTCCACTCTAACCCAAGCCAAAACTCTTTGTGCAAACATTTAACCATTGTTTTTAAGCATTAGAAACCTAAGCCTTATGCTTTTGATTTTCAAACTTTATTTTCATAACACTTATTTTGAATTGAACTTTTAAGTCAACTTTGACCATTTTTGTATATACTTCTAATTGGTAAATATAACCCATTCAAATGTCTTTTGTGGTTCCAATGGCCACTTTCTTAATCAAAATCTTTCATAACCTTTAGCCATTAGGTTTGAGTTATCCTTGTGGTAGATGTAATACTCACTTATATCCTTAGTGATGGACAATAAGTCTTCCACGCTTATTATAGGGTTAACACCTCACTAGCATGTTGAAGTTATCCTCACATGGTGGATTTGTGGTTAGGTTGAGTTTTCTCCCTTGGATAACAAAAGACCTTAAGGCTTTTGGACCAATCAATTCACCAACTCATTTTTGAAATTTTTACCCCGAACTACGAGGTTTTGATCCTAATCTTTTTAAGATGGTACGTAGGCAATGGGTTTATCCATCCAAACACAAAATGTAAATAATTTGTACATTCTCTTCTCATCTCTTCAATCATGTTTGCACAATTTTTTTTTTCCACAAAACAAACAACCTTCACAACAAGTATGAAAAGGGCTCCCTAGGAGTACCTAGGATGTTTTGGATGCCTAACACCTTCCCATTGCATAACCGACCCCCTTACCCAGATCTCTGTTCTCTTTTACTAGTTTTTGTTAAAACTATTAGGTTTTTGTTCGCTTTCTAACCATTCCTTTGGATAAATAGAAGTGCGGTGGCGACTCGACTTGTATGATTTACCTTGGATTTAGTCAATATCTCTAATGGTAACGAATACCCCGCTACAATGTGCCTCACCATCTTTCTTCTTCGCAAACGCCCCATAACGTTTGGCAGAAGAGCCTTCTTCTCTAGTCAGGCGCCCTTCCCTGACTCCTTCTTCTAGACACATCCCCATATTCACCATCTCGGTGAAGTTAGAAGGAGCGCTAGCAATCATCCACTCATAATAGAATGAACTCAAGGTCTTTAGAAAGATCTTGGTCATTTCCTTCTCTTCCAGCGGAGGCACAATCTGTGCAGCCAACTCTCGCCACCTCTGAGCGTACTCCTTAAAAGTTTCCTTATCCTTCTGGGACATGGCCATCAATTGGTCCCTATCGGGAGCCATATCAATGTTGTATTTGTATTGCTTGACGAAGGCTTCGCCAAGGTCGTTGAAGGAGCGGATGTTCGCGCTGTCCAAACCCATGTACCATCTCAAAGCGGCACCGGACAGGCTATCCTGGAAGTAGTGGATCAGGAGTTGATCATTGTCGGTCTGAGTCGACATTTTGCGTGCATACATAACCAAATGGCTAAGCGGACAAGTGTTTCCTTTTTACTTTTCAAAGTCAGGCACTTTGAACTTGACAGGAATCTTGACATTAGGAACAAGGTAAAGCTCAGCAGCAGATTTGCCAAAGAGGTCCTTCCCTCTGAGAGTTTTGAGTTCCTTGCACAGCTCAAGGAATTGATCGTTCATAGCATCCATTTTCTCATAGACATCTGGGCCCTCAGATGGCTCAGAGTGATAAATGGTGTCATCTACTCTCGGAAAAGTATGCACGAATGGAGATGGCACAGCAAGGACCGGGCTAGATACCGGTAGAGAAGCAAAAGTTAGGGCGAGACCCTCTGGAACAAAGTTCGCGGGCATCCCCCAGGGAAACCCGGCTGGCATAGCAGTAGGCGCAAAATGGGTACTGGCAGCAGGCACGGTTGAAGAGGGAATCTCAGAAATGACTTTTCTCTAGGGAGGAGTTGAAGGCGTTGGAGACGGCTGACTCTGGGCGGCCAAGAATGACTCCATCAGGGCAGTGAGTCTTGCCACTTCCTCTTTCAATTCTCTATTCTCTTGCTCAAGGTGATCCATTAGCTTTGATGAGTTGGCTCTGGTGTAGTACCGGTGCGTCAGCTTGTCTTCAAAATAAATGAAGAAGATAGAGTTAGACCACTGAACAAGAAGCCCTGGAACAAAACTTGCTTATGCACATGATGCATGCAATGCTTGTGCATATGATTAATTTTTTTAACAGAGGAACTTTTAGAGTTCTATTTGCAAATATTGGAAATATTAATCATTTTAGACATATAATGGAATAATCATATCAATAATATTTGGAAAAACGTTTACACCAAAGAAGTGCAGTCTTGGTAACCAAATAATACAAGAGAGAAGGAAAATGAACATCCTATGGAACCCTAGAAACAATCGTCCAAAGCTCTCGAGACCGGAAGATATGCTGCACGAAGCCTCTTCACCTCTCTCTCATAGGTCGCTTCCATATCTGCCTTCTCCTTGGCGAGTCGATCGTACTTCCTCTTCCAAAACCTGGAAGACTGAGGAAGAAGAGAAGTCACCACATCATCAGGCTCGTCAATAACCTGATGCTCAAGAAACTCTATCAATGCATCCTTATCTCTAAGCTGCTGAAGTAGCTCCTCTCGCTCACGGACCCTAGCACGCGAACGGTCTTCATCTCTCAACTCCTTTACTTCTTTAGCTCCCATCCTTTGGAATTAGCAAGCAATAAGCAAATAACTCAAGCAATCAAGCAAATAACAATCAAGCTCCTAGGAATCTTCCAATTGGCTTTTGTATCTCTCACTTTGAATGCTCATGACAATGGTTCTTCTATTTGGCTCAAATTTGGGATCCCTAGCACAAGAACACACAAATCAAAAAGTTCCACAATGCAATAGAAAGAATGGATAAGAGGGAGTTTAGAATTTGGTCCTTTAAATGTCTTCTTCAAGATTAAGCATTCTAAAGGCATGAGGCCTAGTTGCTCTTTGACATTTTTTCTTCTTTTATAGCATTCTAAAGGCATGAGGCCTAGTTGCTCTTTGACTCCATTTAGCATAGGTAAGGTCCTAAAATCTAAGTCCTTTTGTCCATTTGCATTGGGTTCACACAATCAAAACAAAACAAGCACAATAGTATATACATAATAATGTGCTCAAGTGAGCAAAAGGCAAATTGCGTTAACATAAACATGAGCTCAAGTGAGCAAAGGGCAAAAGCAAATGAAATAATGTACAAGAACATTAAATTGCATTAAAGTAAATTGCAAGAATTAAATGACTTGAATTAAAAGTTAGTGTTAATAGTTAGTGTTAGGTTTCCATAAGGCAATTTAGCGCTATGTTAAGAAATCGTAAGTGGACTAATGTAGTAGTCACACCTATCTGAGGTCGGTCAATAAAACTATAGGCAACAAATACAAGTTAGAGACCATGACTATTAAGCCAAGCTCCTACAACTTGCCATGCCAAAAGAAAAGAAGAATGATCTTGTATTGATTTAGGTTTTTTGCTTGACCAAGAAGCAACCTATCCTTAATGCAAATCCATTCACTTTATCTTTGATCAAGATGAATTAGATTTGAATGAAGGAAGGTTAAGCCTCTCATATGTCAAGGCTAACCACCAATCTTTAACTCATTGATCAAAAAGAAAAAGATGAAGACGAAGATGAATAAGAATGTACATAAATTGAATTTCAAATGAGATATCCAACACACATTGATCAAACATGAATAGAATCAAAGTCAATCAATGGTAAACAGAAGCAAAATGAAGTTTAGAAGTCAAGAAACAAATAAAATATTTTTGGTATTTTTGAGAATTAAAATAATACTTGAATTAAAATAAACAAATAAAGGTCAAACTTCAAATCCATTTCAAATCAACTTGGAAGGGTCCAAATGGATCATCCTAAGTTCAACAAGGTCAAACGAAGTTTGACAAAAATTTTCAGCATTTTTGGAAACCAAAAACTATTTTTAAACAATTAAAAATGAATAAAAAATAACATAATTGAACTAAAATCTCAAATAAATCTCACATCAATTTGGAAATTGATGAGAATATTTTTCATAGATTCATCATCATTCAAAGATGTTAAGAAAATATTTTTGCCTTTTTTATTTAAAATGAATTAAAATTACCAGAAAAGAGAAAATTCACAAAAAATATAAAATGATAAAATAAAAAATATTAAAAATCATTTTCAGAAATTAGAATTAAAAAGGGAAATAATGCAATTGGTCCCATATTTTTTGGATTTAAAATGAAAGAGTTATGAGTTTTTGAAAGAAAATGAAATAAAGAAAATAAAATGAATTAAATCAGAAAATAGGAAAAGCCTGGCGCGTTGGATCTTAATTCATTAAATGACGTGGAAGATCCAGAGGCTGTGAGGCGCACGCGCATGGTAGTCATTAGTCAAATGAGAAACATAAAGAATTAAAAATAGTCATAACATTGCATGACCCTGATTCAATCTGGAAATCATAATCAACGACCTAGATTCAAACTGGCAACGGGGACGGTGGTGTACACCACCGTCTTCTCCGACGAGTATGTTAACTCCAGTGACATTTGTAGGTCATGAAATCTCAACCAAAATGGACGATCCTCATATCATTGGAAAGCTGGAGTGATGTACATCACCCCTGTGCCATTGATTTCTCCTATAGTCTCTCATAGAAAGAGAAATCAGAGAGAGAAAATTATGGATTTCAAACTGAACTTGATGGATTTATGAAATTAAGTACACAATTCAATTGCCTCTTATGAGAGAACTTCAGAGGAGCCAACAAACACAAGAAATGAGCAAGATCCAATGAGATTCGAATTGAAAAAGTTTGAACAACAACCTTTGAAGTGCAGCTCTATGAAGCACGATCCTTCCCAATTCTTAATAGCAGCTTGTTCTTGAGATCGAAATAGGGCTAGGCTAAGGAATTAGAGTTCAATAATCAACCAAGGAAGTTGAAAATTGAAACAAAAAAATTAAAGTGAAATGCAAAAATTCCTTTGAGTGAGGTGGGGATTCAGTTCTGCAGCATGTAAGGCGCCTTCGGGTTGGTTTGGAATGAAGCTGAGCACATGTATTTATAGTGAAGCATGATTCAAGCAAGGTGAAATTCATGTGTGCATGAAATGAGGGCCTCCATGCATGGGCCTGTACAGGCGCATGGGAGGCCCAAATGCAAATGATTTGGCATGCTGATATCACATTAAGCTGAATTGGACATGTAAAATTGATGGAATTGGCTTGTGCACAAATATTTGACATGGTTTCCATAAATGCACATAAACTTTCACCTCTTCGAAAATACCTCTTACCAAAATGAAAGATGGCCTTGTGGATAATGGTTGGAAAGGTCTTGACATGAGGAACAATTATTATGTTGAACAAAAATCCATTTGGAATTGGGAAATTTATGAAAACAAGCCATGAAGTTCAATGTGCAAAACATGTATATGAGAATTTTGTCAAAATTGACCAATTTCAAGCCCTTCTGTTTCAATTATGAAAGCCTCAAATGACAAAACCTTCAACATAAAAGTTGTAGATCTTTTCAAGAAAATCAATTTGGACTTAAATGTTGCATCATTTGGATTTTTTATGGGAAAGTTATGGGCACTTGAAGTTGGACTTTTTCACATTTCAATGACTTTGGTCCAAAGTGACCTATAATGTTTTGTATTATCACATGTGTTTCTTTTAGGATTATGAAAATTTGTTCAACATAAAAAATGAAGTAGACATCTTAAAATTTTAAATTCATTTGATCCCACCTCAAAATCATGAAAAATGAAGGAGTTAGGTCCTTGGGAAGTTGACCCAAAATTAGGGTTTCAGTCAAAATGACCTATAATGTTTTGAAATGGATGATGACCTTCCAAGATTCAAATAAATTTTTGATGAACATTAAAGTTGTTCATATGGTTCTTAAGAACATGTTTTCTCTTGGGGGAATTTTCATTTGACAAACACATTAAAAGTTAGGTCTCAATGGATTTCAAAATAGTCAGATGAATTGACTGATCAACTTCTCAAGTTCAAACTTCAAATCTTGATGAGTTGATGATTGAGGACACTCACATAGGCACATATATGCATTAAATGATAAATGAAATAACTTCCCTTGATTGTATTTGATCATGGGTTGAGGTTGATTAATGAGCAAGGCACAGTCAATGCACAACTGAATTAGGGTTTCCTTGGGAAACAATCCTCAAGCCCTTTGGTTTATCTTGATCAAATTGAAAATTTTAGATACTTGGGAGGCATATATGATGAATTAGAGCCTTGTGAACCATTTTCATGCTTTCTTTCAACTTCATTTGGCCACATCAATGAGCATAGGGCCTCCTAGGAGCCTTGGATCTTGTGATTGCTCAAGCTACAAAACAAACAATGTTAGTGACATATTTTGTGCTTTTGGTTAGTAAACAAAATAAGAAAAGAAATAATATACAATTCAATCATGCTTGGTGGTCTCAAACCAACTCACACAAGTCCCAACCCAAAGGTTAAGGAACCAAGATGTTATGATCCTTGAGGCAAATGCAAAGTGCATTGATATGATGCCATGAGGGATCTTAGGGTCAAAATTAGGGTCTTACAGACACACTTCTTCACTTCTGTAACACAACTTTCTGTAGGTAGTAGCTAATTCATCAAAGGTTACTTCATCATCACTTGAATCTTCATCAGAACCCCATCTTCCAATCAAGGCAGTCACAAGATTGGCAGACTCTCCTTCTGTTTCACTTTCATCAGACCAAGTAGAAGAAAGACTCTTCTTCTGTTTCTTGAGGTAGGTCCCACATTCAGCTCTAATGTGTCCATACCTTTCACATTCATGGCACTGAATTCCTTTGCCATGTTTGGATTTTTCCTCAGATTTTGTTCTTCTTCCAGCATCATTGGACCTACTGATGTCAAATGAGTTGTTCTTGACATTAGACTTTGACCTTACATCCATCCTCTTCAGGAGTTTGTTGAATTGTCTCCCCAGTAATGCTACATCATTTGCCAGATCTTCATCAGTATCCTGACCATTGTCTTCCTCTTTCTCTTCAGTGTTTGACATAAAGGCTATGCTTTTGGCTTTCTTTTCAGAAACATCACTCATTCCCAACTCGAATGTTTGGAGGGATCCAATTAGCTCATCCACTCTCATATTGCAGATGTCTTGAGATTCTTCTATGGCTGTCACTTTCATGGAAAATCTCTTGGGAAGTGACCTGAGAATTTTCCTCACAAGTTTTTCATCTGACATCTTCTTACCAGGGCTCCTGAGGCATTGGAAATTTCAAGTATATTCATATGGAAGTCATGAATACTTTCATCTTCTTTCATCCTCAAATTCTCAAACTTAGTAGTAAGCAGCTGCAATCTAGACATCTTCACTCTAGAGGTACCTTCATGAGTGGTTTTGAGAATATTCCAAGCATCTTTAGCCACCTCACAGTTGTTCACCAGTCTAAAGATATTCTTATCAACCCCATTGAATATAGCATTCAATGCTTTAGAGTTTCCAAGAGCTAGTTCATCCTCCTCCTTGGTCCATTCTTCCTCAGCCTTCTTATCATTTGTAACTTCTCCTTCCTTAGTAATGAAGGGATGTTCCCAGCCTGTTAGAATAGCCTTCCAAGCCTTATTATCCAAAGATTTCAAGAAGGCTACCATTCGAGGTTTCCAGTAGTCATAGTTAGATCCATCCAGAATTGGTGGTCTGTGAATAGATCCTCTGTCTCTATCCATAGTACCAGAAAGTAACGTCCCAAGATCTCACCCAGAACCAAAGCAGGATTCCTGCTCTGATACCAATTGAAATTCTGGTATCAGATATGAGATGTCGAAGGTAATGTCACGACACTAATATCTGAACAACAACTAAAATATAAATAGGATAAAAGACAAAGAAACAATAGAACAAGTGACACAAGCAATTGTTAACCCAGTTCGGTGCAAACTCACCTACGTCTGGGGGCTACCAAGCCAGGAAGGAAATCCACTAAACATAATTAGTTCAAAGAATCTCAGTAAACAACTTCAAGTTACAGTGTTTTCACCTAATCTCTACTCGTGTGTCTTCTATCTAAGAACTCTTAGATATGAGACCCTACTCACTCCCCCTCAATCACAGCAGTGATATAAAAACAAATATTACAAAGAAAGAAGAAACTCTTCAAGAATACATACTTGATCTTGCTTAAAAGCTTCAACCAAGTAAACACACACTCATGCTTCAAAGCTTAGAGTGGACAAATTACAACACAAAAGTCAGTCCAATTCAATCATCAATAAGATGAATGAATGTCTCACAATACACAAGCTCACATAAGACTAAAACCTTGAAACTCTCTCACTATTTCGTTCGTTTCTTGTGTGTTAAAACCAGGTTTTACATGGCCTTTAAATAGAAGCATTTGAATGGGCATGGGCGTCATAAAACCCTAAATCTATTTTCCTTGTGTATCTTCTTATTCACGACAGTTAATCATCCCTTATTGGAAAATAAATCAATCTGGTTTAAAATCAAATTACTCCTTGAATAGTGCATTCAATCTCCACATAATCACACACATATTTGCATGAAAAGCGCAATCTTAAGATACATAACATTCAGACTGAATGTTCTGTATACACATGTCTTAACATCGGGTCTGACATCTTAGCTAAATCCTGCACAACCATATTTAAACATCCTGCAGGAAACTGATATCACATGTCAAGACAACACGCGTGACAACTTATGATAACTCTAGGTTTTAACAAAATTGATTCCAACACATAGAACCAACATCGGTCTCAAAAGAAGCCTTCATCCGAGTCTTCTCGAGGACAAGCTGATCAACAATCTTCTTCCAAGCAACGAAAGGTTGAGGCATGCTAGAGGAAGATGAAACCTACGGTTCTCTCTGTCTCTTTGTCACTTGATCTTCAAGTAGCTCAATAAGTGCATCTTTGTTCTTAGACTCAAGCTGCAACTCCTCATGCTTTTTGCTCAAAGCATGGAACCTCTCTTCCCACATATCCTTCTCTCGCTTCATCTTAGCGAGTGCGTCTTCCAACTTCTCTACATCTTGGTTAGGGAGAGGTAATGGCTCAACGACAACCATAGACATATGTCTCTCACAAGGATAAGGCATCTTCAAATCCATAGCTCTCTTCTTCACCCAAAGAGTGTAAGCTTCCAAAGCTACACAATTGCACGGACCAAGCTTGGATCTTCCTTTCCTATGCACATTATGCCAAGCATGCATAATATTCTTCTTCAAATGTTGGGGATATTTACCCTCTTGATATAAAAGAAATTCTAACAAATTGTTATTAAGTTTGTCTCTCAAGGGGAACCCAAGTTGACGATGAGCCAAAGCGGGGTTGTAGTTAATTCCTCCTTGTGTACCAATGAGAGGCACATTAGAGAATTCACCATAACTATCAATAATCTCCAAACTGCTCAAAGAAGGATCATACCAAACTATATCATCATTAGTGAGAGACATAAGTCTCTGAGACCACCGTAGACATTGTTTGTTCTCCACAATAGCAGGTGTCTGAGGCAAGTGTGAAATAAACCAATTGTACAGCAGAGGAATGCAACAGACAATAGTTCCACCACCCTTAGAATTCCTTAGATGCAAAGAGAAGTACATATCACCCAACAAAGTAGGCACAAGATTCCTAATCAAGAAAATTCTAATGGCGTTAACATCAACAAAACCGTCAATGTTATGGAACAAAGCTAATCCATAAATGAGCAACACAAAGATAGCTTCAAAAGCGTCTATACTACCGGCTTGAGCAAAGGTAGTAGCTTCCTTGATGAGGAAATCAGATGGAAACCCAAACAATCCTCCTTTCTTCACCCAATGAGCCTCTATCTCAGACTTCTTCAAGTGAAGAGCTTTAGCATAAGATGAGATCTCGGAATCTCTTCCAATCCATTAAATGACACTTTGCTAGAAACATGTATTCCCAAGAAATGGGCATACTCCTCCAACGTAGGCACAAGCTGATAATCCAGAAAAGTGAAGCAACGGTAGAGAGGATCATAAAACTGCACTAATACACTCAAAAGTCCTTCAACCATATCAGCAGACAAGATAGACAAAAGCTTCCCATGACGTTGTTTAAAGTCTAAGGGATCTAATACAAAAGATGCTAGCTTCCTTAACTCTTTCAAGACGGGACATCTGAAACTGTACTTCTTAGTGTTCCTTCGTCCATAATCCATGGTCTAAAAATATTTGCAAATAATACCTCAGTTCCTTGAAATTTTCGTGTGATGAATGTTATGATGCGCATGAATGCATGAATGCAACAATCACAAATAAGGCATCACACATAAGGCAAATAAACAAAGGTCAAGGGATGAATCAAGTCATTGTCAAGATCAATCATCCATTTTGGTGGATAATGGTTTTCAACTTATCAACACCCAAGTTCCATTGATATTGACAAGACTTGCTTGGATCAACCAAGAATCAAGGGTTTGTTGTGAGTCACGAGCATGGAGTCTGGGTAAGAACCACCCCAAATGAGTGAACTAAGGATAAAAAACCTGTAGATCATGTTCTAAAAAGTTCCCAGAGTCTTAATTCCATCTATCAGATATTACAGGTTAGGATGACTGACTCATCAACCCATAATATTCTCAAGAGAAACTCGTCTGAGTGTAGTATCGCATAACAACTGTGATCAAGTCTACACTTGGGAAGTCTCCGCACTACATCCTAAATAGGCCAAGAGGGGTTAAATGTTCTACGGTCCTCAGCTTCTCGGACCCCAAATTAGAGATAGTAATGCCTAACCATAAATACTTGTGTGACATTTCCAAATCCAAAAGGGTCTCCACTGAGTAGATGGATCTCAAGCCAACTTGTTAAGGACTACTCCACACAAGTCGAACATGACTATATCATCCTCTTATCTTAATTGCACTCAAGTTCAGGTTAGAACTTATCTCACCACTCAGAGATCACCAAGCACAACAAGCAGATTATATCATACAAACAAACATACATACATCAAATATACAGTTATATACACATAAAAAAGTAGGCTAAACCCACTGGAGACTACTCCCCAGCAGAGTCGCCACTTAATTTCTGTAGCGGTAAACTCATGATCATCAAGCTATGGATAAACAAGACATCAAATAACAAGAGTTGCCACCGTGCTTTTATTGTTTCCAAGAGAAAAGGGAAAAGTACGAACAAAACCCATAAATAAGAAGTTTTCAAATCAAAACTAATAAAATGCCAGAGATTACAGGTAAGGGGATTGGTTACATAGAGGGAAGGTGTTAGCACCCAAAGTGTCCTAGGTACTCCTAGGGAGCCCTTTCTTATGTGCATATGTATTTTTGTACAAATGATGTTTGCAAACAAATAGATGGGGGGGGGGGGGTGAAAAAAGAATTGACTAGTTATATTTTTGTGTTTGACAAGACCTTCGGACTTATACCTATATACTGTAGCGGGGTATTCGTTACCATTAGAGATATTGACTAAATCCAAGGTAAACCATACAAGTCGAGTCGCCACCGCACTTCTATTTATCCAAAGGAATGGTTAGAAAGCGAACAAAAACCTAAAAGTTTTATCGAATCAAAAACTAGTAAAAATGTCAGAGATCTGGGTAAGGGGGTTGGTTATGCAATGGGAAGGTTTTAAGCACCCAAAACATTCTAGGTACTCCTAGGGAGCCCTTTTCATAAGTGTTGTTCTAGTCTAAAGGGTGTAGGTATATCTAAAGTACTATTTACTAAAAGGAAGGTTAAAATAAAATGACTCGCAAGGATTTCGCATCCACTGCCTACGTATCTCATCTGAGTATGAGAATCAGAGTCTTCGTAGCTCGGCTACCTATAGGTTAAAGAGAAGTGTGCTCGGTAAGACGTCGCGTCTTATGCCTACGTATCTCATCTGGAATGAGAATTAGAGAAAAACGTAGTTCGGCTAACTAGGGGTTAAGGATTGCCATCTGAACATGGACTTACAAAAGAGGACACCAGCTGTGTCAAAGGAGGGTGGGCAGTGTGTTCAACGTCCTAGCAGTAGGTGTCGCAGCTCGCTGAATCGAGTCTTAGGCAGTTACCTCTTTGCAATAGAACGGACTGCCATGCCATAAGATTGGAGACGCACAGAAGGTCTAAAAGTGGGGAAGCTCTGGTCTAGAGTTGTCATGCAATATGGACCTATGTGTTAGGATTTACAAAGGGAATATTTACCTAATGTTAGCATGCAAAGAATAAGGGAATTCTACCTATGTTATCATACAAAGGGTTCTACCTAATGGGTTCTACCTAAATGAAACAAGAGTCGACGGATGAAGCGCGGAGAGGAGTTACGGGTAAGGGTAGATGGCGATGCTGGAGGTAATCGACTTACAGGTAGATGGCGATGCCTGAGGCAATCGACTTACAAGAGGATGGATGAATGCGTGCTGGTTCTGTTAAGTTTTGAAAATGGTTACTCGACGTTGGATCGAGCTTTTAATCTTATTTTGAAATGGTTATCGGATGTTCGTTTTAATTCTTGTATTAACAGGTGACTAAAGAAATAAAGAAATAAAGAAATAAATATTATACACTTTATGGGAGAGGGGTACATTTGTTATGAATGGGGATTGTTCATGGCAAACAAACAATAAGAATATATGCCTCATACATCATACAAGTAGGCAACAGTTATCAAACAGATCGGATAAATAAACAATATATAATCAAACCAAAGAATCAAATAATGGAGCATTTAAACAATGTATGGGAGTATGAACATGTTAAATAATCAAGCAATAGAAAGCATGAATGAGAGAAACGAGTATAAAAGATAACAGATGAATCAAACAGATGAAAATATGCACACGAAGGGTCCACTGAATAATTTAATCAGGAAATGAGGTAAGGACCAAATAAAATCAAGGTAAAAGGCCTCTAATACATGGCATATGAGATGAACGAGGGAGGATCAAAAGATCTCTTCAATTGCCATAAGCAATCCCTAAGTAAATCATCGATCATAAAGAAGTCAACTGAAAATTCAAGTCAACTTAAAAAATAACAAATAAATAGCAAATTAATCTAGAAAATTATGAAAAATTAAAGTAAATAAGGTGGGGTCAGGACCTCATCATCCCCCAAAAATATTTTTAAAATAATGAAAATTGGCATGTGAATTAATTAAAACAATACATAGGTCAAACCAAAAGTCAATTAATAAGACTAGGTTATAAATAAATCAAGAATAAATAGTAAATTAATCAAGAAAATTATGACAAAACTAAACTAAATAAGGTGGGGTCAGGACATTATTATCCCCCAAAAAGATTTTTAAAATAATGAAAATTGGTATGTGAATTAATTAAAATAAAACAGAAGTCAAATTAAAAGTCAACCAACCAAACTAGGTCAAAAATAAATCCAAAATAAATTGAAAATGTGAAATAAAATTTCAAGAAAAGGTCAGGTTGACCATGAGACAGTGGTAAACCTTCATCCCAAAAATCAAATGCTAACAATAATTTTAAGTCATAAAAATAAAATCAATAAAAAAGTGTGTTAAAATGGACCATTTAGAATAAATAATTAAAATAAAATATTAATATTAAAAAAATACAAAAATAAAAATTATATAAAATTAAATAAAATGTTAAGAAAAGTGAAAAATATTTTTGGGTAATTTTATAGACGAAGAAAATATTTTAAATAAGAAAAAGAAATATGAAAATGGAAGGATTAATGGTGATGAACATGGTAAGCAAACGTAGATATATCAAAACATGGCCATGGAAGAGAATATTTTTTAGGGTAGATTAATCAAGAAAATATTTTAGGGTGGATTAGGTGTTCTCATGGGCTTTTCAATAAGTGATTTATCCATAAGAATACAAGTGTGAAGTGAGGTCTAAAATGTTGTTATTTTGGGCCAAACTTAAGTGAATGGAAGTCCAATGCATGGCGAAAAGAGGTAAAAAAAATGTGACTAGTCTGTGCAGCATGCTTAGAAAATCTGATTGGGACAGCCAGGCCCAAAATCTGCCTAGAAAATCAAGTCATGGTGCCCACTTTAAATGAATGTATCTCTCAAACCATGGATCCAAATGAGATGATTCCGAAAGGATGTGAAAGAGGACATGGCAAGGTACAATTGTTGTGAAGAAAGTATTTTCAAATAATGCCTTGAAGTGCAAGAAAACTGGCCAAGAAATTTTGACAAATTTTGAAGATTTTGGACTTAGAAATTTTTCTAAGTGTCCAAAAAAAATATCTCACTTTGACTAAGCATAACTTTCTCAATTCTAATCCAAATGGAGCAAACTTTATATCTCTAGAAAGCTTGGAACAAGAGGAACAACTTTCATGTTGGAGAAATGTTGAAATGGAGCTTTTATCTTGAAGCAAAATGGGCTTAAAGTGAGTACAACGATCATGAAAACTTGCCCTAAATGGACAGTCAACCATTTCCAAATTAAGTAACTTTTCCAATTCCTGATTAAATGATGAATCCATGATCCAACCTTGCTCAAATTTCACATGTAGGATCCCCTGGGCATGGATTTTGAGATTCCACTCTCAAAATGTCAGGAGTTGACTTTTCTGGCCCCACAATTGACTTTTCCCAAACTGTCTGATTCCCGATTCCGTTGATCAATTGAAGCACTTCTAGCTCAAATAAAGAGCTGATTTTTTTGTATGTAGACCCTTGTGGGCATATGGAGGGCCATGGAAAAAAGTTTCACCCAAAGAATCAGAAATAAACTGATTTTATACCAAACCCTAGTTTTAGGGCAAAATGATGAGGAACTGATTGCACTGATTGCCAATGGATCTTTCTGAGATAATTGTGAATCTTCCTAGGTCAAGATGCCTCTCTAATCATGACATGGATGAGCTCCTCTACTTCCAACCAAACATTGCATGTTGCAGGTAGCCATGAAACCCTAATTTCTGATTAAATCCAGATGAATACTCTGATAGCTTTGAATCCTTCACTGATGAACTGTGGACCATAATAAGATACTTGGACCCCCCTGAGACCCTTGAGACTTGTATACTTAGAAAATGAAGTCCAATTCTCAATCTGGCTTTGTGTGGGCTCCTTCTGTTAAGGAGTGATCGATCAAAACCTGATCTTCATGTCACTAATGCAGTATGCAATGAGTATGACCTAATATGATGCTAATGAAGTGTAAAACATAATCCCATGCTTCCAGGAAAAATGAAGGGTAATTTTTGGGGTATTACAGCTGCCCTTATTCAATCAACTGGAAAGCCGAAAGGAAGATAGCAACGACTTTCACACTTTTGAGGTATCAAGTGATTGAATACGATAAAAGCCCGAAAATTTACACTGAAGTGAAAAAATGAAGTAACAATGCCTGTCAGAATCGGCCAAGAGGTGGTCTTGAAAAAGAATCCGTCTAGTACGGTGAGAGTCGGTCTGAACACCGAAATAAGGAATGTTAGCCTGAATACCAAAATAAATGGTAACACAGAAATAACCATGGCCTGAATGCCGCTCATCAATCTGAATACTGGAAATGACTTCGATCTGAGCATCAGACGATACTTGATTATCAAACATCGGTCTGAACACTGGGAAACTGGCCTGAATGCCACTTCGGTCTGAATACCGGAAAACTGGCCTGAATGCCACAAGTTGCATCGACCTGAATGTCGGAAACTTCTTCGATCTGAACATCGGGAAACTGGCCTGAGTGCCACTTCGGTCTGAATACCAGAAAACTGGCCTGAATGCCACAAGTTGCATCGACCTGAATGTCGGAAACTTCTTCGATCTAAACATCAAAAAACTGGCCTGAATGCCACTTCGGTCTGAATACCGAAAAACTGGCCTGAATGCCATAAGTTGCATCGACCTGAATGTCGGGAACTTCTTCGATCTGAACATCGGAAAACAGGTCTGAATGCCACTTCGGTCTGAATACCGGAAAATTTTCATGCCTGTCAGCATCGGCATAAATAGGGAAAATGATAATTGAGGCGGCGCGTGGGCCAACGACCCCTGCTGGGAATAATAAAGATAAGTCATGAACAATCTTCAGTCTGAGTACTGGAAACAACTTCTGGCTTATCACTTGGGATACCGAGAATGCCTTATGCTTTACATGCGTATGTTTGAATTTTTCAATGGCGTAATGCTCCATGAAAATGGAAATGCTACGCAATTTGGGAGGATGCAATGCAATATGATTCTACATGCAGGGATGCGAAATGCTTGATTAGAGAGAACGCCAAGCTGAGGAAAGGAATTCTGCTGGGGAAATGATCACCATCTTCTGGACCCTGGCAAGACTGTTGGAGATGCACAACACAAAGAACTTTGTGGGGAAATAACCCGCCACACGGTGTTCTTGCAAATAACAAAATATCGAGGCTCTGACTGGGGAGAGAATGACACTGAAAACTTGTTGCTGAGGAAAGCGACAATGGTTCTGGCAACCATAATCTACGAGAGAGACGACTCAGCAGGGGAAGCAAACACCGATACAGTACCGAGATTCTGCTTCAAGGAAAGAGACCATGGGTCTAGCGTCGAGATCATCGATCTGGCATCGAACTCTGAGGAGCAGCCGCTTCTGCTGATAAGATACAGTCTGGCACTGCCAACTCCGCTGGGGATATACAGTCAGACACTGTCAACTCCGCTGAGGATATACAGTCAGACACTATCGACTCTACTGGTGAATGTATAATTTGAAACAAATGCTTGGGGAAGTACAACAGTGAGAGCCTGCTAGGGATTGAAGAATCCAACGCTCGAACCAGCTCTGCAGGGATAAGATACCAAATTCCAACTGTTGAGGAAAAACATCCGCGATCATTTGATGGGGACTTTAAGGAAATGCCCCGAGTGTACCTGTTCTGAATAGACGATCCAAAGCACTTAAAATTTACATCAATTTTCAATGTTTATTAAGCACGTACTTGTAAAGCTCTTATGTTTCATGATGCAATGTTTATCAAAAATTCGGACGTCATTTTTGCAAACAAAACAGTAAAATGAAAATGAACATAGAGATGTACTGAATAACATGATTTTATTGATCGAGTGGCCTCTGAATAGGTATTTACATCAGGAAGCAATCCCTGGAAAGAGGTAATTGCACAATAGATAAAAACAGAAATTAATCTAATGGCAATGTGAAATGGATTTCTATCGGGTTCCAATTCTGCTATGATTCGCTCGTCTTCAAGATCCTCCAGATGATCAGCTTTCCGAAAAAGGTGATTGGATTATTTCCTATCCTTCGGAAGTTTCTGGTTATCGACACGAGATGATATTCAGAACTACTCAGAACTTAGCCATTCGCTTAATCCCTAACTTTTGCCTGGACCGCCCTTTCGGGTTTTCAATCCACCGGGATACCCATTTTTGCCTAAGTTTCCCTTTCAGGTTTTCAACTTATCGGGTGTACAATCTTTTCATTTTTTAATCCCTAAATTTTGCCCGAACCTTTTTCATTTTCTTGGTTCATCGGGATGCCCATTTTTTTTCCTGGACTATTCTTTTTATCGTCCAACGGTTCTATTTTATGCGAAGTATTTTTTAACTGCGTATGAGTTCACGGGGGAAGTGAAGTTTTCACCATCCATAGTTGTAAGAATTAAGGCTCCACCATCAAAAACCTTGGTGTCAATATACGGTCCCTCATAGTTAGGAGTCCACTTGCCCCTGTGATCTTTCTGAGGAGGAAGGATCCTTTTCAACACCAAATCCCCGACTTGGAAGCATCGAGGACGCACTTTCTGATCAAAGGCTCTCTTCATCTGACTCTGATACAATTGCCCATGACAAATGACTGCCATTCGCTTCTCGTTGATAAGACTCAACTCATCGAACCTTGTCCGAACCCATTCAGCTTCATCAAACTTGACATCCAACAGGACTCTTAGAGAAGGAATCTCCACTTCAACAGGTAGGACTACTTCTATACCGTACACAAGGGACTAAGGGGTTGCCCCCGTCGACGTACATACTGAAGTACGGTACCCATGCAAGGCGAAGGGTAGCATCTCATGCAAATCTCTGTACGTAACGACCATCTTCTGCACAATCTTCTTTATGTTCTTATTTGCTGCCTCAACAACACCGTTCATCTTAGGACGATAAGGGGAAGAGTTGTGATGTTGAATGTTGAAGTTCTTGCACAACTCTTTCATCATTTTGTTATTGAGATTAGAACCATTATCAGTAATGATTCTTTCGGGAATCCCATAATGACAAATGATTTCTTTCTTGATGAATCGGGCAACCACATGTCTGGTGACCTTCGCAAATGACGTTGCTTCGACCCACTTGGTGAAATAGTCGATGGCAACAAGGATGAAGTGATGCCCATTGGAAGCAGTCGGCTCAATCTTTCCAATCATATCAATGCCCCACATAGCAAACGGCCATGACGAAGACATCACATTCAGAGGATTTGGCGGCACATACACCTTATCAGCATAAATCTGGCATTTATGACACTTCCGAGCATATTTGAAACAATCAGATTCCATGGTCATCCAGTAATAACCCGCTCTCAACAATTTCTTAGCCATTGCATGTCTGCCGGCATGAGTACCGAAGGAGCCTTCATGAACTTCCTGCATTAACATGTCTACTTCGTGTCTATCCACGCATCTGAGCAAAACCATGTCGAAGTTCCTCTTATACAGCACATCGTCTTTGTTCAAGAAGAAACTGCCTGCCAATCTTCTCAAAGTCTTTCTATCATTGTTGGATGCTCCTGCAGGGTACTCTTGATTCTTTAGAAAGCACTTGATGTCGTGGTACCAGGGCTTGTCATCAACTACCACTTCAACAGCAAACACATACGCGACCCTATCAAGGCGCATAACATCAATCCTGGGAACATGGTTCCACCGAATCACCTTGATCATGGAGGACAAAGTAGCAAGAGCATCTGCCATCTGGTTCTCATCACGAGGTATATGATACAACCTTATTGTTGTGAAGAAAGTCAACAGTCTTCTCGTGTAGTCTCTGTAGGGGACCAGATTAGGCTGGAGAGTATTCCAATCACCATTCACTTGATTGATCACTAGAGCTGAATCTCCGAAGATGTCCAGAGTCTTGATTCTCAAATCAATAGCTTGCTCGATACCCAAGATACAAGCTTCATACTCAGCTTCATTATCGGTGCACTCAAAAGTCTGACGAGCAGTGAAAAGCATGTGGGCACCTTTCAGAGTGGTAATGACAGCACCAATTCCACTTCCTTTGGCATTGACGGCCCCATCAAACATTAAAGTCCACTTTTCATCTGGATCAAGTCCCTCCTCAGCAACTGGCTCTTCACAGTCTTTCATCTTGAGGAACATGATGTCTTCATCCGGAAAATCAAACTTCATCGGCTCATAGTCATCAATCGGCTGCTGAGCAAGATAGTCTGACAGAATACTCCCTTTGATGGCTTTCTGGGATGTATACTGGATGTCGTACTCTGTCAGTACCATTTGCCAACGAGCAACCCTCCCGGTGAGAGCTGGCTTCTCAAATATATACTTGACTGGATCCATTTTGGAGATCAGTAAGGTCGTGTGAGTCAGCATGTATTGTCTCAATCGCTTAGTAGCCCATGCAAGTGCACAACATGTCTTTTCAAGCATTGAGTATCTTGACTCGCAATCTGTGAATTTTTTACTCAGGTAGTAGATGGCATGCTCTTTCCTACCTGTCTCGTCGTGTTGACCGAGAACACAACCCATGGAATTATCAAGTACTGTCAAATACATAATCAGCGGTCTCCCTGGGACTGGAGGCATAAGGATTGGAGGATTCTGCAAATACTCTTTTATCTTCTCGAAAGCCCTTTGGCAATCATCATTCCACCTGATGGCCTGATTATTTCTCAACACTTTGAATATTGGCTCACACGTGGCTGTTAGGTGAGAGATGAACCTTGCAATGTAGTTCAACCTTCCTTAGAAACCACGGACTTATTTTTCTATTCTTGGCTCAGGTATTTCTTGTATCGCTTTCACTTTGGCCGAATCCACCTCAATCCCTTTTTCACTAACAATAAAACCCAGCAATTTTCCAGATCTCACCCCGAAAGTACACTTGTTCGGATTAAGCCTTAGCTTGAATTTCCTCAAACGCTCAAACAGTTTCTGAAAATTCACCAGATGTTCTTCTTCCGTCTGAGATTTGTCAATCATATCATCAACATAAACCTCGATTTCATGATGAATCATATCATGGAAAAGAGTTATCATAGCTTGTTGATATGTTGCCCCAGCATTTTTCAGACCAAACGACATCACCTTGTAGCAGAAGGTTCCCCATGGGGTTATGAAAGTTGTCTTCTCCATGTCTTCTGGTGCCATCTTAATTTGATTATAGCCAGAAAAGCCATCCATGAAGGAGAATATCAAGAACTAAGCCGTGTTATCCACCAAAACGTCGATGTGAGGTAATGGGAAATCATCTTTAGGACTAGCTCTATTCAGATCCCAGTAGTCAACACACATCCGTACCTTTCCATCCTTTTTAGGTACTGGAACGATATTTGCGACCCATGGCGGATAATTTGTAACCGCTAGAAATCCTGCATCCAACTTTTTTTGCACTTCTTCCTTTATCTGGACAACCATCTCTGGTCTTGTTCTTTTGAGCTTCTGCTTGACCGGAGGATAATCCTCTTTGAGAGGCAAACGGTGTACCACAATGTCTGTGTCAAGCCTTGGCATGTCCTGATAAGACCAAGCGAAGATGTCAACATACTCTTGCAGCAATTCAATCAACCCCTTCTTCACATTATCTTCCAAAGCAACCTCTATCTTGATTTCTCTCTTGACGCCCTCGGTGCCGAGATTAATCACTTCAATAGACTCTTGATGCGGTTGAATGACCCTTTCCTCTTGTTTTAACAACCTGGCAAGTTCTTCAGGGAGTTCACAGTCTTCATCACCCTCTTCTTCAGCTTGAAAGATTGGATTTTCAAAGTCGAAGCGAGCCATAGCAGAACTGTTATCAATAGGATCCGGTGATGTGCATCTGCATGAGTGATGGTATGTGCTTATGAGTGTGAACAAGAAGTGGAAACTAAACAAAACATTGCCAAATGTATATATATATATTTTTTATTTTTGATTTTTGAAAACTGCAAAAATAGAAAGACAGTGAACAAAATATTTGAATGCAAAAAAGACGTCCTTTATTTATGATAAAAAATGCAGGTATCCACATAGATGAGCCCTACAACGAGTCATCACGCCCTGGGCGGAACGTAAGACCTGGATATGCATGAATAAACAAAGAAAATTACTCTTTAAGAAGAGTGATTGGATAATCTCTTCAGAAGACCAGTTGCGGAGAACTTCACCCGAGACCCTTGGACGCACCCAGTTGTCAATGTCGCAATCACTATCCCCATCTTCTTCGTTGATCGCAGAGATCTGGCCGTACTGAATGATGCCAGCACTGGAGAAAGTAATCGGCCCCTGACGAGTCTAAGGCGTTGAAGTTGTAGAAGTCAATGCTGTCTGATACCTAATCTCAAACTTGTCTTCCTTTACAGGTAAATCCACCAGACGTCCCCAACCGGGAGCAACACCTGAATTTACCAAGGCCTGTGCCTGCTTGAAGGACGACAAAGATGCACCTGCTTCAACCTCTTCCACTGGAGCTGCATCCTTGACTTGAACTGCCTCAAAGGCCTGACACAGGGTCTCATGAATCTCACCTTCTACCTCTACATACTTGAATGTAGACAGGTTACTGACCAGAATATCCTCCTCACCACAGACAGTGATAATTCTTCCATTGACCGGGAACTTGATCTTCTGATGTAAGGTCGAGGAGACTGCCCTAGCATTGTGGATCCAAGGACGACCCAACAAGCAACTATACGAAGGACTGATATCCATCACATAGAATATGGTGTTAAAGGTTTGTGATCCAATCTGAATTGGCATTTCTACCTCTCCGAACACCGACCTCTTAGAACCAACGAAGGCTCTTACCACAAGATCGGAAGGCTTCAAGATCAAACATTCTTCATCTAACCTTGACAGGGCTCTCTTGGGTAGCACATTGAGAGAGGAACCTGTATCCACCAGAACATGGGATAACACAGTGTCTTTATACTCCATCGAGATGTGCAAAGCCTTGTTATGATCGCGTCCAGCTGGCGTCAAGTCAGAATCAGTAAAACCCAACTTGTTGCTTGTATGAACATTTGCAACGATCCCTTCTAGTTGGTTCACTGAGATCTCCTGAGGCACATATGCAGCATTAAGGACCTTCAGGAGTGCCTCCCTGTGTGCCTCCGAACACAGCAGGAGTGAGAGAATAGATATCTTGGATGGCGTCTGAATCAACTGATCGACTACCTTGTAATTGCTTTTCTTTATAATTCTCAAAAATTCGTCCACATCCTTCGCAAAAGCAGGCTCAGAGCCAGCCTGTGGTGGAGAGGTACCCTCATTCACAACTTGCTTGCCTTTGGCCTTCGCCGCGACGTCAGCACTATCAGGTTGGGTAACCGGTGGTGAGAACAGTCTACCATTTATGGTGAATCGCCCGATTCCACCAACATTATCCACTGCGGGATCTTTTATCTCAATTCCAGGTTCAGACTTCTGATCCTGCACCTCTTCTATTTTCAGTGGCTGCTCCACTCCATGATCATGCGTGTACACACTTCCCCCGTAATGCCACGGAATGGCCCTTTCGCTGGTGAAAGGTAAAGGACCAGGGGTCGTGATGGTCATAGTGGATTGATGCGGTCGCACTGGTGGTACCGGTTACGCTACTGGCGCACTGATCTGAGCGGTCGGGTAGAAAATTGTGATAGTGGCAACGTCACAGTCATACTCAGAAATCTTATTTATTGAAGTACAAACATCTGAAACATCGGAATCAAGTTCAGCAAGTACATCAGAATCAAACACCATGTTTGGAATATCAGCAACAACATCATAAAAATTAATTACATCATTGGGAATTACAATATCAGCAGGAACAACATTTGTAAATTCTTCAGCATCTTCCGGAAAGAGAGTATCAACATCTGCATTCTCAACAACCCCTTCAACAGACCTTTGGGCAGATAAGTCTTCAACTTGGAGGATACCATCGTCAAGCAAGGCCTGGATACCCTGTTGCAGCTTCACACAACCCCCACTCTATGCAACACAACCCAAACAACCGCTCCCACAGCCGGGTAAAACATCTGCCTTTAGTAAGTATTCTTTGATTTCTAACAGCAGAGTCTTCAGCTTCAACACCTCCTTGACTAATTTGACTTCTCCTTCAACCATGTTAACTTTTGATCTACCATGCTGCGGCATAGGATTGTTGACAACATTAGGAGCCGACGCAAAGTTAATGGCCCTTGAATCAATAAGGTCCTGAACTACGTGCTTAAAAGCTTTGTAGTTCTCAATAGTGTGGCCAGGTGCCCTAGAGTGGAAATTACACCTAGCATTGGCGTCATAACCCACTAGAAGCCTGCCAACGGGAGGAGCCAAAGTGCGTAACTGCACAAGTTGCAAATGTTGAAGGTTGGGAAGCAACTGGGAATACGACATCGGAAGAGTGTCGAAACGCCCATCCATCGTCCTCTGTCTCTGTTGATAAGCAGGTCTGTTACCCTGTTGTTGTTGGTATTGATTTTGTTGACGTTGTGGTTGTTGTTGTTGTTGCACTGGTGCTGCAGCCGGAATGGTCACTGCTGCAACATAAGGTTGTTGATGGTAATTCTGAAAGTTATTCCTCCGGTTACCCCTGTTCTAATAAGAAGATATGGCATTTGCATCCCCTTCTCTCCTCTTCTGTCCTCCTAAGAACGACTTCTTTGACCCCAAAGATGATCCAACCCCATTTTGGATCTTACATGTCTTCAAGTAGTTCTCCACCCTCTCACCGGTAGAGATCACATCAGCAAAATTCGAGGCGTTGCAACCCACGAGACGCTCCAAATAAGATCCAGGCAGTGTGTTCATAAACATGTTGGCCATCTCTTTTTCCAACATCAAAGGCTGAACACGGGAAGCCAACTCTCTCCAGCGTTGAGCATACTCTTTGAAGCACTCATTGCTCTTGAGAGACAGATTCTGGGGCTGAGTCCTGTCAGGTGCCATATCCGCATTGTACTGATATTGCTTCACAAAGGCCTCAACCAAGTCTCTCCAGCAGCGAATATGGGCTCTGTCCAGCCTCATATACCACTCCAAGGATGCCCCAGCTAGGCTGTCCTGGAAGAAGTACATGAGCAGCTTCTCATCATCAGAATACGCAATCATCTTGCGGAAGTAAGCTTGTACATGAGTCTTCGGGCAAGAGTTGCCATTGTACTTATCAAACACGGGGACTTTGAATTTTGGTGGAACTTTGACGCCTGGGACCAGCCCCAAGTCAGCAACATCCACACCAAGAGCATTCTGCCCTTCCATAGCTTTCAACCTCTCTTCCAGTCTCCAAAACATAGGGTCCATACCATGGCCCACGCCAAAGTCTTCCTGAAGCAGGGGGAATTGGTCCTCCTGATCATCATGGATGGGTTGTTGACCAAGGTTTCCATGTGGGATTGGGATAGGCCCCGGTTCATTGGGTCCATTAGCCTCTCCAGCGGGAGGATCAACCACAACCTCCGGTTGAGTAGTAGGGGGATTCCCCTGTACCAACAATCTAATCTCCTGCTGTCCCTGAGCCACTCCTTGGACCACTTCCATGAACTGATTCATGCGAATCCTCATCTTAGTGAGCTCTGCTTGTAAACCTTCCATTGCTCTCTGTTGATTCCTTCGGGTACCTTATCGGTGAATGCCTGAGTCAGCTATCCTAATAATGGAATACCAAACAAGATGAGAACATTGCGGCGGTACTTGTTATGCAAGACATGCTAATGAATATGCAAATGCAATGACATGTTTATCAATTTCAAAGGGTATTCTACCCCTTGATTCCAGTCTCACATTAGATAAACAGTGTAAGAAAACCCCGACTAGAATCAAGAAGAAGATATAAACCCCTAGGAATAGATAAACATGATGCATGCAATGCTTATGATTTAATTTTTATATCAAAGGAAGTTTAGAGTCTTATTTGCAAATTTTGGAAATATTAAACGTTTATCACATACGGAAATATCACGTCAACTAATATTTGGAAATGTTTTTACACCAAAGAAGTACAGTCTTGGTAACCAAATACAATACAAGAGAGAAGGAAAATGAACATCCTATGGATCCCTAGAAGCAATCGTCCAAAGCCCTCGAGACCGGAAGATAAGCTGCACGAAGCCTCTTCACCTCCCTCTCATAGGCTGCCTCCATATCTGCCTTCTCTTTGGCGAGTCAATCATAGTTCCTCTTCCAAAACTTGGAAGACTGAGGATGTAGAGAAGTCAATGCGTCATCAGGATCATCAATAACCTGGTGCTCAAGGAACTCTATCAAAGCATCCTTCTCTCTGATCTGCTGAAGCAACTCATCTCGTTCACGGATCCAAGCACGCGAACGGTCTTCGTCTCTCAACTCCTCTACTCCTTGGCTAGGGAGGGTTGAAGGCCCAGCCACAACCAAAGGTGTGGGTCTTGGATACTCATAAGGCATGAGGTACTCGGAAGCTCTCCTCCTAACCCAAGAGGTATAGGGTTCCAAAGCGATACAGTTCTTCGAACCTAGCTCCTTCCTTCCTTTCTTATGGATCTTGCGCCAAGCACGGACCATCCTGCCCTTCAAGCCTTGGGGATCTTTACCCTCCTGAAAGAACACACCCTCTAACAGAATGTTATTGGGTTTATCCTTTAGGGGGAACCCAAGCTGACGACGTGCCAAAATAGGGTTGTAGTTAATTCCACCGCATGTACCAAGAAGAGGTACATTGGAGAATTCACCACAAGAGTTGATAATCTGCACACCATCATATACACGGTTGTACCAAGAGATATCATCATTAGTGAGAGACATAAGTCTCGTGGACCACCGTAGACATCCTTTGTTCTCCTTGAAGGCGAGCGTCTGAGGCAAGTGCGAAATAAACCACTTGTACAACAGAGGCAAACAGCACACAATGGTACCACCGCCCTTTGCATTCCTCATATGCAAAGAGAAATAAGTGTCACCCAACAGAGTAGGAACGGGATTAAGAGTAGAGAAAATCCTAATGGCGCTCACATCCACAAACTTGTCGATGTTGGGGAACAACACTAGCCCATAGATGAGAAGTACAAATATGGCCTCAAAGGCGTCCTCACTCATGGCCTTCCCAAACATAGTAGCTTGATCAATGACGAAATCAAAAGGGAGACCTTGAATTCCACCTTTTTTAGTCATATGAGCACCAATAATAGATTCATCTATACGCAACAGATCAACAATCTCTTGAGAAGAAGGAACTCTCTCCAAGCGACTGAACGGAAACTGGTCTAGGATAGGTATGCCCACAAGATATGCATACTCCTCAAGCGTGGGCAAAACCTGGAAATCCGGAAAAGTGAAGCAACGGTACAAGGGATCATAGAACTGCACCAACACACTTATTAGACCTTCATCCACTTGAGTAGCCAGAATAGACAGAAGCTTCCCATGACGAGCCTTGAATTCCAAGGGATCTAATACATAGGATGTCAAACTTCTTAACTCTTTCAACTCGGGTTGTCTGAAACTGTACTTCTTCGTATTCCTTCTTTGCTTATCCATGTCTGAAAATTTGCAAATAGACCTCTTAAGTTCCTTGAATGTTTTCTCATTGTTGATGATATGGATGTGTATGAATGCATGAATGCATGGATGCAACAATCACACTCAAGGATCAAGCAAATCATACCACACAAAGGTCATGGGATGGATCAAGTCATCCTTAATATCAATCATCCATTTTGGTGGATTATGGTTTACACCTTATCAACACCCAAGTTCCATTTATATTAAGGATACACAAGAACGGATCAACCGCGAATCAAGGGTTTGTTGCGAGTCGCGAGCATGGAGTCTTGGTTAAGAACCACCCAAAGGGAGTGTACTATGGTTAAACCTGACAATCATGTTCTACAAGAGGTTCCCATAGTCATCATACCATCTTTCGGATATTATCGGATAAACGACTACTCGTATTCCAAAAATATTCTCAAGAGAGACTCTTATGAGTGTAGTATCGCGTAACAATCGTATCAAATCTTACACTTGAACGATCTTCGCACTACGTCCTAAAAATAGGCCAAGATGGGCGTGGTAAACTAAGGTCCTTGGCTTCTAAGGCATATATTGGAAAGAGTAATGCCTAACCACGACTACTCGTGTGATATTATTGATCCCAACATAACCTCCACCAAGTGAATGGGCTTGCAAGTCAACTTGCTAAGGAATAACTCCACACAACTCAACAAGATTATGCCATTCTCCTATCCTAAGTGCACTCGAGTTCGGGTATAGAACTCATCTCACAAAGATCACCAAGCATACAAGGAATTAATATTCAAGTAATTCAATCATTACATACAATATAGTAATCCCAAATTGCACAAAAATATGTCACAAAACAATATACAATACAATACAACAAATATGAAAAGTAGGCAAAACCCACTAGGCAAATGAATCCCCAGCAGAGTCGCCACTTTTCTGTAGCGGGGTATTCGTTACCATTAGAGATATTGACTAAATCCAAGGTAAACCATACAAGTCGAGTCGCCACCGCACTTCTATTTATCCAAAGGAATTGTTAGAAAGCGAACAAAAACCTAAAATTTTTATCGAATTAAAAACTAGTAAAAACGTCAGAGATCTGGGTAAGGAGGTTGGTTATGCAATGGGAAGGTTTTAAGCACCCAAAACATCCTAGGTACTCCTAGGGAACCCTTTTCATAAGTTTTGTTCTAGTCTAAAGGGTGTAGGTATATCTAAAGTACTATTTACTAAAAGGAAGGTTAAAAGAAAATGACTCGCAAGGATGTCGCATCCACTGCCTACGTATCTCATCTGAGTATGAGAATCAGAGTCTTCGTAGCTCGGCTACCTATGGGTTAAAGAGAAGTGCGCTCGGTAAGACGTCGCGTCTTATGCCTACGTATCTCATCTGGAATGAGAATCAGAGCAAAACGTAGTTCGGCTAACTAGGGGTTAAGGATTGCCATCTGAACATGGACTTACAAAAGAGGACACTAGTTGTTTCAAAGGAGGGTGGGTAGTGTGTTCAACGTCCTAGAAGTAGGTGTCGCAGCTTGCTGAATCGAGTCTTAGGCAGTTACCTCTTTGCAATAGAACGGACTGACATGCCACAAGATCGGAGACGCACGGAAGGTCTAAAAGTGGGGAAGCTCTGCTCTAGAGTTGTCATGCAATATGGACCTATGTGTTAGGATTTACAAAGGGGAACATTTACCTAATGTTAGCATGCAAAGAATAAGGGAACTCTACCTATGTTATCATACAAAGGGTTCTACCTAATGGGTGTTACCTAAACGAAACAAGAGTCGACGGATGGAGCGCGGAGAGGAGCTACGGATAAGGGTAGATGGTGATGCCCGAGGCAATCGACTTACAGGTAGATGGCGATGCCCGAGGCAATCGACTTACAAGAGGATGGATGAATGCGTGTAAGTTCTGTTATGTTTTGAAAATGGTTACTCGACGTTGGATCGAGCTTTTGATCTTATTTTGAAATGGTTATCGGATGTTCGTTTTAATTATTGTATTAACAGGTGACTAAAGAAATAAAGAAATAAAGAAATAAATATTATACACTTTATGGGAGAGGGGTACATTTGTTATGAATGGGGATTGTTCATGGCAAACAAACAATAAGAATATATGCCTCATACATCATACAAGTAAGCAACAATTATCAATCAGATCAGATAAATAAACAATATATAATCAAACCAAAGAATCAAATAATGGAGCATTTAAACAATGTATGGGAGTATGAGCATGTTAAATAATCAAGCAATAGAAAGCATGAATGAGAGAAACGAGTATAAAAGATAACAAATGAATCAAACAGATGAAAATATGCACACGAAGTGTCCACTGAATAATTTAATCAGGAAATGAGGTAAGGACCAAATAAAATCAAGGTAAAAGGCCTATAATACATGGCATATGAGATGAACAAGGGAGGATCAAAAGATCTCTTCAATTGCCATAAGCAATCCCTAAGTCAAATATCGATCATAAAGAAGTCAACTGAAAATTCAAGTCAACTTAAAAAATAACAAATAAATGGAAAATTAATCAAGAAAATTATGAAAAATTAAACTAAATAAGGTGGGGTCAGGACATTATCATCCCCCAAAAAGATTTTAAAAATACTGAAAATTTGCACGTGAATTAAGTAAAACAAAACATAGGTCAAACCAAAAGTCAATTAATAAGACTAGGTTAGAAATAAATCAAGAATAAATCGTAAATTAATCAAGAAAATTATGAAAAATTAAAATAAATAAGATGGGGTCAGGACATCATCATCCCCCAAAAATATTTTAAAAATAATGAAAATTGGTATGTGAATTAATTAAAATAAAATAGAAGTCAAATTAAAATTCAACCAACCAAACTAGGTCAAAAATAAATCCAAAATAAATTGAAAATGTGAAATAAAATTCCAAGAAAAGGTCAGGTTGACCATGAGACAGTGGTAAACCTTCATCCCAAAAATCAAATGCTAACAATAATTTTAAGTCATAAAAATAAAATTAATAAAAAAAAGTGTGTTAAAATGGACCATTTAGAATAATTAATTAAAATAAAATATTAATACTAAAAAAATACGGAAATAAAAATTATATAAAATTAAATAAAACGTTAAGAAAAGTGAAAAATATTTTTGGGTAATTTTATGGACGAATAAAATATTTTAAATAAGAAAAAAAAATATGAAAATGGAAGGATTAATGGTGATGAACATGGTAAGCAAGCGTAGATATATCAAAACATGGCCATGAAAGAGATGATTACCTAATGGAAAATAGAAGTGGAATGGAATCTGATATGTGATGAAGCTTTTCCTCCTTGCCACGAAATTCCAATGCTCCTTTAGGGTTAGGGTTTCAACTTCTTAAATAGGGTGGATTAGGTGTTCTCATGGGCTTTTCAATAAGTGATTTATCCATAAGAATAAAAGTGTGAAGTGAGGTGTAAAATGTTGTTATTTTGGGCCAAACTTAAGTGAGTGGATGTCCAATGCATGGCCAAAAGAGGTAAAAAAATGTGACTGGTTTGTGCAGCATGCTTAGAAAATCTGATTGGGCCAGCCAGGCCCAAAATCTGCCTAGAAAATCAAGTCATGGTGCCCAATTTAAATGAATGTATCTCTCAAACCATGGATCCAAATGAGATGATTCCAAAAGGATTTTAAAGAGGACATGGAAAGGTACAATTATTGTGAAGAAATTATTTTCAAATAATGCCTTGAAGTGCAAGAAAACTAGCCAAGAAGTCTTGACAAATTTTGATGATTTTGGACTTAGAAAAATGTCTCACTTTGACTAAGCATAACTTTCTCAATTCTAATCCAAATGGAGAAAACTTTATATCTCTAGAAAGCTTGGAACAAGAGGAACAACTTTCATGTTGGAGAAAGTTTCAAATGGAGCTTTTATCTTGATGAAAAATGGGCTTAAAGTGAGTGCAACGATCATGAAAACTTGCCCTAAATGGAAAGTCAACCATTTCCAAATTAAGTAACTTTTCCAATTCCTAATTAAATGATGAATCCATGATCCAACCTTGCTCAAATTTCACATGTAGGATCCCATGGGCATGGGTTTTGAGATTCCACTCTCAAAATGTCAAGAGTTGACTTTTCTGGCCCCACAGTTGACTTTTCGCAAACTATCTGATTCCCGATTTTGTTGATCAATTGAAGCACTTCTAGCTCAAATAAAGAGCTGATTTTTTTGTATGTAGACCCTTGTGGACATATGGAGGGCCATGGAAAAGAGTTTCACCCAAAGAATCAGAAATAAACTGATTTTATACCAAACCCTAGTTTTAGGGCAAAATGATCAGGAACTGATTACACTGATTGCCAATGGATCTTCCTTAGATAATTGTGAATCTTCCTAGGCCAAGATGCCTCTATAATCATGACATGGATGAGCTCCTCTACTTCCAACCAAACATTTCCTGTTGCAGGTAGCCATGAAACCCTAATTTCTGATTAAATCCAGATGAACAGTCTGATAGCTTTGAATCCTTCACTAATGAACTGAGGACCATAATAAGATACTTGGACCCCCCTGAGACCCTTGAGACTTGTATACTTAGAAAATGAAGTCCAATTCTCAATCTAGCTTTGTGTGGGCTCCTTCTGTTAAGGAGTGATCGATCAAAACCTGATCTCCATGTCACTAATGCAGTATGCAATGAGTATGACCTAATATGATGCTAATGAAGTGTAAAACATAATCCCATGCTTCCAGGAAAAATGAAGGGTAAATTTTGGGGTATTACACATACCAACATAAAAATGAGGGATCAAAACCTCGTAGTTCGTGGTATCTATTTCAAACTGGGTGTATTGTTTTTCACAAAAATTTAAGTTTAAAAGGCACAAAGGCCTAAAATGATTTGAATGACTTAGTTCTTTTTAGCTTTTGAAAATTTTAAGTCAAGCATAGTTAAGTTTATTTACAAATTTGATTAAGAAAATGAGTTTGAAAATGCAATGGCATAAGGCTAAAGTTTCTAGTTTGCAAAAGTGGTCAAAGTTTAGAAATCAACAAACACAAGCAAAGAAGATTTTTGAAAGGGGGGAGATATTTTGAAATTAAAGAAATGGGGAGGAGATGAAGAGACTAATCCTAAGCAAAAATTTAAAAGTTAAGAGTTGAAAAGATCTGACCAATGGGTTGCAATCCAATAGATAAGAATGTCACATAGAAACCCAAATTTCCCTTGGACTTTTAGAATCAAGCAATAAACAATACACAAAAATATCAACTTGAAGAGCAAGACATCAAATAAAGATAGCCACATCCAAGCTTAGAAACTCCATGATCTTTTTCAAATTTGCCCAAGTAGCAGATGAATTCCAAGATGCCATAAGTCACAGGTTCAAAATAATAGCTTCATAATGATGTTGTTGCAGATGAACTCAAATGGATCTTTAATGATGTATCAGATGAAGTTTCAAACTACAAGCACTTGGTTACATGAAAATTGGCATTGGCTAAGTCCTTTGCATAGGGAGTGTTGCCTAAATTCTAAGTCCAATTGTCTCAAATCAAACCAACAGTCCACACAAGATATATTTTAGGGTTTTTGTTCTTATTATGTACATTAGTGGTTAAATACCACACAAACAAACACGATATACACAAACAAAATATATCACAAAATATGGTCCAAATGGACAAAGTGAAAATGACATTAACATAAACAATTAGAATGGTATGAATAATGGCAAATGAATAAGGCTTAAAATTAAATTGCATTGAAAGTAAAGGACTTGAAATTAAATGTTAGTTGTTAATAAGTTAGAAGTTAGTATTGCTTTTGCTTTGCTTTGTTTTAAGTCATTCTTTGGAGAATACTCAACCCACTGATCATAAGCATGGATCCTTGAACCAAGACATCTTCCAAAGGAAGGAAAAAAGGCCAAGTTTCCCCATAATACCATGAAAGAGGGGATACTTACAATCTCACTAACTATAATTTTATGCCTTTTGTGTCAAAATTTAGCGCTATGTTAAGCAATCGTAATTGGCCTTATGTAGAAGTTACAACTATTTGAGGTCGGGCAATAGAATTTTGGTGTTAATGCATGTTAGAGACATAATATGATGAACTGTGCTCATGAAACATATCACACACAAAAATAATATGCAAAAGTGGGGGCCTAATTGTTGGTGTAAGCCCTAGAGGCCAATACTTTTGGTACTTGTATCGAATTATTTATTAATAATAAAAGGCTTTTTCTTTATTAATGGTTGATTAATAAAGTCCCTGGAATAGATAGTCCGTTTAATGTATTAAGTGTGACTTAATCATGAGAGCACATTAAACATAAGGACATTATTCTTAAAGTATCCGTAGTCGAGCTTAATTGTGAAGTGGGATAACATTAAAGCGTTAAGACTGTTATGTTTGTAGACTGATGATCACATCTCATGGATCATGGATAAAGAGTTATTAAGTCTTAAACATAGGTATGAATATTAAGAGTAATATTTATACCGGATTGACCCGCTATGAGAATACTATATAGAAAGTTATGCAAAGTGTCATAAGTTATTCTCATGGTGATAATGGTGTATACCACTCTTCGACCTGAAACCACTATGGAGCCTAGATGTAGAGTCGAGTGCTTTATTGCTGATCCAACGTTGTCCGTAACTGGATAACCATAAAGACAATTTATGGGTACTCCACAAAGCATGCTGAGGGACATGAGTGTCCTAGATGGAATTTGCCCATCCCGCGTAACAGGATAAATGTCTATGGGCCCAATATTGAACTGGACAAGGATGACACGGTCTATACCTTGTGTTCAATATAGACATAAGGGCAAAAGGGTAATTATACACATAATCATTATCACAGGAGGTTTTGTCAGATCACATGACATTTTCGTGTCTTGGGTAGCAGTGATGTGTTGCTAGATACCGCTCACTGTTTATTATGTTAAATACGTGATTTAATATAATTGCCAACGCCACGAAAACCTATAGGGTCACACACAAAGGACGGATTGATGAGAGATAGAGTAACTAAGGAACATCGTAAGGTACGGTGTACTTAAGTAGAATATGAAATATGGTAAGGTACCAAATACTTAAGTGATTTTGGCATATTATGAGATATGGGCCAAAATACACTTAAGTGGGCTTTTTGGCTTGAAGCCCACACAAGTGGTTCTATAAATAGAACTCTTGTGCAGAAGCATTGTATGGGAATACAACACAACTGAAGAGTTGGAATTTCGTATCTCTCTTTCTCTCACTCAAAGCCTTCATTCATAACAGCTAGCACTGCGATTGAAGGAATCTGTTCGTGTGGACTGAGTCGAGACGTTGTCATCGTTCAATGTTCGTGATCGCCCCGTGGATTTGTATCCAAGGTTTTGATCGTTACAAGAGATATGCACCAAAGGTTTGAATCGCCACAAGAGGTAACGATTCTATCACTGATCATGCCCATTCGTAAGGATCACTAAATGGAGAAAATTTTAAATTCTGCTGCGCCTTGGATGGCAATTCTCCTTCAGTGGTATCAGAGCCACTTACGAAACCATGAATCTGATAACTGTTTTTGTTCTGTATTAATATGATTAAAGACAGAATGAATTAAAGATTAAATTGAGATCGATCAAGTTATATATATGATATATGTAATCCTGATGCAAAATACATTATATATGATATAGTGTTCTCGTTTCGTTCATTCAAACACTCAATGGTTGTTTTCCTTTGAGCGATCAATGGTCATTTGCTTCTTGATCCGACATTAGTATGGTGAAGCAGTGACGTGTTGATCAATCATACTGAATCAACAATCGAGATGTGTTTGACGGTCTGAAATTAGTGCATCAGGGTTAGTGACGGCGCAAGGGTTGTGTTGTCAGAGAGTTATGCGATTGGGGTTGTGACTGCACACGAGTTGTGCTTTCTAAACACTTTTCCGAACAATGTTAACCGGTTAACGCAAGACGAAATTAAAATTTTAAGATTTTCAAACAGTGTTAACCGGTTAACGCATATGGTTAACCGGTTAACGCAAGACGGAAAACAGTTTTCCAAGAGATTTTCAAACAGTGTTAACCGGTTAACGCATTTGGTTAACCGGTTAACGCAAGGCAGAAAAGAATTTTCTAACAGTTTTTCAAACAGTGTTAACCGGTTAACGCATATGGTTAACCGGTTAACGCAAGGCAAAATTCACCCATTCGGCTAACTCGGTGCTTTAAAAGTATCAAGTGTTGATGCGAAAAGCGACATCGATTTTAAATGAATTGTTCATTAAAATGTGGTGATCGGTCGTCGAGATTTAATTTGGTTTTAATTAATTAAAGGAATTAATAATAATAATAAAGTGTTTATTATTGTCTTGTGGTGATCGGTTATGGCCTTAGTTTTCCTTTATTCTGCTTTGGGTTTTAAAATATGACTTGCGTGTCGTGCCTCTCTCTTTATCTCCCAAATGTAACTTCTTTTCTCATCTCACTCCCTCGTATGTAAAACGATTTTCTTTTTGTAATGTAATGATATGAAGAAAGCAAAGAAGTCAGTGCCAAAGGAGGACAACCTTAAAGATCTTGCTTGGAGAAGCTTAGATCGTTGTAGGTTAGCTTAGGTTCTCTCATTGGCTTGGGAGAACTATTACGCTAGGGGCCAAACTGTTTCATTATGTATGTATGTATGTTGATGCATGTGAATGTATGTTGATGCATGTGAGAGACGGTTTATATGATAAACAAGCCGGTGAGATCAGAAAAATTGCAATTCCCTCAAATTAAATATTAAGTTTATGCTTTCCAAGTTTTAACACTCATCAAGACTAGTAATGGATAATGTAGGTTTCTCCTACGCGAGGTGCATGTTCTATATTAGTAAGGTGCGATGGGATAATTGTAATATCCAACTGTTAAAACAATGGGTCAAACTTAACTAAACAAATTATAATAAGATTATAAGTGTTTAGAAGCAAGAGTTGGGAATGATCCATATGATGGATTGGAATAAGGAGTTATTCACCCAACTGAAATTTTCGAGAGTTGTATGAGATACAATTGGAAGGAGTTCCTACCTAAATAACCTAGTTTTGTGTAATCCGCCTACGCGGACTTAGAACAAAGTGAAATATGGATCTCGACCCACTAGAAAATCTTCCAACGGGATTTTCCGAATCAAGTGATGAGGGTCATTTGTTTTGAGTAAAATAGTGGGAGCATATTTAATTAAAGGCCTAATTAAATATGTCAATGATATTTATATTTTCATTAATCCTTGTGTAGATTACCATGACAACAAACACCTCTAACAACATATTACGATCAAACCTTAACAAGGAAAAATTGTCTGGGACAAATTTTCTGGATTGGTACCGAAACCTGAGGATTGTCCTCAAACATGATAAAGGGAAAGGCAAGGAAGTTGCCATACCCAAACCCACTAGTGTTGCTTTAAAGCCTAGTGGAGGCATAGAAAAAGAAGGCACCTGCTTCCATTACGGTAAGACCGGACACTGGAAGAGGAACTGCCCAAAGTACCTGGAAGATAGGAAGAATGGAGTAGAGACTCCAAATTCAGGTATTTTTGTTATTGAAAAATTTTTGTCTACTTCTGCATCATGGGTATTAGATACTGGATGCGGTTCTCACATTTGTACAAATGTGCAAGGACTAAAAGGGAGTAGAAAATTGGAAAAAGGTGAAGTCTACCTACGAGTTGGTAATGGAGCAAAGGTTGTTGCCTTAGCCGTAGGAACTTATGAATTGACTTTACCTAGTGGTTTAATAATTCAGTTAGAGAACTGTTATTACGTACCTGCAATTAGCAGGAATATTATTTCCGTTTCTTGTTTGGACAAGTTCGGTTTTTCGTTCATAATAAAGAACAATTGTTGTTCAATTTATTTGAATGATATATTCTATGCTACTGCTCAAATGAACAATGGATTATATGTCCTTGATCTTGAGATGCCAGTTTATAACATTAATACTAAAAGGATGAAACCTAATGAGTTAAATCCAACTTACCTTTGGCATTGTCGATTAGGCCACATAAATGAGAAACGCATTTCCAAACTCCATAAAGATGGACTCTTGGACTCTTTTGATTATGAATCATATAAGACATGCGGATCTTGTTTAATTGGAAAGATGACAAAGTCTCCATTCACAGGAAAAGATGAAAGAGCTAATGATCTTTTGGCCCTCATACATACTGATGTATGTGGACCACTGAACATACCATCCAGAGGAGGTTTTCAATACTTCATCACATTTACTGATGATTTCAGTAGATATGGTTATGTGTATTTAATGAAACACAAATCAGAGTCCTTTGAAAAGTTCAAGGAATTCAAAAATGAAGTACAAAACCAACTAGGTAAGAATATTAAAACTCTTCGATCAGATCGAGGTGGTGAGTATTTAAGCCTAAAGTTTGATGACCATCTGAAAGAGTGTGGGATCCTATCCCAACTCACTCCTCCTGGAACACCCCAATGGAATGGTGTGTCTGAGAGAAGAAATTGAACCCTGTTGGACATGGTCCGATCCATGATGAGTCACGCCGATCTTCCAAGCTCCTTTTGGGGACATGCGCTATTGACAGCAGCTTACACACTTAACCGTGTTCCATCCAAAAAGGTTGATAAGACACCATATGAGATATGGAGTGGTAAGAGACCACATATGTCTTACATGAAGATTTGGGGTTGCGAAGTTTATGTGAAACGACAAATTTCAACTAAGCTTGAGCCCAAATCTGACAAATGCTTATTTGTGGGGTATCCTAAAGAAACAAGACGATATTACTTCTACAATCCTTCTGAGGGAAAAGTGTTTGTCGCTCGAACTGGAGTTTTCCTAGAAAAGGATTTTATTTCTAAAGGAACCATTGGGAGGAAATTAGAGCTTGAAGAAATTCAAGAATCACAAAGCATCAATACACCTATGGAGGAATTAGAGCAGGAAACACAAGTGGTTGTGGAAGAGCAATCTGCTTTAGTAGAACAAAACCAGCGTAGGTCAGGCAGGATACGTCACCTACCTGAGAGATATGGATATCTCATAATAGATCAAGGTGATATATTACTCATGGATCAAGATGAGCCTGTGACCTACCAAGAGGCCATAATTGGTCCCGAGTCTGAGAAGTGGCTAGAAGCCATGAAATTCGAAATAGATTCCATGTACACAAACCAAGTTTGGACCTTGGTAGAGCCTCCTGTAGGAGTTAATCCTATAGGATGCAAGTGGGTCTTTAAAAAAAAGACTGACATGGATGGTAAGGTACATACCTATAAGGCAAGACTGGTTGCAAAAGGATATAAACAAATTCATGGGGTTGACTATGATGAAACCTTTTCACCAGTTGCAATGCTTAAATCTGTTCGGATTTTACTTGCTATCGTTGCATATCATGATTATGAAATATGGCAGATGGATGTCAAAACTGCTTTCCTTAATGGGAATCTTCTTGAGGATGTGTACATGACACAGCCTGAAGAATTTGACATACCAGAAGAAGCCCAAAAGATATGTAAGCTACAAAGATCAATCTATGGATTGAAGCAAGCTTCCAGAAGCTGGAATCTTCGTTTTGATGAAACGGTAAAACAATATGGATTCATCAAGAACGAAGATGAGCCTTGTGTCTACAAGAAGGTTAGTGGGAGCATGATCGTTTTCCTGGTATTATATGTAGATGACATATTACTCATTGGAAACGATGTCCCTACCCTGCAACAAGTAAAGACTTGGTTGGGGAAATGCTTTTCTATGAAGGACCTAGGTGAAGCAGCCTATATATTAGGAATCAAAATCTATAGAGATAGATCACGAAAACTGCTAGGCCTAAGTCAGAGTACATACATAGACAAAGTGCTGAGACGCTTTAATATGCATGATTCCAAGAAAGGATTCATACCTATGCAACATGGCATGTGTCTATCAAAAACACAATCCCCTTCAACTAAGGAAGAAAGGGATCGCATGAATAAGATTCCATATGCATCTCCAATAGGATCTATCATGTATGCCATGTTATGTACTCGACCAGATGTCTCGTATGCTTTAAGTGCAACGAGTAGGTACCAATCTGATCCTGGTGATGTCCATTGGGTAGTTGTCAAGAATATCCTTAAGTACTTGAGAAGGACTAAGGACTCATTCTTGATATATGGAGGTCAGGAAGATTTGGCTGTAATTGGTTACACCGATGCTAGCTTCCAGACAGATAAGGATGACTTTAGATCGCAATCTGGTTATGTGTTTTGCTTGAACGGTGGCGCTGTGAGCTGGAAAAGTTCAAAGCAAGATACAGTTGTTGATTCTACAAGCGAGGCCGAGTATATTGCTGCCTCAATTGCAGCAAAGGAAGTTGTTTGGATCAAAAAGTTCATTAGTGAACTTGGCATAGTCCCTAGCATTGTGGATCCTATTGGTCTCTATTGTGATAACAATGGTGCTATCGCACAAGCTAAGGAGCCTAGATCTCACCAACGATCCAAGCACATACTCAGGCGTTATCATCTCATTCGAGAGATAATAGATAAAGGAGATGTGAAAATATGTAGAGTACCTACACTTGACAATATTGCTGACCCACTAACAAAGCCTCTTGCGCAGCAGAAGCATGATGGCCATACTAGATCAATGGGCATTAGGGGAATGCCTGATTGGCTCTAGTGCTAGTGGGAGATTGTTGGTGTAAGCCCTAGAGGCCAATACTTTTGGTACTTGTATCGAATTATTTATTAATAATAAAAGGCTTTTTCTTTATTAATGGTTGATTAATAAAGTCCCTAGAATAGATAGTCCGTTTAATGTATTAAGTGTGACTTAATCATGAGAGCACATTAAACATAAGGACACTATTCTTAAAGTATCAGTAGTCGAGCTTTATTGTGAAGTGGGATAACATTAAAGCATTAAGACTATTATGTTTGTAGACTGATGATCACATCTCATGGATCATGGATAAAGAGTTATCAAGTCTTAAACATAGGTATGAATATTAAGAGTAATATTTATACCGGATTGACCCGCTATGAGAATACTATATAGAAAGTTATGCAAAGTGTCATAAGTTATTCTCATGGTGATAATGGTGTATACCACTCTTCGACCTGAAACCACTATGGACCCTAGATGTAGAGTCAAGTGCTTTATTGCTGATCCAACATTGTCCGTAACTAGATAACCATAAAGACAGTTGAAATTAAAGAAACACAAGCAAAGAAGATTTTTGAAAGGGGGGAGATATTTTGAAATTAAAGAAATGGGGAGGAGATGAAGAGACTAATGCTAAGCAAAAATTTAAAAGTTAAGAGTTGAAAAGATCTGACCAATGGGCTGCAATCCAATAGACAAGAATGTCACATAGAAACCCAAATTTCCCTTGGACTTTTAGAATCAAGCAATAAACAATACACAAAAATATCAACTTGAAGAGCAAGACATCAAATAAAGATAGCCACATCCAAGCTTAGAAACTCCATGATCTTTTTCAAATTTGCCCAAGTAGCAGATGAATTCCAAGATGCCATAAGTCACAGGTTCAAAATAATAGCTTCATAATGATGTTGTTGCAGATGAACTCAAATGGATCTTTAATGATGTATCAGATGAAGTTTCAAACTACAAGCACTTGGTTACATGAAAATTGGCATTGGCCAAGTCCTTTGCATAGGCAGTGTTGCCTAAATTCTAAGTCCAATTGTCTCAAATCAAACCAACAGTCCACACAAGATATATTTTAGGGTTTTTGTTCTTATTATGTACATTAGTGGTTAAATACCACACAAACAAACACGATATACACAAACAAAATATATCACAAAATATAGTCCAAATGGACAAAGTGAAAATGACATTAACATAAACAATTAGAATGGTATGAATAAAGGCAAATGAATAAGGCTTAAAATTAAATTGCATTGAAAGTAAGGGACTTGAAATTAAATGTTAGTTGTTAATAAGTTAGAAGTTAGTATTGCTTTTGCTTTGCTTTATTTTAAGTCATTCTTTGGAGAATACTCAACCCACTGATCATAAGCATGGATCCTTGAACCAAGACATCTTCCAAAGAAAGGAAAAAAGGCCAAGTTTCCCCATAATACCATGAAATAGGGGATACTTACAATCTCACTAACTATAATTTTATGCCTTTTGTGTCAAAATTTAGCGCTATGTTAAGCAATCGTAATTGGCCTTATGTAGAAGTTACAACTATTTGAGGTCGGGCAATAGAATTTTGGTGTTAATGCATGTTAGAGACATAGTATGATGAACTGTGCTCATGAAACATACCACACACAAAAATAATATGCAAAAGTGGGGGCCTAATTGTTGGTGTAAGCCCTAGAGGCCAATACTTTTGGTACTTGTATCGAATTATTTATTAATAATAAAAGGCTTTTTCTTTATTAATGGTTGATTAATAAAGTCCTTGGAATAGATAGTCCGTTTAATGTATTAAGTGTGACTTAATCATGAGAGCACATTAAACATAAGGACAGTATTCTTAAAGTATCTGTAGTCGAGCTTAATTGTGAAGTGGGATAACATTAAAGCATTAAGACTATTATGTTTGTAGACTGATGATCACATCTCATGGATCATGGATAAAGAGTTATTAAGTCTTAAACATAGGTATGAATATTAAGAGTAATATTTATACCGGATTGACCCGCTATGAGAATACTATATAGAAAGTTATGCAAAGTGTCATAAGTTATTCTCATGGTGATAATGGTGTATACCACTCTTCGACCTGAAACCACTATGGACCCTAGATGTAGAGTCGAGTGCTTTATTGCTGATCCAACATTGTCCGTAATTGGATAACCATAAAGACAATTGATGGGTACTCCACAAAGCATGCTGAGGGACATAAGTGTCCTAGATGGAATTTTCCCATCCTGCGTAACAGGATAAATGTCTATGGGCCCAATATTGAACTGGACAAGGATGACACGGTCTATACCTTGTGTTCAATATAGACATAAGGGCAAAAGGGTAATTATACACATAATCATTATCACAGGAGGTTTTGTCAGATCACATGACATTTTCGTGTCTTGGGTAGCAGTGATGTGTTGCTAGATACCGCTCACTGTTTATTATGTTAAATACGTGATTTAATATAATTGCCAACGCCACGGAAACCTATAGGGTCACACACAAAGGACATATTGATGAGAGATAGAGTAACTAAGGAACATCGTAAGGTACAGTGTACTTAAGTAGAATACGAAATATGGTAAGGTACCAAATACTTAAGTGATTTTGGCATATTATGAGATATGGGCCAAAATACACTTAAGTGGGCTTTTTGGCTTGAAGCCCACACAAGTGGTTCTATAAATAGAACTCTTGTGCAAAAGCATTGTATGGGAATACAACACAACTGAAGAGTTGGAATTTCGTATCTCTCTTTCTCTCACTCAAAGCCTTCATTCATAACAGCTAGCACTACGATTGAAGGAATCTGTTCGTGTGGACTGAGTAGAGACGTTGTCATCGTTCAACGTTCGTGATCGCCCCGTGGATTTGTATCCAAGGTTTTGATCGTTACAAGAGATCTGCACCAAAGGTTTGAATCGCCACAAGAGGTAACGATTCTATCACTGATCATGCCCATTCGTAAGGACCTTGGAGAAAAAATTTCAGAATTTTTGGAAACTTAAAAGTATTTTTAAACAATTAAAAATATTCACAAAATCAATTAAATCATGAAAAATATTAATAATTATCCAAAACATAATTTTAATTCTAAATATGAAAGAAGATTTTATTTAAAATTTTTTGGTGAAACTCTCATATTTTTTGGATCAATATTAAAATTAATATGAATTAATGAAAATCAAAGGAATAAAAATTAAAATAAAAAAATAAACAAAACGTGGACCACTTGATCTCCCTCATTAATTGAGGTGGCAGATCAAGTGGATCTGAGCGCGCGTTCCACCATACACCAAGTCAAATGTTCCACACGCGTGGTAATCACTTTGGACGTCTCAGATTAAAACATTTTAAAACGCATGAATGATTTTGAACCGTGCCACATCACTGCCGGAGCCAAAGGCCGGTCATCTTCTTCGATGACCCTGGCCGGACTGGTTTAATCATCACCATAACATAAATGAAAAAGGAGGACATGACCTGAAAGATAAAATGACGTAGATCACGAATATCACCTCAATTTTAACTAACTCCAAATATATAGAGAGAGATATATGAAGTTGAATTTTGAGGTGTGTCAACTGAGTTGCTTCGATTTAACCTCAAAGTAACTCAATATTCTTGCATACATTGGTAGGACTTCAGACAATCAAAGATCCAAGAGAATTGACGAGAATTGAGTGAGAATCGAAGAGAAGAAAAAATCTGGAAAATACCTTCAATGTTGGACAGAACTTGATCTCTCTTGCTTCAATTTGTGTTTGATCTTGCTCAGGTAGCTTGCAAAAATGGCTTAGGGTTAATACAAAGCTTTGGATCCTGGAGTTTTTGAATCTCCAAATAGTGAGATTCAAACTCAATTTTCAAATGAAAACTATCAGGTTTTCCTTTCAATTGTGAGGGTTTCAAGTATGGAGGCAAAGTTGGCGCGCAAGGATCCTTTGAAATATGCACAGAAGGTCTCTATTTATAGCAAAATGGAATGTTATTTGCACACTTGGAAATTTGTCCAAATTTAGCAATGCCATGTTCATGCTTGCATAGGCGTGTACAGGCCCATGAAGCAATCAATTAAGTCCAAAATCAACTATGCTGAGGTCTGAATGAGGCTTGAATGGCAAGGCAAAGTTAAATGATCATTTGAAGCTTGAATCTTGCCAATTGATACAGCTATGTTTACACCATACGTAGACCCCTCAAACTTCATCCAAAATGAATGAATTAGGACTCTTTGGAAAACTTAGATCAAGAGGAACAACTCTTATGTTGAACATTTTTCCATTTGGAACTTGTATCATGGTGAATTTTGAGGTGGAAGTTTGGAAATTTCAACATGTTGAAAAAATTTCTAAGTGTCAAGTCATATACTTCATTATTCCATCTTGCTTAACTTTTTATATGAGCTCCAAATGAGAAAAGTGTATTCAACAAAGTTGTATCTCTTTCAAAGAAATTCAAAATGATCACCAATTTGACATCATTTAGATTTAGAATAAGTGAGTTATGCATTTTTTAAGTTTAGGAAAATCACTTGTTCAATGGTATTGGTCCAAAAGGACCTATAATGTTTCCTCATATCACATGCTCATAAAAGTTGAATTAGATTTCACTCCAAACATAAACATTAAAGTAGACATATTTAATTTGATTGTGAAACTTGGAAATCTTTCATCTCATAAAAAATGAGCAAGTTATGGCCTTGGAGAGTTGACTTTCAAATTAGAGTTTAGACAAAATGATCTATAATATTTCAACATAGAAAATGACTTTCCAAGAAAAATTAGCTCTAGAATTCAACATGAAAGTTGTTTGGAATGTTATTTATAGTAACATTTCTCTTGGAATTATTTTCATATGATGCAAATTTTAGGAGATAGGGTCTAGGGAGACCCGGTTTTGATTAGATGAATTCATCTGGCCAACCACCATCAACCAACTTGCTAACTTACAATTCTCTTGACTTTTTAGGATCATGGTAGATAATATATGCATAATATGATGAATTTTGAAGTTTCCCTTGAGAAATTTGATCAATTGGTGAGGAAGCTTGTTGTAGAAGTTACTCAAGATACCCAGACAAACTAGGGTTTCCAAGGCAAACCAACTCCAAACTCTTGAAGAAATCTTGATAAAAATAAAATGTAAAGATAATGGGGATTCATATATGATGCTTAGAGATATTGTGGATCATTCCTTGGTTGTGCTCTTAGCAATGAGGGTCTTAAACCCTATATGTGAATCATGATAGATCAATGGTGATCATGCCCTACCTACAAAAGAGTTAGGCAAATGCAAAGACATATTCGGTATTTTGGTTAGCAAAAATGATAATATACAAGTATGATACAATCACATGGTGCTTGGTGATATCTCCCAAAACAAACCCAATTAAAGAGGGGTAAGGAGGATGCCAAGGTATGATCCCAATGCTAATGCATATGATGAAATTGCATGAGGGATCTTAGGGTCAAAATTGGGGTCTTACACATACCTATGCAACATGGCCTGTGTCTATCAAAAAAACAATCCCCTTCAACTAAGGAAGAAAGGGATCGCATAAATAAGATTCCATATGCATCTGCAATAGGATTTATCATGTATGTCATGTTACGTACTCGACCAGATGTCTCGTATGCTTTAAGTGCAACGAGTAGGTACCAATCTGATCTCGATGATGCTCATTGGGTAGCTGTCAAGAATATCCTTAAGTATTTGAGAAGGACTAAGGACTCATTCTTGATATATGAAGGTCAGGAAAAGATTACTATAATTGGATACACCGATGTTAGCTTCCAGACAGATAAGGATGACTTTAGATCGCAATCTGGTTATGTGTTTTGCTTAAACGGTGGCGCTGTGAGTTGGAAAAGTTCAAAGCAAGATACAGTTGTTGATTCTACAACCGAGGCCGAGTATATTGATGCCTCAAGTGCAGCAAAGGAAGCTGTTTGGATCAAAAAGTTCATTAGTGAACTTGGCATAGTTCCTAGCATTGTGGATCCCATTAATCTCTATTGTGATAACAATGGTGCTATTGCACAAGCTAAGGAGACTAGATCTCACCAACAATCCAAACACATATTTAGGCATTATCACCTCATTCGAGAGATAATAGATAGAGGAAATGTGAAAATATGCAGAGTACCTACACATGACAATATTGTTGGCCCACTGGCAAAGCCTCTTATGCAGCAGAAGCATGATGGCCATACTAGATCTATGGGCATTAGGGGTATGTCTGATTGACTCTAGTGTTAGTGGTAGATTGTTGGTGTAAGCCCTAGAGGCCAATACTTTTGGTACTTACGTCGAATTATTTATTAATAATAAAAGGATTTTTTCTTTATTATGTTTGTTTAATAAAGTCCCTAGAATAGCTAGTCCGTTTAATGTATCAAGTGTGACTTAATCATGAGATCCCATTAAACATAAGGACATTATTCTTAAAGTATCTGTAGTCGAGCTTTCTTGTGAAGTGGGATAACATTAAATTATTAAGACTACTATGTATATAGACTGATGATCGCATCTCATGGATCATGGATAAGGAGTTATCAAGTCTTAAACATAGGTATGAATATTAGGAGTAATATTTATACTGGATTTACCCGCTATGAGAATACTATATAGAATGTTATGCAAAGTGTCATAAGTTATTCTCATGGTGATATTGGTGTATACCATCCTTTGACCAGAAACCACTATGGACCCTAGATGTAAAGTCGAGTACTTTATTGCTGATCAAACGTTGCCAATAACTGGATGGCTATACAGACAGTTGATGGGTACTCCATGAAGCATATTGAGGGACATGAGTGACCTAGATGAAATTTGCCTATCCTGCGTAACAGGATAAATGTCTAAGGGTCCAATATTAAACTGGACAAGGATGACACGGCCTATGCCTTGTGTTCAATATAGACATAAGGGTAAAAGGGAAATTGTACACACAAGTATTATCACAAAATGATTTTTCATATCACATGACATTTTCGTGTCTTGGGTAGCAGTGATGTGTTGCTAGATATCGCTCACTATTTATTATGTTAAATACGTGATTTAATCCAATTGCCAATGCCGCGAAAACCTACAGGGTCACACACAAAAGGACGGATTGATGAGAGATATATTAAATAAGGAACACCATAAGGTACGGCGAACTTAAGTGAATTGTAGAACATCGTAAGGTACGGTGCACTTAAGTAGAATACGAAATATGGTAAGGTACCACGCGCTTAAGTGATTTTGGTTTATCATAAGATATAAGCCACATACACTTAAGTGAGCTTTTTAGCTTACAGCCCACACAAGTGGTTCTATAAATAGAACCCTTGTGCAGAAGCATTTGTTCAGATGAAATTTTGTTTCTCTCTCTCTCTCTCTCTCTCTCTCACTCAAAGCCTTCATTCATAGCAGCTAGCACTGAGACTGAAGGAATCCGTTCGTGTGAACTGAGTAGAGGCGTTGTCACCATTCAATGTTTGTGATCTCTCCTTAGATCTACATCAAAGGTTTCAATAGCCACAAGAGGTAACAATTATATCATTGATCATGCCCATTCGTAAGGATCACTAAAGGAGAAAAATTTTAATTCCGTTGCGTTTTGGATCGCTATTCTCCTTCAAAATCATCATTGATTGGCACTTGTTCGGGTTCTAGGTCCTCAATCCTAGAGAGATTATCTGCTACCACGTTTTCAGTGCCTCTCTTATCTTTGATTTCTAAATCAAATTCTTGTAAAAGTAGAATCCACCTTAAAAGTCTTGGTTTAGTATCCTTATTACTTAACAGATACCTAATTGCGGCATGGTCGGTATAGACGATTATCTTTGCTCCCACTAAGTAGGAACGAAATTTATCCAAAGCGAACACAACGACCAGGAGTTCCTTTTCTATGGTCGCGTAGTTCATATGCGCGTTGTCTAAGGTTCTCTTGCATAGTAAATCGTATGAAGCTTTTTATCCTTTCTTTGTCCTAAGACATCGCCAACAGCATAGTCACTAGCGTCACACATTATTTCAAATGGTTTACTCCAATAAGGTGGTTGCATAATAGGGCCTATAATGAGAGCATTTTTCAGATATTTGAATGCTTTTAAGCAATCTTCATCAAATATGAATTCAACATCTTTCATTAGTAATCCCATTAGCGGTTTGGTTATTTTAGAGAAATCTTTAATGAATCAGCGGTAAAAACCAGTGTGTCCTAAGAAACTGTGAATTTCTCTAACCGTTTTCGGAGGTTTAAGATTTTCTATAATTTCTATTTTTGCTTTATCCACTTCAATTCCTCGGTCAGATACAACATGTCCAAGTACGATTCCTTGTCGGACCATGAAATTGCATTTTTCCCAATTTAATACGAGATTGACTTTAACGCATCTTTCAAGTGCCATTTCTAGGTTCGAAATACATCCTTCAAAACTTTGCCCATAAACAGAGAAGTCGTCCATAACCACTTCCATTACATCGTCTCTAAAATCATTAAAGATCGACATCATACATCTCTAAAATGTTGCAGGTGTGTTACACAGTCCAAACGACATTCTTCGATAAGCGAACATACCATAAGAACAAGTGAATGTAGTCTTTTCTTGGTCATCAGGATGAAGAGGCATTTGGAAGAATCCCGAGTATCCGTCTAAATAACAGAAATGAGAATGTTTAGTCAGTAGTTCAAGCATTTGATCAATGAAAGGCAATGGAAAATGATCTTTACGAGTGGCTTTATTCAGTTTTCTATAGTCTATGCACATCCTCCATCCAGATTGAATTCGTTTAGCTATGGATTCGCCCTAACACCTCCCTTCTTTGGTACAACATGTACTAGGCTGACCTAATTACTGTCAGATATCGGGTATATAATTCCTACTTCTAATAGCTTTTGTACCTCCTTTTTGACTACATCACTCAAGATAGGATTTATTCTTCTCTGGTGTTCTCTAGAGGGTTTACAGTCTTCCACTAGCATAATGTGATGCATACATATAGAGGGGCTTATTCCTTTTATGTACGAGATGTTATAGCCTAAAGTTGTTGGATACTTTCTTAAGACATGAAGTAATTTTCCGGTTTCTATTTGTCCTAAGTCAGCGTTGACTATTACTGGTCGTTCAAGTTCAGTGTCTAGGAATTCATACCTTAGGTCTTTGGGTAGTGTTTTAAGTTCTACATAAGTTTTCTTTTGGCATGGCATTGGATTTAGCGTTAGTGTTAGACATTCCCTCCGACTGTCATCTACGTATGGCTCATGCCAATTATCATCTTTGAATATAGGAGGCGCTGGAATCTTTAGTGCTTCAGTATACTTAGATGGTTCCCTCTCCATTTCTTTCACACATTCGTCGACGACGTCTAAGAGACAACATGAATCTTCTATAGTTGGTTCATGTAAGAATTAAGCTAAAATAAATTCGATTTTTTCTTCCCCAACTTCGAAATTTAGCTTTCCTTTCTTGACATCTATGATGGCTTCAGATGTGGCTAAAAAGGGTCTTTCTAAAATAATAGGGATGTGGGAATCCTCCTTTATATCCATTATTACAAAGTCGGTGGGAATGTAGAATTGACCTATACAATGTTCTCTAGCATACCTATTAGAAATTTAACAGAATTGTCAGCTAGTTGTAGAGACATCTTCGTTGGTCTTAGTTCTCCTAAATTGAGTTTTTTGCATGTGGATAAAGGGATTAAACTAACAATGGCTCCTAAGTCGCATAAAGCTTTGTCTATGATAAACTTTTCGATTACACATGGTATGAAAAAACTACCAGGGTCTTTAATCTTAAGAGGTGTGTTGTTTTGAATAATAGCGCTACACTCAACAGTGAGCATAATGGCTTCGTTATCCTCAAGCTTTTTCTTATTAGATAATATTTCTTTAAGGAATTTAGCATATTAAGGCATTTGCATAATGGTATAGTGATATTAAGATGCTTCAGAAGTTCTACTGTCGCATCACGCGAAAAACCGGCGGGAAAAGAAAGAACAACAGAGTCGCCACCGTGCGTTATTTATCCCAAAAGAGGGAAAGGAAACGCTCGAAGTAAACCTAGGAAAGAACATGGTCTCGCGACCAAAAGAATGGGTTCGGGAGTCGGTTATGCGAAGGGAAGGTGTTAGGCACCCTACGCATCCGTAGTACCCTACGGGATCCACGCACAGAAGGAAGGATAAATTGGTTGCTAAACACTGCTCAAAACTCACACACACAACTGAAAGAAACGAAAGAGACTGACTGAAACTGACTCGGCAGGATGTCGCATCCTGGGCCTACTTAGTCTATTAGGCATAGACATCAGAGTCGAAGTAGTTCGGACTGGGGAAACGACACATGCTCGCTAGGATGTCGCATCCTAGGCATACGTATCTTCTCGGACGAGAGAAGAATCAGAGCATTCGTAGCTCGGCTGACACGCACACAAACAAACAGGACACACACAGGCAAACGTGGAGCCCGACTGCCAATCACTGGACTTATGTCAGCATCCGAACCTAAAACACACGCAAAGAGGCAAACATGGAGCCCAAATGCCAATCACTGGACTTACATTGACATCCGAACCTAAACAACACAACAGATAGATAGGGAGTCGGGGACTCAGCCTACAACTGTCAAACAAACACAAAAGAAAAGAAAAGACGCCCGGAGAGATCAGCTCAATCTCCTGCCTACATACTTCATCTGGTATGAAGATCAGGGCGATGTAGTTCCCCTACGCAGGGACAAAGGTTCTAGCCTAACCAGATAACAGAGGGAGACACAACACTAGGGAGACTACGACTCGAGCCTAGATGTTGTCATGCAAAGTCAACCCTAAGTTAAGGTTTCTAGCTAAATGGCACAAGGGCCAACCTATCCTAGACAAGGCTTGCACAGGAAGCAAGGGTCTCGATTGCAACTAGGGCAAGAGAAAGAGGAGGTCTCGATCGCAACGAGGGCGAGAGAAAAGAATTAGTGTTAGTTGTTAGTCAAACTCGGCAAGACATCGCGTCTCGTGCCTACGTATCTCACCTGAACATGAGAATCAGAGTTGCCGTAGTTCGGCCGGCAGGGAACAAAGGTCTCGATTGCAACTAGGGCAAGAGAAAGGGAAAGTCTCGATCGCAACGAGGGCGAGAGAAAGGATCGCAACGAGGGCGAAAACAAATAAGGATTAACTGTTAGTCAAACTCGACAAGACATCGCATCTCGTGCCTACGTATCTCACCTGGACATGAGAATCAGAGTCGCCGTAGTTCGGCTAAACAACTCTAAACATGGCTCACACAGGAAGCAAGCCACACAGACTTGACTTGCACAAGGGCGAATCAAGCACAACCTACCTTGCACAAGGGCAAGCCTAAGCTACACCTAAAGAGGCAAAGCAAACAGGCAATCACAGGAAGCACACTCTATATGCATACAAGAGGCTCAAGCAAAAGGTTAGGCACTAGGGCCAACTGGAATAGGGTAAGTGTTGCTCTTAACCTTGCCATTGAGAGGCTAAGGTGAAGCAGATGAATAGGAGATGAGGGGTGTGCCTCATTGCTTCTATCCCTAATCAGGGAGAGCATCAAATAATAGAAAGTGGGGGAGTTCAGAAGGATGGAACTCTCTCCCCATTATTGACTCGATTGATCTTGGGTTTTTATCTCGATGCTTCAACAATGTGATGGGAGCAAAGAGAGGACACACTGAATAGTGGGGGATAGATTACTTATCCCTACCTTCCACCAATTGCCTTACTTGAAGGACTTTTCCTGCTTGGGACAATTTTAAACACACACAAGCATTGCCTCTTAAGGAGGACTTCAGACAGTTTGCCCGGTCAAATAACAGACCGGGTCTCCAGACTACATGAAGTAAAAGAGATTATACCTCAAGCAAGTTGCTAAAAAGCAAAGCAAAGCAAGTTCAGAGAACTTAAGCAACTAAAGTACCTGAAAAAGTCAAAACAATCAGCAAACAGTTCAAAAGTTTAAATCAAAAGGAATTGGTAAACAGTCAACACAGATGGTCAACTGTGCAAGGCATAAGACTCAAACACATGAATCAAACCTACAAAACAAAGGTTAGCATATGATAAAACAATCAAGTTCAAACAAGTTTGAATGATCTTTGAGGCATTGGTGCTTAACCTGAAACAGGAACTCAATTGTAAGCTCAAAAGACCACTAGGACTAGCCTAGGGTCAAAGATGAAAGAAAAAGTCAAGGCAGCCAAGAAAAGTCAACCAAAACCAAAGTCAAACATTTGAGAAGCTATCACAATTGGGCCCACATTCAAATCATGCATTATGATCATTTCATGAACATTTGAAGTCACAGTAAGGCAAAGGAACGCATACAAAAGTCAACAGAATGACTTGCATCAAAAGTCAACCCAAACATTTTCAAAAATCATCAAATAAATCACACTCAATCCTAACATCTAACATGGTACACATGTAAAATTTCATGGCATTTGGATGAGAGGAAGGCAGTCAATGAAAATCAAGAAGTCAAACCAAATCTAAGCATGCACAATGAAGGTCAACAAACATGAGTCAACTTCAAAAAATCATAACAAATTGAAAACAGAAGAGAAATGAATGAGATTAACACCAATGCAAAGCTTGAGATGTCTAGTTATCACATATGAAATTTCATGGACATACAATATGATTTGAGAATTTCACAAAAGATTTGGCAACATGTATCACATAAAGTCAACAAATGACTAAGCATGAAAGAAAATTCTCAAATAAATTGGAAACAGAACAATTAATTCCAGGAAAATTCATACACAAACTAGACATGTGATAGATCATTCATGAAAAATTTCAAGTTGTTTGGAGGCCAGGAAGTGTGTGAACAAAAAAACATGAAAATGCATATCATTGGTGTGACACAAATTGACACACCCTAGTTCACAAATTCACAACTAGCAAACCACAAATGAGAAATGTATAAACTCTACATGGAAACAAAGGTCAATGTGTCTAGTTTCACCACAAAAAGTTTCAAGCTCATTGGACACAACATGAGTATTTCACAATTGAAATGGCAAGAGATATCATTTGAGCATGCATGTTGGAAAACCAATTATCAATAAAAATCCAACCAATGAAAAATTTATTAAAATTCATAATCAAATACTAGACTTAATCATGAACATGATGGGAAAAATTTCAGGATTTTTGGATGAAAATTGAGAAAGAAATTAATTGTGGAAGTTGGATGAATAATTGGGATGAACATGAACAAGATAGCATGATATGGAGTCAAACATGGTCAACCGATGGCATTTGTGTAATTCCCGCGGTCACTTATTGAAGTGCTGCGTTTTGGGCAAGGCAAATAAAATGTTTTGATTGGCTCTCAGCCAATAGAACAGTAACGAGCCAATCAACTCAAATTCTGGGTTTAAGAAAAACCCTAGGGTTTCTAACAGCATGGCCAAGGCATTGTTCTTCATGTAATCGATCAAAACTACCACCAAGTAAACAGCAACATGTCACATAACAAATCATGCAGCAATCAAGTAGCCACAAACCACACACAACAGCCACAAACCATATGGATTTCTGGGCATATTCAAAACAGCAGCAGGGCATACATTCATCATCCAATGTTCATCATGTTTAATCAAAATTCGAATGGCATGGCAAGCATCAAGGCAACAATGTTCATGCAGCAACAAACAGCCATATCCAAACACAACCAACACAATCCATATGAATTTTCTGGGAATTCTTTAGGGTTTTAGAACAACAGCAGGACATATGTTCATTGTGTTATTGCCAACATTAAAACAACATTCAAACACCAACAGGCAAGCAGCATGGCAACTAACAATATTCTTCATGATATAAACAACAGAACCACAAGCAGGAACATTTCTGGACAGGGTTTCCTAAACTGCAGCAAGCATTCATCATCATCATGCATTCGACCAAGAACAAAAAATTCCAGAAACAGCAATCAAGCATACAAATAGCATCATCAAATAACCCTTAACACAAATATGACTCCTATTTTTAGTAAATCATCTTGGACAAACCAGACCGATAGAAAACATATCTGCACCCAAAGATGAAAATCCAGATTTCTTGGCCATGACACAACCATTTTAAACATGCTTTAGTTCTTTAGAATCAGCACAACACAAACTAGCTAAAACATGGCATGGCATGGTAAAAGGAGAAGGTCGATTACTTACTTGTTTTGGAAGAGAATCGAGCAACAGCTGTGCTTTGGGTGATGCAAGCTCCAACAGGGGTCTACTATGTTTGGAAATGAAGGAACCTCGAAGGATTTCAGCTCAAACTTGCTTGAGACTTCCACATCTTGATTTCACCATGACTGGTCCCTCGAAGAACAGAGTTAGAAAATGGCAGTCCAGCTGTGATTTTGTGGTTGGAACAAGCTCAATGTTGATAATGGACGATGGAGAAAAACAAGAGGAAGCTCGAGGGTTTGGAGGATTTGACAGAAATTCTCAAAATGCAAAATGCAAGAGTGAGAGAATCAGAGTGTTTTTGTCTGTGGCTGCTGCTTCTAGGGTTCAAAATGAGCAGAAAAAGTTGCTTATATTGTCTGTTTAAGGTTGGTTTAACAAGTGCTAAACTGGTTTTGTTAAAAAGAAGCATTTTGCATTTTGCTAATTTGGAAACAAGTGGATAGTGGAGGTGTGAATTATGCACGGTTTTGGGCTTGGACAGGCTGTACACAGATCAGGTTTTTGCTGTTTTGCATCTGCTTGTGGTTTACTAACATTGCCTTGCTCAAATGAAACTAATTGTACCATTTGCCAATTCTTGCATAAGTGTAAAATGGAGGTGTGAGTTTGGTTGAAATGGGCCTCACAACAGGCTGCTACTGACCCTTGCCAATTGCTGTTTGTTGTTGCTCATAAAGTGCTGCACTTTGTTTTGTTCAAAATGAAGTAATTGCATTATTTGCCAATTTTCAAGTTTTGCACTTTGGTCCATAATGATGGTGTAATGGTGGTATGAACATGATTTAGGGCTTGGAGCAAATCACAAATATGATTTAACACATTTCCCAATTGGTCAAATTAAGAAAAAGTCAAAGAATCAAAAAGTCAAAGTTTGGTCAAACTTGTCTTTTTAATGGAATAGGTCCAAAAATGCCATTTTGAATGGTAGGGTTTTGATGAATGAAATTTATATTTTTGGAAAGAGGAGGAAAAATGTGGTTTGTAGGAAAAAACCCCACCAAATTTGGCCTTATGGTTTGAGAGATATGGCTCTTTGAAGTTCACAAATTTCTGAAATTGAATTGATCATATCTTGACAACCACACATGGGATTTGAGAGTTCTTGGACTTTTTGAAAATGGGAGAACAAGATCTTCAACTTTCATGTTGGGCAAAAATTCATTTGAAGCTTGTATCATGATGCAAGTTGAGGATCAAGAAGTTTCTATTTTTGGCAGTTGAAATTACAGGTCCACTTTCTATTTCTGGAAATTTTCTGATTGGCTTCAAATTCTTCCATGATGTTGATTGCCATAACATATGAGGCCTATTAGGACATGAATAAGCTCTCTCAGACCATTTCCCTCCATCAAAACCATAAAATCAACCACAGTTGACCAACTTTGACTTTTCTAGGGTTTTGGACTGACTGTGCACTTCTGATGAATTCCAAACCCTAATTCCTTGAGACCTTGACTTCAAATGATGTCCCAAGTTGTATGGATTCTTGATTATTGATCATGGTGCCCAAATTCCACAAGAATGGCCACCATCCACTGCTTTGACTGACTGTTGACTTTCTAGGGTTTTTGCCTGGCTATGCATGAACTGATGACCTCTGAGCCTTCAACCCTTGACTTGAACACTTCAAATGGACCTCCAAGTCATGTGAACTTGTTGGACAAACCCTAGGGCTTTGATTCCTTGAGAAACACCCTTGCTTGATTGGTGGATTGATCTCCTGATCAGTTTGACCTAATTCTTGATTGCTTGCACTTGAGGCAACTGGGGACAATGCAAATGCTATGCAATGTATCATGATATGCTATGACTTAATATGAAATGATATGCACAATGATAGGTGCAAATTTGAGGTGCTACATCTACGAATTTCTTAAATTGTCCATCATTTTTGGAATTAGTAAGTCTTTGAGGATAAGGTATAGGTGGTTTATATGGTGACAGAGGCACATAAGGTATTTCTTTATCTTCTGCTTCTCCGCTTTTGTATTCCTTTCCATCATTGGTTGGTTCGTTTACCTTTTCAGTTCCTTTACCAGAGTTTTGATACATTGGCAGGTTTTAGAGTCTTGGGTCAATTGGTTCATCTAATTTTGTCCCACTTCATAATGTGATAACATTAGCATGACCTTTTGGGTTTGGTTGTTGTTTACCAGGAAACGCTCTAGTTGGGGATGCTATTGTTGCTTGTTGTTGGGCTACTTGGGAAATTTGGGTTTCCAACATTTTATTATGGGTAGCCATATCATCAATCTTACTTGACATTTGCTTCATCAGTTTGTTACTATGAGCATTTTGATTTGTGAAATCTTTGTTTTGTTGAGCTTGAGCATTCATAAAGTTTTCCATCATGATCTCTAGATTTGACTTTCGAGGTGCTTGTGGAGCAACAAGGGCTCCTTTATGATAACCAGGTGGAATAGCCGGTGTTGGGTTTGGAGGAAATAAAGCATTGTTATTTTTATAAGAAAAATTCAGGTGGTTTCTCCAGCCAGGATTGTAAGTGTTGAAATATGGGTTTCCTTGGGTGTAATTGACTTGGTCGGTAAGAATACCAGCCAATAACTGACAATCGGCATTAGTGTGCCAAGGGGTTCCACAAAATTCATAATTTGGTGTTAAAACAGCTACAGTAGTTGTTGGGGTTATAGCTAAGCTTTCGATCTTTTGAGTAAGTGCATCCACTTTAGCATTGACACGGTCTATGCCATTAACTTCGTGTATTCCGTCTTTCAGAGTTGGTTTTTCTACTGCAGCACATTCACCTCCCCATTGGAAATGATTTTGAGTCATGTTCTTGATCAATTCATAGGCTTCATCATAAGGTTTATCCATTAAAGCACTGCCAACTGCATCGCTCAAATTCATTTTAGTGTTGTACAAAAGACCATTGTAGAAAGTATGGATAATCAACCATTGCTCAAGTCCTTGGTGTGGACAAAGTCTCATCATGTCCTTGTATCTTTCTCAAGCGTCGAAAAGAGATCCGTTGTCTTTTTGCTTAAATACGTTGATTTGAGCTCTTAGCATAGTCGTCCTGCTTGGTGAAAAATATCAAGCTAAGAAGACTTTCTTTAACTCATCCCATATGGTTATAGAGTTTGAAGGTAGATACTGGAGCCAAGATCTAGCTTTATCTCTTAAGGAAAAAGGGAAAAGACGTAGTCTAATCACTTTGGGACTGACACCATTTGTTTTCACTGTGTCTGCGTACTGCACAAACACTGACAAATGTAAGTTTGGATCGTCTGTAGGAGTACTTGAAAATTGGTTTTGTTGAACGACTGATAACAACAAAGATTTCAACTTGAAATCGTTTCGGTTGATGGCAGGGGCAGCAATATTGTTGTGTGGTTCCTCCTGTGAAGGAACAACATAATACTTAAGAGGACGGTTTTGCGGTCCTTCATCCATTACTGGTTTAGATTCTGATTTTTGTTTTGGAAAAGGAAGATTGTACTTAATTCGGAAATTATGAACTCGGTTTTGTAAATTAGAAAAACGCTCGACTTCGTCAACTGGTTGTTCTAGCTCTTCACTTTTTTAGCGAGTGCTTGGCATAAAATTAATGGTTTAGAAGGGTAAATAATATAAAAGTTGCCTTAGTCTATACTGTGCAACAACGAAATCACAATATTGACTAAATTAATCCCCGACAACGGCGCCAAAAACTTGATAGCGACGGACGTGTCTGTCGAATAATAACTGCAAGTATACAGTTTATCGGGTAGTTTTAAAAGATTGTCGAACCCACAAAGACTAATAATCAAACTAATGTTATCTATCATTGCAATCGTAATGCTAAGGATAAAGTTTAAAAGGATATGAACGAAAATATAAACGCTAATAGCTAGAGGTTTGAAAATGATGATAAAACGAGCCCGGAATATGGATTCTGTGATCCTAAGGGATTAGGTAGAATTTGGGTACTAATTACGATTTGATTGCGTTCATTAGAAAATATTGATTTAAAGACTCTGTCTCACACTATCGCGCTATTGACTGAAACCACACCTTCTAACCACAGGAATTTGCTCTCGCTTGCCCATTTCAATTAGAAATCATATTTTGAAAACCAATTAGATCCTAAACGATGCCTAAAGCGCTCTCATTGTTTTTAGGATCGATGCCTAGTTTCCACTATCCGGTTCCTTCCTCACACTCTCGCACTATCGGCTAGAACCTTAGTTTGTTCTTCACTCTTGTGCCAAAATAATGAAACATACAATTGGAAACTAAAACCAAAATAGAATTTAATCATAATTTTCTGCCTATTATTTCTACCGAGTCCCGTTAATAACGACGATCCTCATACGTTGGAGTCAGACAAATTTAGCAAGACATAATTATAATTAGAAATAACATGATTACAACAACTAAACTTAATAATAACATGGCATGTAATGTAGTAAAGGCAATAACAAGTATAAATAATAAAATGGTAAAAACCTAAAATTAAAGAAACAAATATTTTGAATTTAAACGAAAATGCCGGCATGCTTGTTCTTGATCCAAGAGTACAATGAAAATTACAAGAAAACAGGTGTGGCAATCCCTCGATGTGAGTTATTGTCACTTTTACATGTGAATTTATGCCTAAGACTACGAAGCAATTTCAACAGAGCTTCCGCACAACTTGGATACTTTGAAACACCTCCAAGCGTCCTATTTGTAGAGGTTTCGCATCCTTGTAACCTTCCTTGATCGTGCAAGCAAAGTGGAGGGAAAATAGGTTGGAGAAAACTACACACAACTGCCCACTTACGCATAACTGCTTCTATATGATAATGATGAACGTCATTAGGACAATGGAGAACGCCATTGCCTTGATCATTAAATGATGTGGCAGGAAGGCCAATGGAGAACACCATATACACATGGCGAACGCCATTTGGGCAGAATGGGCAGAATCTTGCTCTTTTGCTGCTCTTTTACTCCTTTTCTGATTTGCTTTCGAATATGCACCGAAACTCGCTAATAATTGCAAAACGAATAAAAATGAACTAAAAAAATGATAAAACATATTGAAATAAATACGAATAACATGAGATATAAGCCTAAAAACAAGATATAATTTTTTGTTATCAGTGCCCCGGACATTGATTAAGAAATTAAAATGGTAAGTTGAGCATTATTTAAGAGATTAAAAATACATGTTCTTCTCTCTCTCTCTCTCTCAAGAGATTAAAAATACATCTCTCTCTCTCTCTCTCTCTCTTTATATATATATATATAATATATATATATATATATATATATATATATATATATATATATATATATATATATATATATATATATATATATTCTTAACTCGTGCCCCAGACACTGGTTAGCATGACCCTTTTAAAAATAAAAAATAATATAATTACGTATTAATAAAAATGTCAATATAATAATTTTTAATTCTAAGAGTAATAATATTATCATATATTAATTGTAATCAGTAGTATAATTATATGTTAATTATTAAATATAAATACTTTTATAAAACTATTTTATTTCAATTATCTTTAAAATGTATAAATTAATATGAATAAATATTAATTTTTTTATAAATAGATAATTATATTAAGATTTATTTTATAAAAAAAATGCTAAATATTAACGTTTATAGTGTTGAATTGTAATTCCTTGTTTCGAAGTATGTTGATCGACAGAAGCAAAGAAATGTCGAATCACCTAGTGTGTTGAGTTGTGTTAGTGTGTCGAAGTGTCGAAGCATGTTGTTTCACATAGGATTTTGACTTAGGCTTATTTTTAGTAGTGTTAACTATTTTGGCCTTTTATAGTTTTGAGTTTTGGCTTGGGGTGCAAGTCAACCTAAACCTATAAATAGAGGGAGTAACCCTTATTCTAGTAATGTTGTATTCATAATATTGTATTCACAGAATTTTGCAGTTGCAGAGTGAATAAGAAGTTTTCCACAGGTTATGGACAGAGAAAAACTCTGCAGAAAAATTCTTCTTCTCCATCGCTCTTTCTTTCTTTCTTTCTTAATTGTTCTTTTCTTTGTCATTGTGTGGGTGATAACAATCTTGTTCATCAAGATTGATTGAAATTCTCTATAGGTTGTGTTGGATTTCCAACATCTGGTATCATGAGCCTTTGGTTTGAGAAAAGGGACCGGCTTACTTGTATCGAAAGCCAACGGCGCCAATGTGGTAAATAAGAAACGTTCCGTTGAAGAGTGTCAACGGCGCCGATGTGGTGAATAAGAAATGTTTTGTGCGGTACAAGAGTTTGTGGAAGTAAGAAGAGTTTTCACATGATGGAGAGCATTATGGACTCACACTTGAAGGGGAGTGTTGAGAATGTATCAAGTATGAGTAGTGTGGATAATAGTCCCACATTGGTTGAAAATGTGAAGACTTAAGCATTTATAAGGGAGAGTGTTGAGAATGTATCAAGTGTGATTAATGGTCCCACATTAGTTGAAAATATGAAGACTTTAGCATTTATAAGTGAGAGAACCAACTCACCTAAGGTTTTGGGTGAATAGATGGTGTGTCTCTTACAAAGGTATTGCTCTAGAAAAGAAGTCCCACAATGTCCAATGCTCCATAGTGAAAGACATCATGACGAAGGGAGTGCAGGTCGAAGTGTTCAGAAGACTAAGAGCTATGATGAATGTAGATATCTTAGACACAATGAATTACGTGGTGTGTTGAATTTTAATTCCTTGTGTCAAAGCAGGTTGCTCGATAGAAGTAAGGAAGTATCGAATCATCTAGTGTGTTTAGTTATGTTAGTGTATCGAAGCATGTTACTTCACACAAGATTTTGACTTAGGCCTATTTTTAGTAGTGTTAACTATTTTTGACTTTTATAGTTTTAGGCTTTGATTTTGGGTGCAAATTAATCTAAATCTATAAATAGAGGGAGTAACTCTTATTCTTGTAATGTTGTATTCATAACATTGTATTAACAGAATTTTGCAGTTGCAAAGTGAATAAGAAGTTTTCCACAGGTTGTGGGCAAAGAGAAACTCTGCAGAAAAATTCTTCTTCTCCATCGCTCTTTCTTTCTCCAATGTTCTTTTCTTTTCTTTGTCATTGTGTGGGTGATAACAATCTTGTTCATCATGATTGATTGAAATTCTTCATAGGTTTGGTGGATTTCCAACGTATGGTATATATATATATATATAATTATTTTCAAACCAATTACATATATATAAATTTTTTAATTATTTTTATAGCATGATAATACTATTTATATATTAATTATTAAATAAAAAAACCATGTATACAATTATTTTCAGTTGACTATCATTATTTTTAAAAGATAACAAATCTAATATTTGGTGTATTAAAAATATAATATAAATTAAATATTGGTAAAAACTATATAAATTACAAAAAATAAGATTAAAGTAATAGAAATCAATCTCTATATTTTTTGTATAAGTATATTTAATACAATCATTTGAAATCATATATATTTAATTTTTATATTAAAAAAATAGTTAATATAATTATATGTTAATCTTTAATGTTAATATTTAGTTATTTTAGTTATTGCCTTTTGAAAATAAAGATAACTAGAAGAAAATAGTCTTCTAAATAGTATTTTTTTAAACTTATAATATTATCAATGTTTAGGATTAATATGTTATAATATTAATAGTATATTCAATAATATATGATTATATTAATATTTTTTTCATACATAATTAATATAATTATTATTTTTAAGATGCAACAAAATTATATATTTATAATTATATTAGTAATAAAAAATATTTGAATTAATATATAATTCATTTTAATTTTTGGGTAATATTTTTTTTAGACAAAAGAGGGTCTTTAATCATATGATATAAAAGAAAATAAAAAATAAAAATTATAGGATAGTAACGAAGAAAGGAAAGGTGTGAGGAATGTTAGGTGGAGATGGCTGAGTTTAATGTCTTCATAGAGGATATGAATTTGATAGATGTGCCTCGATTAGGAGGTGTGTTTATTTGGATCACTTTTGTGGGATCTTCGTTGAGTAGACTTGATAAGCTCCTCCTCTCAGATAATTGTCTCTAATTGGAAGATTGTTGGTCAAATCGTGGTGCAAAGGGACATCTCTAATCATTGTCCAATTTGGCTCAAGGCTAGTAACTTCAATTGGGGCTCTAAGTCGTTTAAGTTCATCAACTGCTGGTTGAGTCATAAGAATTTCCATACCTTTGTTGACAAGGTTTGGTCCTCTTTAGATCTTTCGGGAAGAGGGGATTAAGTGCTAAAAGAGAAACTCTTTCTCCTAAAGGATAGACTAAGATGGTGGAATCATGAAGTGTTTGGGTGGCTAGACTCGCAAGTCGAGAATTCTGTCATTGATTTGAATCGTTTAGACAAATAGTTGGCTACTATTGGGAGAGAAGAAAATGATGAGATCTATTGGAAAAGGGGAAAATCTATCAATAGTATGTGGAGAAATCTGAATATGAAGGATAATCTTTTAAGGAAAAAAGCTAGAGTGAGTTGGCTTAAAGAAGGTGATATTAACACTTCTTTTTTTTCATGATGGTATGAAAGACCGATTTAGGAGAAATGCCATATCGTTTGTCAATACAGATTATGTTAAACTAGAAAGTGTATAGGAGGTCAAAGAAGTTGTTATAAGTCATTTTGAGGCTAATTTTTGTGAGTTGAACATTAAAATACCTTTCTTAGACGGTATTCAGTGGAGTAGGTTACCCTTTGAAGAAAGTTATATTTTAGAGAAGCCATTTTCTGATATTGAAATTAGAGATGTTGTTTGGAATTGTGACAATAACTTAAGTCTCGGGCCTGATGGATATAACTTTGGATTCTTGAAAAGTTAATGGGAGATTATCAAGGAATATGTATTTAGGTTTGTTAAAGAATTTCATTCTAATGCAAGATTGTCCAAGGCGGTAACGTCTTTGTTTCTTACCCATTCCAAAAGTTATGCACCCTCAACATCTTAACAACTACATACCAATATGCCATTTTAGCTATTTCCATTAGTCTTTAGCTAATATCTTGGCGGACAGACTGAAATTTGTGTTAGGAAAGTTAACTTCCAACTGTCGCGACGCGAAAAATACCCGAGCGTAAGGAACAAACGCAATATAAACAAAACAGAGTCGCCACCAAAATTTATTTATTCCCAAAGGGAAAAGGGAAAAGGGAAAATATCAATAAAACCCATGAAAAAACAAAAAGAAAATGGTCGTCACAACCAAATTGGGTTCGGGAGTCAGTTATATAAGGGGAAGGTATTAATACCATTCACATCAGTTGTACTCAACGGGAACCATTTAGTTAGTTTCGTGTCAGAGTGTTAGTGTGATATTATTTTGAGATCTTTAATTATCGAGTGAGAAAAAAGAGAAAAGAAAAACATTTTTTATTAAAGGGGTTCCTGAAAAGATTTAAAAATCCCGCTCCTACGTATCTCCAGGTGTTATGGAGAACTCAATGCTACGTAGTTCTACTTAGAAAAAACTGTTGGGTTGACTGCTTTTAAAGAGTGATCCTTTAAGCATATCGAGTGACTAAACCTTTACTTGTTGCTCGCTCTTGGAGGCGGAAGTCTTTATGTGTTTCACGTCAATATGGATAAAGCATACTCATTTCTAAAAATGTTTTCAAAGTTGCGCAAGGGAGGAAAACAAGTTTGATTGGTTGAATTGCTTTTAAGTGGGGACAGACATCCAAACAGGATGCTCTACTGTAATACTTAAATGCTCGAAAAGAAAGAGGTTTAAGCCCAATAACTCTCTTTTCATCCAAAGGTTTTTTTTAATGAAAATGTATGGCGAATTAGGTCAAAGTTCAATAACGGAAGACGATTATTCACACATGAAGCTCTATAATAGCACCCAAATAATCGGGAAGGAGAAGGTCGATACCCAATCAATCTTTTTATTCTATAAGATAAATGACTTAATTTATATAATTATTGTATTTTAACATGGAAGATTATTGCTCAAACTTGGAGCTCTACAGCAGTATCCAAACATTCGAGAGAGAGAAAGTATAAACCTAATCAAAGTCTTCCATTTCTATTGTGATTTTTTTTAAAAAGGGGAACGGCTTCATGTTGGATCAAGTGTCGGAAGTTGATTTATGAAAAGAGTTTGGGTTAATCGTGGGAGATGATCGACTTTGCATTCAATTTTGATTTAATTTGGGAAAAAGACTCGATGTTGGATCGAATGTTTATTTTTTGTTTTTTTTTCTTCTGAAAAGGGGTTGATTTTAATCTTCGAATTGTCAATCAACTAAAACAATAAAAATAAATGAAAGCGGTAAACTTATTACACATTACAGAAATAAGGATACAACTTGTCGAATGAGGATACAATATAGTAATTAACAATACAAGCTCAATAACACAACTATAAATAGACAACGATCTCATTGTAAGAAAGCCCAAGAGAAAGTCAAGGAACCAAAAATAAATCTGAGTTTAAACTACTATTTTTAGCGCTATGTTAAGCAATCTTAATGTAATTTGTGTACGAATCACTATATCTGAAACCGGTAAATAAACTTTATGCGTTTAAGTAGTTTTTGAAGTTAAATTAAATTTGTAACTCTGAAATTGTAATGCATATGAAAATCCAACAACGGAATGACTTAAATGATATTTTTAAAGGTAAAAAGAAAAGATAATTAAACTACTGAATTTAGCGCTATGTTAAGTAATCGTAAAGTAATTCATGTATGAATCACTCTATGTGAGAACGATCAATAAACTCTATGCGTTTAGGTAGTTTCTGAAGTTAAATTGAATTTTTAACTTCAAAATTACAACGCATCTAAAAACCGATGAGACAATTTAATCAAATTTTCTTTTTAACAATTTAAAACAAATCATTTAATTGATAAATAACATTAATAATAAATAATATAAATTATAATGATAGTCATAATAATTAGTAATGACAATAATAATCAATAATAGTAATTAGTTAGTAATAATGAATAATAATCAATAATAATAATAATAGTTAGTAAATAATAATAGTATAATAATAATAGTTTATAAATAATAATATATATATATATATATATATATATATATATATATTATATATATATATATATAATAATAATAATAATAATAAGAAAAAACAAACAATGAAAAAAAAGGTAAGGGGCGAATGGGAGAGAGAGGAGAGTAGGATTTATATTCAAAAAAATTGAACCCCCACTCACATGATGACACATGGTATGGGGAGGGGGAAGAAAAAGTAAAAGAAAAATTCCTCTTCTTCTCCTTCCTCGCGTCTGCTTCCGCAACAACAACTAACCTTTTTTTCAAAAAATTAAAACTCTCATCTCTCAAATTTTTTGAATACTCTTCCTCTTTCAAGAACGCACACATTAAATATCTTTTCAACCTTCAACAAAAACAACAATGAAAATAAATAGTAAGACAAAACAAAAGAAAACCAGCAATATTGACGGATCTAGAGAGGTTGATTTTCGCGGCAAGGTGGTTTATATGTGGTGGACATGATGGCGGATTTACGGTTGTTATGGTTTGGAGATTGTGGTTGTTAATTTGAGAAAATGATGAAAGTGATATGTGTTGTATGTTCTTGGTGTTTATGAAGAGGAAAATAATGTGTGTTTATGTTTTTGGTGTTGATGAAGAGGAAGATGATGTTTGCTGTTGTTCATGGTGGGAAACAGAGAGAGGGGAAGTTGTTTGATAGTGGAGGAGGAAAAGAAAAAGAAATGGGAAAGAGATGGCAAGAGGGCGAGGGAAATAATAAGAGGTTTTCTTCTTTGTGAGAGTGAAAGTGGAATATATGAAAGGAGAGAAGAGGATGTTTTTTGTGAGGTGATTCTCGCTAGAAAAAAAAAACGTTGGTGGTGTTGTGTTAAAGAGTAACGATTATGGTTATTTGGAACAATTGGCAGAACAGTTGTTTGCCTCACTAAAAAGAAGACATCTTTATTTTGCTTCCTTTTTTTCTATTTTTTACTTTATTTTTAAAAAATGAGAAATGATGAAGGAATAAATGTAGGTTGTTTTGTTGTTAGGTTGTGTGGTTGTTCGAAGGAGGGAGTGAACATGTTGTCTCCTTTGAAAAAGAGACGTTGTTGAAGTTTGAAGGATAATATGGTAGTTTTGTTGGTTTGTTGGTGATGAGTGAAGAGGTGGTTAAAGGAGATGTTGTGGTTTTGTGGTTCTGCAACTTTATGAGATAGAAAGTTCAAAGTGAGAGAGAAAATATTGGGTTTTGTCTTTTTTCAAATTGAAAACAAGAGGAGATATTTTCATTGGTTTATTAGGAAAGAGTGGATCACAAGAAGAATAAGAGTGTCCGAAAAAGTTTTGCATTGATTGGTATTTGTATTCAAGAGGGAGGAATATGTTTCCACATGGATAATCTCTAAGTCTCTCTATGTTTTTATTCAATTACTGATGAGAGGATGCTAGGGTCCACCTTCCCTTTTGCCACAAGAGTTTATATAGATATTAGGGCTTCAAAGATTAATCAAATCTCAAAACTACCCCCTTAAATATTTTTAGTATTAAAAAAAGTAAACTAGTTAAAAAAGAATAAAATTGAGTACTAGAAAATAATTAATATAAAACTGAACTAACACTATCGTTAGTTCTATTTTAATTAATTCGACATCTTTGACAAAAAAAATGAAAATACTCAAAAATAAAAATAAAGTGGACGCAAAAGTGCCCGAAAAATTAAACCGGATGCACAAAAATGACCAACGCGAAATAAATTTCTCGAAAAAATACAAGACTTAATCAAATTTGAAATAAAAAATTACCGGTTAAAAGGCTCAGGCTTATATAATTTGCGACCGAAAAAGTAGCTGAAAAATAAAAAGAGCACGTTGGCAAGCTCGATTTTGAAAGTTTTCGCCCGATAATTTGATGTATATTTGAAAATTGATTCAACCAGTTTGTTTGTAGATCCAAAAATTTATTCTGGTTGACATTTTAAGTATTATGCAGAACAAAACGCACACTATGATGAGTAGATAATGTAGATGTTTGGTGAATGCATTGAATTACTAACTGAATAATTGTGAATAGACAATCAGATGCAAATGAATCACTGTTGGACCATTTGCTTCTGATTCTCAATTACAATTAAAACCTACAAAGATTCAGATGACACTAGTATTCTTGACTGTCACCCTCTGAACCTTTGAAACATGATGCAATGGAAAGAACGATGCATTGAGATTGAGAAATCAAGCCTTTTGACTTCTTAATCAACAAATGACTGAATGAATGTTATCAAGACTAGATACAATGCCAGAGCTCCTGATTTTTCATCTAAACTCCGATGAATGCTTTTTATTGAAAGAATGCATTTTAAAATGAAATGATTACGCTATACCGATGAAGGTAAAACTCAGGATAAATTTTAGGGTATGACAACAACCCCTATTTAAACATCTTTAACGAGAGGATATGAAAAACTCTTGTCTTCAAATCTTCATGGTGAAAGATAGTTCAAATACCAAACAGACCCAAAATTTACCCTTTTATGCAATAGGATGATATGCTTACGGTTATGAATGAACACCACGAGATGAAGAAATACTCTTGATTTTTTTTAATCATCGGGTGATATGAATGAATTCAGTGAATGAATTCAGTGAAGGTTAAGAAGTACTCTTGACTCAAAAAAAATGTGAATGAATTAATAAATGCTCTTGATTTCTTAATCATCGGATGATATGCAAATGAATTAAGAAATGCGCTTGATTTCTTAATCATTAAATGATTGAATAAAGCGTAAGTGAACTAAGAAATACTCTTGATTTATTAAATGTTATGCAGGTTAAGAAGTACTCTTGACTTCTTAAAAATGAGTGCAAATGAATTAAGAAATACTCTTGATTTCTTAATGATATGAAGGTTAAAAAGTTATCTTGACTTCTTAAAAACGAATGCAAATGGATTAAGAAATACTCTTGATTTCTTAATCATTAGGTGTTATGGAAACTGAGTTAGGAAATACTCTTGATTTCTTAATAATTAGATGTTATACAAATGACTGGGGATGGATTTGTTATAAAGCATCTTATTCGACTGTTCTTCAGATGTTCTTCGTTGAAGATAGACTCCCTTGTGGAAGAAATGATCATACTCATCTACTCTTAGCTAAAAATGTCATACTCAGACGCTCTTGGCTGAAACTAATGCGTCCAACTACTCTTGGTTGAAAGTAACTTTGGGAAAATATAGTATCCAACTGCTATTGGATGAAAATAAAATATTCAGCAACTCTTGGCTGAAACTATTCTGTTGGGGAAAAATAATTATTGCCGAGGTCTACTAGAAAATCTACTACCGATATTAACCAGGGAATCTGCTACCGGGATTTTTCTAAAAAGAAATACCTTATGCCTAAGTTTAACTGGGAAATCTAATGTCGAGATTAACCAGGGAATCTACTAATGAGATTCACTCTGAGATGGAAATACCTACTACCAAGGTCAATTGGAAAATATTCTTTCGAGATTAACTAGGGAATTTGCTGTCGAGATTTTGAGAAAAGAATACCTTCTTCTGAGGTTTACCTAGGAAATCCACTACCGAGATTAACTAGGGAATCTATTACCAAAATTATGAGAAAAGAATACCTTCAGCTGAGGATTAATTGGGAAATCCACTATTGAGATTAACTAGGGAGTCTGCTGCCGAGATTTGCTATGGAATATAAAGACTCTTTGGGGGAATAAACGCACAGGAGACTTGCTGAAGATATACTGAGAATCATTCAATAAATCTTGTTTATTGGGGAACTCTTATTCACTAGACTTACTAGGGAGATTGTTGACTTGAGTTATCCATTTTATACAAATGCTTCGAAGAGACTTCCTAAGAATAAAGTTGTTGGGGATACCTTTCAAAGGAATCATTATGAATAAAACTCACATAGGGAGATCATAAAGTCTTGTTGGAGAAAAGTCTGGAGGAAACTTTGTGGGGAGATATCTACTAGGGAAACCAAGCAGAAATTCCGCTGACACTAGAGTTCAGTTGGGGAATTAATCACTTTACTGGGGGAGAAAACTCGTCTTGAGAATCATCACCAATATTGATGGTCTTCTGAAACTAACTTGCACTGAAGAAGAGAATTGTTCTACTCTTGATAACACCTCTTGAATCTTGATTCTATTGAGGATTACACTGAACTTCCTATAGAGGTTTATGCATGTATGCTTTATGCATGTTATCATACCCCAATTTTGTCCGGGCAAGAAAAATCTTTCACCAGCATTCACCACCAGATGTTATAAGGCATAAACTCTATTGTATGGTTTCCCAGCCCTAAACTACTCCAAAATCCCCAACCTTCCTAAAGGCACATCCAATACTCACATTATTATTCTAAAGAAAACCCTCAGTGACATCAAATTTTCAACAAATCTTTCAGTGACATTTCATCTGTTAAGTTCTTGTACTTGACTCAAGAAAAAAACATATGTTGCGTTTGTCTCTTATTGTTGTTACTAAAGCACGGGACGGTATGCACATTTTTGGGATTTATTGGTTAACAAGGCCCATTTTTTTGGTTTATCCATAAAGACTTGTTGGTTTAAAAAAGCCCACGCCTGTCAACATATTGCAAGTCCAAAACGTGTTTCAAATTTTTCACATATACTAATCCAAGTCCACTTTTCTTGTTAGTAGGTATTAAGAGCTGTCGTACCCCAATTTTGTCCGGGCATTTTTAATTTTTTCAAAATTAATTTCAGTTTCATTTTTGCATCGTATACATACCATTACATACATTGCATCATGAATAAAACACCTAAAATGTCAGTCAGATTGGACTTCTTTGAAGATACAGAAAAATCGGTTGAATCGTCGAATTTGAGGAAAATACTGTATTTTTAATAAGTATGGTTTGTCTTGACAATTTTAGTGTGACCAATTCTTTTTGTACTCAATTTCTATTTTTTAACTGGTCAAATATTTAAATTTTAGTTAATTTAAACAATTAGTTTTTTATATTAGTTAGATTTTTTCTCAAATAGCAGTTAATTTTAGTTTTTAAATATTAATTAGTTTTTTCATATTAGTTAGATTTTGTAAAATATTAGTTAGAGTATTTTTTTTAATATTAATTAGTTTTTCTAAATATTAGTTAGTTTTCAAATATTAGTTAGATTTTTTCTTTTTAACAGTTAATTAGTTTTTTAGTGTTAATTAGTTTAAGCGTTAGTTAGTTTTTTTTTAGTTAATTTTTAATAATAGTTAGTTAGAATTTTTAAAATATTAATTAGTTTTATTTATTTAATAATTATGTATATTATATGTTAACATTGGATTCCAATACAGAAAAAACAAAATTCAAAATATTCCCTAACGTCTCTCATCATCCTCTCCATCCACTCCCAACAGACCCTGCTCCACTACTCTGCTCTCTCTCGTACCAGAAGAAAAAGACAAAAAAAGAAAAAATAAATAATAGAACTCTCTCACTCACGCTTCGACACTCCATTCACTCTGTAAAAATTCTCACAAAACGCTCTCTCTCAGAATTCTCTCTCAGCACTGTTCACTCTCACATTCACTCCAACGTTACTCTCTCACGGTCTCACTCTCCATAGCCTCGCCGTCCCTCAAACCATCAATCAAAACCCTTCTCTCATTCTCTCCCTCACCAAATACCCTCTTCTCCGTCTTCCTCCCAAAACCGCCGACGAATCGCGACCTCCATCAAACCACCTAGAGCGCGACCCTCATTCATCACCATAACTTCGTTCACACCTCCGTCGAACCCTCTCGCCACAACCTCAACCCTCAGTTCGCCGCTAACCTTTCAAAACCCTTTCAGCCACCAAACCCTAAACGCCAACACCACCATCCGAAAATCCTCCACCATTCACCGCCGCCATCGCCGCCAACGAGCTCACAACCCTTCACCCTCCGCCTCCATCCTCTCTCATCATCATCGCTCACCTTAAATCAATGTTCAACAAACCCTCGCCGCTTCAATCGCTTCCGGCACCTTTTTCAAAACCCCACAACCATCGCTCAAGCTCGCACTCCCATTTCTATTAGATTCTTACCAATTGAAAAGTGGCGAGATTTCTGTGTTTTTGTATTTTGTTCGGGGTGTTTGTTTGTTTGATGCAGGTTAAAGTATATTTCCATATGCGATTCAGACTCATAGGATGATTCGGAAATACTATGGTGACCGATGACCGCAATGGACGTGATCTTTTGGTTCAGATTAGCGTTGGAACGGATTTGAGCACAAAGCCAGACTCCAAATACGATTCGGAGTCATTAGTTCCTGAGAAAGCCCGGGTCGACGCCCGGGTCGACGCCGCAGAAACGGTTGGATTTTCTGTTTAAATTTCATCTTTTGATTCGGTTTAATGTTTAGGATTACTCTGCTGTATTTTTGATATGGTCATGTTGGATATATTTTGTTTTCATTTGATTGAATGCTGATTGCTGTTTTGATTTTTGACCAAATTTGAGTTTATATTTTGTAATTTTGACGCTTACTGTTCTGATTCTGGGTTGAATGTGGGTTTACATTTTATGACTTTAGACACTTGCTGTGTATTTGCCACTGCAGTATTATTGTTAATTTATGATCCTAGATTCGCTGTGAAATTTACATGATGATATGCAAGCATTGTCGGTTTGTGCTGTTATGATGACTACATCCTCATTTCATTTATAATTTTTGATGAAATTTTATGTCGTGGAAACTAGTACAATAATTATGTTTGTGTGATTATTTCAATTTCGGTTGTACATCTGTTGAAGTTGTGGGTCTGGATCGAGTATTTGTTCGACTTAATCCTTGTTGGACTTGTAAATTTGAGTCGGTTTTTTTTCTTACTGCTGTTGTGTATGGTTCCTGAAAATCAAAATACTGAGCTTTGTGCATAGCTACCAATTGAGTATGCTGCGGTTTATCCTTGTTAAAATATTACTTATTAATTCAATTAACCAAACTTAAACAAGTTTTGATGAATTAGTAATTTAAGGACTTTCTTTTCCATCATCATTTCATAAACCTTTTTCAATTAATTTCAATTTCAATTCATACAACACAAACCAATTTCAAAAAAAACTATTTCATCACTTCATAAATCATTTTCAATCTTATATCGATTTCATCATCCAACACAAGCCAACTTTTTTTTTCAAAATAAACACAAGTCATTTTCTTCAAATAACTCAATTTCAAAACCATTTTCTATTTTAATGATAAACTTGGGTTGAAAAGGAGATAGGAAGCGTACGCTTCACTATTTCTCAAGCACTTGAACAATTGGCGTACGCCATATTGCGCGAGTTCTTGTCACCCAATTAAATCTTAAATCACAATTTCAAATCACTTTTCAAATTCAAATTATTCAAACCACTTTTTCAAAACTAATTCAATTCCAAAAGAATTTTCCATTAAACATAAAATTTGGGATGAAAAGGAGATAGGAAGCGTACGCTTCATTATTTCTCAAGTACTCGAATAATTGGCTTACGCCATATTGCGCGAGTTCTTGTCATCCGATCAAATCTTAAAACTCACAATTTCAAATCACTTTTCAAAACCAAATATAATTTCCAAATCACTTTTCTAAAATCAAATATAATTTCCAAATTCAAATTATTCAAACCACTTTTCAAACTATTCAATTTCAAAAGAATTTTTCTTTTAAACATAAACTTGGGTTGAAAAGGAGATAGAAAGCGTACGCTTCACTATTTCTCAAGCACTTGAATAATTGGCGTACGCCATATTGCGCAAGTTCTTGTCACCCAATTAAATTTCAAATCATAACATTTCAAAACACTTCTACAAAATTCCAAATCCTTTTTATTCCATATTTCAGATGAAAAGAGGATAGGAGGCGTACGCCTCACTATCTTTCGATAATTCGAATAATTGGCGTACGCCATATTGCTCGGATTCTCGTCATCAAATTAAAACCATAATCATATACATTCAAATCTCATTTTCTAAATCAATTACAAATCCTACAAACATGTAATTCCATATTTCAGATGAAAAGAGGATAGGAGGCGTACGCCTCACTATCTTTCGATAATTCGAATAATTGGCGTACGCCACATTGCTCGAATCTTCGTCATCAATTCAAAACCACAATCAAATAAACTCAAATCATCTCCAAATCCAAACCTACCAATCCAAAATTCAAACTTTTCTCGCGAATCAAATACAATATCAAAATATATCCTTTTTTAAAATAAACTTCGGATGATAAAAGATGGGAGGCGTACGCCTCACCATCTCTCGATTATTTGGATAATTGGCGTACGCCATATTGCACAAATTATCGACTTCCGACTAAAATACATTAAATAAACTTGGATAGGGGAATAGGTGGCGTACGCCTCATTATTCCTTGAATAAGCAAGTAGGAGGCGTACGCCTCACTACCGTGCGTATTCAACATCCACAAACAAACTTTCGATAATAATTCAAACGAAAAAGGGAATAGAAGGCGTACGCCTTATTATTCCTCGAAAGAATTGGACGATTGGTGAACACCACATTGCTCAATCTTTCGTCGTTCTCCAAAAACATCTCCAACAAATCAAATCTACCTTCTCGCCCCCGTGCGATCGAAACTCAACCAAAACACCCAAACACATCAATTCAACTTATCACCCCCGCGTGACCAAAACCCTTCAAAAGAACACTGTCAATCCTTTCTAATGCGCACAACAAACCAGTGCTAGAGCCTCCCCCGAGAGTAGACATGCCAGCGTTTAGCCGTTAGAACGCCGACCTACACAGTCGTTCATCAAAACAAAACACACCAAAATATTCGTAGTAGCCCGAACTACGATTGCTCTGATTTCCTTATTGCACCATAAGGATACGTAGGCAGGAGATTGCTGTATCTTCGCGAGCACACTAATAAAAAACCTCCCATTTCCCCCTCATGAGGTCTTCACCCATATCTACCATCAATTCTAATCACTCGAAGCAAGCAGATAAACGGTCAATTAACAGTCAAATAGCAAAATCAGACTAAGAGGTTCCCGTTGAGTACAACGGACGTGAGGGGTGCTAATACCTTCCCCTTGCGTAATCGACTCCCGAACCCGAATATGGTTGCGACGACCATTATTCCTTTTACTTAACGGTTTTCTCGATATTTTCCTATTCCTTCATTGGAATGAATAAAGTTCGGTGGCGACTCTGTTTCGAACATTATTTTCCGCGTCCTATCGCGAGGGATCGCATTATCACGCATTTTTGAGGTGCGACAAGAGCCATGTTATGTTTTTTTATGACCACTTGTTATTAATCCATTTTCACATCCCAAATATATGTGCCAAATTCTAAGCCCTTCGTAGATCCTTAAATTAAGTTTGCATTTTTTTGAAGCATATATGTGTTGGTTTTTAGACTCATGTGCCAAGATCCTTCGTTGGTTTTATGGTTGGAGTTGAAATTGCAATACTTGTGACGTGTGTTTCATTTTAGACTTTTGGTTACGTTTTTATTTTGCTGATGACTTTGAAGCATATAAGTGAATTCTAAATCTCAGATGTTACAAACAGTCCAAAAGCTATTACATTATCCAAAAGTCCAAAGTTACATCTTAATGATTAAACTTGAAAATTAAAAATTATTGCAGATCCAGCAGTTTGAAAACAGAACTCTCAAAAGCAGCTAGCAATACCATCCTTTAGGTCGAACCACCATTTGGATTGAAAAGCCCTAAAATCAAACCTCCTCCTAAAAGCTGGCGCAGACTTCTCTTCAATTAAGGTCACTTCACTTGTGTGACCTGCAAGGAAATTAACTCAAGTTAAAAATCTTATCAATAAACACTTAAAAAGTTGGAAAATAATTGATAAATTGATCAGTCTAAGGCTTTGCACAGGGAACCAACGTGAACACCCAAAAAGGTATTTCGTAACCAGTTCAAACAACAACAAATCCACAAAATCAAATCCCACGAAATCTGCGATGAAAAAGTAAACCTGACAAATTATTTTAAGACTTAATAAACTCATCATGAAAAAAAGAACATATATACCCAGAGAAGAGGATATTGAAAATAGCGTGAACTTCGACAAGAAATCCAGATAACCCTAAGATTCACACAACCATTGAGAACGAAAAAAGAGAGAAAGAACAGAAGAAGACATAGAGAGATTTAGAGGAAAAGAAAAGCTTATTTGAGCCGTGAAGAAGAAGTTCGTGTCGCCGGCGACAAACTCGGACCAAGAAGCAATTCTTCTCCCTCCTTTGCCTGAAATCCTTAGTGAAATTCTGGTATCAAATATAAGATGTCGAAGGTAATGTCACGACACTAATATCTGTTAAAACACATAGGATAAAGATACAGAATGGTAAAGCAAATGACACAAGCAATTGTTAACCCAGTTCGGTGCAACTCACCTACGTCTGGAGGCTACCAAGCCAGGAAGGAAATTCACTAAAATAGAATTAGTTCAAAGACTCTCCGTACACTTCAACAAGTTACACTCTTTCTCACCTAATCTCTACCCGTGCAATTTCTACCTAAGCACTCTTAGATATGAGAACCCACTCACTTCCCTACAATCACACCTGTGATCTTAAACAACAATCTCTTGAGAAAAGGAAATCCTTTTCAATTACACACTCTTGATTTTACTTCACAGTTTCAATCAAGAAGACACACTCTTGATCTTGCTTCACATCTCTGATCAAGAAGACACACACTCTTGCTTAACAGCTTTAGAGTGACAAATTACAACCACAAATCAATCCAATTCAATCATCAATGGATGACTTGAATGACCTACAAGTCTCACGACTAAACAGACACAAACCCTAGCTCTCTCTCTATATTTCGCTCAGTATTGGTTGTGTGTTCAAACAGGTTTTCGAAGTCCCTTTTTATAGAAGCTTTCAGCTGGGCTTGGACATCTTGAAAACCCTAAATCTATTTTCCAATCAAATCTTTTTATAACAGCTGGTTAGATCTCCTTGGAAAATAAGTAAATCTGGTTGTAATCCATGATTAAGTGCGCCAACTAATTAGATCTTCAATCATACAAAGATTGCCATTAATTGTGCAATCACAAAACACCAGACATTCACACTGAATATTCTGTGTACAGGATGTCGTGACATCGGGTCTGACATCTTGGAAAAATCCTGCATAATACAATAATTCCTTTTATAACTTCCAGCAGGTACAACCATATCAGATGCCATGACCTTGTGTATGTCATCTGAAACAATCCTGCATGAACATGTCTTTCATTTAAGCTCCAGCAGGTACATCCAATATCAGAAGCCATGGCATTGTATGTGGCATTCTGAAACAATCCTGCATGAACAAGTTCTTGAACTCCAGCAGGTACATAGGATATCTCATGTTAAGACATCACACATAACATCTTGTGAACATTCTTTGTTTTACCAAAATTGCTGCCAACACTTAGTATCAACAAACTCCCCCTTTGGCAAATTTTGGCTAAAACATATATCTGTCCTTTTTGTTCACAAGGTAAACTATCAGCAGTTAAACAACTTAACAGTAGTTTAAACAGCAGCAGAAGCAAAACAATTACTAGCTATAGCTACTAGTAATATACACATGCACAAGGGTACTTCTCCTCCCCCTAAATTTGTGCAACACAAACAGAATTACTAGTTATGGATGCAACTAGTAAGACACACAAATGCACAAGAGTACTCCTTCTCCCCCTAAATCTGTGCACACAACAAACAATCTCCATGAACATAACAGCTACTGTAACTCCAGCACATGTACCATCCAGAATGTCATTTTGACATTTGCTTCAACAACACCACCTGTGCACCATATCAGACATCCTCTTTGACATCTGTAAACAGAACAAGATTCTGTTTTAACACCTGTGCACTTCCAGCTATATACATCTCACAACTTCCACAACAGCTTCCATATCAACACTTCTCCCCCTTTTTAGTCAAAATTGACCAAAGGTGACCAATTAGACAAAATAAATGTCTATTAGCCTAGCAGAGAAAGTTAGATCAGATGTTATAACATTAAGCATGTTAAAACATAATATTCAGGAAGTACAAACCATCATTATACACAGCTGTGATAGCTGAGATAATGGACAAATCCAAGGAACTCTTTAAGAGCCCTAAATATTACAAAACAGGCATCAATGAGGACTGCCACACATTACACAATTTCCAAAAAAAACAAAAAAAAACTTCAGCATCCATATAGCAACAGCAGAACATCACCCAACACATCAGACACAACAACTTCACAGTCTCCAGTCTTCCATCAATCAGAGGAAGAAGTATCACCTTCACCTTCACCTTCACCTTCAGAGCTTTCAGAGCTGTCAGAGTTGTCACTGGATTGTGCTTTTGCATCTAAACCATTACCAGCCTTCTCTATTTCCTCTTTTTCCAAGCTACAAATAAGAACTTCCAAAGCTTTTTTTCTTGCCTTGGACACCTTTATACCATTCTCTAATTCCTTGCAGGTATCTTTTAGTTGATCAATTAAGCTTCCTTGAGATACAGGCTCTCTTCTGGCAGATGTCATGACAACATCATTTATATGACTTCCTTCAAACAGCTTATAATGAATGGAAAGAGGGGGTTTTCTTATGCTTGGCATGTCCTTTGTATTAAGAATGCTTGGGTGTTGACTCAAGATAATCCCACAAATAGTGGATGGGAAGGCAATGGGTAACTTCACAACATTTGTAGAGGCATGTCTGATGGTTTGATCAAATATAAACTTGCCAAAATCATAGTTAACCCTTGCTCCAATTGCATGAATGATTCTTCCAAGACTAATGGAGATGGTAGAGATATGATTAGTATGCACCCAATTAGCTGAACCAATCTTGTGTAAGATGGCATATTTAACAGTGAGCTTCCCAGCTGATAAGTGATTCCTACTAGGCCATTCCTTAACTTGGCCAGCTGTAATAACCCTACAGACCTCATTGTTTGTGGTCTCTAGGTCCACTCCTCCATCAGTTCCTCTTCCTATGACCTTGTTGATAATACTTGGTGAGAATTTCACACATTTTCCCCTTACAAACACCTTGTAGAACTCCCTGCTGCTCTTTTCATAAATATCCTCAGGGATATTAACAACAAACTCTTTTACCAACCCCTCATAACATTGAGGTAGAGCTGCCACAGTCTTCATTAGTCCAGCATTTTTTATCAAATCAATTACTTCCTTTACCTCTACAGCCTCTTTACCAAGCTCTCTTTCAACGGCTACTCTCCTCTGAATGACAAATTTCCATTTTGTAGCACTATCTTCTAAATGAAAGGAGATATTGTCAAGGTGCACAACAACAACTTTGCTAGGAGACTTCTGAACAACCTGCCTTTTTGCAGGGGAGATGTCTGGGACATCGTCTTCGACATCCTCCTCAGAGTCAGAGCTGTCTCTTTCTTTCCTTTTCCCAACCTCAACTTTGCTCCAGGATTTTGAGGGTCATATACCAGCATCCTTTTTCACTCTTGCTGTTCTCATTTTAGCCATACTTTTCCCTTTCCTAGTTCTCAGTTTCTCAGCTACATTAGGTTTTACAAGATGAACCAAAGGATCATCCTCTTCTTCAGAGCTTTCTTCCTCTAGGTCAATAACCTTCTCATGAGACACATTTGGTTTCTTGCTAGGTAGGGTTTTACCTAGAGAGCATAGCCCTTCAGCAGCAACTTCCTTTTCTGATCTAGATGAGTCATCATCTTTATCAGCATGAGGTTCCTCCTCAAGAGAGGGGTCCCTTCTGGACAGAGGGGTAGAAACCCCTTTGACTTCATGCCCTTCACTTAGAATACTAGTGACTAGGTTCCTTATGGCACGATCAACATAATGCATGTGTTTTGGAAGAGAGGAGTTACCAGAGGTATTACCTTGCTTATCTCCAGTCTTGGAGGAGGGACCTGGGGTGTCGCCTGGTATCATACAAAGTGGAGTAACGTCCATCACGTCTTCATCTACAAACTCCATGGAGGGAGTCTTTGCATGGTGAGAGGATTTTGAACCAGATGATGATGGATGTTGAGACATGTTGTAGGACTTTTGAGAAAAGTTTCTTTGCCCTAGCTGAGCTTCTCTGAGAAGTTGAATGGAAATGGAGATTGTTGTGTTTAGGTAGCGTGTGCTAAAGGAATAAATACTATTTTCAATGCTAGAGAATGATTTATCATTAATGTGGCTCTTTCTTTTAAAAGGACAAACACTATTTTTAATTCTTTTATTGTTCCAATTTAATTGCCATAATTTCACAAGAGTCCAAATCCCTAATTTTCCTCCCTCATATTCAATTTGAATTTCACCCAAATTCCTTGCAACCCTGTCTTCTAGTTCCAGTCCATGCTTTAGACCTCTGAATTTGTCTTCCACGAATTTTATACTGAAGTGATAATAACAACAATAGTACTTTGTCCATCTGTGTTGAGTCTGATTTTTGGACCTAGTTTCAGCATTCAGGTTGTCATAATACAATGTCATGACATCGTGTGTGACATTGTATGCAATCATCAATAGTTTCATCCCACCCAGTTGAGCCCAACTGCTTCCATCTTCTATACCTTTCAGATAGGTAGAAGCAGGTGTCATTCCAATCTTTTCCATATTGTTCTTGGCCTTTTTGCTTCGAGATAAACATAAAGTCCCCTGTGGCCTAGTCCTAACATTTCCATTCGGCCTATGACTGGTCATATGTCCATCTATTTGATCTAACCTCTCAGTTGTTTGAGCCATCATAACCTTTTCTCCTCTGAGCTTCTGGTGTGACATCTTTGTCTGACATTTCCCACAGACTTGTTTTTCATCACTCTTTAGAGCATCTATACTCATCCAATACTTTAAGGGATAATCCATTTGAGAGCTCCACATGTAGCAGTTGTCTTTGGTCCTGATTCCTTTCATAATCACTTCAGTATTTTTGTCAAAGATTAGACGTTCAGTTTTGGTGAAGTTAACATTCAGACCTTGATCACATAGTTGACTGATGCTTATTAGATTTGCAGTCAAGCCCTTAACTAGTAGAACCTTGTCAAGTTTAAGAACTCCAAGACAATAAAGCTTACATGTTCCCTTGATTTCACCTTTTGCTCCTTCTCCAAGGTTACATGGCTTATGGTATGATGATGCAGATCAGTTAGCAGGTCTTGGTTTCCAGTCATGTGTCTGGAACATCCACTATCAAAGTACCATTCTTCTCTGGCTGAGATTCTGAGGGGAATGTGAGCTATTAGACTAGTAACATTAGTCTTAGGAATCCATTGTTTCTTAATTATAGGCCTGTGCTGTTTGGGTCTGGATTGATAGTGATTCTGATGATGAGTATGCCTAGGATAACCATACAGTTTATAGCAGAACGGCTTCTGATGACCAAATTTCCCACAGTGATGGCATCTCCATCTTTGGTGTTTCCCTTTCTGATGTTTTCTCCTCTGATGTTGGAACATATGATGTGACATCACATGTCTACTTTTATTATGGATGCACTTAGGTTTGGCTTGAGATTTGGCACCAGTGTAACTACTCTCAAGCTTTGAGTCATTATACCCAATGCCAGATTTGTCTCCTGTTACTTGTCCAGTTTGGAGAATCTTGTCTAAGGAGTCAGATCCATTGCTTAACATCCTTACATACTTGGTCATCTCTTCTAGTTTAGAATTTAGAAACATGACTTCAGTTTTAAACTTAGAGATGGTTTTCACATGGTCTGCCTTTTCTTTTTCCAGCTGTGCTATCTTCTGACTTTCAGCTTGTGGATTTTCAACAAGCTTGGCATTCAGAACTACTGCTTCTGTTTGTAAATTGGAGATGGTTTCTAAGTATTCTACCTTCTCATTCTCACGTTGAGTTATTTCTTTCTTCTGGTTTTCAACCTGTTTGCTCAGCTCTACACTTTTGTGACACAACTTTATGTAGGTAGAGGCCAATTCTTCAAAGGTTACTTCACCATCACTTGAGTCTTCATCAGATCCCCATCTTCCTGTCAAAGCAGTCACAAGATTTGCAGCCTCCTCTGTTTCACTCTCATCAGACCAAGTGGCTGCAAGACTCATCTTCTGTTTCTTGAGGTAGGTTCCACTATCACTCCTGATGTGTCCATGCCCATCACATTCATAGCACTGTACCTCTTTGAGCTTCTCATCTGATCTTGCTCTTCTTCCAGCATTGTTGGATTTACTGATGTCAGATGAGATGTTCTTGACATTTGTCTTAGATCTTACATCCATTTTTTTCAACAGTTTATTGAACTGTCTTCCCAGCATTGCGACTTCATTGACCAAATCTTCATCAACCTCCTGACTCTTTTCCTCTTCTGTGTTTGACATAAAGGCCATGCTCTTTGTTTTCTTTTCAAAACCATCATTCAATCCCATCTCAAAGGCTTGGAGGGAACCAATTAGCTCATCTACCCTCATGTTGGAAATGTTTTGAGACTCTTCTATGGTAGTCACCTTCATTGCAAATCTCTTAGGGAGTGACCTGAGTATTTTCCTTACCGGTTTTTCATCTATCATCTTCTCTCCCAAGGCTCATGAGGCATTAGCAATTTCAAGGATACTCATGTGAAATTCATGAATATTTTCATCTTCTTTCATCCTTAAGTTTTCAAACTTGGAGGTAAGCAGCTGAAGCCTAGACAACTTAACCCTAAAGGTGCCTTCATGAGTGGTCTTGAGAATGTCCCAAGCATCTTTGGCCACTTCACAGTTGTTTACCAGCTTGAAAATATTCTTGTATATCCCATTGAATATTGCATTCAATGCTTTAGAGTTTCCAAGAGCAAGATCATCCTCCTCCTTGGACCATTGTTCTTCAGGCTTCTTCTCAGTAGTGGCTTCTCCTTCTTTGGTAATGACAGGATGCACCCAACCTGTTAACACAGCTTTCCAAGCCTTGTTATCAAGAGATTTCAGAAAAGCTGCCATTCGAGGTTTCCAATAGTCATAGTTAGAACCATCCAAAATTGGTGGCCTATGAACAGATCCTCCATCTCTCTCCATTGTACCAGAAAGTACTATCCCTAGATCTCACCTAGAACCAGAGCAGGATGCCTGCTCTGATACCAATTGAAATTCTGGTATCAGATATAAGATGTCGAAGGTAATGTCATGACACTAATATTTGTTAACACACATAGGATAAAGATACAGAATGGTAAAGCAAATGACACAAGCAATTGTTAACCCAGTTCGGTGAAACTCACCTACGTTTGGGGGCTACCAAGCCAGGAAGGAAATTCACTAAAATAGAATTAGTTCAAAGACTCTTCGTACACTTCAACAAGTTATAGTCTTTCTCACCTAATCTCTACCCGTGAAATTTCTACCTAAGCACTCTTAGATATGAGAACCCACTCACTTCCCTACAATCACACCTGTGATCTTAAACAACAATCTCTTGAGAAAAGAAAATACTTTTCAATTACACACTCTTGATTTTACTTCACAGTTTCAATCAAGAAGACACATTCTTGATCTTGCTTCACAACTCTGATCAAGAAGACACACACTCTTGCTTAACAGCTTTAGAGTGACAAATTACAACCATAAATCAGTCCAATTCAATCATCAATGGATGACTTGAATGACCTACAAGTCTCACGACTAAACAGACACAAACCCTAGCTCTCTCTCTATATATATATTTCGCTCAGTATTGGTTGTGTGTTCAAACAGGTTTTCTAAGTCCCTTTTTATAAAAGCTTTCAGCTGGGCTTGGACATCTTGAAAACCCTAAATCTATTTTCCAATCAAATCTTTTTATAACAACTGGTTAGATCTCCTTGGAAAATAAGTAAATCTGGTTGTAATCCATGATTGAATGTGCCAGCTAATCAGATCTTCAATCATACAAAGATTGCCATTAATTATGCAATCACAAAACACCAGACATTCACACTGAAAGTTCTGTGTACAGGATGTCGTGACATCGGGTCTGACATCCTGGAAAAATCCTGCATAATCCAATAATTCCTTTTATAACTTCCAGCAGGTACAACCATATTAGATGCCATGACCTTGTGTATGTCATCTGAAACAATCCTGCATGAATATGTCTTTCATTTAAGCTCCAGCAGGTACATCCAATATCAGAAGCCATGGCATTGTATGTGGCATTCTAAAACAATCTTGCATGAACAAGTTCTTGAAATCCAGCAGGTACATAGGATATTTCATGTTAAGACATCACACATAACATCTTGTGAACATTCTTTGTTTTACCAAAATTGTTGCCAACACTTAGTTTCAACACTTACTCCATTTCCTTCGTCGTTGTAAGTGGAATAAAAACCCCCTGTTATTTTCCTTAAATCGTGACTGCAAAGCTTCATTTTTGAACTTAGGGTTTATGTTTAAACTGTTTGGGTTGTTTTTTTTTTTGGATTTGTTGTTTGAAAGGAGTTAGGGCTTCGTTTGGTCACGTTGAGTTGTTGTTGGATCGGAGTTTGAGTTTGTGCATTTTGTGTTGAATCTCGATCTGGTTATTTGAGAGAGATTTAGGAAAATCTAAGGCCGGATTCGTGTCCTTCGGCCAAGATAAGGTAGGGTTAGTATTTAGAGTGTAGGGTTTCAACGTGTTTTGGCCGGAGAAGAAGGTGGCGCCGCTGTGGGTGGTCGCCAACCACCGTCTTCTCCGATGAAGATGGGCCGGCGAAGGGTGGCTCCACTTGCAAAGCTTAGGAGCTCTGAAGTGAAGAGCGAGAAAGCGATTTTCCAAATGAAGCTTTCTTTTCCGTTTTCGTTTTTAAATGGATATTTTGGGTGGGCGCATGTGCGCCAAGTGGCTTCCTCTTGGAAGGCCACGCCTGGGTTGACCTTGGTCAACCAGGCAATCCTGTGTGGACTCCCCTACAGTTCCTTACCATGCATCGCTATCATATCTCACCACTTCATTTGACCAAGTCAGATCAATGGATTTGACGGTCAATAGCATTCACTGGAGGTCAACAAAGTTGATCGGGCTCAACACCTCCTCCCTGTGATTTTGGGCCTTCAAATTGGGCTCAAAGACATTTTTTGGCTAATTAAACCCCCCTCATTATTCTGTAATGCGCCCAGATTTGGGCTTCTCTTACTATTAGCCCATTTTCTTTTATCTTTTGCTTGTTCATTTATTTTTCTTTATTACATTTTTTAGATATACATATAAAATATATATTAGAGTATTATTCCTATAAAAAATAATATTTTTATTTTATTTACTCAACTTTTATTTTAAATGCTTTATTTGTTAATTGAAAATTATTCATTGTTTCAAGTTGTAGAATTTGTTTAAGATATCATCTTGAATGTGTTTGATTAAACTCACTTGTGCAATTCCTAAGTACGTTTGAACCATGATTTGAGTTATATTTTCAGGTTGACCCTTATCCCATAATCATTCTAATTGTTATATTAAATTATTTAAAATACATCACATGTTTTTCGATTCAAAGTCGAGCCCAGTTTCAAACACCTTTGTAAGTCGGTCGCTTTTAAAGCATCGCCATCAACCTCACATGGCTTACTCTTGGGTCTTCCTACAATGAGACCTATTCGATTTTAATTAATCGATTAGATGAACTATTCACTAAATAAATTCAATTCATTCACAAAATACAAATTTAAAACCTCGATCCAACATCGAGTATTCTTTATTAAAATTAAATTAAAATACTTAATCACAATTAAATACCATTTCATTCAGAAATAAGAAAGGAGATGGTTTTGAGTTTTCAACTCCTCTCCTCGATTATTTGAATACGAATTCTTTTACTCGGTTAATAATCATCATTTCTAATCCACATAAGCACAAAAATCAAATCCTTTTATAACAAGAAACCAAAAGGGGGATAACTTTGAGTCTTCAATTTTTTCTCCACGACTATTTGAATACAAGTTCTCTTACTTGGTTAGTCAAATAATTGTCGTTCCTCTACAAACTTCCAAACCCCGATTTAATCAAATTATTTTCATATTAAGCCAAATGAAAAGGGAGTTGACTTTGAGTTTTCAACTTCTCTCCTTAATTGGTTGAATACGAGTTCTCTTACTCGGTCAGTCGAACAATCGTCATTTTTCCACAAACATACAACTTAATCAAATCATTTCCTTAACAAACTATACGAAAAAGGAGATGGTTTTGAGCTTTCAACTCCTCTTCTCAAATGCTTGAATATGAGTGGTTTTACTCAGTCATTCAAGTACTTGTCGTTCATTCTAAAATACGTCAACCATATACAACCTTATTTTTATAAATATTCAGATGAAACAGAAAGCGGTCTAGAGTATTCTATTCCTTTTCCAGATTATTAGGACACAAGTTGTCTTACTCGATTATCCAAGTATTCGTCATCCATTCAAAACACCTTAATTATTATCAAATCCTTTCTATAATTAAAAATGAAAAAGAAAGTGGTCTAGAGTCTTCTATTCCCTTTCCCGATTGTTAGGATATGAGTTGTCTTACTCGACCATCCGAGTAATTGTCATCCAACCAAAATATCTCATCCAACCAAAAACATCTCAACCAATCAAAGCATTCAACATATTAATCCAACTTGACACCCCTGTGTGACCAAAACTATTTTCAGAAAGAACACCATTTAATCCTTTCTAATACGCACAACAAGCCAATGCTTAAGCCTCCGCCGAGAGTAGACAAGCCAACGTTTAGCCTTTAGGACGCGATCTAAAAAGTTGTTCACTAAAAGACACCAACCAACCGTAGTTTCCCGAACTACGAATGCTTTAATTTCCTTATTATACCATAAGGATACGTAGGCAGGAGGTTGTTGTATCTTCGCGAGCACACCGATAAAAAACCTCCCCTTTCCCTTTTGAGGTTCTCATCCATTTCTATTTTCAATATTTTATAACCCAAAGATAACAAACAAACATAAATTAACACTCGAAACACAAATTAGAACTAAAAGGTTCCCGTTGAGTACAACGGACGTTAGGGGTGCTAATACCTTCCTCTTGCGTAATCCACTCCCAAACCCGAATATGGTTGCGACGACCATTATTCTATTATTGAAGAGGTTTTATCGATATTTTCCTATCCCTTTATTGGGATAAATAAAGTTCGGTGGCGACTCTATTCGAACATAATTTTTTCCGCAACCATCGCGAGGAATCGTATTTTTCGAGATGCGACAGATGGCGACTCTGCTGGGGACATAGCTCCAAGCAAAAGAGAGTGAAGCCTAATTTAGTTTAATTGATGTATTGTGTGTTAATTTTGTTTATATGTTTGTTATTACTTTGTTATTATTATGCTGTCATAATTATTGTATGGGGTTTTATTGGCTATGTATTATTGGGGTTCTTTGGTTGGTGATACTTTGTGAGATAGGCTCTCCACCCGAGTCTGAGAAAAACCATAAGATTAAGTTGGTGGTTGCGTAGTGGACGCCCACAAGGAGTCTTCCTTGTTGGGAAGATATGAAGACCCCACCTAGAGGAGATTCTCTTGAGATATTATTATTCGACGAGTTTTCGTCACGATAATAGTATTCTCAAGTTGGATCAATGACTCTAGGGACCTTTTAACCCATTATATCCGGTGGTTATGTAGTATTTACCTAAAAAGTCCCACACTTATTGGGTTAATACGAACGCCCCAATCAGATGAGATCCCTTGGGCGTATTACTACCTTACATTAGTATTCTCAACCTCGAACTATGACTCTGAGAACCTTATTAGAACCTTGGACTCGAGAGTTGTGTAGTATGGACCCACTAGGAGTCTTCCTCTTTGGGACCATACGAAGGCCTCACCTAGAGGAGACTCTGTTCAAGGGATGTTATTGGCGGATGAGTTTTCGTCATGACAATAACCTTCCTAAATAGTGATTGATGACTTTGGGAATCTCTTAACTTTAGCATCCTCCCAAAAGGGTTTTGTTTAGTAACCAAGGATACCCACTCTCACGACCTGTATGTTGACCTACCTGTGGCATGCATAGTATCATTCTTAACATGAAATTCATATTATTTTATTTCCAAGGAATCTGAGTGTCATAAGTTGCAGGAATTCAAGAAGCATGGAATCCAGCAAAAGAAACATTTACTCTTTCAAGTTCAAAGACCCCGATCTAAGGAGCTTACGTGACTTGGTCTCTTAGATGCACCCGGTATACAGAATCAACTTTGGGAAGAATTATGGCAATCTGCTCAGCATCCTCAACCAACGAGTGGACCATACAGCTTTAGTCACTCTGGCTCAATTCTATGATCTACCTTTAAGATGTTTCACATTCCGAGATTTCCAACTAGCACCAACGTTGGAAGAATTCGAGCGTCTTGTTAGGATCCCTATGAAGAACAAGCCATTGTTTGAAGGGATAGATGAATCTTTGCCCCTTAAGATCATTGCTAGCACGCTTCACATGGACGAAAAGGAAGTAGAGGCTAATCTAGAGACCAAAGGGAATACCAAAGGATTTTCGCTAAGTTTTCTCTTGGAAAGAGCTCCTACCCTAATAAAAGCAGAAAGTTGGGACGCTTGTTACCCTGCTATTGCATTGGCCATCTATGCATCATCTTGTTCCCAAATATGGATGGTTTCATAGACATGGCCGTTATTTGCGTTTTCCTTACTGGAAACCCAGTACCCACCTTGTTAGCTGATGTTTACTATTACATGAGCCATAGGTACACTAAGAAGAAAGGAATGATTTCTTGTTGTGCTCCTTTACTATATCAGTGGTTTCTTGAGCATCTTCCAAAGACATGTATTTGGGTAGAACAGACAGATGTTAGTTGGCCTCAGAGATTGGGATCACTCTGATCCGAAGATCTTTCTTGGTATTCCAAAGAATACATCAACATGGACATCATATTCAACTATGGAGATTTCCCTAATCTACCACTTATTGGAACTTAAGGATGCGTAAATTCTAACCCGATTCTATCACTAAGACAACTTGGCTACCCAATGGAAGGCCCTCCAGAAGCAAGGTCTTTGGAAGCTTTCTTGTTGCCTGACTTTGGGGTTGAGAATCCTGGCATGTCCCAACGAATCAGAGAGGCTTGGAAGAATGTCAATTGAAAAGGGAAAGCTGATTTGGGGAGAGAAAATGGGATTACATAAGAACCATATTTTCACTGGGTAAAGGAAAGGGTGGAGATAATCAAAATTCCATTCTTCATTCGGACACTTGTACCTCTTCCTAAACCTAAGCTCACCCATGTCCCTATTGAAGAAGTGGAGGAACTCAACACCACCATGGCAAAGCTAGAAAAAGAGAATGAAGAGTTGAAGATAAAACTCCAACAAATCATCAATGAGAAAAACACCATGACGTGGGAGCTTGAGAGAAAGGATGCACATCTTCAAGCACATGTGGAAAATTTTAACAAAGAGGAGCATAAGAGAAAAAAGATCAAAGTGGGACTAGAACAAGCTAACCATTGTCTAGATACTCTTAAGGGTCAATTACGACGAGCCCAGAAAGAATGCCAAGACAATGAGCATTGGTGGCATCTGGCCACAAAGGAAAACAAGACGATAAGAGATACACTTGGGGCTCAGATAAAATAACTCACCAATTCTGTTCGTCATGCAAAGGTTGAAGTAGATCAAGAACGCCGACTCAAGAATATAGCCACCGAAGCTTCTAGGGTTTCACCCATGATATGGGAGGAGAAGTCTCGAGAAGTAAGAGATGCAAAAGAGTCTGCCAGCTATTGGAAGAACCAGCTAGAGTCATTACACCAAGACAACTCCATATTGTTGAAGGAATGAGAGTATGTGATTGAAGATTATGAATCCTTTAAGAAGACCATAGACTTATTGCAAGGAGATAGGGATAAGTTCCGTGCAAAGCTCGATGGGCTAGTGGGGTTTTGTAATTTGGCGGTTAAAGAATTACCATGGAAGTTAAGAGACGCAGTTGAAGAGTTGAAGGAAGATAACACTCCTCCAGCCATAATCAGTTTCATTCTACTCTGTAGAGGGTTGCTAAAGAGATTTAAGGAAGAACTAGAAGAGCTCTAAGCCAGAAAGCCTGTAGTTTAATTTTCCTGTGTCTTATATTTTGTTCCTTTGACAAATGTATTTTGAACTATGGCCTTTTGGACCCCTATGTTATGTACTTGAATGAATGACATTTAAAAATTACTCCATTATTGATATTCTAAGTATTTCTTGTTTCTTCGAATTACTAACAACTAATGGAACTCGAATGATTCCCTGAAAATAAAACATGCATAACATCCGCATCTGCATTATGCATCACACTTCATAAAAATTCAAAAAAACTTACCCAACCTTTTTACCCTTTATCCAGCCACACTGACTAATCAACACCGATACGAGATGCGAAGCAACTACAAGATGACGTTAGAGCAAGTTGAGGCTAACTAAGTTACCATGAGGACAGACATCAATACGATCCAAGAGAAAATGGATCAACTGTTAGAGACAATGCTCGCAATTGCCCAAAGAGAGAGGATTGTGGATGAAGAAGCTAGGGCAAAAAGGAATGATAGCACACCAGGTTTTGACCCCCAAGACGAGAGTTTCGTCCCCACCAAGAAGACACTGGTTCAGATACCGGTAGGAGGCAAAGGAGATGGGGATCGTGTAGAGCCTTTTGATGCGTTTACTCATCATGGATCCGAAATTGGAGATGACCCGTACGATGCTTTCTATGTGCCTGATCAACCAAAGCCTAAGATACTTCCAAATCCTGTTGCAGATAGGCTTCGTACCTTGGAAAAGAAAATCAAAGCTATAAAGGGGAATAATTTCTTCGGCGCCTCTGCCATGAACATGCGCTTGGTATCAAATTTGGTCATCCCGGCTAAATTTAAAACTCCTGATTTCGAGAAATACAGAGGACAGACTTGCCCAAGAAGTCACCTAGTAATGTACTTCAGGAAAATGGCTGCTCATACCGAAAATGACAAACTGCTTATACATTGTTTCCAAGATAGTCTAAGTGGAGTGTCCATAAGATGGTATATGAGCTTAGAGTAGGGGCGGATTCAAAGCTGAGAGGATTTGGCTGACGCATTTCTCTGTCAATACAAATATAACTTAGATATGGCACCTGACCGAATGCAGTTACAAGGGATGCCCATGAAAGAAAATGTGTCATTTAAAGAATACGCCCAGCGGTGGAGAGAGTTGGCTGCTCAGGTAGAACCACCATTGTTTGAAAAGGAAATGACCGGAATATTTGTGGGCACCCTGAAGGACCCATTCTTTGATAGACTGGTGAGTAGTGCAGCGTCTGGCTTCGCGCATCTAGTGACAATCGGAGATCGCATAGAAAAGGGGTTGAGGGATGGAAAGATTCCAGGAGCTGTGGCAGCCCCTAGCGCACCGAAAAAGTATTCTGGAGGATTCTCGAAGAAAAGAGAAGGTGAAACGAACGCTAAATCCAGGGGCTATTGTAGCACCTCAAATTTGCACCTATCATTATACATACTATCTCATATTAGGTCATAGCATATCATGATACATTGCATAGCATTGCATTGTCCCCAGTTGCCTCAAGAGCAAGCAAGCAAGAAATTAGGTCAAATTGATCAGGAGATCAGTCCACCAATCAAGCAAGGGTGTTTCTCAAGGAGCCAAGGCCCTAGGGTTTGACCAACAAGTTCACATGACTTGAAGGTCCATTTGAAGTGTTTAAGTCAAGGGTTGGATGTTCAGAAGCCATCAGTTCATGCACAATCAGTCAATTAGGTCAAAATCAGTCAAAGTCAGTCATTTGCAGTGGATGGTGGCCATTCTTGCAGAATTTGGGCACCATGATCAATCATCAAAGGTTCATATATCTTGAGACATCATTTGGAATCAAGATATCAAGGAATTAGGGTTTGGAATTCATCAGAAGGTGCTTCAGTCAAGCAAAACCCTAGAAAAGTCAAAGTTGGTCAACTGTGGTTGATTCTTTGGTTTTGATGGATGGAAATGGTTTGAGAGAGCTTATTCATGTCCTAATAGGCCTCATGTGTCATGGCAATCAATATCAATGAAGAATTTGAAGCCAATCAGAAAATTTCCAAAAATAGAAACTGGACCTGTAATTTTAACTGCCAAAAATGGAAACTTCTTGATCTTAAACTTACATCATGATACAAGCTTCAAATGAATTTTTTCCCAACATGAAAGTTGAAGATCTTGTTCTCCCATTTTCAAAAAGTCCAAGAACTCCCAAATCCCATGAATGGTTTGCAAGATATGATCTTTTCATTTTCACAAAATCTTGAACTTCAAAAGGCCATATCTCTCAAACCATTTGGCCAAATTTGGTGGGGTTTTTTCCTACAAACCACATTTTTCCTCCTCTTTCCAAAAATGTAAACATCATGTACCAAAACCTTGCCAATCAAAATGGCATTTTTTGACCTATTTCATTTAAAAATCAAGTTTGACTCAAGTTTGACTTTTTGATTTAAGCATTTTTTACACAATTGGCCAATTGGGATTCATTTTAAATGATATTTGCAAGATGTTCCAAGCCCTAATTCATGCTCATGATACCATCATATCACCATTTTGGCCAAAGGTGTGAAATTGGCAAATTTTGCAAATAGCTTCATAAGTGAAAGCAATGTTTAGCAATCCATCAGCAAACTAAAAACAGCAAATACAAAGGTCATGAGCAGCCTGTTTTGAGGCCCATTCGTGGCAGACCACACCTCCATTTCCACTTATGTGCAATTTAGCAAAATGTGCAATTGGTGATTTTTGAGTTAATCAAGCTTAACACTTCCATTAGCCATGCTAAACAGACCTTTATAATGAAATTTTCTGCTCATTCAGAACCCTAGAGACAGCCTCCACGATCCAGAATTCTCTCTTTTCTCTCCATTTGCATTTTTGGCCAAAAGTGAATTTCTGCACAAAACTTCAAAAACCCTCGAGCAAGCTTGCATTTCTTCATCATCCATCATCATTGTGAGCTGCTTCCAAGTGTAAAATCCCAGCTGAAACTCCACTTTCGAACTCTGTTTTTCTCATGGACCTGAAATGGTGAATTGAGATTTAAAGGGTTATAAGCTTTGCTGAGCTCTCCTACTTCAAGTGTTCAACATCTCCAAGCATCGTGGACACCTGTTTGTGCCTGCATCACTCAAAACACCACTGCTTCCTCCATTTCTTCACAACCAAGTAAGATTTCGACCCTCCTTTTTTTCCAATCCATGGTATGTTTCTGGTAGAGTACACATCACTGAGTCCATTGCAACTTGTATCATGTAAAATAGTAGAGTTATGCATGAGAAATCTGATTTTTCATTTTTATGATCAAACATATTTCTACTCGATTCACACTGTTTGAAGCTGATTTTGTTAAATGGATGCTATATTATGCATATGCTTGTTGTGCTGAGTCGATTGCTATGGTCACTTGTGATTTCTGGGTGGATCGATTTTCCATGTTTGAATGAAGATGATGAATGCTTGCTGTTGTTTTGCAACCTTAAACTCTGCCCAGAAAATCCCCATGGTTATGTTTGTTTTGTTGTTAGCTGATGTTGCATGATGTTGGTGTTTCATAGTCATGCTCATTTGTTGATTATGGTGTGCTTGTTGTTTTGTTGATGTTTGAACATGATGATGATGAAAGCCATGCTGCTAAAACCCTAAGGGTTTTTGAACCCAGAACTTGAGCATCCATTGGTCCGCGTCACTGTTCCATTGGGAACTGACCAATCAAAACATTTCGCTGGTTTAGCCTAAACGCAGCGTTTGGATAAGTGGGGCGCTTAATTACATTTGTGCCATCCGGTCAACTTAGTTGACTTGCCATTCATACTATGTGTTTCATGTTTGTTCCAATTTGTTCCTCATCTTCAACAATTCATTTTTCATTCAATTTAACTCCAAAAAACCTGAAATTTTTTGCATAATGATCACAAGAATGTCTAGTATTTTATTATGATTTTTAATTATTTTTTGGCTGGTTGGATATTAATTGGCTCTAGGGTTTGTGTTATGTGACCAAAAAGGATACATATTGCCAAAACAATTGTGAAATACTCATGTTGCATCCATTGGTTCTGAAATTTTTGTGGTGAAACTAGACTCATTCATCTCCATTTTGGTATAAAGTTTGTGGATTTATCATATGTGGTTTGCTGGATATGAATTTTTGAACTAGGGTGTTACATTTGGTGTCACACCATGAATGTGCATTTTCCCAATTTTGATTGACATGCTTCCTTACATCCAAATGACCCCAAATTTTGCATGATCCCTCCCTTACATGTCTAGTTCATGTGTGATTTTTCCTGGAATTGATTGTGCTGTTTCCAATTTGTTTGAGAATTTTCTTCCCTGCCTAGTCAAATGTTGACTTTGTGTGATACATGTTGCCAAATCCTTTGTGAAATCCTCATACCATATTGTATGATCATGAAATTTCATATGTGCATACTAGACATCTTGAGCTTTGCATTGGTGTTGATCCCATCCATTTCTCATCTGTTTTCAATTTGTTATGATTTTTTGAAGTTGACCCATGTTTGTTGACCTTCATTGTGCATGCTTAAATTTGGTTTGACTTCTTGATTTTAATTGACTGCCTTCCTCTCATCCAAATGCCATGAAATTTGACATGCTTACCATGCTAGATGTTAGGATTGAATGTGTTTTATTTCATGATTTTTGGGATTGATTATGCTTGCTTTTGAGCTTGGTCTTGCTGTTGACCTTTTGTATGCTCCTTTTGCCATGTTTTGACTTCTTTGACCTATGAAATGACATTGATGCATGATTTGAGTTTGAATCCAATTGTGTTTGATTCTTAGATGTTTGAATGTGATTTTGATTGAATATGGTTTGCTGTTTTGGATTTCTTATTTGTTCTTGACCCTAGGCTTGTCCTAGTGGTCTCCTGGCTTATGTTTGAGCTCTTTGTTTCAGGTTAAGCATCAATGCTTCAAAGATCATACAAATGTGATTGAGTTTGATTACATATTATATGCTAACCTTTGTTTTGTAGGTTTGACTCATGTGCTTGAGTCTTGTGCTTTGCACAATTGATCCTCTGTTTTGTCTGTGGATTCAATTCCTTTTGCTTTGACTTGTGAAATGTTTACTGATTAGTTTGACTCTTTCAGGTACCCTTAGTTGCTTAAGTTCTCTGAACTTGCTTTGCTTTGATTTTTAGCAACTTGCTTGAGGTATAATCTCTTTTACTTCATGTAGTCTGGAGACCCGGCCTGTTATTTGGCCGGGCAAACTGTCTGAAGTCCTCCTTAAGAGGCAATGCTTGTGTATGTTTAAATTGTCCTTGCATTGAGTCAAAGACCTCCTAAGTGAAGAGGCAATTGGCAGAACCCAAGGGATAAGCAACCTATCCCCTGCTATTCAGTGAGTCTTCTGTTTTGCTCACACCACTGTGTTGATGCATTACAGATAAAAACCCAAGATCTTGTGCAATTGCACAGTTGAGTCAGTATTAAATGTGTAGAAGGGTTCCCACTTTCTGAACCCACACATTCTTGTCAAATGCTCTCCCAGGCCAGGGATAGAAGCAATGAGGCACACCCCTCATCTCCTTTCATCTGCTTCACCTTAGCCCCTCGATGGCAAGGTTAAGAGCAACACTCACCCCATTCCAGAGGTTTGTTTGTTGAGGTCGATATGACCCCTCGACTAAAACCTAACCCTTGTGTGAGCCTCTTGTGTGTATATAGTGGGTGCTATCTGTGATGGTGATTGCTTTGTTTCTTAGGCTAGCTTAGACTTGCTTCCTGTGCAAGTTAGGGTTAGTTTAGACTAATCCTTGTTTGCTTTCGCCCTCGTTGCGATCCTTTCTCTCGCCCTCGTTGCGATCGAGACTTATCCTTTCTCTCGCCCTCGTTGCGATCGAGACTTATCCTTTCTCTCGCCCTCGTTGCGATCGAGCCTTTTCCTTTCTCTCGCCCTCGTTGCGATCGAGACTTTCCCTTTCTCTTGCCCTAGTTGCAATCGAGTCCTTTTTCCCTCCGTGGCCGAACTACGGCAACTCTGATTCTCATGTCCAGATGAGATACGTAGGCACGAGATGCGATGTCTTGTCGAGTTTGACTAACAACTAACACTAATTCTTTTCTCTCGCCCTCGTTGCGATTGAGACCTCCCCTTTCTCTTGCCCTAGTTGCAATCGAGACCCTTGCTTCCTGTGCAAGCCGTGTCTAGGATAGGTTGGCCCTTGTGCCATTTAGCTAGAAACCTTAACTTAGGGTTGCTTTTGCATGACAACATCTAGGCTCGAGTCGTAGTCTCCCTAGAGTTGTGTCTCCCTCTGTTATCTGGTTAGGCTAGTTCTTTGTCCCTGCGTAGGGGAACTACATCGCCCTGATCTTCACACCAGATGAAGTATGTAGGCAGGAGATTGAGCTGATCTCTCCGGGCGCCCTTTTTCTGTTTCAACCCTTTGTGTCTTAACCACCCTTGTGTGTGTTCTGGTTGGAGTCCGACATAAGTCCAGCGATTGGCAGTTGGTTTCCTGTGTGTGTTTAGGTTCGGATGCTGATGTAAGTCCAGTGATTGGCATTCAGGCTCCATGTTTGCCTGTGTTCGCTTTGTTTGTGTGCGTGTCAGCCGAGCTACGAATGCTCTGATTCTTCTTTCGTCCAAAGGAGATACGTATGCATAGGATGCGATATCCTAGCGAGCATGTGTTGTTTTCCCCGGTCCGAACTACTTCGACTCTGATGTCTATGCCTGATAGACTAAGTAGGCCCAGGATGCGACATCCTGCCGAGTCAGTTTCTTTTGTCTCTTTTCAGCCAGTGTGTGTGAGTTTGAGCAGTGTTTAGCAACCAATTTCCTTTCTATTGTGCGTGGATCCCGTAGAGTACTACGGATGCGTAGGGGGCCTAATACCTTCCCTTCGCATAACCGACTCCCGAACCCATCCTCTTTGGTTGCGAGACCATGTCTTTTCCCAGGTTTACTTCGAGCGTTTCCTTTCCCTCTTTTGGGATAAATAACGCACGGTGGCGGCTCTGTTGTTTCTTTCTTTTCCCGCCGGTTTTTCGCGTGATGCGACAGCTGGCGACTCCACTGGGGATCATAGAGAAGTTGACCTATGCTGGTCCATCTTCCCTGAGCGAGTCTCTCCTAGCGCTCTCTAGGATTAGGGTTTTGGTTGCTTTCTGCTTGTTGTATTTTATTGCATTCATTGTATATATTTGCATTTACTGTTTGCATTTATTGTTTGCATTAATGTTTGCATTCATATTCATTATTCATTCTGCCTGGCTGGTTGTCTGTTTTTCTTTGTGGGGTGGGAGTCAGTTGAGGTAAAAGGTCCAACACCCAGACCATGAGTGAAAACCTAGGATGATTAGGAATAGAGTGATTCATGGGAAGCGGGTGGTATGGCGCCACTTAGCGGAACATTGATATCACGAGCAGTTCAGACCCTGGTAGGATACTGTCGTTACATACTTCGGGTGTGTATATGATAGTATTTCTGCGAAAGGTTATTTATGCTGCGTTTCTCTCAGCTTTACCCTGGCCTAGACTACACCCGTGAGTGGGGAAGGGTTTGATCATTTTAACAGGTACAGTTGGTGACTCTCGGTACTGACGGTGACTGTGAATTATGGACATTTATTTCTGGGACGCCGGAGTTCTGTCCGTGGTTTATCAGCGGGTTCCGTTTATTTCGGATCCCCGGGTTGAATTTGAGAGTACCTGTTCAGAGGAGCTGGCTGTCATCCGTTCAGTGGATGATCCTGTGATGATAGTAATGCAATCTCCAGTTCCGTTTATTTCGGAACTCCACAAGTCGGATTTATGGTGACTCGGTTCTCCAGATTTGGGTTCAGATGCCAGTTGATCAGATTGACTTTGGGTTTCAGATGTTTGTGATCAGAGTTCAAGCCGAAGCATTGACCCTGTGCCTTGAGACGCACAGCTTGACCAGTCATGTTGCATCATTTGCATCATAGCATGTTTATTTTCAAAAAATAATAATGCATGAAAAAAAAAAAAAAAAAAAAGTTAACTCGCATATGCATATCCTTTTCAGGATCATTCATGATAAAATAGCATCCGCATCATGCATATCATGCACATATCATCCTTGCATTGCAGACATGTTTGGGGACAAGACTTCTCACTTCGGTTCTTGACTGAGAATGGATTGCTGACCGCTGACCGCATCGCCACTCAACCAGACCCAATCATCAGAAGATTATGGATCAGGTTCAAGCAGAGTTGGCTGAGATGAGGGCGAACATGGCCCAGTTCATGAACATGATGCAAGGAGTTGTTCAGGGGCAAGAGGAGCTGCGTGCCTTAGCCCAGAGACTGGAAGCCGTGATTTCACCAGTCCACCGTGCTCCACCAGTGGATGTACCCGTTCATGAGAATGCTGCTGTCACTATTCTCGTCAATGATTATGCCGTGGATGAGGAATTGAGGGGGATCAGAATCAGTGAACAGCCTCTTGCTGTAGAGACTGTGGATGTCAGAGCAACCGGTGCTCCGTTTCGCCATCCTGGCTCTTCAAATTCTTCCGGTTCTAAGAAGCCATCCTCCGGGGCACCCAAAAGGAGAGAGATTGAAACAAATGCTGTGCACCGTCGGAGGAGTGCAAACAGAGGACAGTATCGTCAGGCTGCTGCTGTGACTATTCCAGCTACTCAACAGCAACAGAGAAGGCCAACTCGGCAGTATCAGCATCAACAACGTCATCCTCAGCAGCAGGCTTACCAGCCTCCCATTGACAATCAAGCTGGTACAAGTAATGAGAGGAAGAAGATCATTTTTGATCCAATCCCCACGTCCTACGCCGAACTGTATCCCTCTCTGATAGAGCGGAACTTGATTACTCCCAGAGACCCGCCGCCCATACCCGTCAACCCTCGGTGGTGGTATAGGCATGAACAGCATTGTGTGTATCATTCGGGTGCTCCTGGTCATGACGTGGATAGTTGTTTCCAGCTGAAGATGAAGGTTCAAGACCTTGTGAGGTCAGGTATTCTGATCTTGGAGGATTTAGGTCCCTGTGTTAATCAAGCTTGAAGATAACAAGTCCTGGGCTGGCGCCGACTTTTTCTTCAGAAGGGTTGTTCAGAAAAGCAGAAGTTGCTAATGCAAGAAATACTGACAGTTGTCATCCCCGGTGGGATCTATCACAATTGGGTCACTGTGGGCTTTCCTACGGTTGTTCATAAGTCAGAGTAACAATCACTTTGTTTAAAAACCCTTCTCCCATGCCAAAAGGAGAAGTGATGACATTGTTGGCAACGTTTTGTGCAATGATATTTTCATTCAAATAAATTCATGGTAAACATTTGTTTTTCCATTTGTTTTCCCTTTTCGCTTTTTGCATGAAATCGGTGATCACCAAAAACCCTTAAAAACAAGAATAAAAGCAATCTTTTCATCTGCATAACGATTGTCTTGTTTGATTTTCAAAGTGCTTTTCATATCAAAATCTTTATGCAGGTTGTTTCTCAAACCCATTGAACATAGTGATCGGACGTCATCTCCCAATTCTGAAATCCCTGTATTCGAAGCGGAAGAAGATGATGTCGAAGGGATTCCTGACGAGATTTCCCGACTTCTTGAGCAAGAAAAGAAGATCACTCAGCTGCATCTCGAGAATCAGCAGAACAGCCAACTGGGGCATCAAAAAAAATATAAACGGAAAAAAAGAAGAAAGAAAGAGGAGGGTGCAGAAATCAGAAGAAATCAAAAGAAATCAAAAGAAAGAAAAAGAAAGAAAAAAAAACAAAAGAAAGATAACACCCTCAAAGTCCCTAGTTGGCTGATGCTGAATTCGATCGAAAAGAAGAGATCAACTGCCATGTGTCATGGTCAAGTTATATCAGCAGAGAGTGAAAAAAAAAACATTCAACGAGAAGGTCAAGCCTCGTGTGTTCCGAGGGACCTTGTGCTCAAGAAAGTCTTGTCTTTCATGCCCAATTCCAGGGGCACGTGAACTCCAAGCTAAGAACGTCCATACGTTTTCAAGAGAGCCTCTTCAGGCAATGTTTCGACACTTACATCAATGGATGAAGAAGTTCACTCGTCCTGTGAATTCCAGATGCAGTCAAGAAATACTTCGCCTAGAAACAAAGAAAAAAGCAAAAGCTCGATAAGTTGAACACCCTAAAGGGCGACTTAGGCAAAAAGGAGCGTCTCGGTGGATTGAAAACCCGAAAGGGCGATCCAGGCAAAAGTTAGAGACATTGAAAAAAGAATTTGCATCCCGCTAGATTGAACACCTCACACTGGGGCAATCTAGGCAAAAATTAGGGATTTGGCAAGTAACTGCATCTTGACAAGACTGTGCTGTACATCTGTCATCCGTCAGGGATTCTCGATTCATCGTCGACTGAAGCTTTGAATACATCGAAAATTCAGAATGGTAGAGGAAAGGTCATTATGTTCAATGTAGCCCTCTCCAATATACATCACCGATTTCAAACTTGTACAGATCCATGGAGTCTTGCCCTTTGCAGACTACCATCCCATCACATTAATTTGAGCTTTTATCCAATTATTTGCACTCTTATTTGTTTCAACTCAACAAACGTTTTGCATGTTTTAATTGATAAAGTATCATTGTTTTCAAAATAAACAAATTTTTCACAAAATTGTTCTTAAACAAAGTGAACATTCACAATGATGGAAGAATACTTAGGAGACCCACAGTGCTCTCCCGGGGGTGGTATGATTACCGACAGGTAAGACAATTGTTCGTATCTCGAGCATGACTGTATCTTTGTCCTGCAGAACCTCGTATGGTCTCTCCTCAGTGAAGTTGCCCGATGCAGTGTCGTTTGAAGTTATTCATCTTCATGTTCCCGGCAGTACAGATTCTTCCTACAAATCCCTGTTAGCCCTATTGTGGGGCATCTCCAGTAGAGGATTGTTCGAGCCCTACCATGGGGCATTCCCAGCAAGGTTGCTGTTGAAATACTTTTGTGGGGCAGTTCCCCAAGCAGAGTGTTTACTGAAGACTTCAACTGTCGCCTCTCCAGCAGAGCAGTCTTCCTCTCTCCCCCGGCATGGGTGCTCTTCTTTGTAAATTCAGTATTTGGTGGATTGACATCCCAGTACTTCATCATGTCCCTCAGATAGATCCCCGAGCGGAGTTGTTGGCATGATGAGCTTTCTCTATGCCTATCTATCTTCATCAGAGATCTGGTTGCTTCTGAGTATCTTTGATAACCAGCACGAGTTGTTGTGGCGCGTCCGCCAGTATGTTGAACTCTGTTCTCCGGTTGTGACCGACGATCCCTCTGGAAGCCTCCGGTGGCCTTCCTCCCCTGCAGGATAAATGTTCCCTGATATCCCAGTCCCCAGTGGATTTTCTTTGCTCTCTGGTGGCTTTGGTTTTCTCTCCGGACGGTTGATTCCCGGACTTGCGCGTTGAGCATGTCTGTTTGTCAGCATTCATCATACATTCATCATGCATAATGCATACATGCATAATCATAGCATTCGGATACTCATGTTGCAGCTGTTGCCGGGTATCTGTTGATTGTTACCTCCTGCTATTTGTTGATACAGATCTCTCCAGTAGATTTTCCCCTAGCAGATGTGGGTGTGTCTGGATCTCTCCATGTAGAGCCAACCCCTTAAGCAGAAAGTGTCTATCCTTTCCTACCATTTCCCCACTGAGATACATCCTCGTGGATGACGGTTGCTTCCGTTCCCTCCCTACACGGGATGGGTTTTCCCTATTGAGTTCTTTCCTCATTAGGATGAGTCTTGTTTCAGTCTGCCTTTTTGGATCGATCCTAAATTGGCTCCCCGTTGACTGTTTCTTGTACGTCCCTGGGGCATAAATGAATAGTCGCTCACTAACCGGCACTCATTCATCTTATCCTCAGCGGAATTTGGTGGCTTCTACCTACAAACCGGTAGCTGTAAGTCCTTTCTTTACGGTCTTCTACCCACTACCCGGTAGTTGTAAATCCTTTTTTCTCACTCTGTCTCTCAGCAGACCGTTTGTTGGCCTCTACCTACAAACCGGTAGTTGTAAGTCCTATCTTTGTGGTTTTCTACCCACTAGCTGGTAGTTGTAAAATCCCACATTCCTCCCCTTGTTGGAGTTAACCCTTTGTGCTCATCCCGATGATGACTGATTACTTTTCCATTGGCTTCTACCTACGAACCGGTAGCTGTAAGTCCTTTCTTTACGGTCTTCTACCCACTAGCTGGTAGTTGTAAATCCTTTTTTCTCACTCTGTCTCAGCAGATCGTTTGTGGGCCTCTACCTACAAACCGGTAGCTGTAAGTCCTATCTTTGTGGTTTTCTACCCACTAGCTGGTAGTTGTAAACTCCCACTTTCATCCCCTTGTTGGAATTAACCCTTTGTGCTCATCCCGATGATGACTGGTTACTTTTCCGTGGTTTTCTGCCTACAAACCGGTAGATGTAATCCCCTCTTTGCGGTATTGATATTCTTTCCCCTTTGGATACTTGCCTTGATCAAGCAGTATTGTCCCCAGTGGGTCTTCCCCTTTTTTTTGGATATTTGCTCCGAGTTAGCAACTTTTATCCTCTTTTGATTGGTCATCTTTTGCATACCTAGTCCTGGTACCCTGATGCCTTTCTTTTCGGTCGATTATTCATTTAACAACCTACAACCCGGTTATGGATAATTTTCCATGCGAGTGTATTATCTACGTTTTGGCGGCTATAGATAATATATCTCATGCACTCTTTGGTCAATCTTTCGATTGTTATCTCCAGCAGAGTAAGATTCGTATTCCTTGTGGAATCGAATGTTCATCCTCTAAACAAGACTGCTTTTCTAGCCCTCTTCAGGATGTTGAGTGTTTTGGAACACAAACCAATTCACGTTTGGTCGGTCACCCGTTTCATACCTACAACCCGGTATCCTTGGTGTTCCTTCCTGTTTGCTCGCTGTCGTGACCTTGTTCCCCAGTGAGACCCCCTGCAAGTGTTCAGCCTTGCCCTGTCATCTTGTGGATGTCAGTATCCCGTCAGCACCCGCGTGTGTTGTTTCTTTGGTGTCGGTAAACACCATCCTTCGGTGATTTCCAGTCATGCGTAAGTGTCTGGTCTTCTTTGGTGTCGGTAAACACCATCCATCGGTGATTTCCAGTCATGCGTAAGTGTCTGGTCTTCTTTGGTGTCGGTAAACACCATTCGTCGGTGATTTCCAGTCATGCGTAAGTGTCTGGTCTTCTTTGGTGTCGGTAAACACCATCCGTCGGTGATTTCCAGTCATGCGTAAGTGTCTGGTCTTCTTTGGTGTCGGTAAACACCATCCTTCGGTGATTTCCAGTCATGCGTAAGTGTCTGGTCTTCTTTGGTGTCGGTAAACACCATCCGTCGGTGATTTCCAGTCATGCGTAAGTGTCTGGTCTTCTTTGGTGTCGGTAAACACCATCCTGCGGTGATTTCCAGTCATGCGTAAGTGTCTGGTCTTCTTTTGATGTCGGTAAACATCCTCTTTCGATGTTCATAACGTCCCCTCCCTTCCCTAGTGAAGTTTTTCCTCCTCTCCGTTGGTGACGATAAACGTGAGTCTCAATTTCGTCCTATGACGTCTGGTTGAAGTTTTCCTCCTCTCCGTTGGTGTCGATAAACGTGAGTCTCCCTTTCGTCCTATGACGTCTGGCTGAGTTTTCCTCCTCTCCGTTGGTGTCGATAAACGTGAGTCTCCCTTTCGTCCTATGACGTCTGGCTGAGTTTTCCTCCTCTCCGTTGGTGTCGATAAACGTGAGTCTCCCTTTCGTCCTATGACGTCTGGCTGAGTTTTCCTCCTCTCCGTTGGTGTCGATAAACGTGAGTCTCCCTTTCGTCCTATGACGTCTGGTTGAAGTTTTCCTCCTCTCCGTTGGTGTCGATAAACGTGAGTCTCCCTTTCGTCCTATGACGTCTGGCTGAGTTTTCCTCCTCTCTGTTGGTGTCGATAAACGTGAGTCTCCCTTTCGTCCTATGACGTCTGGTTGAAGTTTTCCTCCTCTCCGTTGGTGTCGATAAACGTGAGTCTCCCTTTCGTCCTATGACGTCTGGTTGAAGTTTTCCTCCTCTCCGTTGGTGTCGATAAACGTGAGTCTCCCTTTCGTCCTATGACGTCTGGTTGAAGTTTTCCTCCTCTCCGTTGGTGTCGATAAACGTGAGTCTCCCTTTCGTCCTATGACGTCTGGTTGAAGTTTTCCTCCTCTCCGTTGGTGTCGATAAACGTGAGTCTCCCTTTCGTCCTATGACGTCTGGCTGAGTTTTCCTCCTCTCCGTTGGTGTCGATAAACGTGAGTCTCCCTTTCGTCCTATGACGTCTGGCTGAGTTTTCCTCCTCTCCGTTGGTGTCGATAAACGTGAGTCTCCCTTTCGTCCTATGACGTCTGGTTGAAGTTTTCCTCCTCTCCGTTGGTGTCGATAAACGTGAGTCTCCCTTTCGTCCTATGACGTCTGGTTGAAGTTTTTCTCCTCTCCGTTGGTGTCGATAAACGTGAGTCTCCCTTTCGTCCTATGACGTCTGGTTGAAGTTTTCCTCCTCTCTGTTGGTGTCGATAAACGTGAGTCTCCCTTTCGTCCTATGACGTCTGGCTGAGTTTTCCTCCTCTCCGTTGGTGTCGATAAACGTGAGTCTTCCTATTCGTCCTATGACGTCTAGTTGTATCTGTCCCCCTGTGGATTTACCTCTCCGTTGACCTTGGTGAACGTTGAGTGTTTCCTAGATTGTCCGTTGGCATCTAGTTGTGATTTCTTTTCCCATTCATCGTCATTGCGATGTCTGGATGTGGCCGTACCTTTTGAAAAAAAAACAAAAAATACCCAGTAATAAGAATCAAATCCCAGTGGACGTTTCCATTGGTGGATCCCAGTCGGTGCAAATTTCTACGGTTCTTAGTATTCAATCCCTGTTTACCCTGAAAGTCTGACAGCCGCTGCTATCATCCGTTCGGGTTCCCAGCTGATTGAATAGGGGCAGCTGTAGCACCTCAAATTTGCACCTATCATTGTACATACTATCTCATATTAGGTCATAGCATATCATGATACATTGCATAGCATTGCATTGTCCCCAGTTGCCTCAAGAGCAAGCAAGCAAGAAATTAGGTCAAATTGATCAGGAGATCAGTCCACCAATCAAGCAAGGGTGTTTCTCAAGGAGCCAAGGCCCTAGGGTTTGACCAACAAGTTCACATGACTTGAAGGTCCATTTGAAGTGTTTAAGTCAAGGGTTGGATGTTCAGAAGCCATCAGTTCATGCACAATCAGTCAATTAGGTCAAAATCAGTCAAAGTCAGTCATTTGCAGTGGATGGTGGCCATTCTTGCAGAATTTGGGCACCATGATCAATCATCAAAGGTTCATATATCTTGAGACATCATTTGGAATCAAGATATCAAGGAATTAGGGTTTGGAATTCATCAGAAGGTGCTTCAGTCAAGCAAAACCCTAGAAAAGTCAAAGTTGGTCAACTGTGGTTGATTCTTTGGTTTTGATGGATGGAAATGGTTTGAGAGAGCTTATTCATGTCCTAATAGGCCTCATGTGTCATGGCAATCAATATCAATGAAGAATTTGAAGCCAATCAGAAAATTTCCAAAAATAGAAACTGGACCTGTAATTTTAACTGCCAAAAATGGAAACTTCTTGATCTTAAACTTACATCATGATAAAAGCTTCAAATGAATTTTTTCCCAACATGAAAGTTGAAGATCTTGTTCTCCCATTTTCAAAAAGTCCAAGAACTCCCAAATCCCATGAATGGTTTGCAAGATATGATCTTTTCATTTTCACAAAATCTTGAACTTCAAAAGGCCATATCTCTCAAACCATTTGGCCAAATTTGGTGGGGTTTTTTCCTACAAACCACATTTTTCCTCCTCTTTCCAAAAATGTAAACATCATGTACCAAAACCTTGCCAATCAAAATGGCATTTTTTGACCTATTTCATTTAAAAATCAAGTTTGACTCAAGTTTGACTTTTTGATTTAAGCATTTTTTACACAATTGGCCAATTGGGATTCATTTTAAATGATATTTGCAAGATGTTCCAAGCCCTAATTCATGCTCATGATACCATCATATCACCATTTTGGCCAAAGGTGTGAAATTGGCAAATTTTGCAAATAGCTTCATAAGTGAAAGCAATGTTTAGCAATCCATCAGCAAACTAAAAACAGCAAATACAAAGGTCATGAGCAGCCTGTTTTGAGGCCCATTCGTGGCAGACCACACCTCCATTTCCACTTATGTGCAATTTAGCAAAATGTGCAATTGGTGATTTTTGAGTTAATCAAGCTTAACACTTCCATTAGCCATGCTAAACAGACCTTTATAATGAAATTTTCTGCTCATTCAGAACCCTAGAGACAGCCTCCACGATCCAGAATTCTCTCTTTTCTCTCCATTTGCATTTTTGGCCAAAAGTGAATTTCTGCACAAAACTTCAAAAACCCTCGAGCAAGCTTGCATTTCTTCATCATCCATCATCATTGTGAGCTGCTTCCAAGTGTAAAATCCCAGCTGAAACTCCACTTTCGAACTCTGTTTTTCTCATGGACCTGAAATGGTGAATTGAGATTTAAAGGGTTATAAGCTTTGCTGAGCTCTCCTACTTCAAGTGTTCAACATCTCCAAGCATCGTGGACACCTGTTTGTGCCTGCATCACTCAAAACACCACTGCTTCCTCCATTTCTTCACAACCAAGTAAGATTTCGACCCTCCTTTTTTTCCAATCCATGGTATGTTTCTGGTAGAGTACACATCACTGAGTCCATTGCAACTTGTATCATGTAAAATAGTAGAGTTATGCATGAGAAATCTGATTTTTCATTTTTATGATCAAACATATTTCTACTCGATTCACACTGTTTGAAGCTGATTTTGTTAAATGGATGCTATATTATGCATATGCTTGTTGTGCTGAGTCGATTGCTATGGTCACTTGTGATTTCTGGGTGGATCGATTTTCCATGTTTGAATGAAGATGATGAATGCTTGCTGTTGTTTTGCAACCTTAAACTCTGCCCAGAAAATCCCCATGGTTATGTTTGTTTTGTTGTTAGCTGATGTTGCATGATGTTGGTGTTTCATAGTCATGCTCATTTGTTGATTATGGTGTGCTTGTTGTTTTGTTGATGTTTGAACATGATGATGATGAAAGCCATGCTGCTAAAACCCTAAGGGTTTTTGAACCCAGAACTTGAGCATCCATTGGTCCGCGTCACTGTTCCATTGGGAACTGACCAATCAAAACATTTCGCTGGTTTAGCCTAAACGCAGCGTTTGGATAAGTGGGGCGCTTAATTACATTTGTGCCATCCGGTCAACTTAGTTGACTTGCCATTCATACTATGTGTTTCATGTTTGTTCCAATTTGTTCCTCATCTTCAACAATTCATTTTTCATTCAATTTAACTCCAAAAAACCTGAAATTTTTTGCATAATGATCACAAGAATGTCTAGTATTTTATTATGATTTTTAATTATTTTTTGGCTGGTTGGATATTAATTGGCTCTAGGGTTTGTGTTATGTGACCAAAAATGATACATATTGCCAAAACAATTGTGAAATACTCATGTTGCATCCATTGGTTCTGAAATTTTTTGTGGTGAAACTAGACTCATTCATCTCCATTTTGGTATAAAGTTTGTGGATTTATCATATGTGGTTTGCTGGATATGAATTTTTGAACTAGGGTGTTACATTTGGTGTCACACCATGAATGTGCATTTTCCCAATTTTGATTGACATGCTTCCTTACATCCAAATGACCCCAAATTTTGCATGATCCCTCCCTTACATGTCTAGTTCATGTGTGATTTTTCCTGGAATTGATTGTGCTGTTTCCAATTTGTTTGAGAATTTTCTTCCCTGCCTAGTCAAATGTTGACTTTGTGTGATACATGTTGCCAAATCCTTTGTGAAATCCTCATACCATATTGTATGATCATGAAATTTCATATGTGCATACTAGACATCTTGAGCTTTGCATTGGTGTTGATCCCATCCATTTCTCATCTGTTTTCAATTTGTTATGATTTTTTGAAGTTGACCCATGTTTGTTGACCTTCATTGTGCATGCTTAAATTTGGTTTGACTTCTTGATTTTAATTGACTGCCTTCCTCTCATCCAAATGCCATGAAATTTGACATGCTTACCATGCTAGATGTTAGGATTGAATGTGTTTTATTTCATGATTTTTGGGATTGATTATGCTTGCTTTTGAGCTTGGTCTTGCTGTTGACCTTTTGTATGCTCCTTTTGCCATGTTTTGACTTCTTTGACCTATGAAATGACATTGATGCATGATTTGAGTTTGAATCCAATTGTGTTTGATTCTTAGATGTTTGAATGTGATTTTGATTGAATATGGTTTGCTGTTTTGGATTTCTTATTTGTTCTTGACCCTAGGCTTGTCCTAGTGGTCTCCTGGCTTATGTTTGAGCTCTTTGTTTCAGGTTAAGCATCAATGCTTCAAAGATCATACAAATGTGATTGAGTTTGATTACATATTATATGCTAACCTTTGTTTTGTAGGTTTGACTCATGTGCTTGAGTCTTGTGCTTTGCACAATTGATCCTCTGTTTTGTCTGTGGATTCAATTCCTTTTGCTTTGACTTGTGAAATGTTTACTGATTAGTTTGACTCTTTCAGGTACCCTTAGTTGCTTAAGTTCTCTGAACTTGCTTTGCTTTGCTTTTTAGCAACTTGCTTGAGGTATAATCTCTTTTACTTCATGTAGTCTGGAGACCCGGCCTGTTATTTGGCCGGGCAAACTGTCTGAAGTCCTCCTTAAGAGGCAATGCTTGTGTATGTTTAAATTGTCCTTGCATTGAGTCAAAGACCTCCTAAGTGAAGAGGCAATTGGCAGAACCCAAGGGATAAGCAACCTATCCCCTGCTATTCAGTGAGTCTTCTGTTTTGCTCACACCACTGTGTTGATGCATTACAGATAAAAACCCAAGATCTTGTGCAATTGCACAGTTGAGTCAGTATTAAATGTGTAGAAGGGTTCCCACTTTCTGAACCCACACATTCTTGTCAAATGCTCTCCCAGGCCAGGGATAGAAGCAATGAGGCACACCCCTCATCTCCTTTCATCTGCTTCACCTTAGCCCCTCGATGGCAAGGTTAAGAGCAACACTCACCCCATTCCAGAGGTTTGTTTGTTGAGGTTGATATGACCCCTCGACTAAAACCTAACCCTTGTGTGAGCCTCTTGTGTGTATATAGTGGGTGCTATCTGTGATGGTGATTGCTTTGTTTCTTAGGCTAGCTTAGACTTGCTTCCTGTGCAAGTTAGGGTTAGTTTAGACTAATCCTTGTTTGCTTTCGCCCTCGTTGCGATCCTTTCTCTCGCCCTCGTTGCGATCGAGACTTATCCTTTCTCTCGCCCTCGTTGCGATCGAGACTTATCCTTTCTCTCGCCCTCGTTGCGATCGAGCCTTTTCCTTTCTCTCGCCCTCGTTGCGATCGAGACTTTCCCTTTCTCTTGCCCTAGTTGCAATCGAGTCCTTTTTCCCTCCGTGGCCGAACTACGGCAACTCTGATTCTCATGTCCAGATGAGATACGTAGGCACGAGATGCGATGTCTTGTCGAGTTTGACTAACAACTAACACTAATTCTTTTCTCTCGCCCTCGTTGCGATTGAGACCTCCCCTTTCTCTTGCCCTAGTTGCAATCGAGACCCTTGCTTCCTGTGCAAGCCGTGTCTAGGATAGGTTGGCCCTTGTGCCATTTAGCTAGAAACCTTAACTTAGGGTTGCTTTTGCATGACAACATCTAGGCTCGAGTCGTAGTCTCCCTAGAGTTGTGTCTCCCTCTGTTATCTGGTTAGGCTAGTTCTTTGTCCCTGCGTAGGGGAACTACATCGCCCTGATCTTCACACCAGATGAAGTATGTAGGCAGGAGATTGAGCTGATCTCTCCGGGCGCCCTTTTTCTGTTTCAACCCTTTGTGTCTTAACCACCCTTGTGTGTGTTCTGGTTGGAGTCCGACATAAGTCCAGCGATTGGCAGTTGGTTTCCTGTGTGTGTTTAGGTTCGGATGCTGATGTAAGTCCAGTGATTGGCATTCAGGCTCCATGTTTGCCTGTGTTCGCTTTGTTTGTGTGCGTGTCAGCCGAGCTACGAATGCTCTGATTCTTCTTTCGTCCAAAGGAGATACGTATGCATAGGATGCGATATCCTAGCGAGCATGTGTTGTTTTCCCCGGTCCGAACTACTTCGACTCTGATGTCTATGCCTGATAGACTAAGTAGGCCCAGGATGCGACATCCTGCCGAGTCAGTTTCAGTCAGTTTCTTTTGTCTCTTTTCAGCCAGTGTGTGTGAGTTTGAGCAGTGTTTAGCAACCAATTTCCTTTCTATTGTGCGTGGATCCCGTAGAGTACTACGGATGCGTAGGGGGCCTAATACCTTCCCTTCGCATAACCGACTCCCGAACCCATCCTCTTTGGTTGCGAGACCATGTCTTTTCCCAGGTTTACTTCGAGCGTTTCCTTTCCCTCTTTTGGGATAAATAACGCACGGTGGCGGCTCTGTTGTTTCTTTCTTTTCCCGCCGGTTTTTCGCGTGATGCGACAGCTATAAGGGGAAGCAACAGGCTTCATATGGCCAAGTCGTCGCTGTGGTACCCATACCTTATCAACAGCCAATGCAGCAACAACAGGTGTATCAACCATAACATCAACAACATCACCAAAAGCAAAACACCGTGCCACCAAGATAATTCAAGCCAAGGCCTCCAAGAAGGCAACCCGATCATCTACCAGTACCTTATAGCCAAATATTCCCATATCTGCAAAAGGAGGGTCTTCTGACATTGAGGGAGCTAAAACCGGTTAGTTTTCCATATCCACCCGGATACGATGCTAACGCCCATTGTGAGTTTCACATGGGAGCACCCGGTCATACCTTGGAGAATTGTTTTGCATTTCAAAATCGGGTACTAGACTTGATCGAAGCAAAGACTGTCTCTTTCACTCCAAGACGCCCGAACGTGAACACCAATCCCATACCAACACATAGGGATGCTTCCGTCAGTGCCATTGAGGAGAGTGATCAAGACAAATTGATCTGTAAGGTTGAAGAGATTCAAACCCCTATTGCCAGGATAGGAGAACAATTGCTGAAGAGTGGTCTAATCCTTAAGGAGCTAGTCACTGAGTAGAACAATAAAAGGTTGAGGAATTTTATACAACAAATGCTGGATCAAGGAAAATTACAGATAAATCGTCGTGTCAAGAGCAAGCGCCAGGAAGAGATAGTCGTGGTGGACATCCCTTATGATGAGGTTAATGTGGAAATACCTATAAGCCCATTGGTGATAGAGTTTCCAGCACCGTTCGCGTATGAAGATGAGAAGGCGGTCCCGTGGATATATCAGTCCAAAGCTTTTAAGCAAGGGAAGGAAGACCAACCTTTGATGATCAACGAACCAAACATCACCTCGATTGTGGGGCCGGAAGGAATGACACGTAATGGCCGAGTGTTCGTGCCAAGAACTGCTGATACTTCTGCAAAGGCTAAAGGGAAGGAAGTTGTTGTCCAGATCCCCGTCCCTAATTAAGAAATGCAAGACATGCACATGTCTCCTAAAGCTGCAGTCACTCGTGAAGAGGCCGAGGAATTCCTAAGGATAATCAAGAAGAGTGATTATAAAGTGGTGGACCAGCTGAATCAAACACCTTCAAAAATATCCATGTTATCTTTATTGCTCAACTCAGAAGCACACAGGAATTGATTGTTGAAAGTATTGAGCGCATCACATATCACGAAAGACATAACGATAAAGCAGTTTGACGATGTGATAGCTTGTGTAACCACTGGGAACTTCTTGGGTTTTAACGATGATGAACTTCCGATCGAGGGAAAGAACCATAATAAGGCCCTACATATCTCCTTGAAATGCATAGACAATATACTATCAAGGGTTTTGGTGGACACAGGTTCCTCGCTGAACTTCATGCCGAAGACAACTTTGATAAAGCTGCCAATGGAAGGGATAAGTGAAATTCTAGTTATCAGACTTTAGATGTCACACGGGTTGTTATGACATCCAATTCTGCACAGACAAGAATTATGCAGAACTTAAAAGTAAGTGCAGTAAATAACACAAGTAATTGTTTACCCAGTTCAGTCCAACATGACCTACATCTAGGGGCTACCAAGCCAGGGAGGAAATCCACTATCAGTAGTATTAATTCAAAGCTAAACTCACCCGTTTACAACTCTTCACTTAATCCCTACCCAATGCAATTTCAATCTTACTCTAAGATCAGAGTTCCTACTCACTCCCCCTCAATCACCTCAGTGATTACTACCTTTAATCAATATTAAAGACAATTTTGAAGTCACACTTCAAACAACTCTTGATTGTGCTTAACAACTTTAATCAAGATACACAGCACTCACGCTTAAAAGCTTTGAGTGACACAACACTTACAACTCAATGAACACCCTATGCCAAAGCAATCATCTACGTGATAAAGGCTTGGCTTACAAGATATGTCTAATACAAGACTCACAAAAATACAGTAGTGAAGTATGATGGGCACACTAAACCTTCACGCCTCAAAAATCCCCAGTTCTGAATGAAGGAACGACTTCCTTTTATATTGCAGTACTTGGGCTTTTGCACTTGTATTCTCCTGAATTTAAGGTCACGTGAGTTCCCCTAAATTCCACATCTAGGTTACTAACAAATAGGCTATTTGTTAGGTTCATTAAATGTAGCTTGGTTGTTGATTTCCTGGATTTTCTCTCAGTTGTTGAATCCCTGAAGAATAGCCTGAGAAAAAGCTGAAACAGAAAACTGAACAACCTACAATATAGCATATACTGTCAGGAATGAATGTCACGACATTCAGCTTGACATCAAGGATCATATGCTAAGTCTGTTTTTCCAGAAAATAGACTATACAATTTTGCTGACCTGTATATGACCAAAATGACCATACTACAGTAACAACTTACATTAATAAATGTCAAAGTATCCAATTTGACATTTACACATTTGGCCTTAAGTCAGTTCTGTTATCCTCTTAAAGAACAGACTAAGAAACATGCTGAAGTATAGCAGAACACCACTCTGTCTATTGTTCAGTATATGCTGTCAATGATGAATGTCATAACATCCAGTTTGACATTCAGTTAGTAGGCCTTATGCCAGGTCTAGTATTTCCTTGATAACCAGACTGGAAATAAATACTAAGTTCTAACAGAACACCAACTGTTTTATTCCTTAGTATCTGGTGACAGGGATGAATGTCACAACATCTGGTTTGACATTCAATAAATCCTGTATTAGCTAATCCTGCAGTAACTACTCAAGTGTGTCATGACATCAGTCAAGACATCAGAGTACAGTTAGATATTCTAACCTACAGTGCAGTCACACATACAAACCATGTCATGACATCAGTCAAGACATTAGAATCCAGCTAGTGTTTTACCATCTAATGCAGCCAATTAAACACCTACAAACTCCCCCTTTGGCAAATTTTTGGCTAAAACACTTTGATCCCCATAACAGAATTCATAGCAGCGGAATCACACATCTAGCAGGAGATAGACCTAGCTAATACACTCAAAGTGGCAGCACACTCACACATACAGAAGTTAAATAAAAACTTCTAATTGCAGCACACATACAGAAGTTAAATAAAAACTTCAACACACATCAACTACAGGGGAGGGAAGTTAAATAAAAAACTTCATCACACATCAGCTGCAGGGAGGGAAACTTGAATCTGTCATGAATATCTGTTTTAACAAAATAATCTGTTGTCCTGGGGTATCACCTTACTCCCCCTTTTTGTCAAAAATGTTGCCAAAGCAACACTTGAAATTACAGATCCACAAATAATAAACAGAATTACACACAAATGACAGAATTATAAAAGAGGATTTATTCCTCAGCCTCATCATCAGCCTCCTCCTCACCCTCTGAGCTTTGCCTTGCAGCTCCATCTGTATCCTCACCAGACATCTCCAATTGAAAAATCAGCTTTTCGAAGGCGTGCTTCCTAACCTCCAGCTCTTTGCAAGTCTCTCTGAGCACAGCAATGACAGTAGCCTTATCTGGTTGGTTGCCAACATTGGATGTTTCTCCAGATGTCATGACAATGTCAGGAACATGCTTACCCAGGAACAGTTTGTAACTGAAGGCCAGTGGACTCTCTCTTCTTTGCACAAAGTCATTGTCTGTCAAGATGTTTGGGAATTGGTTCAACATAATGCCACAAATGAGAGACGGAAAGGCTATAGGTCCCTTCACACTGAAACTTCCAGCATGTTTCATGGTCTGATCAAAGATGTAGGTACCATAGTCCACCTTTGCCTTGGTACCAACAACATAGATGAACTTTCCTAACATTACCGACACAGTTGACTTATGATTAGTAGGGACCCAGTTTGCAGCTCCAACTTTGTGTAACATGGCATATATCACACTGAGTTGGCTGGCCACCAGCTTCCCTTTAAGAGGCCACTTCCGGACTTGATTTGCAGTGATGACTTGACAGATTCTGTTGTCAGTCACTTCAAGCTCTGGTTGCACTTCATCTGCTCGTCCCAAATACAGATTGATGACTGAGGGGGAAAAAGTCACACACTTGCCACGCACATAGACCTTTCTAAATTCTCTGGACTTCCCATCTGCACACTCCTCTGACAGATTGACAATGAACTCCTTCACCAAGGTCTCATAGCACTTTGGGAGTTGAGTCACAGTTCTCATTAGCCCTGCCTCTTTGATCAGGTCCACAATCTCCTTACACTCCAAGGCATTCTGAGCCAGTTCCCTCTCCAAGGCCAGTCTTTTGTGGTAGACATACTTCCACCTGTTCACACTAGATGCAAAGTGGAAGGACACATTGTCAATGGGTACCTCTGGAACACTAGCAGCCAACTTGCTAGAGGTTGGCTTCTTCTTGGACAGGGATGTTGTGACATCACAAGGAACATCCGAGTCAGACTCCACCACAGTAGCCTTGGTCTTCATTTTCTTGGGAACCTCTTTGCTCCAAGATTTTGCAGGTCCATGCCCTTTTCTTTTGCGTGCACTCTCTGTCACTGCTTGCTTGGGAGAGGTTGTCTCATCGACCTCCTTGGTTGGGGACCTCCGCACCACAGTCTTTTTCTCCCTCCTAGTCCTAACCCTCTTGGCTATGCTAGGGATAACTGAAGCCAAAAGTTCATTATCAGAGAACTCTTCCAGGTTAACTGTTTCAGCTCTAGAGTTGTCATCAACACCTTGAGTGACATTGACCTTCTCACCTCTCACCTTGTTTACAGGTTTATCGTTCTTAGGGACCTCTTCAGGTATTCCAAACACATTCTCTCTTACCACGACTGCGGTTTCTCGACATGCAACCTCATCGGGTATGATAGTGTTCAAGGGAACGGAAACCCCAGGAACATTCTGATCACCAGACAGAATCTTAGTGACAATAGAAGCAATTGCATTATGCACATACCTCGATCCTTCCTTGGATGGTTTGTCCAGAGCGATAGCTGAGGAGACTCTGGAGACCGTTTCTTTCGGTCTTCTTGCATGAGAAAAAGTTGCAGCGTCAACACCAATCTCCTCCCGATTAGGGTTGCAGGACTCCGTGCTGGGGGAATCGGACACGGTAGTGTAGGAGGTGGAATCGGATTGGTGAGCCATGCTGAATATCTCAGAGGTGAGTTGATCCGTTTCTTTGGAAGAAGGTTTGCACGAATGAGAGTTGAAGCGACGGAATGTGAAACGCTTGTTGCAGGAGTAAGGTCTATTAGTTTTTGACCACTCAGAGCACACTATTTGTTGTTTAATAATTTGACTTACTAAACAGTAGCTAACTAACTTCATTAGTTGCTATAACTTATCAGACGTATACATTCCCTCTTTGCCCTTACTATTTTCAAACTGATTAACGTACAATGTCATGACATTCTGGGTGACATTGTAGTCAGTCTGCATCAGGTTCCTCCATACTGGGGTTGACCACCTGCTACCATAGGCTAGGTATTTGGTTTCTGCCGATGACAATAGTACACCCATCTGTTTCTCCCTTGCTGTCATATCATGACCAATAGGTGCCACTGGCTCATAACCTTCAATCAGACATTTTCCACAGTCTGTCTTTTTATCTAAGGACAGATATGGGACTCCTCTCATAGTTCCCTTGGAAATTCTCTTCTTTATTCCTTTTACATGAAGTTGATCAAGTCTTCCATGTCCCAGCTTCCCTTCCTGATCTCCCTTGGCTAAGGAGCACTTGGGAAGTTGGCTTGAGTCTTTAGATTTCCATAGATAGCAGTTATCTTTGGATCTGTCTCCTCTCATCACTTCCTGATTGCACCCATTCAACACCACACATCCTCCCTTAGTGAATTCCACCTTGAATCCTTGGTCACATAGCTGACTTATGCTTATGAGATTTGCAGTCAGTCCTTTTACCAACAGTACATTGCTCAGTATTGGAGCTTCAGGATAATCCAGTTCACCCACATCCTGTACTTCTCCTTTAGCTCCATCACCAAACGTCACACATCTGATGGTAGAGGGTTGTGGATTCCCCAATAGGTTGCTCATCCCAGTCATATGCCTTGAGCAGCCACTATCAAAGTACCAGTCGTGTCTGGTAGGTGCCCTGGGAGAAGTGTGAGCTAGTTTAGCAACACACTGTTGATTTTCATGGAAGAGATTAATCTCAGATGTCTGCTGCTTTGGTTTGACATGAGGTGTCTGATTCGCAACCCATTTTTGTTTCTTAATGGGGGCGTTGTGCTTGGACGCCTTCTTCTTAGTTCTTCCCTGAGAAGTCTGGTTTGGATGACCATGCCGCCTGTAGCAGAAGGGTTTTATGTGACCGAATCTCCCACAGTAATGACATCTCCATCTTTGAAATTTCTTCTTCTGATGTTTACTCATTCTGGTTCCCTGATGTTGAGACATCGGATGTGACTTTCGCTCGAATTTCTGAACTCCAGCCTTAGACTTTTTGAGTTCAGACGAAGAATTCTTAGCGAAGCCTAAGCCAGACATGGATCCTGACATCTATCCTACCTTTAGAATCTCTTCCAAGGTGTCAGTTCCTTTATTCAACATCTTGATGGATTTGGTCATTTGGTCTAGCTTAGAGGTCAGCAAGTAAATCTCACACTTTAGACCCTCTATGATTGTCAGCTGCTTCTGTTTCTCAGCTTCCAGCTCTTTGATGAGTTTCTTCTGCTTCTCTCCTTGGATGCATACTTCTGCACTTTTAACACATAGTTCTTTATATGAGGCAGCAAGTTCATCCAAGGTAAGCTCATCTCCTCTTGAGTTATCCTCTGAGGCACAAACACTGGTCAGAGCTGTGACATGTTTAGCAGACTCTCCTTCAGATTCACTCTCAATGTCTTCTTCTGACCAGGTGACAGTCATCCCTTTCCTTTGCATCTTGAGGAGGGTAGGGCATTCTGCTTTAATGTGACCATATCCTTCACATCCATGACACTGGATTCCCTTGCCTTGGTTCAACTTTTCTTCAGGATTTGATCTTTTCCTTATGTCAGACGGGATGTTCTTGACATTGGGTCTACCCTGTTGATCAACCTTCTTTATGAACTTGGTGACCTGTCTTCCAAGCATGGCTATGGCTTCTGCGATGCTTTCATTTCCTCCACAGTTTCCTTCTTCTGATTTCTCTTCAGTATTTGAAACAAAGGCTATGCTCTTGTTCTTCCTGTCAGTATCCTCACCTAAGCCCATTTCAAAGGTTTGGAGGGAACCAATGAGCTCATCTACCTTCATCTTGCAGATGTCTTGAGCCTCTTCTATGGCTGTGACCTTCATAGAAAATCTATTAGGCAAGGACCTGAGAATCTTTCTTACAAGTTTCTCTTCAGCCATTTTCTCACCTAGTCCACCAGAGGTGTTTGCAATTTCAAGAATATTCATGTGAAAGTCATGAATAGTCTCATCCTCTTTCATCCTCAGATTTTCAAACTTGGTGGTCAGCATCTGAAGTTTGGACATCTTCACCTTGGAAGTACCTTCATGAGTTACCTTGAGGGTATCCCAAACTTCCTTAGCTAGTTCACAGTGGTGCACCAGCCTGAAGATGTTCTTACTGATTCCATTGAACAATGCATTCAAGGCCTTGGAATTTCCAAGAGCTAATGCCTCTTGCTCCTTGTCCCACTCTTCTTCAAGAATCTGCACACTGACTCCATCTTCACCTGTCTTTGTTGGATGTTCCCATCCTTTGTTGACAGCTCTCCAGACTTTGCTATCTAGAGACCTTAAGAAGGCTATCATACGAGGCTTCCAGTCATCATAGTTAGAGCCATCCAACATGGGTGGTCTATTTGAGTGTCCTATATCCTTGTCCATGGTACTAGAAAGTAACTTCCCTAGATCTCACCCAGAAATTTACAGGCAGGGTGCCTGCTCTGATGCCAATTGAAATTCTAGTTATCAGACTTTAGATGTCACACGGGTTGTTATGACATCCAATTCTGCACAGACAAGAATTATGCAGAACTTAAAAGTAAGTGCAGTAAATAACACAAGTAATTGTTTACCCAGTTCAGTCCAACATGACCTACATCTGGGGGCTACCAAGCCAGGGAGGAAATCCACTATCAGTAGTATTAATTCAAAGCTAAACTCACCCGTTTACAACTCTTCACTTAATCCCTACCCAATGCAATTTCAATCTTACTCTAAGATCAGAGTTCCTACTCACTCCCCCTCAATCACCTCAGTGATTACTACCTTTAATCAATATTAAAGACAATTTTGAAGTCACACTTCAAACAACTCTTGATTGTGCTTAACAGCTTTAATCAAGATACACATCACTCACGCTTAAAAGCTTTGAGCGACACAACACTTACAACTCAATGAACACCCTATGCCAAAGCAATCATCTACGTGATAAAGGCTTGGCTTACAAGATATGTCTAATACAAGACTCACAAAAATACAACAGTGAAGTATGATGGACACACTAAATCTTCACGCCTCAAAAATCCCCAGTTCTAAATGAAGGAACGACTTCCTTTTATATTGCAGTACTTGAGCTTTTGCACTTGTATTCTCCTAAATTTAAGGTCACGTGAGTTCCCCTAAATTCCACATATAGGTTACTAACAAATAGGCTATTTGTTAGGTTCATTAAATGTAGCTTGGTTGTTGATTTCCTGGATTTTCTCTCAGCTGTTGAATCCCTGAAGAATAGCCTGAGAAAAAGCTGAAACAGAAAACTGAACAACCTACAATATAGCATATACTGTCAGGAATGAATGTCACGACATTCAGCTTGACATCAAGGATCATATGCTAAGTCTGTTTTTCCAGAAAACAGACTGTACAATTTTGCTGACCTGTATATGACCAAAATGACCATACTACAGTAACAACTTACATTAATAAATGTCAAAGTATCCAATTTGACATTTACACATTTGGCCTTAAGTCAGTCCTGTTATCCTCTTAAAGAACAGACTAAGAAACATGCTGAAGTATAGCAGAACACCACTCTGTCTATTGTTCAGTATATGCTGTCAATGATGAATGTCATAACATCCAGTTTGACATTCAGTCAGTAGGCCTTATGCCAGGTCTGGTATTTCCTTGATAACCAGACTGGAAATAAATACTAAGTTCTAAGAGAACACCAGCTGTTCTATTCCTTAGTATCTGCTGACAGGGATGAATGTCACAACATCCGGTTTGACATTCAATAAATCATGTATTAGCTAATCCTGCAGTAACTACTCAAGTGTGTCATGACATCAGTCAAGACATCAGAGTACAGTTAGATATTCTAACCTACAGTGCAGTCACACATACACACCATGTCATGACATCAGTCAAGACATTAGAATCCAGCTAGTGTTTTACCATCTAATGCAGCCAATTAAACACCTACAATAAGTATGAAGCACAACACCCTAATCGTAAAGGCATTTGATGGCTCAAGGCGAGAAGTGATAGGAGAGGTTGACTTACCAACCAAGATAGGTCCAACTATTTTCAATATCACGTTCCAGGTCATGGACATACATCCCGGTTATAGTTGCCTACTTGGGAGACCCTGGATTCACTCCGCATGCGCTGTCACCTCTGCTCCACATCAAAAGCTAAAATTCATTACAAATGACAAGGTGATTGTGATCGGAGGGGAGGAAGATATCTTGGTTAGCCACTTGACATCTTTCCGGTATATCGAGGTGGATGGCGAGATAACTGAGACACCATTCCAATCCTTGGAAGTGGTAAATATGATGGCCATCCAACAGACATTGGAGACCCCGAAATCAGGACCATCCATGGCCTCGTGGCAAGGAGCTAAGGCTGTTATGGAAAGTGAAAATGCTCAAGACTGGGGAAAAGTGGTGGAAGTGAAAGATAAACGAGACAAGTTTGGCCTAGGTTATGACCCTTCATCAAATAAAGTCGGTAACCAACATGACAAAGAACAGATTCCTTCTGTAGAAGAAACGTTCACCAACGCTTGCCACATTTTTGGCAAACAGGTGGCGACGATCAGTGATGAAGATCGCGAAAAGGGCGTGTCTAGCTGGATGCGACAAGCCGCACCTAATGAAGAGCTGACAAACTGGAAATGGCAATTTGTATCCAAATTTTTGTTCCTTTCCTTTCGTTTTTTATTATTATTAAAAAAATGGCATCAATTTTTATGCACGCACTTTCTAAATAAACTGCATAAATCATAATATGCAAAAACACCACCGAGACCATTGATAATGACACTGCTAAGGTCCAATATGATTTTAATTGTCCAATCTACCAAGCTGAAGACGAAGTGGGGGAAGATTGCGAACTCCCTGAAGAGTTGGCCAGATTACTCAGACAAAAAGAGAAGGTCATTCAACCACACCAGGAGAATGTTGAAGTTATCAATCTGGGAACGGAAGTAGACAAGAGAGAAGTAAGGGTAGGCGTCGCGCTTCAAGATGCAGTGAAGACAAGATTGATAGAGCTCCTCCATGAATATGACGACGTGTTTGCATGGTCATACCAAGACATGCCTGGATTAGATACTGATATCGTGACCCACAAGCTTCCCCTTAAAGAAGAATGCTCTGCTGTCAAACAAAAGCTAAGAAGAACTCGACCAAATATGGCTCTCAAGATCAGAGAAGAGGTGAGAAAGCAGTTTGACACTGGTTTCCTGGAAGTCGCCAAGTACCCACAATGGGTTACCAACATTGTACTGATACCAAAGAAAGATGGGAAGGTCCGCATGTGCGTAGACTACCGAGACTTAAACAGAGCCAGTCCCAAAGATGATTTCCTATTACCTCACATTGATGTATTGGTGGATAACATAGCTCAATTCTCCGTATTTTCCTTTATGGATGGCTTCTCTGTATACAACCAAATTAAAATGGATCCTGAGGACATGGAGAAAACCACGTTCATTACCACTTGGGGAACTTTTTGTTACAAAGTAATACCGTTTGGATTAAAGAACGCTGGGGCAACATATCAACGTGCCATGGTGACTCTCTTTCACGACATGATTCATGAAGAGATTGAGGTGTACGTCGACGACATGATTTCCAAATCCCAGACAGAAGAAGAACATATCATTAACCTGGGGAAACTGTTTGCTCGTTTGAGGAAGTTTAGGTTGAGACTTAATCCTAACAAACGCACATTTGGGGTTCGATCTGGGAAGCTTTTAGGCTTTGTTGTAAGCCAAAAAGGAATTGAAGTAGATCCCGACAAGGTTCGAGCCATTCAGAACATGCCTGCACCAAGGACTGAGAAGGAGGTTCGTGGTTTCTTGGGGAGACTAAATTACATCGCCAGATTTATCTCTCACCTTACTGCCACATGTAAACCAATATTCAATCTTCCGAGGAAGAATCAAGGCATGGAGTGGGATGATGACTGCCAAATAGCCTTCGATAAAATCAAGGAATACCTGCAAGAGCCACCAATTCTGATTCCCCCTGCAGAAGGGAGACCTCCCATCATGTATTTAACCGTGCTCGACGAGTCCATGGGTTGTGTATTAGGAAATCAAGATGATACTGGTAGAAAAGAGCATGCCATCTATTATTTGAGCAAGAAATTTAATGATTGCGAGACCAGATATTCATTACTCGAGAAGACTTGTTGTGCACCCGCATGGGCCGCTAAGCGTCTCAGGCAGTACATGCTAACTCACACAACTTGGTTGGTATCTAAAATGGATCCCATCAAGTACATATTCAAGAAGCCATCTCTCACTGGTAGAATTGCCCGATGACAGATGTTGTTATCAGAATACGATATTCAATATGTTGCGCAACAGGCAATCAAAGGAAGTGTATTAGCAGACCATCTCGCTCACCAACCGCTGGAGGATTACCAACCGTTGAAGTTTGACTTCCCAGATGAGAACATCATGGCTGTTAAGGATGTTGAAGACTCTGAATTAGAGGAGATTCTTGAACCAAAAGCAGACTGGACTCTCATGTTCGATGGCGCCTCAAATGGAATAGGCCATGGAATTGGGGCAGTGCTGATGTCTCCCAAGAATTTTCATATACTGTTTACCACAAAGCTCTGTTTTACCTGCACAAATAACATGGCCGAGTATGAAGCTTGCATACTAGGGTTGGAAGAAGCTATTGAGTTGAAGATCAGGATACTAGAAGTATTTGGGGATTCCGCTCTAGTGATACATCATATCAGAGGTGATTGGGAAACAAGACATGCTAACCTAATTCCATACCGGGATTATGTGTTGAAGCTACTCCCAAAACATGACAAAATCACTTTCTCTCATATTCCTCGAGAAGAGAATTAGATGACAGATGCCTTAGCAACTTTCGCTTCCATGTACAAATTAATATGGCCCAACCATCAGCCTCACATTGAAATTAGGCGTTTTGACGAACCTGCACATTGCCTGACGACAGCAGAAGAGCCAGATGGTAAACCCTGGTTCTTTGATATCAAACAGTGTCTAGAGAAGCGGGAATATCCGACAGAGGCTTCCAGCCTTGACAAAAGGACCCTCCGGAGGTTGGCATCAAAGTTCCTCTTGAATGGGGAGTTATTGTACAAACAAAACTATGACATGGTTTTGTTGAGGTGTGTGGACAAACACGAAGCTAATCAGCTTATGAAGGACATACACGAGGGGTCCTTCGGTACGCACGCAAATGGACACGCCATGGCAAAGAAAATCCTAAGGGCAGGTTACTACTGGTTAATGATGGAAGCCGACTGTTATCATTACACCAGAGCATGCTACAAATGCCAAATCTATGCTGACAAGATACATGTACCGCCTACCCCGCTGAATGTTATAGCATCACCTTGGCCTTTCTCTATGTGGGGCATCGACATGATTGGAATTATAGAACCCAAAGCATCAAATGGACACTGATTTATCTTGGTGGCCATAGATTACTTTACCAAGTGGGTGGAAGTCGCATCTTATGCGAATGTCACAAAGCACATAGTCGCCCGTTTCTTAAAAAACAACATCATATGTCGATATGGGACTCCTAACAAAATCATCACTGATAATGGGTCCAATCTCAACAACAAAACCATGGACGAGTTATGCACAACGTTCAAGATCGAGCATCACAACTCATCACCCTATCGACCTAAGATGAATGAGGCTTTTGAAGCTGCGAATAAAAATATCAAGAAAATCATCCAAAAGATGGTTGTCACGTACAAGGATTGGCATGAGATGTTACCTTTTGCGTTACATGGCTATCGCACGTTGGTACGAACTTTAACAGGGGCAACCCCTTATTCCTTGGTATACGGCATGGAAGCAGTTTTCTCGATAGAAGTGGAGATCCCCTCGATGAGAGTCTTGATGGAGGTTGTAAGACCCTAATTTTTACCCTAAGATCCCTCATGGCATCATATTATTGCTCATTGCATTGCCTCAAGGATCATATCATGTGTGGCTCCTTAAACCTAGGGTTGGGACTTGTGTGAGTGGTTTGAGACCACCAAGCATGCTTGTATTGTATATTATTTATTTTCTTATTTTGTTTACTAACCAAAAGCACAAAAATATGTCACTAACCTCTTTTGTTTTGAAGCTCAAGTGATCACATGTGCCCTTGCTCCTAGGAGGCTCATATGCTCATTGAAGTGGCCAGATGTAGATGAAAGAAAGCATGGAAATGGTTACCAAGGTTCCCAATCATCATATATGTCTCCCAAGTATCTCAATTTTACAATTTGATCAAGAAAACCCAAAGGGCTTGAGGATTGTTTCCCAAGGAAACCCTAATTCAACTATGCATTGACTAAGCCTTGCTCATGAAGCAACCTCAACCTATGATCAAATTCAATCAAGGAAAGTTCTTTAATTCATTATTTAATGCATATATGAGCCTATGTGAGTATCCTTAGTCATTCATTCATCAAGATTTGAAGTTTGGCCTTGAGAAGTTGACCAGTCAAGTCATCTGACCAATCTGAGATCCACTGAGACCTAACATTTGATGTGTGTGTCAAACGAAGATGACCCCAAGAGACAAAATGTTCTTAATAACCATATGAACAACTTTCATGTTCATAAAAAATCAATTTGAAACTTGGAAGGTCATCATTCATTTCAAAACATTATAGGTCATTTTGACTGAAACCCTAATTTTGGGTCAACTTCCCAAAGACCTAACTTCCTTATTGTTAATTATTTTGAGGTGATACCAATTTCATTAGAAATATTAAGATGTCTAATTCAAATGTTATGTTGGAAAAAATTTCATAATCCTAAAAGAAACACATGTGATAATACAAAACATTATAGGTCACTTTGGACCAAAACCATTGAATCTTGAAAAAGTCCAACTTCAAGTGCCCATATCTTTCTCATCAAAACTCCAAATGGTGCAAAATTTAAGTCTAAATTAATCATATTTAAAAGATTTACAACTTTTATGTTGGAGGGTTTTCCATTTGAGACTTGCATCATTGAAACAGAAGGGCTAGAATTTGGTCACCTTTGGCAAAAAAATTCAAAGGGAACTTATACATGTTTTGTACCTCAAACTTCAAGGCCAGTTTTCATAAATTTCCAAACTCCAAATGGATTTTTGCCCAACATAGATTTTGTTCTTTATGTCAAGACCTTTCCAACCATTACTCACATGCATATGTTTGGATTTTCCATATGGGACTTTCGAAGAGATGAATATTTGTGACCAATTATGAAATTCACATTGAATCTTAAAATGCAAGCTATTACAATCCTAATTGCACGTCCAATTCAACTTGGTATGAGCTCAGCTTGCAATTACACTTGAGTTTGGGCCTCACATGCGCCTGTACAGGCCCATGCATGGAGGACCCAAAGCTTCATGAACACGAGTTCTTCACTTGCTTGCATCCATCTCAGCTATAAATACATTGCTCTCCTCTTCAAATCTCAACCTCAAGGCAACTTGAAACTCTGCAGAAGTAAAAACCCAACCATACTTAAAGGAATTCTGATTTTTATTTCTCAATTTCAAACTTGAATTTCAACAAAATCAGTTGATCTTCAAGTTCCAATTCCTAAGCCTTGCATCATCATCATCTCCTGATCAAAGTGGAAGCAAGAATTTGAGTGGATCGTGCTGCACAAAGCTATTCTTCAAAGGTTTATCCTCTAACTGTTTTGATCTATATCTTGCTCCATGATGTGAATTGATTGTGTTCAAACCATTTTCTGAAGTCCTCGTGCAAGAGGCAGGCCAGTGGTGGTCTTGATTTCATGTTTTGAAGCTTTTCAGTTTGCATACCTGGATGTTCAAGCTCAGATTTCTCACTTGATAGAGATCTTGAGGATAATCCAAGGTTACAGGGGTGATGTACATCACCCTAGCTTCATTTTGGTACCTGGCTCGTGTGTTTTGGTTGAGGTTCAAAAACCTGCAACTGGTGGCCGGAGTTGGTTGGTCCACCGGAGAAGATGGTGGTTTCCACCACCATCCCCACATGGATGAGTCTGATCCTTTGGATCTCCTTCCAACGTACTAATCCTAGCCTTTGATTTATTTGAGTTATTTAAATCCATCATGTTGCGCGCTTGACTAATGCCTACCATGGAAACGCGCTTCTGAGCCCTTGGATGTTGCCACGTCAATTAATGAAGTGGATCCAGCGCTCCTGATTTTTTAGCATTTTCTAATTTCTGTTTTATTTTTCTTTTATTCCTTTTTATTTTAAAAATTCATAACTATTTTATTTGGAATCACAAAAATATGAGACCAACACTAAAATTTTTCTTGAAAAGTCTAGTTTCATAATCTGATTTTTAATTATTTTTGTGACTCCATTTAAAATTTTTTGTGAATTATTTTGTTTTTAATTCATTTTAAATACTTTTTGATATTCAGAAATTCCAAAAATATTTTCTTAACACATATGGATCATGATAAGTCTATGAAAAATATTCTCATCAATTTCTTAATTGATTTGAGATTTATTTGAGATTTTAAATCATTTGTGTTATATTTTAATGCTTTTAATTGATTTTAAATAGTTTTTGTTTTCAAAAATTGTTTAGAAAATTTGTCAAACCTTGTTTGACCATGTTAGACCTATGATAATTCAATTGGATTTGTTGAAGTTGATTTGAGTTGAATTTGAGGTTTGACCATATTTTAACCATTTTAATTTTGCATTTATTTTAGTTTCAAAAATGCCAAAAAATATGTTTGATTTTGTTGACTTCTGATCTTCATTTCTCTTCTGTTTTACATTGGTTGATGATGACTTGGTTTAAATTTGATCATTATGTTTTGATTATGTCATTTGAATTCTCATTTTATCCATTTCATTTCATCTTCATCTTCTTCTTTTTATTTTGGCCAATGAGTTAATGATTTGTGGTTGGTCTTGACATATGAGAGGCTTAACCTTCTTTGATCCAAATCAAACTCAACTTGATCAAAGATCAAGTGAGTTGCTTTGTGTCCAAGATAGGTTGCTTCTTTGTCAAGCAAAAAACCTAAAATCCATATAAGGCCTTTCCTTCTTTTCTTTTGGCATGGCAAGTTGTAGGAGCTTGGCTTACTAGTCATGATCTCTAACTTGTGTTTATTTGCCTATAGTTTTATTGACCGGCCTCAGATAGGTGTGACTACTACATTAGTCCACTTACGATTGCTTAACGAAGCGCTAAATTGTCTTATGACACACTAACATTAACCACTAATTACTAATTTTAATTCAAGCATTTAATTCTTGCAATTTACTTTAATGCAATTTATTTTCTTGCTCATTTATTCATATTGCTTTTTCCTTTGCTCACTTGAGCTCATATTTTATGTTTATGTCATTTTCCTTTTGCTCATTATTGTATATAAATATATTATTGTTTTGTGTTTGTTTTGTCTTTGTTTGTGTGAACCCAATGCAAAAAGGAGAAAGGACTTAGAATTAGGACCTTACCTATGCTTAAAGGAGTACAAGAGCAACAAGGCCTTATGCTTTTAGAATGCTAAACTTGTTGAAGAGCAACTAGGCCTCATGCCTTTAGAATGCTAAATTTGAAAGTTGACTTGAAAGGACCCCTAATCTAAACTCATTCTTTGTCCATTCCTCTTATTGCATTGTGAACTTTTTGATGTTTTCTCTTGTGTGATAGGGATTCCATCTTGAGATAGTAAGAAGGACCATTGTCATGAATAGCCAAGTTAAGAGACACAAGCCAAATGGAGATCCTAGGAGCTTGAATGAATATTTGTTCGATTGCTTGAGTTAATTTCTAAGTCCAAAGGAAAGGAGCATCTTGAATCATCTTTATGATCTCAAGAAAAGGAACTCTAAGGGTTTTATCTCTTCTCTTATCTTTGCATGTTTAAGACTAGCCCTTCTCTTCTTCTCTCCACTCTAACCCAAACCAAACTCATTTTTGTGTAAACTTTGACATTGTTTTCAAACTAGAAACCTAGGCCATATGCCTTTGATTTTTCAAACTCTTTTCATTAACACTCATTGTAAATGAATCTTAATCATACTTTGGCTTCATTTTGTGAATACTCCTAACTTGTAAATACAACTCACTTCAAGTTGTTTTTGTGGTTCCAATGGCCACCTTTGTTAAAACTTTTCATAAATATTAGCCATAGGTTTGAGTTATCATAGTGGTTGATGTAAACCTCACCTTATCCTTAGTGGTTGGACTATAAGTTTTCCATACTTATTATAGGGTGGATCTCTCACTAGTATGTTGAAGCTCTCCTCACATGGTGGATTGTTGGTTTAGGTTGAGTTTTCTCCCTTTGATAATAAAAGACCTTAAGGCTTTTGATCAAATCAATTCACCAATATTTTGAGATTTTTACCCCGAACTACGAGGTTCTGATCCTACCCTTGTGATGGTACGTAGGCAATGGGTTCATCCATTCAAACAACAAAATTGTAAATATGTACATTCTTTTCTCATCTCCCCAATCTTGTTTGCACAAATATTTTCACAAATACCAACCTACAATACACATTTGCAAAAAGGGCTCCCTTAGAGTACTAAGGATGTTTTGGATGCTTAAAACCTTCCCATTGCATAACCAACCCCCTTACCCAGATCTCTGACATTTTTATTAGTTTTTGATTTGATAAAACTTCTTACTTGGTTTTTGTTCGCTTTCTAACCTTTCCTTTGGATAAATAGAAGTGCGGTGGCGACTTGAATTGTATGCTTACTTTTGATTTAGTCAATAAATCTAAAGGTAACGAATACCCCGCTAAAGAGGCTAAGCTAAGTGAGGCTTAATGGGTTCAATCAAGGTACGACGAGCTCAACCTTATTGAGGAGAAACGCTTGAAAGTGTTAGGTCACGGTCAACTCTATCAGAGGCGTCTTAAGAAGGCAATCAACAAGAAAGTTCGTCCCAGGGTGTTTCAAGAGGGAGACTTGATGCTGAAGAAAATTTTGCCCACTCACAAGGACTCCAGAGGGAAATGGACACCAAATTATGAAGGTCCATTTGTGGTGGTTAGAGCCTTTTCCGGAGGAGCTCTAATCCTAGCAACTATGGACGGCGATGAGTTGCCGCTTCCCACCAATACTGATGCTGTTAAAAAGTACTTCGCCTAAAAAAGTGGAATAATAAAATCCGCTAAATCGAAAACCCAAAAGGGCGATTTAGGCAAAAATGGCTATCCCGGTGGATCGAAAACCCGAAAGGATGATCCAGGCAAAAATTAGGGATAAAAATAAAAGAATTTGACCCACTGAGTTAAAAACCCGAAAGGGCGACTCAGGCAAAAATGGGTATCCCGGTGGATCGAAAACCCGAAAGGGCGGTCCAGGAAAAAGTTAGGGATTAATTCCAAGGCAAAGAGTTGTACTTTCAGGCAATTGACGTATCCCTCAAAGACAAAGAATCAATCTACCTAACTTTTCAAAAGCGAGGTGTTCGGACTATCAAAGACATAAGGATCGTAGCAGTGTGGAGACTCAATAAGAACTCAATTCTCATTGCCATTTTGTTTTTATGCACAACAATTACCTCATTAAGGAATTGCATCTTTATGTACAATCGCTCATTTAAGGGTCAAATCAATAAAAGAGAAATTTTCTCAACAAAAGTTGTGCCCAAATCATTTTTGTATTTTCTCTGTTTGTTTGTAAAGCACCTTTATTTTTTATAAATATCACTCTTAAATTTTGGAGAAAATAAAACACATGTTTTGAACAAAGTGATAAAATTGCTTTTGAAACAGTAAACGGACAAATCCCTTAGTCTCTAGTTTCGTTCTCGTTTTTCATAGAGGTGTAGGACTATTTGCAGACACATATGTTCTTTTCAACCACTAACTCACACCTCTCATAAATGTACTCATGGTATAGCCAAACCGGGGCAGGGCTCCATTGCATTTCCAGCAGAAACGTTAATAAATCGTGATCGAAGTATCGCGTGTTGAAAAGTCTGAACCCTTCAGTGGCTTGGAGCAACCCAAATATATTCCCAAAATCACCTAGTGGGGCATCAAAGTTTGATCGTCATTGGTCACCACATTAACAAAAATCCACACTATTGGCATCATTTCCCAAAGCAAAAACGTCTTAACCGGGGCATATCCCAATTACCCATTTGCATACATGCATACATCACGTGCGCCATGTACATCAATTACATACATAATCTTCCTACCAAATATAAAATTCACCAAGGAATAATCATAACAATCATCGACATGCATATGCATAGCCTTATACGATTCGCATTCCTACATACGTATCCTAAATATCCCCAACAATTGCATACTTGCATGCACCTCATGCATCCTCCCATGCATGGCATTCCCACCTAAAATGGAACATCATGCAAAAAAATCAAATATAAAATATCAGAATCCAAGATCATTCATGAATATCTTAGACATTCCTCATTTCCAAATACAGTTATTACCCTGCATGTGCTCGTGGAATTATTCTTCAGTAAGCCATTCTTTTCAACTTCATGATTAATGATGATATTCCCAACATTTTCTTTGCTATCATTGCTCCCCAAGCAGAGGTTACCCTAAAAAGTCTCTTATGAGCTTTTCCCCTGCAGAGCATTTCTAGCATATTTCCTCCAAAAGGAGTCTTTTCTTAAAAATTCCCCCAACAGACGAATATTTGAGATACTGCTTCATTTATCTGAAGAATCTCATTTCTCTGTTTGAGATACTGCTCTAAGTATCCTCGGAGAGTATTAGATTCAATTAAGGTATCTTTCCCTTGCTGGAATATCTTAATTCTATCAGATAAGATGCTGATTCGACTCGATACAGAGAATCTCATTTTTACTGTTTGAGATCCTGCTTCCTCAATATGAAGAGTCTCATTTCAGATTTTTTTTAGAGATACTGCTCTAATATCCTTGGAGAGTCTTATATTCAATTAAGGTATTTTTCCCTTGCTGGAATATCTTAATTCTATCAGATAAGATTCTGCTTCGACTCGATACAGAGAATCTCATTTTTATTGTTTGAGATACTGCTTCATCAATATGAAGAGTCTCATTTCAGATTTTTTAGAGATACTGCTCTAAGTATCCTAGGAAAGTCTTAGATTCAATTAAGGTATCTTTCCCTTGCTGGAATATCTTAATTCTATCAGATAAGATGCTGCTTCGACTCGATACAGAGAATCTCATTTTTACTGTATGAGATGCTGCTTCATCAATATGAAGAGTCTCATTTCAGATTTTTTCAGAGATACTGCTCTAAGTATCCTCGGAGAGTCTTAGATTGAATTAAGGTATCTTTCCCTTGCTGGAATATCTTAATTCTATCAGATAAGATGCTGCTTCGACTCGATACAGAGAATCTCATTTTTACTCTTTGAGATACTGCTTCATCAATATGAAGAGTCTCATTGCAGATTTTTTTAGAGATACTGCTCTAATATCCTCGGAGAGTCTTAGATTCAATTAAGGTATTTTTCCCTTGCTGGAATATCTTAATTCTATCATATAAGATGCTGCTTCAACTCGATATAGAGAATCTCATTTTTACTGTAGAGATGCTGCTTCATCAATATGAAGAGTCTCATGCCAGATTTTCTTTATACTGCTTTAGCATCCTGGAAAAGTCTTGAGATTTAGCTAGGGATGTCATTCCATTACTAACATATCTCGACTATGGCGTCCAAAATACTGTTCTGACGACTCCCAGAAAGTCTTGGCTGTTCCATTTTACTTTAGAATAATGTTTCTTACTATTTCTCACCGCATTTTCTTCCTGTATTTTCTTCCTTGCATTTCCTAGGACAAAATTTGGGTCTTTTTTGTATTTAATTATCTCCCACCGCGAATGCACGAAGACTGCTATCATTCTTACTTTCCGGTTCGAGGTAATTAAATAAGGGCAGCTGTCATACCCCAATTTTGTCTGGGTAAGAAAAATCTTTCACCAGCATTCACCATCAGGTGTTATAAGGCATAAACTCAATTGTAGGGTTTCCCATCCCTAAACTACTCCAAAATCTCCAAACTTCCTAAAGGCACATCCAATACTCACATCATTATTCTAAAGAAAACCCTTAGTGACATCAAATTTTCAACAAATCTTTCAGTGACATTTCATCTGTTAAGCTCTTGTACTTGACTCAAGAAAAAAACATTTGTTGCGTTTGTCTCTTATTGCTGTTACTAAAGCACGGGATGGTATGCACATTTTTGGGATTTATTGGTTAACAAGACCCATTTTTTTGGTTTATCCATAAAGACTTGTTGGTTTTAAAAAAGCCCACGCCTGTCAACATATTGCAAGTCCAAAACGTGTTTCAAATTTTTCACATATACTAATCCAAGTCCACTTTTCTTGTTAGTAGGTATTAAGAGCCATGTTATTTTTTTATGACCACTTATTATTAATCCATTTTCACATCCCAAATATATGTGCCAAATTCTAAGCCCTTCGTAGGTCCTTAAATTAAGTTTGCATTTTTTTGAAGCATATATGTGTTGGTTTTTAGACTCCTGTGCCAAGATCCTTCGTTGGTTTTATGGTTGGATTTGAAATTGCAATACTTGTAACGTGTGTTTCATTTTAGAATTTTTGTTACGTTTTTATTTTGTTGATGGTGATATATGAAAGGCAACCACTAGTTAAGTGCTTATGGTGGTCCAAACAAGTTTCTAAATAAGATAAAATTTAAATGTTCAAAAAAAGATTAGTTACATAACCATCAAAAATGAAAAAAGAGAGAAAGAACAGAAGAAGACGAAGAGAGATTTAGAGGAAAAGAAAAACTTATCTGAGCCGTGACGAAGAAGTTCGCGTCGCCGGCGACAAAATCAGACCAAGAAGCATTTCTTCTCCCTCCTTTGCCTGAAATCCTTACTCCATTTCCTTCGTCGTTGTAAGTGGAACAAAAACCCCCTGTTATTTTCCTTAAATCGCGACTGCAAAGCTTCAATTTTGAAATTAGGGTTTATGTTTAAACTGTTTGGGTTGCTATTTGGTTTTTTTTTGGATTTGTTGTTTGAAAGGAGTTAGCGTTTCGTTTGGTCGCGTTGAGTTGTTGTTGGATCGGAGTTTGAGTTTGCGGATTTTGTGTTGAGTCTCGATCTGGTTATTTGAGAGGGATTTCAAACAGAAGCAAAGAAAAGAGAAGAAGAAGGTAACAGAGGCATTGGATTTGATAACGTTCACCTTTAACAATCGCAAGTTGAAGAATAACGATTGAACGACTCAATTCTTCTTCGCTCATCGGCAACACTTCATCACAAAACAATTTCCAAAATCCACAGCAACCACAAGAATCACGAGAAAACAAAATCATAACAGAAGAATTCACAAATGCAACAAGAATTTAACAGAAGAAGCAAATTGAAGAAGAAGTTGGAAGTGAACCACAAGTATTCACTCTTCACCATTCCGAATTCGCGACGCTAACCAACAACTCACGGAGACACCACCAGGAGGAACCACCGAAGCATGTCCGCCATCCAAGCTTAAATCTGGTGAGTTTTCCCGCTTTGATTTTAATGTCGTTTTCTTTCCGTTTGCGTATACGGTAACAAAGTGAGTTGAATGGTAAATCCTTGAACCTTCGAAATGCAACAACGACTTGAATCGTGCGAACCATGGCTGATTATGAGCGTTGTTAAATCCGTGAATTCTTGACGTGTCGGAACGGAACGATGATGGACGCGACGTCGTGGTGGCCGTTTTGCTTTGAGCATTTTTTTGCATTAGCGTTTTTGGAACTGGGTGTTTTTTCCTTTCAATGAGGGCAAAGCTGCTCCCGGTTGGGCCTTGAGTTTGGATTTGGGCCCAAGGTCTAAATTTTGCCTTACTCCCTTGTCCACTAGCACATCTTCCCCTACGATTGGGCTTAGTCTTTCCAAGTTTGGCCCATCCTGAATTTCTGTTTAGATTTAATTGTTAATTTTGATTTAAAATTTTAATAAGTGATGTTAATTAGCTTAATTAGAGGATTAATGGTTCATTAGGTTTACAGTTAATGGAAAGTAAATCGAATTTTAGATTTAATTAGTTTTAGAATTAGAATTAGGAAGCGTTAGAAATTAATGAGAAATATTAAGTTTAGATTTTAGAATTAGATATTATTAGAAATAGACTTTCTAGAAATATTAGAATAAAATAACTTTAGGATTAGAAGTAATTGGGCTTATTAGAAATGTTAGATTAGATTAGAAGTTTTAGAAATTAGATAGAATTTTTAGGAGTATTAACTTTGGTTAGAAAGTAGAATGTTTTAGAATTTAATTAGGAATTTAGAACTTAAAATAGTTTAGAACTTAGAATCACTTACAATTAGGATTTCATAATTAGAATTTTAATTTGATTCATAAAAATGTCAAATGACTGTTTTGTCCCTAGGTTAGTCTATTTTTTTGCATATTCCCTTAGTTTTAAGACTTAGAAGTAATTCCAAATAACATTAACCCTTTAGGTAGTTGTATTCACTTTCAACTAATTTTTCCCCACTGATTAAGGTGATCAAAGTACGTTTTGATTTACTAAATCCTTTGGTTGTGCTTAATTCCCCAAGCTTAGTCAAGTGATCAAAAGACCCTTGATCACTTGATAAAGCAAGTCCTTATGATCAAGATGTTGGATACTGGATCTCTAAGTTCAATCAAGATTCAAAGATCAAGATTGAGAGTTCAACCAATTCAAATCAGTACAAGACATGACTACTACTCAAGCACTACAAAGGTTAAAACTCAACACTAATTAATCATGAGCCAAGTTGTATGCCATGAGTCTTAAGTAATAGAGAAGGAATGGGACTGGAGAATTCCTACCCCCATTCTGAATATCTTTGAGTGTGAGACAAATGACTCGTTTGCTCACTATATTCACCTCTATTCATAGGCTTTAGCATAATTTGATTCAAATTAATTAACAAGCCTCTTCATCATTCAAAGACAACCCTTCATCATGGGAAGCTGCAAGGAAATTCAATTTCAACACTCGTCGATTGTGATACAAATTGCACGTCATGATCCTTAAGTAGTAGAGAGGAATGAGATTGAAGGATTCTTACCCTCATTCTGAATATCTTTGGGTATGGGACGAATGACCCAACGCTCACTTTATTCGCCTCTATTCATAGACTTTAGTGCAATTTAAATCAAATAATTGATAAGTCTCTCTACACAGATTGAAGCACAGCTTGAAGATCAGACTGAAGATCAGACTTCCAACCGTTCAAGGTTTCATTTCTATCCTTTTGTTCTCCCAGTAAAACAAAAGTCATTTTGTGAATAAACTCAAAAATAGTTAACCCTACGATTAGGATTGTACGACACGAGCCTTAAGCAATGGAGAAGGAATGGGACTGGAGAATTCCTACCCCCATTCTGAATATCTTTGGGTGCGGGATGAATGACCCAGTTGCTCACTGTATTCACCTCCATTCATAGACTTTAGCACGATTCAAATCATGACTCTCATTTCAGAATAAAAGCAAACTCACCTCACCAAACTCAGTTTTGCCTTTGGGCTTCATTTTCAGTTTAAAACCTTTTCAGAAAGGGTGTATTATTTTCGTTCTACCGTGAACGACGCTTAAGCCACCATGTGCGAGCAAGCAATATTTAACTGCTAGAGTGCGATCCGAGTTCATCCATTCTACCGCAAACAGACAGACACTTAAAGCTCCCATGCTCGAACATACAAGCCAGTCGACAGTAGAACGTGAATGTTAATATTGTCCACTAAAAACAACTAACACATCCATCCTAGTTCCACGAACTATGGAGCTCTGATTTCCTCATTGCACGAATAAGGATACGTAGGCACGAGGGCCTAAATCCTTGGCGAGCACAATTATTTATAACCTTTCTTTTCTCACAATTATATATTTCTCATCTATTTATCACCTTTTTCACACTTATCTATTAACCCCCATTTCCACCTTTCCGCGAGTAATCTTCAGATAATAACACCTATTCTTGCAAAGAACATTGAAAACGGTTCCCATGGAGTACCATGGATGTTCAGGGTGCTAATACCTTCCCCTTGCATAACCGACTTCCTTACCCATTTCTCTTTCCCCCGGGTTTTATCGATGTTTCCCCTTTCCTTCTGGAATAAATAAAGTTCGATGGCGACTCTGTTGTATCTTTGAGCGTGTGATGCGCTCGGGTATAATTCGTGTAGCTCCATAAGTGTATAAAGATAGAGAAAATAAGAATTATGCAAATAGATAAAAGCAAACACTCAAACATAAAACAACTAAACTAGGGTGGACTTTCTTAGGAGAATAATCCCTATAAGACCCCAATTTTGGCCCTAAGATCCCTCATGGCATCATAACATTGCATTTGCAAAGACTCAAGGATCATAAGCATCTTAGTTCCCCTTGCCTTTGGGTGGGATCTCTTGTGAGTGGTTTGAGATCACCAAGCATTCTTGAATTATGTATCATTGCTTTTCTTATTTTATTTACTAACCAAAAGCACAAAAATATGTCACTAACATTTCTTGTTTGTAGCTTGAGCAATCACAAGGTCAAAAAGCTTCTAGGAGATCCTTTGTGCAAAGGTATGGCCAAGACAAGATGAAAGCAAGCATGGTAATGGTTCCCAAAGCTCTCATCCACCAAATATGCCTCCCTAGTATCTCAATTCATCATGTTTGACCAAAGCAAGTCAAAGGTTTTGAGGTTTGTTTCTCAAGGAAACCCTAATTCATCTGTTCATCAATTGCCTTGCTAATGAAGCAACCTCAGCCCATGGTCAAATACAAAATCAAGGGAAGTTATTTAATTCATCATTTCATGCATATTTGAACTTATTTGAGTGTCCTCAATCATCAATTCATCAAGATATGAGTTGTGGACTAGAGAAGTTGATCAATCAACTCATCTGACTATTGTGAAATGCACTGAGACCTAACTTTTTATGTGTTGGTCAAATGAAGATGATCCCAAAATAAAAAATGTTCTTAAGGATAATACGAACAACTTTCATGTTCATCAAAAATTGATTTTAAACTTGTAAGGTCATATCCCATTCCAAGACATTATAGGTCATTTTGACTGAAACCCTAATTTTGGGTCAACTTCCCAAGAACACAACTCATTCATTTTTATTGATTTTGAGGTGGTATAAAATTAATTGAAAAGCTTAAGATGTCTACCTCAAATGTTATGTTGAACAAAATTTCAAAATCTCAACATAAATACATTTGATAATGCAAAACATTATAGGTCACTTTGGACCAAATGCATTGAAAGGCAAAAAAGTCCAACTTTAAGTGCCCATAACTTCTTCATCCAAAATCCAAATGATGCAAACTTTAAGTCCAAATTTATTGTCTTGAAAATATATACAACTTTGATGTTGGAGTTTTTTCCATTTGAGGCTTTCATCATCAAAACAGAAGGGCTTGAAGTTGGTTCAATTTGACAAAATTTCCAAAGGCATGTTTTGCACTATGAACTTCATGGCCTATTTTCATACATTTTCCACACTTCAAATGAGTTTTTGTCCAACCTAACATTTGTTCCTTATGTCAAGACCTTTCTAACCATTACCCACATGCTTATGTTTGGATTTTCTAACTGGCATTTTCGAAGAGGTGAAGTTTTAGGCTCATTTATGCATAACATGTTGAAACTCATTACACAAGCCAATTCAATCACATGTACACGTCCATTTCATCTTGCTTACATCTGAACACTCATTTGCCATTGCATTTGGGCCACCCATGCGCCTGTACAGGCCCATGCATGGAGGCCCCCCTCACTTCATGCACACGAATTCTACATGCCTTGCATCACTTTGTGCTATAAATAGAGCTGCTCAGATTCATTCTAAACTAACCTAAAGGCGCCTAAAGCTCTGCAGAAATCAATTCCCACCCATACCAAAGGAACTAAGTTCATATTTCTTCAAAATTTCAGATCTGAAATTCGATTGAATTTGGTTGAATCTTCAGATCTAAAGTTCCTAAACCTTCATCATCTAGTCCATTTAAGTTCTGTTTGGCAAAAGGAAGCGAGGAAAGTGACTCAAAGCTTCACAATTCAAAGGTGTTCATCAACTGGTTTTTTCTTCGAAACTCCTTATTCTTTGATCTATTGGCCTGGATATTGTGTTGTCTGAAGTCCTCTCTATAGAGGCATCATTGTTGTATGCTCAATTTTTAAAATCAAGAAAGTTCATGATGAACACCATCAAGCTTCCATCTCTGATTTCTCTCTTAATAGGAATCTAGAGTGGAAGTGAGTGGTATAGGAGTGATGTACATCACTTCCTCTTTCGATTGATGCATAGATCGTCCATTTTGGTGAGCATTTGAGCCTTTGTGTTTTTTTTCCCTCGTCGGAGCTCACCGGAGAAGACGGTGGCGCTGACCACCGTCTCTTTGCCAGATCAAATCTGGACCCTTGGATGCGCTTCCCATGATCTAATCCCGGCTCTTGTTATGTTTGACTCCATTTAAGGCATGGTACCACACGCTTGACTCATGTACATGGTAAGCGCTCACTTGTGGAGCGTCTGATCAGCCACGTCAATTAATGAGGCTTGATCAGACGCTTGTGGTTTTTTCTGATTTTTACAATTTCCTTTTTATTTCTTTTATTTCATTAAACTTCAAAAATTCATAACTCTTTCATTTTTAATCCAAAAAATATGGGACCAATTGCATTATTTCTCTTTTTAATTCTAGTTTCTAAAAATGATTTTTAATATTTTTTATTTCATCATTTGATATTTTTGTGAATATTCTTTTTTCTGGCTATTTTTAATTCATTTTAAATAGTTTTTGATATTCAAAAAATACAAAAATATTTTCTCAACCTATTTGAATGATGATGGATCTATGAAAAATATTCTCATCAATTTTTTAATTGATTTGAGATTTATTTGAGATTTTAGTTCACTTTGGTTATTTTTATTCATTTTTAATTGATTAAAAATAGTTTCTGACTTTTAAAAATGCTGAAATTTTTTGTCAAACTTTGTTTGACCTTGTTGAACTTGGGATAAATCACTTGGACTTTCAAAAGTTGATTTGAAGTGATTTTGAAGTTTGATCTTTCTTTAATATTTTAATTCAAGTTTATTTTTAATATTAAAAATGCCAAAAATATTTTGTTCATGTCTTGACTTCCAATCTTCATCTCATTTCTGTTTTTGATTGTTTGACCATGATCCTCAATGTCATTAGTCAACACTTGTTGATTGGTACATTCTATTTCATTTAATGTGAAATTCTAGTTATCAGACTTTGGATGTCACACGGGTTGTTATGACATCCAATTCTGCACAGACAGGAATTATGCAGAACTTAAAAGTAAGTGCAGTAAATAACACAAGTGATTGTTTACCCAGTTCAGTCCAACATGACCTACATCTGGGGGCTACCAAGCCAGGGAGGAAATCCACTATTAGTAGTATCAATTCAAAGCTAAACTCACCCGTTTACAACTTATCACTTAATCCCTACCCAATGCAATTTCAATCTTACACTAAGATCAAAGTTCCTACTCACTCCCCCTCAATCACCTCAGTGATTACTATCTTTAAACAATATTAAAGACAAGTTGAAGTCACACTTCAAACAACTCTTGATTGTGCTTCACAGCTTTAATCAAGATACACAGCACTCACGCTTAAAAGCTTTGAGCGACACAACACTTACAACTCAATGAACACCCTATGCCACAACAATCATCTACTTGATAATGGCTTGGCTTACAAGTTACGTCTAATACAAGACTCACAAAAATACAGCAGTGAAGTATGATGGACACATAAAATCTTCACGCCTCAAAATCCCCGAAACTGAATGAAGGAACGCCTTCCTTTTTATATTGCAGTACCTGGGCTTTTGCACCTGTATTCTCCTGAATTTAAGGTCACACGAGTTCCCATAAATTCAACATTTAGGTTACTAACAAATAGGCTATTTGTTAGGTTCATTGAATGTAACTTGGTTGTTGGTTTCCTGGTTTTTCTCTAAGCTGTTGACTTCCTGAAGAATAGCCCAAGAAAAGCTGAAACAGAAAACTGAACAACCTACAATTTAGCATATGCTGTCAGGAATGAATGTCACGACATTCAGCTCGACATCAAGGTCCATATGCTGAGTCTGTTTTTCCAGAAAACAGACTGTACAATTTTGCTGACCTGTACATGATCAAAATGACCATACTACAGTAATAGCTTACATTAGTAAATGTTAAAGTGTCCAACTTAACATTTACACATTTGGCCTTAAATTAGTTCTGTTATTCTCTTGAAGAACAAACTAAGTTACATGCTGAAGTATAGCAGAACATCACTCTATCTAATGTTCAGTAGCTGTTGTTAATGATGAATGTCATAACATCCAATTTGACATTCAGTCAGTAGGCCTTATTCCAGGTCTGGTCTTTCCTTGATAACCACACTGGAAATAAATACTAAGTTCTAACAGAACACCAGCTGTTCTATTCCTTAGTATCTGATGACAGGTATGAATGTCACAGCATCCAGTTTGACATTCAATAAATCCTGTGTTAGCTAATCCTGCAGTAACTACTCAAGTGTGTCATGACATCAGTCAAGACATCAGAGTACAGTTAGATATTCTAACCTACAATGTAGTCACACATACATACCATGTCATGACATCAGTCAAGACATTTGTAACCAGCTAGTGTTTTACCATATAATGCAGCCAATTAAACACCTACAAACTCTCCCTTTGGCAAATTTTTGGCTAAAACACTTTGATCCCCATAACAGAGTTCATAGCAGCGGAGTCACACACCTAGCAGGAAATAATACTAGCTAATACACTCAGAGTGGCAGCACACTCACACACATGGAAGTTAAGAAAAACTTCACACAGCAGCACACACAGAAGTTAAATCTAAACTTCAACACACAACAGCTACAGGGGAGGGAATCTGGCACGAGAGTCTGTTGCAGAGACCCACTCTGTTTGTCAGGGGTGGTGGTTATTACTCCCCCTTTTTGTCAAAAATGTTGCCAAAGCCAACAACAAAACCAGAGAATAATGTCAGAGTTACAGACTTGGTTTTACTTCATAGTTTCAACCAAGTTAGCATCCACTTGATCTTGCTTCACAGCTTTGATCAAGTAATCACCCACTTTTGCTTTACAGTAGGTACCACCATATCAGATGCCATGATTTTGTTTCTGACATCCAGAACCACTCCTGCATGAACAGCATCCTTGAACTCCTGCAGGTACATTGGCCTTCTCACGGAAGGGTGTCTCCTTACCCTCTTGTAGTCACACTTGTTGCAAGTGGCATAGTTGTGATTTGTTGACCAATCAGAGCATAGTACCAATTGTTTAATAGGCAGAGATATTAAACAATACATCCCAAACATCAGTGGTTGCTATAAGGTCTCAGAGAGACATATTCCCAGTTTTCTCCTTAAGTTTTCAAACTGAGTAGCATCCAGAGCCTTTGTAAATATGTCAGCCAGTTGAAGGTCCGTGGCTACATGTACCAAAGTGATCACCTTGTCTTCCACCAGATCCCTAATGAAGTGGTGCCTAATGTCAATATGTTTGGTCCTGCTGTGTTGGATGGGATTCTTGGAGATATTGATGGCACTGAGATTATCACAGAACAATGTCATAACATTTTGAGTGACATTGTACTCAGTGAGCATCCTAAGAAGAAACATCCACCTGGTGTGCTTTTTCTGTCATCAGCACTCCCAGCCCAGTCAGCATCATAGTACCCAGATAGGACAGGTTCAGACCCATGTGAATACAGCATCCCATAGTCACAAGTCCCATTGATGTACTTGAGAATCCTTTTGACTTGATTCAAGTGGCTCACTTTAGGCTCTGCTTGGTATCTAGCACATACTCCAACTGCATAAGAAATGTCAGGTCTACTTGCAGTTAGGTAAAGTAGGCTTCCTATCATGCTTCTATACAAGCATTGATCAACACCAGGCCCTCCATCATCTTTGGTTAACTTCAGATGAGTAGGTGCAGGAGTCCTCTTGTGCCTAGCATTATCCAGACCAAACTTCTTAACTATGTTCTTGGCATACTTGCTTTGGGAGAGAAACATAGAGTCCTCCATTTGGTTTACTTGCATTCCAAGGAAATAAGTCAGTTCTCCAACTAGACTCATTTAAAACTCAGATTGCATCTGGTGAACAAATTGTTGAACCATTTGTTCTGACATTCCACCAAAGACTATATCATCCACATAGATTTGAGCAATCATGATTTTGCCGTCTTCATCCTTCACAAACAAGGTTTTATCTATTCCACCTTTTCTGTATCCATTAGAGGTCAGAAATTCGGTCAACCTTTCATACCATGCTCCAGGTGCTTGTTTCAACCCATACAAGGCTTTTCTCAACTTGTATACATGCTTAGGTTGGTTAGGATCACAGAACCCTTTAGGTTGTTCCACAAAGACTTCTTCATTCAAGTAGCCATTCAAGAATGCACTCTTCACGTCCATTTGGAATAGTTTAAACTTCAGGATGCATGCTACCCCTAACAGCAATCTGATGGACTCAAGCCTGGCCACAGGAGCAAATGTCTCATCAAAATCTACCCCTTCAACTTGAGTGTATCCTTGAGCCACTAGTCTTGCCTTATTCCTAGTAATTACTCCTTTCTCATCATATTTGTTTTTGTAGATCCACTTGGTACCAATGATGTTGGTCCCTTCAGGTCTTGGAACTAGCTCCCATACTTCATTCCTTTTGAACTGCTCAAGTTCCTCTTGCATGGCAATGATCCAGTATTCGTCAGTCAGGGCTTCTTTCACATTTTTTGGTTCAACCTTGGATACAAAGCAGGAATTTGAGCTTATTCCCCGTGACCTGGTAGTCACACCACTATTGGGATCCCCTATGATAAGATCCTTAGGGTGGTCTTTCTGAATTCTGATAGATGGCGCTTTGGTGGTTGCATCTACTTCACATTTAGGAGGAGGTTCCTCTACTTCTTCAGACTTGACAGGAATGTCAGTTGAACTGTCAAGGAATGTTTCAACATCCTCCATGACATCGGTTCCTTCCTCTTTATCGTCCACAATAACATTTATGGATTCCATCAGGACATTGGTCCTGTAGTTGAACACTCTGTAGGCTCTGCTGTTAGTTGAGTATCCCAGAAATATGCCCTCATCACTTTTCGGATCTAGCTTTCTTCTCTGTTCACGATCTGTGAGAATGTAGCATTTACTTCCAAAGATATGAAAGTACTTCACAGTAGGTTTTCTGCCTTTCCATATTTCATACAGAGTGGAGGAGGTTCCTTTTCTCAAGGTGACTCTGTTGTGAACATAGCATGCGGTATTCATTGCTTCAGCCCAAAAGTGCATGGGGAGCTTCTTTGCATGAATCATTGCTCTGGCAGATTCTTGAATAGTTCTATTTTTTCTTTCAACTATCCCATTCTGCTGGGGAGTTATAGGGGAGGAGAACTCATGACTTATTCCTTCAGACGAGTAAAACTCATCAAACTTGGAGTTCTTGAACTCCGTACCATGATCACTCCTAATTCGGACCACACAACTGTCCTTTTCCCTTTGAAGTATGATGCACAGGTCTTTGAAGACATAGAATGTATCTGACTTCTCTCTGATGAAGCTTATCCACGTGTATCTGGAATGGTCATCAACCACCACGTAGGCATATCTCTTCCCACCAAGGGTTTCAACCTGCATAGGTCCCATTAAGTCCATATGCAACAGTTCCAGAACTCTGGAAGTTGTAGGATGTCCCAGCTTCGGATGTGACATCTTGGTTTGCTTGCCCACTTGGCATTCACCACAGACTCTTCCTTCATCAATATGCAGCTTTGGGATCCCTCTGACTGCTTCCTTGGATATAATCTTCTTCATTCCCCTTAAGTGGAGATGTCCAAGGCGTCTATGCCACATCTTCACCTCCTGTTCTTCCTTGGTTGAGGAGCATATTGTAGAAAAGTTAGAGACTTTAGGTTCCCACAGATAACAGTTATCTTTGGACCTGGTTCCTCTCATAACTTCCTGATTGTCACCATTAGCCATAATGCAGAGCTCCTTAGTAAACTGAACATGAAAACCTTGATCACACAGCTGACTTATGCTGATGAGGTTTGCAGTTAGTCCTCTTACTAACATCACATTATTCAGTTTTGGAACTCCAGAGCAGTCCAGCCTACCCACACCTTTTATTTTACCTTTGGCACCATCACCAAAGGTCACATAGCTGGTAGTGTGAGGTTGAATATCCACCAGAAGATTTTCCATACCAGTCATATGTCTTGAGCATCCACTGTCAAAGTACCAGTCTTTTCTGGTAGAGGCCCTTAGAGCAGTGTGTGCTATCCTAGCATACCATTGTTGCTTCTTGATGGGAACATAACGCTTATATGGTTTATGCTTAGGCCTGACATGCGTGACTTGGTTAGGGAAACCATGAATCCAGTAGCAGAAGGCTTTTATATGACCAAGCCTACCACAGTGGTGACACCTCCACTCCTGGTATTTCCTCTTCTGATGATCATCCATCCTAGTTCCTCGATGTTGTGACATTGGCTTTGACTTCCGCTTGAACTTATGAACTTTTGCCTTTGGGCGTTTGTGTTCAGCTGAGGATCTTTTCCCAAATCCTAGGCCAGACTTGGTTCCAGACTGCTGTCCCACCTTTAGTATCTCTTCCAAGATGTCAGTTCCCTTATTCATCATTCTGATGGATTTGGTCATCTGATTCAGCTTGGAGGTCAGCAGGGCTATCTCACCATTTAGACCCTTTATGACAGACAGTTGCTTCTGTCTCTCATCTTCCAGTTCCTTGATGAGGTTCTTCTGTTTTTCTCCTTGTGCACGCACTTCTGCACTGGTGGTACACAGCTTCTTATAGGCTGCAGCAAGTTCATCAAAGGTCAGTTCATCTGCACTTGAGTCATCATCAGAGGCACAAACATTGGTTAGTGCAGTGACATGTTTGGCAGATTCTCCTTCAGATTCACTTTCAGAATCTCCTTCAGACCATGTGATAGTTAGCCCCTTCTGTTTCATCTTGAGATAAGTAGGACATTCAGCTCTGACGTGTCCATACCCTTCACAACCATGACACTGGATTCCCTTGCCTTGGTTGAACTTTTCTTCAGAAGTTGATCTTTTCCTGATGTCAGACGGGATGTTATTGACATTAGGTCTCCCTCTTTGATCAATCTTCTTCACGAACTTGTTGAACTGTCTCCCAAGCATGGCTAAGGCTTCTGATATACTTTCATCACCTTCAGTATATCCTGCTTCTGACTCCTCTTCAGCATTAGATACAAAAGCTATGCTTTTGTTCTTCTTTTCAGCATTCTCACACAAGCCCATTTCAAAGGTTTGAAGAGAACCAATGAGCTCATCCACCTTCATGTTGCAGATGTCCTGTGCCTCCTCTATGGCTGTGACCTTCATAGAAAATCTCTTAGGCAAGGACCTGAGAATCTTTCTTACAAGTTTCTCTTCAGCCATTTTCTCACCTAGTCCACCAGAGGTGTTTGCAATTTCAAGAATATTCATGTGAAAGTCATGAATAGTCTCATCCTCCTTCATCCTCAGATTTTCAAACTTGGTGGTCAGCATCTGAAGTTTGGACATCTTCACCTTGGAAGTACCTTCATGAGTTACCTTGAGGGTATCCCAAACTTCCTTAGCTAGTTCACAGTGGTGTACCAGCCTGAAGATGTTCTTACTGATTCCATTGAACAATGCATTCAAGGCCTTGGAATTTCCAAGAGCTAATGCCTCTTGCTCCTTGTCCCACTCTTCTTCAGGAATCTGCACACTGACTCCATCTTCATCTGTCCTCATTGGATGTTCCCATCCTTTGTTGACAGCTCTCCAGACTTTGCTGTCTAGAGACCTGAAGAAGGCTATCATACGAGGCTTCCAGTCATCATAATTAGAGCCATCCAACATGGGTGGTCTGTTTGAGTGTCCTAAATCCTTGTCCATGGTACTAGAAAGTAACTTCCCTAGATCTCACCCAGAAATTCACAAGCAGGGTGCCTGCTCTGATGCCAATTGAAATTCTAGTTATCAGACTTTGGATGTCACACGGGTTGTTATGACATCCAATTCTGCACAGACAGGAATTATGCAGAACTTAAAAGTAAGTGCAGTAAATAACACAAGTGATTGTTTACCCAGTTCAGTCCAACATGACCTACATCTGGGGGCTACCAAGCCAGGGAGGAAATCCACTATTAGTAGTATCAATTCAAAGCTAAACTCACCCGTTTACAACTTATCACTTAATCCCTACCCAATGCAATTTCAATCTTACACTAAGATCAAAGTTCCTACTCACTCCCCCTCAATCACCTCAGTGATTACTATCTTTAAACAATATTAAAGACAAGTTGAAGTCACACTTCAAACAACTCTTGATTGTGCTTCACAGCTTTAATCAAGATACACAGCACTCACCCTTAAAAGCTTTGAGCGACACAACACTTACAACTCAATGAACACCCTATGCCACAGCAATCATCTACTTGATAATGGCTTGGCTTACAAGTTACGTCTAATACAAGACTCACAAAAATACAGCAGTGAAGTATGATGGACACATAAAATCTTCACGCCTCAAAATCCCCGAAACTGAATGAAGGAACGCCTTCCTTTTTATATTGCAGTACCTGGGCTTTTGCACCTGTATTCTCCTGAATTTAAGGTCACACGAGTTCCCATAAATTCAACATTTAGGTTACTAACAAATAGGCTATTTGTTAGGTTCATTGAATGTAACTTGGTTGTTGGTTTCCTGGTTTTTCTCTAAGCTGTTGACTTCCTGAAGAATAGCCCAAGAAAAGCTGAAACAGAAAACTGAACAACCTACAATTTAGCATATGCTGTCAGGAATGAATGTCACGACATTCAGCTCGACATCAAGGTCCATATGCTGAGTCTGTTTTTCCAGAAAGCAGACTGTACAATTTTGCTGACCTGTACATGATCAAAATGACCATACTACAGTAACAGCTTATATTAGTAAATGTTAAAGTGTCCAACTTAACATTTACACATTTGGCCTTAAATTAGTTCTGTTATTCTCTTGAAGAACAAACTAAGTTACATGCTGAAGTATAGCAGAACATCACTCTATCTAATGTTCAGTAGCTGTTGTCAATGATGAATGTCATAACATCCAATTTGACATTCAGTCAGTAGGCCTTATTCCAGGTCTGGTCTTTCCTTGATAACCAGACTGGAAATAAATACTAAGTTCTAACAGAACACCAGCTGTTCTATTCCTTAGTATCTGATGACAGGTATGAATGTCACAACATCCAGTTTGACATTCAATAAATCATGTGTTAGCTAATCCTGCAGTAACTACTCAAGTGTGTCATGACATCAGTCAAGACATCAGAGTACAGTTAGATATTCTAACCTACAATGTAGTCACACATACATACCATGTCATGACATCAATCAAGACATTTGTAACCAGCTAGTGTTTTACCATATAATGCAGCCAATTAAACACCTACATAATGTCCTTTATTCTTTTCATTTCCATTTTCCAGTATTCATCTCCTTCTTCTTCTTTCTTTTGGATCAATGAGTTAAAGGTTGATAAGTTAGCATTCATTAGGGAGACTTAATCTTCTTTGATTCAAATCTAATTCATCTTGATCAATTGATCAAATGAATGGCTTTGCATTAAGGATAGGTTGCTTCCTAAATCATGCAAAGGACTTAAACCAATACAAGATCAATTCTCTTTTTCTTCTTTGGCATGACAAGTTGTTGGAACTTGGTTCACTAATCAAGACTTCTAACTTGTGTTGTTGCCTACATTATTATTGACCGGCCTCAGATAGTTGTGACTTCTACATAAGTCCAATTACGATTGCTTAACATAGCGCTAAATTTGCCTTATGGCACATTAACTACTAACACTAACCATTAACCATTAACATTTACTTTTGCACTTTACTTTTATGCAATTTACTATTCTTGTACATATTATTCATTTGCTTTTTCCTTTTCTCACTTGAGCACATGTTTATGTTAATGCAATTCGCCTTTTGCTTACTTAAGCACATAATTGTGTATATATCATTATGCTTGTGTTTTGTTTTGATTGTTCTTGACCACAATGCAAAGAATTGGACAAAATGGACTTAGACTTTAGGACTTTCCCTATGCAAATTTGGAGTCAAAGAGCAACTAGGCATTGGGCCTTTAGAGTGCTATAAAAGTCAAAGAGCAACTAGGCATTGGGCCTTTAGAATGCTTAATGTTGAAAGATAACCATGAAAGGACCAATTTCTAAACTCTTCTTGTTCATTCCTTGTTTGTTTGCTAGAACCTTTTAATGTGTGTGTTCTTGTGCTAGGGATTCCAACTTGATTCAAATTGAGGAACCATTACCATGAGCTTCTAAGAGAGAGGGACCCAAGATACATTGAGGAGCTTTCCAAGAGTTCATTTGATTGTTGATTGCTTGAGTTTATGCTTATGTGATTGCTTATTCCAAAGGATGGGAGCTACTTGGATCATCAATATTATCTCAAGAGAGGAACTCCATTTGTGGTCTTGTTCTCTTATCCCTTACCTCTTGTATGTTTAGGACTTTAGCCATTCTTCTTCTTCTCTCCACTCTAACCCAAGCCAAAACCTTTGTGCAAACATTTAACATTTGTTTTCAACATTAGAAACCTAAGCCTTATGCTTTTGATTTTCAAACTTTCTTTTCATAACACTTATTTTGAATTGAATACTAAGTTAACTTTAACCATATTTTGTAAATATTTTTCATTGGTAAATATAACCCATTCAAATGTCCTTTTTATGGTTTCAATGGCCACTCTCTTAATCAAAACTTTTCATAACCTTTAGCTATTAAGTTTGAGTTATCCTTGAGGTAGCTGTAATACTCATTTATATCCTTAGTGATGGACAATGAGTCTTCCATGCTTATTATAGGGTTAACCCCTCACTAGTATGTTGAAGCTATCCTCACATGATGGATTTGTGGTTTTAGGTTGAGTTTTCTCCCTTGGATAACAAAAGACCTTAAGGCTTTTGGACCAATCAATTCACCCACTCATTTTGAGATTTTTACCCCGAACTACGAGGTTTTGATCCTAATCCTTTTTTAAGATGGTACGTAGGCAATGGGTTTATCCATCCAAACACAAAATGTAAATAAACTTGTATATTCTTTCCTCATCTCTTCAATCATGTTTGCACAAATAAATTTTCATAAAATACAAACCTTACAACAAATATGAAAAGGGCTCCCTAGGAGTACCTAGGATGTTTTGGGTGCTTAAAACCTTCCCATTACATAACCAACCCCCTTACCCAGATCTCTGACATTTTTATTAGTTTTTGATTTGATAAAACTTTTAGGTTTTTGTTCGCTTTCTAACCATTCCTTTGGATATATAGAAGTGTGGTGGCGACTCGAATTGTATGCTTACTTTTGATTTAGTCAATAAATCTAAAGGTAACGAATACCCCGCTAAAGAAAAGTGGCGACTCTGCTGGGGATTCATTTGCCTAGTGGGTTTTGCCTACTTTTCATATTTGTTGTATTGTATTGTATATTGTTTTGTGACATATTTTTGTGCAATTTGGGATTACTATATTGTATGTAATGATTGAATTACTTGAATATTAATTCCTTGTATGCTTGGTGATCTTTGTGAGATGAGTTCTATACCCGAACTCGAGTGCACTTAGGATAGGAGAATGGCATAGTCTTGTTGACTTGTGTGGAGTTATTCCTTAGCAAGTTGACTTACAAGTCCATTCACTTGGTGGAGGTCATGTTGGGATCAATAATGTCACACAAGTAGTTGTGGTTAGACATTACTCTTTCCAATATAGACCTTAGAAGCCAAGGACCTTAGTTTACCAAGCCCCTCTTGGCCTATTCTTAGGATTTAGTGCGAAGGTCGTTCAAGTGTAAGATTTGATACGATTGTTACGCGATACTACACTCATAAGAGTCTCTCTTGAGAATATTTTTGGAATACGAGTAGTGGTTTCTCCGATAATATCCGAAAGATGGGATGATAACTATGGGAACCTCTTGTAGAACATGTTTGACAGGTTAAACCCTAGTACACTCCCTTTGGGTGGTTCTCAACCGAGACTCCATGCTCGTGACTTGCAACAAACCCTTGATTCGTGGTTGATCCGTTCATGTATCCTTAATATCAATAGAACTTGGGTGTTAATAAGGCGTAAACCATAATCCACCAAAATGGATGATTGATATTAAAGATAATATGGTCCATCCCATGACCTTTGTTTGGTGTGCTTTGCTTGATCCTTGAGTGTGATTGTTGCATTCATGCACCCATTTGCATTCATATCATCAATAATAAGAAAATTTTCAAGGAAACTTAAGAGGTCTATTTGCAAATTTTCAGACATGGAAAGACAAAGAAGAAATACAAAGAAGTACAGCTTCAGACAACAAGATTTGAAAGAGCTAAGGAATTTGACATCCTATGTATTAGATCCTTTAGGTTTCAAAGCTCGTTTTGGGAAGCTCCTTCCTCTTCTGACTACTCAGGTGGATGAAGGATTGATGAGTGTATTGGTGCAGTTTTATGATCCTTTGTACCGCTGCTTTACGTTTCCGGACTTTCAGCTTTTGCCTACGCTTGAGGAGTACGCCTATCTTGTGGGTATACCTATTCTAGATCAGTTGTTGTTTAGTGGCTTGGAGAGTATTCCTATTTCTCGAGAGATAGCTGACATGTTGCATATAGATGAATCTCTGGTTGGTGCTCTTATGACTACCAAAGCTGGAATTCAAGGTCTCCCTTCTGAGTTCCTCATTGCTCAAGCTACTGTGTATGGGAAGGCCATGAGTGAGGACGCCTTTGAGGTCATATTTGTACTTCTCATCTATGGGTTAGTGTTGTTCCCCAACATCGACAAGTTTGTGGATGTGAACGCTATTCGGATTTTCTCTACTTTTAATCTCGTTCCGACTCTGTTGGGTGACACTTATTTTTCTTTGCATATGAGGAATGCAAAAGGTGGTGGTGCCATTGTGTGATGTTTGCCTCTGTTATATAAGTGGTTTATTTCTCACTTATCGTAGACGGTCGCCTTCAAGGAGAACAAGGGATGTCTACGGTGGTCGATGAGACTTATGTCTCTCACTAATGATGATATCTCTTGTTATAACCGTGTACACGATGGTGTGTAGATTATCGACTCTTGTGGTGATTTCTCCAATGTACCTCTTCTTGGTACATGTGGTGGGATTAGGTACAACCCCGTTTTGGCACGTCGTCAGCTTGGGTTCCCCCTAAAGGATAAACCCAATAACATTCTGTTAGAGGGAGTGTTCTTCCAGGAGGGTAAAGATCCCCAAGGCTTGAAGAACAGGATGGTTCGCGCTTGGCACAAGATTCATAGGAAAGGAAGGAAGGAGCTAGGTCCGAAGAATTGTGTCGCTTTGGAGGCTTACACTGCTTGGGTCAGGAAGAGAGCTTCTGAGTACCTCATGCCGTACGAGTATCCGAGACCTACACCTTTGGTTGAGGTTGGGCCATCAATCCTCCCTGACCAAGGAGTAGAGGAGTTGAGAGACGAAGACCGTTCACGTGCTTGGATCCGTGAACGAAAAGAGTTGCTTCAGTAGATTAAGGAGAAGGATGCTCTGATAGAGTTCCTCGAGCATCAGGTTATTGATGATCCTAATGATGCATGGACTTCTCTACTTCCTCAGTCTTCTAGGTTCTGGAAGAGGAAGTATGATCAACTCGCCAAGGAGAAGGCAAATATGGAGGCAGCATATGAAGAGGAGGTGAAGAGGCTTCGTGCATCTTATCTTCCTGTGTCCCGAGCTTTAGATGATTGTTTCTAGGGATCCATACGATGATCATTTTCCTTTTCTCTTATATTGTAATTGGTTACCAATGTTGTACTTCTTTGGTGTAAAAAAGGATATTTTCCAGATATTATTGATAAGATGTTTCCATATGTGATAAAAATGTAATATTTCCCAAAATTTGCAAATAGAACTCTAAAGTTCCTCTGAAATAAAAAACAAATCATGTGCACAAGCATTGCATGCATCATGTGTATAAGCAGGTTTTGCTCCAGGCTTCTTGTCCTATGGTCTAACTCTATGCTCTTCATTTATTTCAAAGACAAGCTGACTCACCGGTACTACACCAGAGCCAACTCTTCAAGACTGATGGATCATTTGGAACAAGAGAACCGCAAGCTGAAGGAGGAGGTAGCCAGACTGACTGCCCTGATGGAGTCATTCTTGGCCGCTCAGAGCCAGTCTTCTCCAACACCTGCCACTCCTCCCCAGAGGACGGTCATTTCTGAGATCGTAACTTCTAATGTGCCTGCTGCAACAGCTCACTTTGCGCCATCTATGCCAGCCAGGTTCCCTTGGGGAATGCCTGCCAACTTTATGCCAGAGGGTTTTGCTCCAACTCTTGCTTCTCTGCCGGCATCTAGCCCGGTCCTTTCGGTGCCACCTCCCGTTGTGCACACATTGCCAAGGCTCGAAGATACCATCTATCATTCTGAGCCATCTGAGGGCCCAGACGTTTATGAGAAGATGGATGACATGAAAGACCAATTCCTTGAGCTTAGAAAGGAACTGAAGACTTTGAGGGGGAAGGACCTCTTTGGTAAAAGTGCTGCTGAGTTGTGCCTTGTGCCCAACGTGAAGATCCCTATTAAATTCAAAGTGCCTAACTTTGAGAAGTACAAGGGAAACACATGCCCTCTCAGTCATCTTGTGATGTATGCTCGCAAGATGTCGACGCAAACTGATAATGATCAACTGCTCATCCACTATTTCCAAGACAGTCTGTCCGGTGCCGCTCTCCGGTGGTACATGGGTTTGGAAAGTTCGAACATTCGCTCTTTCAACGATCTTGGCGAGGCCTTCGTCAAGCAATATAAATACAATATGGATATGGCCCCCGATAGGGACCAGTTGAGGGCGATGTCCCAGAAAGATAAAAAGACCTTCAAAGAATACACCCAGAGGTGGCGCGAATTGGCAGCTCAGATAGTACCACCCCTAGAAGAGAAGGAGATGACCAAGATCTTCTTGAAGACCTTGAGCTTGTTTTATTACGAAAGAATGATAGCCAGTGCTCCCTCAGACTTCACCGAGATGGTGAACATGGGGATGAGACTGGAAGAGGGGGTCCGTGAAGGACGCTTAACTAGAGAGGAAGGCTCTTCAGCAAAGAGATATGGAAGCTTTGCGAAGAAGAAGGAGGGAGAGGCACATGCTGTGTCTTCCCACGTCAAGAGAAGACCCTTTGTGAAGAGGAAGATTGCTCGCCCAATCAACAACCAGCATCAGGTGGCTCATATAGCACCTGTTTTCAGGGAAGCTCAACATTATCAACAACCGCAATCTCAGCAATATTAGCAGCAACAGCAGCGTCCACAACAGCAGGCCTACCAGGCTCGAAACAACAACAGCAATGTCAGCACTAGCTATGAGAGGAAGAGGGTCACCTTCGATCCAATTCCGATGACTTATGCTGAACTCTATCCATCTTTGATCGATAAAAAGTTAATCACTCCGCGAGACCCTCCCGCTGTACCTGCTAACCCCCCAGTGGTGGTACCAGCCTGAGCTTCACTATGTGTATCATTCTGGTGCTTCCGGACATGACGTGGAGAATTGTTATCCCCTGAAGACCAAGGTGCAAGACCTTGTGAGAAGCGGGATTTTTTTTTCAAGGATGTAGGTCCGAATGTGAAGAAGAACCCATTTCCCGAGCATGGGAAGTCTGTCAATATGGTCCAGGGCTGCCCTGGCAAGTACAAAGTTAAATATATCAGTCATATTCGACAATCGCTGGTTGAGATGCATCGCTTGCTGTGTGATTGTAGCCATTATGAACACGAGTTTGTTCTTTAATCAGAGAGGGTGTCGCCAGGTGCGTAGAGATGTTCAAGAGATGTTGGACGAAGGAGTCATTGAGATCCTTCAGAATTGAAATATTGACGAAGATGCTCTCGAAGTCAACGTGATTTCTCCGGTATTCCGGATACCTGAGCCTGTTGTCATCAAGTATGACGGCAGCAAGGAAAAGGTTTCTCCTACTCTCGTCATCAAGCCAGTCGGCCCTGTACCGTACTATTTTGAGAAGGCAATCCCTTATCGCTACAATGTTGTAGCAGTGGAGAATGGGAAAGAGGTGCCCTTGCCCTCTTCGTCTGTTGTTAATATTACCGACGTCAGCGGTTTGACCCGTAGCGGTCGTGTATTTTCAACTCCGTTGAAGCCTCAAGCTGATGCTCGAGGAAGTGTTGATGCTGATTTTGTTGAACGCCCGATTGGAAATGCTGTGAGCACTCCGAATCCGGCACTTGTTGCTAAGCCCTCCTCTATATTGAAAACTCCTATTTCTGCTGGCCCGAGTGGCAATACGAGAGAAGATTGTGATGAGATGCTGAGGCTCATCAAAAGGAGCGAGTACAACGTTGTAGACCAGCTTCTGAAAACGCCATCCAAAATATTTGTGTTATCACTACTATTGAATTCAGAACCACACCGAGAAGCTCTGCAGAAGGTGTTGGATGTGGCGTAAGTAGATCACGATGTCACGATAGAACAGTTTGATAGCATCATTGCAAACATCACCGCTTGTAACAACCTGAGTTTTTGTGATGCTGATCTCCCCGAGGAGGGAAGAGACCACAACTTGGCATTACATATATCTATGGCTGCAAGGATGACGCCATGTCTAATGTGTTGGTCGACATTGGGTCATCGTTGAATGTATTGCCAAAGACCACTCTCGCGAAGTTGTCATATCAAGGGCCTCCCATGAGGCAGAGTGGAGTAGTTGTGAAGGCTTTCGATGGGTCTCGCAAAACTGTGATTGGTGAGGTTGATCTCCCAGTCAAAATCGGACCAAGTGATTTCCAGATAACCTTCCAGGTTATGGATATTCACCCATCGTATAGCTGTCTCCTAGGCAGACCATGGATTCACGAGGCTGGCGCCGTGACATCCACCCTACACCAGAAACTAAAATTTGTAAAGAATAAGAAGCTGGTGGTGGTAGGGGGAGAAAAGGCTCTCCTGGTTAGCCATTTGTCTTCCTTCTCTTATATAGATGTTGAGGATGAAGTTGGAACTCCTTTCCAAGCTTTATCTATTGCTGAACTTGTTGAGAAGAGAACTCCTTCTTTTGCCTCCTATAAAGATGCAAAGTTGGCCATTGAGCATGGTGCAACTGCTGGATTAGGGAAAATGATCAAGTTGGAAGACAACAAGTCCCGGGCTGGCATAGGCTATTCTTCTGGGGTCTTCAACAAGCAAGTTTTGTTCAAGAGTGGAGGATTCATCCACACCGGTCAAGGCGAAGAGGCTGATACCATTTTGGAAGAGGACGAAGAGGATTCTGGCAATTTCATTACCCCTGGAGGGATCTGCAATAATTGGGTCGTTGTGGATATTCCAACAGTTATCCATAAGTCAAAGTAATGTTCATTGTGTTTAAAAACCCTTCTCCCATGCCAAAAGGAGAAGTGATGACATTATTGGCGCATAAATACAACGATATTTTCATTTAATAAATTCATGTTAAATGTTTGTTTGTCCAATTCTTTTCCCTTTTCGCTTTTTTGCATGAAATTGGTGATCACATAAAACCCTTTAAGATAAAGTAAAATCAATCTTTTCATCTGCATAATGATTTGCCTTGCTTGAATTCTAAAGTTTCTTTTATATCCAAAATCATTATGCAGATTGATCAAACCCATTGAACATAATGATCCAACACCATCTCCCAACTTTGAATTCCCTGTATTTGAGGCGGAAGAAGATGATGTTGAAGAGATTCCTGACGAGATTACCCGTCTACTTGAGCATGAAGAGAAGATCATTCAGCCGCATCTTGAGAAACTGGAAACAGTCAACTTGGGGTCTGAGGATTGTGTGCGAGAAGTGAAGATTGGGGCACTCTTGGAAGAATCTGTTAAGAAGGGGTTGATTGAGTTGGTACGAGAATATGTTGACGTCTTTTCCTGGTCATATGAAGACATGCCTGGTCTAGATACTGATATCGTGCAACATTTCCTACCTTTGAAGCCTGAGTGTGTGCCTGTGAAGCAAAAGCTCAGGAGAACTCATCCCGATATGGCAGTAAAACTCAAAGAGGAAGTTCATAAGCAAATTGATGCGGGGTTTCTGGTGACTTCTACATATCCTCAACGGGTGGCCAATATTGTGCTTGTACCTAAGAAAGATGAAAAAGTCTGGATGTGTGTGGACTATAGAGACTTGAATAAAGCTAGTCCGAAAGATGATTTTCCACTACCACATATTGATATGTTGGTAGATAATACAGCTAAATTCAAGGTCTTCTCATTTATGGACGGATTTTCCGGATATAATCAAATTAAAATGGCACCCGAGTGATTCCCTTCGGTTTGAAGAACACCGGAGCCACGTATCAACGAGCTATGACTACTTTGTTTCATGACATGATGCATAAGGAGATCGAGGTATATGTCGATGATATGATTGCGAAGTCAAGAACAAAAGTTGAACATGTAGAGCACCTGTTGAAGCTTTTTCAGCGTCTGAGGAAGTACAAGCTTCGTCTGAATCCCAACTAGTGTACATTTGGAGTCCGTTCCGGCAAGTTATTGGGCTTCATTGTTAGCGAAAGAGGTATTGAGGTTGATCCTACAAAGGTCAAAGCAATACAAGAGATGTCAGCGCCCAAAACTGAGAAGCAAGTCCGAGGTTTTCTTGGCCGCTTGAATTACATTTCCAGATTTATATCCCACATGACTGCCACATGTGCACCAATATTCAAGCTCCACCGGAAAGATCAGTCCCATGATTGGACCGAGGATTGTCAGAAAGCTTTTGACAGTATTAAAGAATATTGGTCTGAGCCTCCGATCCTGTCTCCGCCTGTGGAAGGGAGACCATTGATTATGTATCTGACAGTTCTTGAAGACTCAATGGGTTGTGTCCTTGGTCAGCAGGACGAATCAGGAAAGAAAGAGCATGCCATCTACTACTTGAGTAAGAAGTTTACTGATTGTGAGTCTCGATACTCAATGCTTGAGAAAACATGTTATGCTTTGGCTTGGGCTGCTAAGCGCTTACGCCAGTATATGTTGAATCATACGACTTGGTTGATATCCAAAATGGATCCGATCAAGTATATCTTTGAGAAGCCTGCTTTAACAGGGAGGATTGCCCGTTGGCAGATGTTGTTATCTGAATATGATATTGAGTATCGAGCTCAGAAAGCTATTAAAGGTAGTATCTTGGCTGACCACTTGGCACATCAACCGATCGAAGATTATCAGTCAGTTCAGTTTGACTTCCTAGATGAGGAGATTCTGTATTTGAAAAAGAAGGATTGCGATGAGCCTACACTCGATGAAGGGCCAGAACCTGGTTCCAGATGGAGTATGGTGTTTGATGGCGCTGTAAATCAATATGGAAATTGTCGCATCCGTGAAAAACAACCGGCGGGAAAAAACAAACAAACAGAGCCGCCACCGTGCGTTATTTATCCCAAAGGAGGGAAAGGAAACGCTCGAAGTAAACCTGGAAAGGAAATGGTCTTGCGACCGGAGATTACAAGGTACGGGAGTCGGTTACGCAAGGGGAAGGTATTAGCACCCCTCACGTCCGTCGTACTCGATGGGATCCACGCTCAAGAATAGAATAAAGTTGCTGATAAACTACTCAAAGAATTCACACACACTGGAATAATAAAACACAGATGGAAAGAGATGGAGGCGGACTCGGCAGGATGCCGCATCCTGGGCCTACGTAGTTTGTCAGAAACAAACATCAGAGTCGACGTAGTTCGGGGAAATGGGAAAAGGCTCGCTAGGATATCGCATCATATGCCTATGTATCTCATCTGGAATGAGAATCAGAGCTACCGTAGTTCGGCTAACGCACGCTGAAACAAAACACAACCCAAAGACGCTGAGACGTCAAAAGAAACTCGCAAATGGAAACAGACTGCCAATGGCTGGCCTTACATCCAACTCCACAAAAGAAACAGGAAACCGAAGGCCAATCGCTGGACTTACATCAGACTCCAAGCACACAACAAATAGGAAACGGAATACCAATCGCTGGTCTTACATCCAACTCCTAGCACACACAAAAAGGTTACCAAACAGACAAGCTAATAGGGAGTCTGGAACCCGAGCCTAATAGCTGTCAAGCAAACATACACAAAAAAGAAAAGGTTGCCCGGAGAGATCTCGCATGATCTCCTGCCTACGTACCTCATCTGGTATGAGGATCAGGGCGACGTAGTTCCCCTTAACATGGGAGAAACTTCTATCCTAACCAGAGACTGGGAAATAACAAACTAAAAGGGAGACTGACTCGAGCCTAATAGTTGTCATGTAATCCACAATAGTCCTAGGTTAAGGTTTCTAACAAGAGTTTGACTCACACAGGCAGTGAGTCAACTCAAGTCTATCTCTACGTACATTCAACTTCCTTGAAAGTTGATCATATGACTCCTACAGAAAGGAGATGAGAAGCAAAACAGGTAAACATCAAAAGCAATTAGCACACACTATACACAACCAAGGGGGCTCAAGCAAGGTTGGGCTTTAGTCAAGGGGTCATATCGACCTTGACAAACAAGCCAAATACTGGAATGGGTGATCAGGCTCTTAACCTCTAACTTTGAGAGTTAGGGTGAGCAGATGAAATGGAGATGAGGGTTATGCCTCATAGCTCTTATCCCTGGCCTGGGAGAGCTTGAATCAATGAAGGTGTGGGAGTCCAGAATGGGGGACTCTACTCCACAATGACTGACTCTATATACAAAATTTTGGGTGTTTATTCAAAATGCATCAGCACGTAGTGCGAGCAAGATGAAAGACTCAACTGAAAAGCAGGGGATGGATTGCACATCCCTTCTATCTGCCAATGCCTCTTCACTTAGGAGGTCTTTACATGTACCAGGCACAAAGATAAACAAGCACAAACATTGCCTCTTAAGGAGGGCTTCAGACAGGTGCCTGCCAACATAACATGACAGGTCTTCCAGACTACATGGAGAATAGGAAATTACCTAGGTGGTATGCCAACCACAAGCAAAGCAACTCAAACAATGAGTTAAAGCGGCTAAAGTACCTGTAAGAAAAGCTAAACCAGTCAATATTTACATTCAGATAAATCAAACAATCAACAACAGTCAGACAACCAATCATCAGACAACAATGGTGCAAGGCATAAGATGCAAGCAAACTAAATTGATTCACCATCCAAAAGACCTACAAGACAGCAAGGTTAGTCAACCAAAATAGCTTGTATCTCAAGTGATGAGATCATATCAACCAATGTGGCTAATTGCTTGAAACCTAAAATACAAAGTCCAAAAGATGAGAACAAACCACTAGCTCAAAGGCTAGGGTCAAAGGTGGGGAAAAAAGTCAAAACAGAAACTAAAATTCAACCCAAAGCATCTTTAATCAATCATGAACATGTCCTAAAAAGGACCAAATCAAAACCACCAAGCAAAGTCATGTAGTGAGCAAGCTATGACAAAGACAATTTCAAAGCATTCAAATGATCATCAAGAATCAAAATTCCATATCAAAACAGAAATGAATCAAATAATTCTGGAAATTTTCATATGCACACAAAATATCTAATACAATCATCATGCCAAAAATCATAAACAGAGGAGCTCATTTGATATGGATATGAAAATGCACAAGCTAGACATCCAATTGTGTGACAAAAATTGTCACACCTAAAGTACATGTGTCCAAAATAGTGAAGACAATAGCAAAAAATCCCAAATAAAATCACACAAATCCATCAACATGTTAAGAATCATCATGCAAAATTTCATGGCATTTGGATCATGTATGAGTATTTTATGATAGGATGAATGAGGCAATGTCACATATGCACACATGATCAAAGGATCATGTAGAAAAAAACCTGGAATTAATTGGATCATTTTACTATTTTTTATGGTTTTTTTGAAGTTGGAAAAAAAAATGAAATTAAAATAACATGAAAAAAATAATAAAAAGAGATGAATAAAATGGAAATGTCTGAAGCCGGATTCAATGTGTGTACGCGCTGTAGGAAACAGCGTCGTTTTGGCCAGGAATTCAAATGGATAAGCGCGCGCTAGCGAAACGACGTCGTTTCGCCCTAGGGTTTACAGGCGGTGGCGTTACTGTAGCATGCGGCGGAAACCACCGTCTTCCTCATGAAGACGGTGGCGGTGAACAGTGACATTCACGAATTTTTTTCCAGTTTTTGAATCTAAGCACATCAATGGAAAGCTCATAACATGTACGTCTCAAATCTATAACTATTTTGGCCTAATTCCTCCTAAATCCAGAGAATCGAAGAAGAACATGTTATGGATCCAATCCTTCAAATCATCATATCTCCATGAATACACGTCCGTTTTTAATGAATTTTATGTCAGAATTCTCACCATGAAATACTCTACAAGATTATATGCATAAAAAAGAGAATTAGGAGATTCGAAATTTGCACCTTCTTGAAGCTCCAACAATGGCAGTGGCGAATTTTGGTGATTCAAGGCCTGGCACGTGTACAATTCCACTCCTGAGCACTTGTTATGAAGCTTTATGAATGAATTGGAGCTTGTAGTGGCTTAGATCTTGCTCGAATAACAGCTTCCATGTTCATTGTTCTTGAGCTTGCACCACACGATTCTGGTCCAAATTTGATGATCCAAAGCTTGACCTATACTAAATCAACACCAGAGAACAAGAATGTGGAAGAAAATTGCAAGGTTATGTGGAAGAAATTTGAATTTCAATGGAGAGAAGAATTTGGAGGGAAAATGAGATCTAGATCTAGAATGATGAATAATCCCAAATTCTGTTATGATTATGTATATATACTCTGTGCTAATCACATTCTAATCAAAATTAAGCAAGGTTAATTGTGATTAAGTGAACATAAGGTGTTTGGCCAAAAATGACATTTTGCATGGGGCATGGAGCAAATGGACGTGAACAGTAACCAATAGATGATCAATTTCACTTAAAATCTTCCAATTAACACAATGGCAATGGTGATTTGTTCCCATGATGCACCAATTTCAAATTTAGCATTTTCCCTCCAAAATAAGCATGAATATGCATATGATCATAAGATTAATTTTCATGCAATGTGATGAATGCTTTGGAAAGTTCATGTCATGAGAAGAATTTAGCAAAAAGGAGCACTCAATTTGGAGTTATGAGTCAAAAGTTATGGCCTTTTGAAGCTTCAAGCACACTTGGCAATGATTTGATCATATCTCCTCAACCATTCATCATAAATTCATGATCTTGGACTTTTTGAAAATGGTAGAGAAATATATTCAACTTTCATGTTGGACAAAATTTCATTTGAACCTTCTTTGAGGATGTAAGATCAAGTTGAATTTGAACCAAAAACTTTCCATTTTTGAAAACTTTCAATTACAGGTCACTTCCATTTTTGGAAACTTTTGATCTGACCTCAAACTCTTCAATGTGGATGTTTATAATGACAAATGAACCTCTTTTGAGCATGAATGAGATGTTGAAACTCAATTCTCCACCTCCTAGCCCTCAGTTGACTTTCTGTTGACTTTCTGGTTGACAGATGACTCAGAAGTGTTCTGATCAGCTTGAGCCTCCACCACTTGAGGAAATGGCTCCAAAATGAAACCCTAGCTTACACAAGCTCAATAATAATGACCATATGATCTCCATCCAAGAAATAAACCCCATCTCCTTGAGAAACCCTGACTGGTAGGATGTCACTGATTAGGGTTGACCAGAGGTCAAAACCCTAATCCAAAGGAATCTTAGCATGAACAATGAACCCCTTGAGGATGACAATAACCATGATTATGATGATGTACCCTTGCCAATAAGATAATGCTAAACCTCCTTGAGAGATTAAGAAAACCCTAATTGAAGCACATACCTTCAGATGGCTAGTGATCACTCCATGAGACCCTCAGGCTGGAATCTCTTAACTTCTCTATTTTCTGAGAAAGACTGTGGAGGATGATCTTCTTTTTTTTTCACATGATATGCAATATGTAATGACTAATGCCCTAAATATGAAATGCAATATGCTAAGATAGTCCCAAGGGAGGAGGGATAATTTTGAGGTGTTACAGAAATGGTATTGGGGCAGTGATTATTACTCCTCAGAGCACACATTTTCCTTTTACAGCAAGGCTATCTTTCAAATGCACGAATAATATGGCTGAGTATGAGGCCTGTATCATGGGATTGGAGGAATGTATTGATCTTAGGATCAAACATCTTGATGTTTATGGTGATTCGGCCCTTGTTGTTAATCAGATTAAGGGTGAATGGGAAACGAATCAGCCTGACCTCATTCCATATAGGGATTATGCGAGGAGGATTTCAACGTTCTTTACTGAGGTTGACTTCCATCATATTCCTCGAGATGAGAATCGGATGGCAGATGCTCTCGCTACACTTGCGTTGATGATTGTGGTCAGACTTTGGAATGAGGTCCCCAATATCACTGTGATGCGCTTGGATAGACCAGCTCATGTATTTGCAGTAGAGGAAGTGAAAGATGATAAGCCATGGTATTATGATATCAAGTGTTTCCTTCATAACCAGATTTACCCGCCTGGGGCATCTGGGAAATTGTCAGGCAGTTTCTACCTCAATGGTGATGTGCTTTATAAGAGAAATTTTGACATGGTGCTGCTCAGATGCGTGGATAGACACGAAGCAGACCTGTTAATGATTGAGGTCCATGAGGGTTCATTTGGTACTCATTCCAATGGACATGCCATGGCTAGAAAGATGTTGAGAGCAGGCTACTATTGGCTGACGATGGAGTCTGACTGCTGCAAATATGTGAAGAAATGCCATAAGTGTCAGATTTATGCGGATAAGATTCATATTCCTCCGACACTTCTGAATGTGATTTCATCACCATGGCCCTTCTCCATGTGGGGAATCGACATGATTGGCATGATAGAGCCAAAAGCGTCTAATGGTCACATATTCATTCTCGTAGCAATCGATTACTTCACTAAATGGGTTGAAGCAGTGTCATATGCAAATGTGACCAGGCAGGTGGTTGTGAAGTTTATCAAGAATCAACTCATATGCCGATATGGTGTGCCAGATAAGATCATTACTGATAATGGATCTAACTTGAACAACAAGATGATGAAAGAGCTGTGTAGCGAGTTCAAGATTGCACATCATAATTCTTCCCCTTACATACCCAAGATGAATGGGGCTGTTGAAGCTGCTAATAAGAATATCAAGACAATTATACAGAAGATGGTTGTCACGTATAAAGATTGGCATGAGATGCTGCCATTTGCTTTATATGGATATCGTACATCTGTCCGCACTTCAACAGGGGAAACCCCTTTCTCTCTTGTTTATGGCATGGAGGATGTGCTCCCAGTAGAGGTGGAGATCGCATCAATGAGAGTCTTGATGGAAGCTGAGTTGACTGATGCTGAATGGGTTCAGAGTCGTTATGACCAGTTGAATTTGATAGAAGAAAAGAGATTGACTGCCATGTGCCATGGTCAATTATATCAACAAAGAATGAAGAAATCCTTTGATAAGAAGGTCAAGCCTCGTGTGTTCCGGGAAGGTGACCTTGTGCTCAAGAAAGTCTTGTCTTTCGCGCCTGATTCCAGGGGCAAGTGGACTCCAAACTATGAAGGTCCATATGTTGTTAAGAGAGGCTTTTCAGGCGGTGCTTTGATACTTACAACTATGGATGGGGAGAATTTCACTCGTCCTGTGAATTCAGATGCAGTCAAGAAATACTTCGCCTAAAAATAAAAACAGAATAGCTCGCTAAGTTGAAAACCCGAAAGGGCGACTTAGGCAAAAATGAGCGTCTCGGTGGATTGAAAACCCGAAAGGGCGATCCAGGCAAAAGTTAGAGACATAAAAAAAAATGAATCCTGCTAGATTGAGTACCCCATCCTGGGGAAATCTAGGCAAAAAACAGGGATTTGGCGAGTAATTGCATCCTGACAAGACTTTGTTCTACAACTGTCATCCGTCCGAGATTCTCGCTCATTCATCATCAACCAAAGCTTTAAATACATCGGATTCAGAATTGGTGGAGAAATGGTCATTATGTTCAATGTATCCCTTTTCCAATATATATCACTAATTTCAAATTTGTAAAGATCTATGGAGTCCTTCCATTCACAGACTACCATTCCATCAAATAAATTTTGAGCCTCTATCCAATTATTTACACTCTTATTTGTTTCTATTCAACAAATGTTCTGCATGTTTTAATTGAGAAATATCATTGTTTAAAGTTTTCATAATTTGTTTTTAAAACAAAATGGACATTCACAATGATGAAAGGATACTGGGGAGGTCTTCAGTGCTCTCCCAAGGATGGTAAGATTCTCAACAGGGTAAGACATTTGTTCATATTCCTGGCATGCTTGCGTCCTCTTCCTCCGGAGCCTTTTATGGTTTTTCTCCCAAGTAGAGTGTTTGGTAGGATTATTCATTCCCCCTTCCTTCAGCAGATTGGTGATCTCTCCATCCTCAGCAGATATGATCTCATTGGTAGGGAAGTATCTGGTGATTTTTGGAAGCTTCTGGTTTATGGTTGCTCCCTTTCAGAGATCTATCCTCCTTTTTGATAACTTCCTCGGTAGAGTTGCTTCTACGTCGGAGTTCATCTGTGCAACGACTTCGCCCCCAGTTAGAGCGACTGATGCTCATTCCCATTGCAGAGATCTTTGTTTCCTGGCATCTCTTTCCCCTCATCAGATTAGATATTTTTCCCGATGGGCCTGGCTTTCTCTCTTGAGATGTAGTACCAGATGTTTTGTTCCTTGTTCGTTGGATCAGTTTGTGTTAAGAAATTTCTGTTTGTCAGCATTCATCAACCACGCATGTGTGCATATAACTTTTAAACATTCAGATATTCATGTTGCATTCTTTGCCATATATCTTTGTTTGTTATCCCCTGCTAGTTGGTAATACATTTCCCCAAGCAGATGTCTGTGTTTGATCTCTCCATGTAGAGTCAGCCCCTTAAGCAGAAAGTGTTTATCCTTTCTCCCATATTCCCCACCGAGATATGTCCTCGTGGAAGTTGGTTGTTTCTGTTTCCTCCCAACACATATATTGGGATGGAAGTCCCCATTGAGTTATGTCCTCATAAAGACAAGCCTTGTTTCATAGTGCCTATCTAGTTTGATCCTAGACTGGCCTCCTATGACTATTTCCTGCACTCCCCCGTGGTATAGATGAATAAGTTGCTCAATAACCAGTAAATATCCATCTTTGCCCCGATGGAGTCTGTGATTTTCTACCTTTATACCGGTAGTTGTAAATCCTATTTTTATCCCCTTGCAGGGTTAACCGTTTTACTCATCCTAATCGATGACGGTTACTTTTCTGTGGTTGTCTACCCAGTATCCGGTAGATGTAATCCCCTCCTTGATGGTTATCTTTATCCAATATTCGGTATTGATATTCCTTCACCCCTTTCCTTTTTGAGCATATCTCTCAATAACCGGGGATATATCTCTTGGATAATTGCTCTGATAAAGCAATTTATCCCCAGTGAGTCATCTCTCATATACCCTTTTGTTGATAATGATTGTTTCTCCCCTGGATTGGTCATCATTATGTACCTAGTTTTCGGTATCCCGATGACCTCTTTTTGTCCGGTCGATTTATCCTTTATTAACCCAGTAATCGGTTGTGGATAATCTTCCATGCGAGTATATTATCTACGTTCTGACGGTAATAGACAATATATCTCATGCACTCTCTGGTCGAAGTCCTTTGCTCTTCCCCAGTCGAGTAAGATTTGTATCCCTTTTTATTGGAATCGAATGTCCATCCTATAATCGAGTTTTGATTTTAGCCCTCTTTTGGATGATGAGTGTCTTGGGAATATTCCCTAATTCACGCTTTGGTTGGTCACCTATTATATGCCCAATAACCGATATCCCTGGTGTTCCTTCCTCCCTGCTCCCTATTATGACTTTTTGTCCCCTTGCGGAGTCAGATTTTCCTGAGCTGAAGGTTACCTTTCTAGGACTTCCTCTGATGATTTAGGATGTTTGATATCTCTCACCTTTATACTGGTATTAGATATTCAGTCTCCCAGAGCATGTTGTTCTCTCACCCTTATACCGGTGTTCGGATCACATGTCTCTTTGAGCTTATTACCCAGTAATCGGTAATACCTCATCCCGTTGCTTCCCTAGAGGAATTTTGTTTGGGTGCTTCCCCAACGAGGTCCCTTAGTGGATTCTCCCAGCCTGAGACCGGATTTTTATCCGAAGTATCCGTTACGGATAAGTTTTTGCTGTATTGGAATATTCCCCAATACATGCATCTTTGAGTTAGCTCGGGTCTTTCCATTGATTTACTTCATGGATTTCCTTCGTGTCTCTCAACAAGTTTCAAGTCGTGACCTGCTCACGCATTTTTATCCCTTTACTCCCCAGTAGAATCCCTAGAGTCTCTGTCCCACTTGTGAGCATGTTACTCTAGTGGATTTTCAGTTATTCATGTTTTCTTTCTTTGTGGACGCATATCTCCACATAGTGTTACCATTTGCATACATACATCTGCATCATGAGGTCTCTTAGGGACCAAAATTCGTTTCTTTGTTCTTATTTAAGCCCATTCTACCTCGTCGAGACGAAGATTTCAACCTTCACTTCTCCGGCTAGAATGACCTTAAATAGGGGCATCTGTAAGACCCCAATTTTGGCCCTAAGATCCCTCATGGCATCATAACATTGCATTTGCAAAGACTCAAGGATCATAAGCATCTTAGTTCCCCTTGCCTTTGGGTGGGATCTCTTGTGAGTGGTTTGAGATCACCAAGCATGCTTGAATTATGTATCATTGCTTTTCTCATTTTATTTACTAACCAAAAGCACAAAAATATGTCACTAACATTTCTTGTTTGTAGCTTGAGCAATCACAAGGTCAAAAAGCTTCTAGGAGATCCTTTGTGCAAAGATATGGCCAAGACAAGATGAAAGAAAGCATGGTAATGGTTCCCAAAGCTCTCATCCACCAAATATTCCACTCTAGTATCTCAATTCATCATGTTTTACCAAATCAATTCAAAGGATTTGAGGTTTGTTTCTCAAGGAAACCCTAATTCATTTGTTCATCAATTGCCTTGCTAATGAAGCAACCTCAGCCCATGGTCAAATACAATTAAGGGAAGTTCTTTAATTCATCATTTAATGCATATTTGAACTTATTTGAGTGTCCTCAATCATCAATTCATCAAGATATGAGTTGTGGACTTGAGAAGTTGATCAGTCAATTCATCTGACTATTGTGAAATGCACTGAGACCTAACTTTTTATGTGTTGGTCAAATGTAGATGATCCCAAAAGCAAAAATGTTCTTAAGGACAATATGAACAACTTTCATGTTCATCAAAAATTAATTTGAAGCTTGGAAGGTCATCTCCCATTCCGAGACATTATAGGTCATTTTGACTGAAACCCTAATTTTGGGTCAACTTCCCAAGAACATAACTCATTCATTTTTTATGATTTTAAAGTGGAATAAAATGAATTAGAAAGATTAATATGTATACTTCAAATTTTATGTTTAACAAAATTTCAAAATCTCAACATAAATACATTTGATAATGCAAAACATTATAGGTCACTTTGGACCAAATGCATTGAAAGGCAAAAAAGTCCAACTTCAAGTGCCCATATCTTCTTCATCAAAAATCCAAATTATGAAAAATTTAAGTCCAAATTTATTGTCTTGAAAATATATACAACTTTGATGTTGGAGTCTTTTCCATTTGAGGCTTGCATTATCAAATCAGAAGGGCTTGAAGTTAGTTCAATTTGACAAAATTCTCAAAGGCATGTTTTGCACTATGAACTTCATGGCCTGTTTTCATAAATTTCCACACTTCAAATGAGTTTTTGTCCAACATAACATTTTTTCCTTATGTCAAGACCTTTCTAACCATTACCCACATGCTTATGTTTGGATTTTCTAACTGGCATTTTCGAAGAGGTGAAGTTTTAGGCTCATTTATGCATAACATGTTGAAACTCATTACACAAGCCAATTCAATCACATGTACACGTCCATTTCATCTTGCTTACATCTGAACACTCATTTTCCATTGCATTTGGGCCTCCCATGCGCCTGTATAGGCCCATGCATGGAGGGGCCCTCACTTCATGCACACGAATTCTACATGCCTTGCATCACTTTGTGCTATAAATAGAGGTGCTCAGATTCATTCTAACATAACCTAAAGGCGCCTAAAGCTCTGCAGAAATCAATTCCCACCCATACCAAAGGAACTAAGTTCATATTTCTTCAAAATTTCAGATCTGAAATTCGATTGAATTTGGTTGAATCTTCAGATCTAAAGTTCCTAAACCTTCATCATCTAGTCCATTTAAGTTCTGTTTGGAAAAAGGAAGCGAGGAAAGTGACTCAAAGCTTCATAATTCAAAGGTGTTCATCAACTGGTTTTTTCTTCGAAACTCCTTATTCTTTGATCTATTGGCCTGGATATTGTGTTGTCTGAAGTCCTCTCTATAGAGGCATCATTGTTGTATGCTCAATTTTCAAAATCAAGCAAGTTCATGATGAACACCATCAATCTTCCATCTCTGATTTCTCTCTTAATAGGAATCTAGAGTGGAAGTGAGTGGTATAGGAGTGATGTACATCACTTCCTCTTTCGATTGATGCATAGATCGTCCATTTTGGTGAGCATTTGAGCCTCTGTGTTTTTTTCCCTCGCAGGAGCTCACCGGAGAAGACAGTGGCCCTGACCACCGTCTCTTTGTCAGATCAAATCTGGACCCTTGGATGCGCTTCCCACGATCTAATCCTGGCCCTTGTTATGTTTGACTCCATTTAATGCATGGTACCACGCGCTTGACTCATGTACGTGGTAAGCGCGCACTTGTGGAGCGTCTGATCAGCCACGTCAATTAATGAGGCTTGATCAGACGCTTGTGGTTTTTTCTGATTTTTACAATTTCCTTTTTATTTCTTTTCTTTCATTAAACTTTAAAAATTCATAACTCTTTCATTTTTAATCCAAAAAATATGGGACCAATTGCATTATTTCTCTTTTTAATTCTAGTTTATAAAAATGATTTTTAATATTTTTTATTTCATCATTTGATATTTTTTGTGAATTTTCTCTTTTCTGGCTATTTTTAATTCATTTTAAATAGTTTTTGATATTCAAAAATTACAAAAATATTTTCTCAAACTATTTGAATGATGATGGATCTATGAAAAATATTATAATCAATTTTTTAATTAATTTGAGATTTATTTTAGATTTTAGTTCAATTAGGTTATTTTTATTCATTTTTAATTGATTAAAAATAGTTTCTGACTTTTAAAAATGCTGAAATTTTTTGTCAAACTTTGTTTGACCTTATTGAACTTGGGATAAATCACTTGGACTTTCAAAAGTTGATTTGAAGTGATTTTGAAGTTTGACCTTTCTTTAATATTTTAATTCAAGTTTATTTTTAGTATTAAAAATGCCAAAAATATTTTGTTCATGTATTGACTTCCAATCTTCATCTCATTTCTGTTTTTGATTGTTTGACCATGATCCTCAATGTCATTGGTCAACACTTGTTGATTGGTACATTCTATTTCATTTAATGTCCTTTATTCTTTTCATTTCCATTTTCCATTATTCATCTCCTTCTTCTTCTTCTTTCTTTTGGATCAATGAGTTAAAGGTTGATAAGTTAGCATTCATTAGGGAGGCTTAATCTTCTTTGATTAAAATCTAATTCATCTTGATCAATTCTATTTTTCTTTTTTGGCATTAAGGATAGGTTGCTTCCTAAATCATGCAAAGGACTTAAACCAATACAAGATCAATTCACTTTTTCTTTTTTGGCATGGCAAGTTGTTGGAACTTGGTTCACTAATCAAGACTTCTAACTTGTGTTGTTGCCTACATTATTATTGATCGGCCTCAGATAGTTGTGACTTCTACATAAGTCCAATTACGATTGCTTAACATAGCGCTAAATTTGCCTTATGCCACATTAACTACTAACACTAACCATTAACCATTAACATTTACTTTTGCACTTTACTTTTATGCAATTTACTATTCTTGTACATATTATTCATTTGCTTTTTCCTTTGCTCACTTGAGCACATGTTTATGTTAATGCAATTTGCCTTTTGCTCACTTGAGCACATAATTGTGTATATATCATTGTGCTTGTGTTTTGTTTTGATTGTTGTTGACCACAATGCAAAGAATTGGACAAAATGGACTTAGACTTTAGGACTTTCCCTATGCAAATTTGGAGTCAAAGAGCAACTAGGTATTGGGCCTTTAGAGTGCTATAAAAGTCAAAGAGCAACTAGGCATTGGGCCTTTAGAATGCTTAATGTTGAAAGATGACCATGAAAGGACCAATTTCTAAACTCTTCTTGTCCATTCCTTGTTTGTTTGCTAGAACCTTTTAATGTGTGTGTTCTTGTGCTAGGGATTCCAACTTGATTCAAATTGAGGAACCATTACCATGAGCTTCTAAGAGAGAGGGACCCAAGATACATTGAGGAGCTTTCCAAGAGTTCATTTGATTGTTGATTGCTTGAGTTTATGCTTATGTGATTGCTTATTCCAAAGGATGGGAGCTACTTGGATCATCAATATGATCTCAAGAGAGGAACTCCATTTGTGGTCTTGTTCTCTTATCCCTTACCTCTTGTATGTTTAGGACTTTAGCCATTCTTCTTCTTCTCTCCACTCTAACCCAAGCCAAAACCTTTGTGCAAACATTTAACATTTGTTTTCAACATTAGAAACCTAAGCCTTATGCTTTTGATTTTCAAACTTTCTTTTCATAACACTTATTTTGAATTGAATACTAAGTTAACTTTAACCATATTTTGTAAATACTTTTCATTGGTAAATATAACCCGTTCAAATGTCCTTTTTGTGGTTTCAATGGCCACTCTCTTAATCAAAACTTTTCATAACTTTTAGCTATTAGGTTTGAGTTATCCTTGAGGTAGATATAATACTCACTTATATCCGTAGTGATGGAGAATGAGTCTTCCATGCTTATTATAGGGTTAACCCCTCACTAGTATATTGAAGCTATCCTCACATGGTGGATTTGTGGTTTTAGGTTGAGTTTTCTTCCTTGGATAACAAAAGACCTTAAGGCTTTTGGACCAATCAATTCACCCACTCATTTTGAGATTTTTACCCCGAACTACGAGGTGTTGATCCTAATCCTTTTTTAAGATGGTACGTAGGCAATGGGTTTATCCATCTAAACACAAAATGTAAATAAACTTGTATATTCTTTCCTCATCTCTTCAATCATGTTTGCACAAATAAATTTCCACAAAATACCAACCTTACAACAAATATGAAAAGGGCTCCCTAGGAGTACCTAGGATGTTTTGGGTGCTTAAAATCTTCCCATTGCATAACCAACCCCCTTACCCAGATCTCTGACATTTTTACTAGTTTTTGATTTGATAAAACTTTTAGGTTTTTGTTCGCTTTCTAACCATTCCTTTGGATATATAGAAGTGCGGTGGCGACTCGAATTGTATGCTTACTTTTGATTTAGTCAATAAATCTAAAGGTAACGAATACCCCGCTACAATCCCCAGCAGAGTCACCAACTATCGCGGGGAAACAAATACTTGAGCATAAGGAATCCTCTAAATATAAACAAAATAGAGTCGCCATCTAAATTTATTTATTCCCGAAGGGGGAAATGGAAAGTATCGATAAAACCCACAAAAAAACAAAAAGAAAATGGTCGTCGCAATCAAATCGGGTTCGAGAGTCGGTTATACAAGGGGAAGATATTAACACCCCTCACATCCATTGTAATCAATGGGACTCGTTTAGTTAGTTTCTTGTAAGAGTTTTAACATGATATTAGTTTGCGATCTTCTACTTATCGAGTGAGAAAAAAAAGAAAAACATTTTTTATTAAAAGGGTGCCTAACAAGATTTAAAAATCCTACTCCTACGTATCTCTAGGGGCTATGGAGAACTCAAGTGCATATAGTTCTACTTAAAAAGAACTACCGAGATGATTTCTTTTAAGAAGTGATCCTTTAGACATGTCGAGTGACTAAACCTTTACTTGATACTCGCTCTTAGAGGCGCAAGTCTTGGTTTGTTTCACATCTATATGGATAAAGCATACTCGTTTCTGAAAATATTTTTGAAGTCGCCCAAGGGCGAAAAACAAGTTTGATTGGTTGAATTGCTTTTAAATGGGGAAATGCATCCAAATAGGGATCTCCCCTGCAGTACTCAAATGCTCGAAAAGGAAGACGCCTAAGCCCAGTCACTCTCTTTTCATCCAAAAGTTTTTTTTAATGAAAATGTGTGGCGAACTAGGTCAAAGTTCAATAATGGAAGACGATTATTCACACATGAAACTCTACAGCAGTGCCAAAATAATAAGGAAGGAGAAGGTCATACCTAACCAATCTTTCTCTTCTATAAGATGAATGACTTAATTCAGATAATTATTGTATTTTAACATGGAAGACGAATGCTCAAACATGGAGCTCTACAACAATATCCAAACATTCGAGAGAGAGAGAAAGTCTAAACCTAATCAAATTCTTTCATTTTTCTTGTGAAAAGCTTTAAAAAAGGGAATGACTTGATGTTGGATCAATTTAGATATGGAAAAAAGACTCGATATTAGATCGAGTGTTTATTTTTTGTTTTTTTCTTCTAAATAAGGGTTGATTTTAACCTTCGAATTAACAATCACTTAACACAATAAATATAAATGAAAGCAGTAAAGTTATTACATATTACGGGAATGGGGGTGCAACTTGCTGAATGGGGATATAATACAACAATTAACAATACAATCTCAATAAACAACTGTAAATAGACAATGATCTTATTGTAAGAAAACTCAAGAGAAAGCCAAGGAATCAGAAATAAATCAGAGTTTTAAACTACTAAACTAAGCACTATGTTAAGAAATGTTAATCTAATTCATGTATGGATCATTCTATATGAGTCCGGTCAATAAAATTTAATGCATTTAAGCAGTTTCTGAAGTTAAATTGAATTTTTAACTTCGAAATTGCAATGCATTTGAAAATCCAACAACTTGATGATTTAAACGATATTTTTAAAAGTAAAAAAAAATGTCAAGATTTTTTTTAAGTAACTAGTATTTTCAATTTAAATCCCTAAATAACTTGTTTTTCAAAAAAATAAAATAATAACCACATTTCTTAACTGATGCGCCAGTTGAACTGGCGCATCCAACTAAACACCAAAGGAGGCGCCCAGAGCCTTGGCGCATGCATACAAAACTAATGCATGTAGGCGCCACATGCATTGGCGCATGCATGTGTGCATGTGTGTATGCGCCATATGCATTGGCGCATGCATGTGTTGTGTGTTATGTGTGTGTGAAGCCTAGTGCATTGGCGCATGCATGTTTTCGTTCTTCTATATATACCACCCTGCGCATCTCCCATATTATTTCACACATCTTCTTACCATCCTTCTATTTTACTTAAATTTATTCAATCTCCTTTAATTTTGTTTTCTTTAATCATGTCTGAATACATTCAAAAGAGAAATGTCGATTTAATCTTTTTAGCAGTCGCACCTCCGATAAATATTCGACTTTGGAATATGTTGCTTGCACTAAAGTGGTTATAGGTAGGTTTCAGATGCCTTTGAAGACAGGGTTCATTGATTCCACAAGATTTGTTGTCATGTGGCCCCAACATTGACCGTTATCGTATGCCCTAGTCCACTTCTCCAATGGAATACTGTTGATCCACCGTACTGCATCTGCGTTTGACAATCTGATGTCTTCGCGGTAGTGTTTGAAAAAAGGTTCTTTTAATGCGTATCCTGCGTTGATAAACTTCTTCCGTAATATTTTGTCTTTGATCTCCCGTATAAAATTTTGAGCGATATGTCTAATGCAGTAGACATGCATCGAAGGAGGATCCTGCCAACCATTATCAATGTTTTTGTAGGCACTCACTATTGAAGGGTGTCGGTTAGAGATCAAACATAAGTTAGGTTGAGGAGCAACATGCAATCAGAGATTTTTTAGGAAAAAACTTCATCCCTCAACAGTCTCCCCTTCAACTAGGACAAAAGCGATTGGAAAAATGTTGTTGTTGTCATCTTGTGTCACTACCATCAGTAGCGTTCCTTTATATTTCCCATACAACAATGTACCATCAATTTGTATAATAGGTTTACAAAAAGCAAAACCTTTGATGCATGGTTGATACACACAGAAGAGATGGTGGAATATTCCATTTCGAATAGCACAAGTCCCGTGTGGGGTATACACCGACAACGTTTCCAACTTTACAATAGTTCATGGAGCATATTGTTTAAGAGTCACCAAGTATTTTGGAAGTTATTTGTCAGACTCATCCCAATTGCCATACACTTATTAAACGTAAATGCAAAAATAAATAAAGTAAAATAATGTATATTTTCAAAATGATTAAATCATGTATATGTATTCAAATAACTATTATTTGTGATTATACCAAAACAAGTAGTACATAGTACAATATTAATTTATGCAAATTAATTCAATTAAAGTGTTTTAAATACAACATATATATTCTATGAGTGCATGTTATGCTTTATAATAGCTTTAAAGAAACTAAAGAAAGTCCAAAATAGTGTGAAGCATGCATTCCCTTAAAACTTGTCAGAATCGATTATTGTGTACGCGTGCACGTTAGAATCCATCATTTTGCGTTTCTTATGCATGTAGTGTGTGCAGGGTCTAGTCACGTCAAAATGAAAAACAAATAATTATATTGTAATTAAATAATTTTATGTTTTATAACAACTTTAAATTGAATATTATGTTTTATAATAGCTTTAAATTAAATATTTTATTTAGTTATGCCATTTTAATTGGCGTATATGTGTTATAAAAATAGAAAAAGTCCAAAACACATGCCCTCTCTTTAAAAGCGTCTCATAATTGATTATTAAATTTAACATTTAAATGACCATTTCATTTGTACAATTCTATCTTTAAAATTCTATAAATATCGATTTTCATTTTTCACATATTTCAAAATTATTTTTATAGATGAAAGATGCAAATGTAATTAAATAGAAAAGAAAATGTAAGTTTTTCTAAATTTTATTAATTTTTATGTTATGTTTATTTATTTACTTATATTATATATTACTGTCAGTATTATTTACTTGTAATTATTTTATTTGTATTGCGTTCGCACGGTCACTCTCGTGTCCATCTGTCCGCTTTTTAAGTCTATACGTAAAAATATACACAAACTTTTCTATTTAAATTTAAACATGAACCTGTCATACAGGGTGCTAGACCAATTCAACACTATCATGTCAGCACTCAAAGACCCCAAACACCTCAGGAAAATCGTGGGAGACCTCGAAGACAGACTAATGCACCTGAAAATGGAACAGTGAGGTGTTTCAATCGGGCGAGTCATTGAAATTCTTATTAATTATGTGTAACTTTTTATTATAACATAAATATAATTTTTATTTTCAGTATTTTTTTTATTTATAAAATTAATATTTAAATTTAAAAATAAAAATAAAAATAACGGTGCATGCGCCACATGCATTGACGTATACACTATATAGTGTATGCATGCGTTAATGCATGTGGCACCAAGGCATGCATGCGCCAATGCATGTGGCGCCTATATGCATTGGTTTTGCATGCATGCGCCAAGGATAATGACGCCTCCTCTCTAGTTTATTACATGCGTCAGTTCAACTGGCGCATCAACTCAAAATAGTGGTTATTTTCGTATTATTTTTATAAAAAAAAATGGTTATTTAGGGATTAAAGTTGAAAATAATGGTTATTTAAAAAAATCGAGTTCAACGTTATGTTAAGAAATCATAAAGTAATTCATATAGGAATCACTCTATTTGAGGTCAGTCAATAAACTCTACGCGTTTAAGCAGTTTCTGAAGTTAAATTAAATTTTTAACTCCGAAATTGCAACGCATCTGAAAACCGATGGGACAACTTGATCAAGTTTTCCTTTTAACAATTTAAAATAATTCATTTAATCGATAAATAACATTAATAATAAATAATATAAATGATAATGATAGTAATAATAATTATCAAAAACAACAACAACCAACATTTTTTTCAAAAAATTTAAACTCTCCTCTATCAAAAAAACTCTAATACTCTTCTCCTTTCAAGAACAAACACATTAAATCCCTTTTCAACCTTCAACAAAAATAACAATGAAAATAAAGAGTAAACAAAACAAAAGAAAACCACCAAAATTGGAGGATCCGGAGAGGTTAATTTCTGCGGCGGTGGTGGTTCATATGTGGTTGGCGTGATGGCAGATTCATGGTTGTTGTGGTTGGGAGTTTGTGGTTGTTGGTTTGAGAAGATGATAAAGGTGATATATGTTGTATGTTCTTGGTGTTGATGAAAAGGAAGATAATGTTTGTTTATGTTTTTGGTACTAATGAAGAGGAAAATGATGTTTGCAACTGTTCACTATGGGAAATAGAGAGAGGGGAGATAGTTTAACAACGACAGAGGAAAAGAAGAATAAATGGGAAAGAGATGGCGAGAGGGTGAGGGAAATAAGAATAAGTTTTCTTCTTTGTGAGAGTGAAAATGAAGTGTATGCAAGGAGAGAAGATGGAGTTGTTTGTGAGGTGATCCTCCTCAAAAAGAAAAAAAAAACGTTGGTGGTGGTGTTGTGGTGAAGAGCAACGATTATGGTTATTTGGAACAGTCGGCGGAACAATTGTTTGCCTCACTAAAAAGAAGACTCTGCATTTTGCTTCCTTTATTTTTTAATTTTTTACTTTATTTTTTCTGAAATGAGAGATATTGAAGGAATGAATGTAGATTGTTTTGTTGTTGGGTTGCGTGGTTGTTCAAAGGAGGGAGTGAGCGGGTTGTCTCCTTTGAAAAAGAGATATTGTTGAAGTTTGGAGGATGTTATGGTGGTTTTGTTGGTTTGTTGGTGATGAGTGAAGATGTGGTTAAAAGAGATGATATGATTTTGTGTTTCTACAACTTTTTGAGATTGAAAGTTCAAAGTGAGAAAGGAAATATTGGTTTCTGCCTTTTTTAAAACTGAAAACAAGTGAAGATATTTTCATTGGTTTATTGGGAAATAGTGGATCCCAAGAAGAAAGGGAGTGTCCAAAAAATCTGAGTATTGTTTGGTATTTGTATTCAAGAGAGAGGAATATGTTTCCACATGGATAATCTCTAAGCCTTTCTATGTTTTTATTCAGTTACTGATGAAAGGACGCAAGGGTCCCCCCCTCCCTTTTGCCACAAGAGTTCATATATATATATATATATATATATATATATATATATATATATATATATATATATATATATATATATATATATATATATATATATATATATATATATATATATATATATATTATGGGTTCAAAGATTAATCAAATCTCAAAACTACCCCCTTAGATATTTTTAGTATTAAAAAAAGTAAACTAGTCAAAAAAGAATAAAATCAAGTACTGGAAAATAGTTAAAATAAAAATGAAATAACACTACCACTAGGTCTATTTTAATTAATTCAATATCTTTGAAAAAAAATGAAAAGACTAAAAAAGAATAAAAAATTGAACACAAAAGTGCCTGAAAAATTAAACCGAATGCACAAAAATGATCAATGTGAAATAAACTTCTAAAAAACATACATGTTTTGTTCAAATTTTGAAATAAAAAATGACGAGTTAAAAGGCACGGGCTGATTGAAATGCAACCGAAAAAGTAGCAGAAAAATAAAGTGAGCACGTTAGGGTAAACTACGCAAATCGCAGATTAAGAATACTGACGTCTGCAAGCTCGATTTTGAAATTTTTTGTCCTCTAATTCAATGTATATTTGAAAATTGATTCAACAGGTCTGTCTGTAGATCCAAAAATTTATTCTGATTGACATTTTTAACATTACGCGGAACAAAATGCACATTATGATAGATAATCTAAATGTTTGGTGAATGCATTGAATTACTGACTGAATAATAATGAATAAGCAATTATATGCAAAGGAATCACTCTTTGACCATTTACTTCTGATTCTCAATTACAATTAAAACCTTACAAAGATTCATATGACATAAATACTCTTGATTTTCATCCTTTGAACCTTTGAAACATGATGCAATGGAATGAACGATGCACTGAGATTGAGAAATCAAGCCTTTTGACTTCTTAATCAACAAATGATTGAACGAATGTTATCAAGACCAGATAAACTGCCAAAGCTCCTGACTTTTCATCTAAACCCTGATGAATGCTTTTGAATGAAAGTATGCATGATAAAAATGAAATGATTCCACTATGATGATATAGGTAAAAACTTGGGGTAAGTTTTACGGTATGACACCAGGAAGCAATCAGCTTTCGCGTCGGGAAGAAACATTTCAGATGGAATTTTGGTTGTTTGCGAAATTTTGGACTTCGCAAAGAGAGAGAAGAAAGATTTTTTGTATTTGAAACTTGTTTTTGAAAGAGCTTGTGATTGCGTAATTTGGAACTACTTTTGATTTCTGATTCATAAGTTTGGTTTTGGGATTAAATAGAAATATTTGATGGAAGCAATTATGTTTACTAGCTCCATGTGCATATTGGTTAACGAGAGTGCAACAAAGGATTTTCAAGTGGAGAAAGGGAATCGCCAAGGTGATCCTTTGTCATCGTTCCTTTTTTTTTCTATGGAGGGCCTCACTCGTTCAATGAAGAAAGTGGTTGTTTTGAATGAATTTTCTGGGTTTCGGGTGAATGATGAAGTGTCTTTCAACATTCTTTAGTTTTTCGATGATATTATTATCTTTGGTGATAACTGAAGGTAGCAAAAAACAAGAAAGGGGGGTTTGAATTGTTTTAATGATAATGAAAACTTTTTGGAAATGAGACACACGCAAAACCAAATAATATCAACACCGAATTTTATACTGGTTCGCTTGAAATTCAAAGCTACTCCAGTCCACCCAGCTAAGGTAATTTTTCCTTCAAAAAGGACTTAATCCACTAATCTTGAAAGATTACACAAAAGATCGTCTAAGAGGATAAAGATCTCTTAGCCCTCTCAAGTTTACAGACTTCACAAGTCACTTGAGGAGAGTTCAACAAATAAATAGAATTACAGTAATGCTTAGTGCTTCTAGGTAAGCAGAAATTACACAAGGTAAAAGCAAAAGAATTATTCACACTTTTAGAGTAGCAACTCGTGTGAGAAAGAGAATGAATGATAGATATGAAAGTAGTGTTGTATTCTCGTGTGTTTCAGTTATCTTCTTAGTGAAGCGTTCCATCCTTTATATAAGAGTGATGAGAAGATCGTTGACTGTTTGAATGTCAGAATCTTTGGCAATGGTGGATGACTAATGTCATTAATCTCTGTGTTCTTTCCAAAGAAGATTTGGGGCACCATAACTTTCTTCCTAAATTAGATTCTTTCCATAAGTGAAAGTCTTCATAGCTAAGTCTTTGGAAATAAGATTCTAAATCAGAAGGTTCATATATTAGAGTCTCTATTCAGCAAGTGTATCTTCAGATAGATGCTTGTCGCTGACTGTCTTCAGAGTTTCTTCCGATTGATTACATCAGAGTGTAAAGCTTCAGATCCTAGAGTGCGTTCTTCCGCTTCAGAGTGTCTGATGTCTCTTGTTGTGTTTAGGCTTCCTTTAATCAGAGTCAAAGATTCTGTTTGCGTATCTTCTAAGTGGTATTTCAGAACTTGTATCTGTATCTGATGAATGTCTATCTGACTATTTTGATTAGAGTCCTGCACACTTAGATAAATTTTGTGAGGGTACCATTTTTGTTTCATCCTTTGTTATCATTAAAATCTTATAGATACATTGTAGATACTAGATTTGTTCTTACAACCTCCCTCTTTTTGATGATGACAAAAAAAAATTCAGAGTGATGATGAAATAGTGATATTATAAAAAAAAACGTAATATCTCAGAGTCATATGAGAGGTGACTCCCCCTGAGATGGCAACTAGTTTGTACCTTAGTTGTTAGAAGTTCTTACCAGACTTTCCTTGTGTGGCAGGTAGTTTGTACCTTAGTTGTTATCCTGCATAACTTTAGTTTTCATAAGGTATTAAGATATTAATGTGCGCGATGCAACAAGAGGCTTAGATATATTTTCATCAGAGTTGTATTAGTTCTCCCCCTTTTTGTCAGACTCAAAAAGACATAGAAAAGAATGCAAGAAAAAGGTTCATATATAAGAGAAAAAGAGGTACAGGTAAGCAGCAATTCAGAAAGAGAACACATAATACATAATAGAAAACATAAGGAAAAACAACAAAGGAATAATGGTTTAGAGGCAGAGGCATCCTTTGAAGCAGCTGAGTCAGTTGGTTCTGAATATTGTTGTTGACGGAGTCCTGGTGATCCAATCTTGCTCACACTATTTGTTGCTCCTTCTACAGTTCTTCCAGAGTTTTCAGGACCAGAGGAGCGAAGCCAGAGTTTGATTGCTCCCCCTGAGTCAGAGCATCAGTGGTAGCCTTTGCAGCTTCTTCTACAGCTATGTGTGCTGCTTCTTCAACGTCGGCTTTTGCTTTTGCCTCAGCTTCAGCAGCAACCTTCTCTGCAGCTTCTTTAACTCATTGCTCTTCCTCCAAGCAAGCTTTCTCTCCTTTTTCTCTTCTGGCCTTTTCCTTTGCCTCTCTAACCAATCGTGCCCGAAGCCTTTCTCCAGCGTCTTAGATAAAGTCGTTACAAACTTGTTCAGAGAGGCCTTTCATTTTGAAAGCCTCAGATGTCATCTATCTGATCACTCTATTCCAGTGAATCGTCACTACAAAGGGATCATCACTGATACTAGAGTTGACAGATAGACATCTGATCTTCTCCATTGAGGACTCAGCAAATAAAGAGATTTCTTCTTCTAGGGTGGGGAAGGTTGTTTCTGGTTCAGTGTTAGGGGATGAGGATGTTGGTGGTGTATGGTTAGTGTTAGCGGGAGTCTGAGAGGTAGGAATGATAATGTTTTCAGAGGATGGTATGATGGGAGTATCAGATGGTGGTGGTGTGGCGGTTGTTCAGGTGGTGGATTTGGTGGTTGTTCAGATGGTGGTGTTTGGGGTTGTTCAGATGGTGGTGGAATTTGTCATTCAGGTGGTGGAGTGTTAGCTTCCAATTGTTGTTGTGCGGCAAGAGCATGTGCCTGAAGTTGTGCTGGTGTGGGAGATTAAGGGTCAAAGGCTTCTGAGCCAGATGAAAGAATGTAGTAGGGTGGAGATGAAGGTGTAGAGGATGTTGGTGAGATAGATTCATTAAGCATTTCAGCTTCAGATACTGGTAAGGTTGTGGTGGAGAGGTTAAATTTTTGAAGTGGTGGTGATGGTGGATTAGAGGTTGGAGTATCAGAGGGTTTAGTGGTAGAGGGTTGGGTTTCATAGTGGGTGTAGATAGATGTGGTTTGGGGAAGATAAAAAGCAATTTGCTTTAAATTGATAGAGCGAGAAGGAGGAGGCAAAGACTTACTTGGTGATTCAATCAGAGGGATCGGTGGTCTTGACACTGAAGTTTCCCCCGCTTTGCTTTCTTGGCCTTCTTTGACTTCTTAGAAGGCTCTCGCATTCTCTTCATGAAGTTTGATGGATGCTCAGGTAGCCAATCCATAGAGAACTATGAGATGTCAACTCATTGGCTTATGAGATCCTTCAGGTAATGTGCCACAATCTCTGGAGGATCAATCTTGGAGAAGAGGTAGAGGCCATTTGGAATCTTCCTCTGATCCTTGAGTGCTTCCCAGGAGGTATCTAAAGAAGGTTTCACCCTGACTTGCTTAATCACCCCCATGCTCTTCATATTGTGAGTGTTCAGAGGCCTTCCAATGTCAATTGTGACATCCTCCATCAGATTGTGATGGATCAGGTGATCCACCAGCCTCCTCTTGATCAGAACATCGGAGATAAGCCTTCCCATAGGGATATAGGTTTTGGGCTTCATGTTGTTTCTTGTGTATTTGATAGAGTCTCTAAGGTATTTGAAGAGCAGTGCTGGAAGATTCAGCTTGATCCCTTTGTAAAGGCAGTAGAGTATTCACTTCTGATCCATGTTGATGTAGTCAGAGGAGTTGGAGGATGGGCGGTGATGAATGGTTCCCAGAATTATCTTCAGCCAGACTCGGAGGTTCTGGTGAAGTTCCTTATTTTTGGAGGAGTTTCCTTCAGCATTCTGTTGGAAAATGGTTGGGGAAATTTCCTGGGACATGTACTTTGCCCTAGGGTTGATATTGTAGATCCTTCTTCCCCCTGTCTTCTCCATGTTCAGAAGGGAGGCAATTGACTTCTCAGTGATGACAATCTTTACCCCCAGAACATGTGATACAATGTAATGGTCATTTGAGTCTGCAAAGCGTTAGAACTCTTTTACCAGATAGGTATAGATAGGGCCATAGATCCTTTGGAAATAGGTTTCCCACCCTTGCATTTGGAGTTCCTCAGTAAGGTCTATTCCATTGCGCTTCATGTTCTCAAAATCTACCAATAATTTACACAAAACTTCAAGATTTTCAAATGGAGTGGCAAGATAGATATGTGGTTCACAATCCCAAATGTGTGGTTCTTTGTAAATTGGGGTATAGACAACACCGGTTGTAGAAGTTGTTTGCTGAGAAGAAATGTGAGTTTGTTTCGTTGATTCCATTTGTTGAGAGTAGTTGTAGACGGATTGTTGTTGGGAATCCATGAGAGAGTTGATGAAGTAGATGAAGATTGATGAACTTGATGAAGATGATGAACTGACGAACTGAGAGGGAAGGAGGTTTGTGTAGGTTGTGAGTGTAAAGTGTGAAATTGTGAATTGTGAAACATATAAATACAAAATGGAAAGCATGCAAAACGACAGCGTTAAGAGCAGTTGAGAAGTTAGAAAATTAATGATGGCACATAAAACGAGTTGACACGCTTATGAGAGACATGATTACAACCCATGATAGAAGTCTAATCCCCAAATCAACATATTTCTCGAGGAGATCTCAAGGGTCCATCTCTTGATTTCTGCTAGACAACTGTCTAGAAGATCCAAGGTCAGACGCAAGATACCCCACGTGTTGATCTATTCGATCTTCAAGAATACCAGAGGATTGGATCCTGAGGATTTATGATTCAGATGACTCCTAATTGGTAGAAGTATCAGAGTCAGATCCAGATACCAGATGTTATTTGAGAGCCTTATTTTGCTATTTCAGATAAGCACATTAAATTTATTCTGGGCAATTTCAATTTTCAGGTGTTTCAGAATAAGTGAGAATCTATCTTCAGCTAGGGGTTTTATGAAGATGTCAACCCATTGATGGTTTGTATCTATAAATTTTAAAGATATTACCCCTTTCTGAACATTGTGTCTGATAAAATGATGTTTTATTTCTATGTGTTTAGCTCTGGAGTGCAAGATATGGTTCTTACTTAAACATATGGCAGCAGTATTATCATAGAAGATAGGAATGTTACTCTCAAATATCTGAAGGTCTTCTAGTTAATTTTTCATCCAGAGAATCTGAGTAGTGCATAGTGAAGCTGATATATATTCTGCTGCTGCAGTAGACATAGTGATAGTTGACTGTCTTTTGTTGGCCCAAGATATGAGATTGTTTCCTAAGAACTAATAGTTTCCAGATGTGCTTTTGCATTCGATTCTGTCCCCTGCATAATCTGCATCACAATATCCAGAGAGTCTATACTCTGATGTTTTCTCATATATCAAGCCAAGGTTAGGAGTTCCTTTCAGATACCTTAGGAATCTTTTAACTGCTGTTAAATGGGATTCCCTTGGATCTGATTGGAATCTGGCACAAAGACATACACTAAAAAGAATGTCAGGACGGGTAGCCGTCAGATAGAGAAGAAAGCCTATCATACCACGATAGAGCTTCTGACAAACCTTTTGACTAACTTCTTTTTTTCTCCAGAATGCAGGTTGGATGCATGGGTGTCTTTGCTAGTTTGCATTCTGACATTTCAAATTTTTTCAGAATGTCTTTTATGTATTTACTTTGATATACATATGTAGCTTCTGGAGCTTGATTGATTTGAATTCCCAAAAAGAATTTTAGTTCTTGCATCAAACTCATTTCAAATTCTGCCTGCATTAGCTCAGAAAATTCTTGATATACAAAGGGGTTAGCTAAACCAAAAATAATATCATCAACGTATATCTGACATATCATGAGGTCATTTCTAATGTTTTTACAGAAGAGTGTAGAGTCAACCTTTCCTCTAATAAAGTCATGTTCTAGAAGAAAGTTGCTTAGTCTTTCATACCAAGCTCTAGGAGCTTGCTTTAGGCCAGACAATGATTTTTTCAGTTTAAAAACATGTTATGGACATTTAGAGTTTTCAAAACCTGGGGGTTGATGAACATACACTTCTTCTGATATATAACCATTTAGAAATGCGCTCTTGACATCCATCTGATATAATTTAATGGAGTGATTTACAGCGAATGAAACAAGTAAACGAATGGATTCTAACCTGGCGACTGGAGCAAAGGTTTCGTTGTAGTCAATGCCTTCTTGTTGACTGTAACCTTGTGCCATCGATCGTGCTTTGTTTCTGACTACTTCTCCCTTTTCTTTCAATTTGTTTCTGAATACCCATCTTGTTATAATATTATGAGTTCCTTTAGGCTTTGGGACAAGATCCCAGACGTCATTCTTTGAGAATTGATCCAGTTCTTCTTTCATTGCCAGAACCCAGTCATTGTCTTAAAGTGCCTCATCACAGGAATTAGGCTAAATCAGAGATACTAATCCCAGAGAAGTTTCTTCAAATACTTTGAATGTTGACCTTGTTCTGACAGGTTCATCCTTGTTTCCCATAATCAATTCTTCAGAGATGTTCGGGTGATTTCTTGATTTTTTTTCTGGATAGTTGAGATTTCAGTTGCTTCTGGACTTTGCTTCTCAGCTTCTTCTGATGCTTTAGTCTTTTCATCAGAACCTGCAAGAGTTATCTCCAGATCTGCAAATTTCTCAACTAGCTTTGACTTTTCAAGGTCAAGCTTATCATCAAATCTAACATGTATTGATTCTTCCACAATTTTGGCTTATGTGTTGTATACTCTGTAGCCTTTAGAGCGTTTTGAGTATCCTAACATAATACCTTTTTGTGCTTTTGAATCAAAATTATTCAGATGTTCTTTAGTATTAAGAATAAAACATGAGCATCCAAAAGGATGGAAGTAAGAAATGTTGGGTTTTCTTCCCTTGCACAGTTCATAGGGAGTCTTCTCCAGAATAGGTCTTATAGAAATTCTATTCTGAATATAACACACTGTATTTACTGCTTTAGCCCAAAAGTGCTTAGCCACATTTGTTTCATTGATCATGGTTATGGTCATTTCTTGGACTGTCCTATTCTTCCTCTATGCAACTCCATTTTGTTGTGGAGTTCTAGGGCAGGAGAAATCATGGAATGTTCCATTTGAATTAAATAGTTCTTCAAAGAACTTATTTTTGAATTCGCCACCATAATCACTTCTGACTCTGATGATTTTAGAGTCAAATTCGTTTTGCACCTTAGAATAGAAGCTAGTGAATACATAGTGAGACTCACTCTTGTGCTTTAGAAATATTATCCATGTCCAGCGACTAAAATCGTCAACAATGACCAGTCCATACTTCTTTCCATTGACTGGTGCTACCTTAACAGGTCCAAAAAGGTCAATGTGAAGAAGTTCCAAAGGCTTAGATGTGGAAACAACATTTTTTCTTTTAAAAGATGTTTTAGAAAATTTTCCTTTCTGACATGCCTCACATAGAGCATCTGAAGAAAACTTCAGATTAGGTAGACCTCTGACTAACTCGAGTTTATTTAGCTGAGACAGTTTTCTCATGCTAATGTGGCCCAAGCGTCTATGCCATACCCATTGCTCTTCGTGTACAGACATCAAACATTTTACATTTTGATCTTTTAGATCTAAAAGATTTATTTTGTAAATGTTGTTTTTCCTCTTGCCAGTGAATAGAACTGTCTCATTGTTCTAATTAATTGCTTTATATGTTTTTTTATTGAAGATTTATTTTCTAAATGTTGTTTTTCCTCTTGCCAGTGAATAGAACTGTCCCATTGTTCTAATTAATTGTTCTAATCAATACATGTTAGATTTTGATCTTAATTGGCTTATTGATAACAAGTTATGCATTAATCCTTCTACATAGAGAACATCAGACATAGAGGGAAGAGATCCATTACCAATAGTTCTAGAGCCTCTGATTCTTCCTTTCTGATTTCCTCTGAAACCTACGAAGCCATCATCTTTAAGTTCCAGGCTTTGGAACATATGCTTTCTTCTCGTCATGTGTCGCGAGCATCTAGAGTCCAGGTACCATGATTGGTGTCTTAACTCTGCTGCATAAGATATCTGCAACATAAACAATCTTATCCTTTGGTACCCATAATCTTTTGGGTCCTTTGTGATTAGTTTTCCCAAAGTTTCTTAAGACTTTGGGCTTTCTAGCATTAGTAAAACGTTGTGCTTGTACATGTGTGTAGTGATAAGAAAATGGGGATTTAGGTTTGTCATCTGTAGAAGATTTGTCTTCACTAGAATCATATCCTATTCCTCTTTTCTTATTTTGACTGACTCCACAAATCATAGAAGCCATTCTGCTTCTTTCTATCCCATTTTTCAGAAACTTTTGAAAAGCTTTTTCATATTTATATATCATTGTGTTGGAAGTTTGTGGGGCTTGAGATAAAGCTTCTTCAAGTTTTAGACATTGTTTATTTGTGGAGTCTCTTTCTTTTGTCAGAGTTAGAATATCATCCTTTAATTCTGAAACTGTTATCTCAAGCTTATCACATTCTTCAATGGTTCCTTCAAAGACTTTTTTTAATGCTTTAAATTTTTGTTTAAGTTTCTGATATGAGTTTAAAGATTCAGAAAGGCATGATTCAAGGTCAGAGCGAGAAAGATCAGAAAATACCTCTTCAGGATCAGACTCTTCATCTGATGAGTTTCCAGAAGTGGTAGCCATGAATGCAACATTTGCCTATTCTTCAGAGTCTGATTCCGAGGAATCAGATTCAGTGTCATCCCAGATGGCCATGAGTCCCTTCTTGGTTTTAATAGAGTTTTTCTTGAAACTTTTTTCTTCTGGAGCTTTCTTTCTTAAGCTTTGGGCATTGTTTATGTAATGACCTATTTCCTTACATTCATAGCATGTTACCTCTTTGTTTGATTTGCTTCTAGAAGTTGATTCTGAGCGATCTCCCTTGGGTCTTGGTCTTCTGAAGTTGTTATTCCTTTTTCTCCAAAGCTGTTTTATTCTTCTGGTCAAAAGGGATAACTCTTCTTCATCGTCAGAGTCTTCCTTTTCAGAGTCGTCATTGTCTTCTTCTTCAGCTTGGAGGGCCTTATTCCTTTTAGGTTTACGTTCTCAGATCTGGACTTCAGGGCTACAAATTTGTTCTTCTTCTAAGGCTTATCTTCCTCAAGTTATATCTCGTGACTTCTGAGGGAGCTACCGAGTTCTTCAAGGCTTATGTTGTTCAGATCCTTTGATAATTTTAATGCGGTGACCATGGGTCTCCACTTCTTTGGTAAGCTTCTGACAATATTTTTGAAATGATCTGCAGTTGTGTAGCCTTTGTCCAGAACCTTGAGTCCTGCAATTAAAGTTTGAAATTTAGAAAACATTACCTATATAGCTTCTTCGTCCTCCATCTTGAAGCCTTCGTACTTCTGAATTAGAGCCAGAGCCTTTGTCTCTTTGACTTGTGAATTTACTTCGCGAGTCATCCTTAGAGAGTTAAGTATTTCTTTAGCAGTTTCCCCATTGGTGATATTTTCATAGTCATTGTAGGAAATGGCGTTCAACAGTATTGTTCTGGCTTTGTGATGGTTCTTGAAGTCACGCTTCTGGTCATCTGTCATCTTGTTTCTGGCAATAGCAATACCAGCATCAGATACAGGAGGTATGTAGCCAATAGTAACGATATCCCATAGATCAATGTCATAACCCAGAAAGAAACTTTCGATTCTGTCTTTCTAGTAATCAAAATTTTCTCCATCAAAGATAGGAGGTTTAGCACTATAACTATCTCTTTCATTGGTGTTAGCCATAGTGTCTTTCTCACGCTGGATCTCTCTACACTGTTAAGTGTTTGATTAGAAAATCAATAACAGAGTCGAAGCTCTGATACCAATTGAAGGTAGGGAAAAACAAGAAAGGGGGTTTGAATTGTTTTAACGATAATGAAAACTTTTTGGAAATGAGACACACGTAAAAACAAATAATATCAACACTAGATTTTATACTGGTTCACTTGAAATTCAAAGCTACTCCAGTCCACCCGGCCAAGGTGATTTCACCTTCAAAAAGGACTTAATCCACTAATCTTGAAAGATTACACAAAAGATCGTCTAAGAGGATAAAGATCTCTTAGCCCTCTCAAGTTTACAGACTTCACAAGTCACTTGAGAAGAGTTTAACAAATAAATAGAATTATATTAATGCTTAGTGCTTCTAGGTAAGCAGAAATTACACAAGGTAAAAGCAAAAGAATTATTCACACTTTTAGAGTAGAAACTCGTGTGAGAAAGAGAATGAATGATAGATATGAAAGTAGTGTTGTATTCTCGTTTGTTTCAGTTAACTTCTTAGTGAAGCGTTCCATCCTTTATATAGGAGTGATGACAAGACCGTTGATTGTTTGAATGTCAGAATCTTTGGCAATGATGGATGACTAATGTCATTCATCCCTGTGTTCTTTCCAAAGTAGATTTGGCACCATAACTTTCTTCCTAAATTAGATTCTTTCCATAAGTGAAAGTCTTCATAGCTAAGTCTTTGGGAATAATATTCTGAATCAGTAGGTTCAAATATTAGAGTCTCTATTCAGCAAGTGTATCTTCAGATAGATGCTTGTCGCTGACTGTCTTCAGAGTTTCTTCCGATTGATTACATCAGAGTGTAAAGCTTCAGATCCTAGAGTGTGTTCTTCCGCTTCAGAGTGTCTGATGTCTCTTGTTGTGTTTACGCTTCCTTTAATCAGAGTCAGAGATTCTGTTTGTGTACCTTCTAAGTGGTATTTCAGAACTTGTATCTATATCTGATGAATGTCTATTTGACTATTTTGATTAGAGTCCTGCACCCTTAGATAAATTTTGTTAGGGTACAATTTTTTTTATCCTTTGTTATCATCAAAATCTTAGAGACATATTGTAGATACTAGATTTGTTCTTACAATAACAATTGGTGTAATTTGTGGAGCATAAAGGCTATATTGAGAAGATTCTAGCTTGTTTCAGGTTTACACATTAATTTATGCAAAAGTAATATTCTTGGAGTTAAAGTGGACAATCACTTCATCCAATGTGCTTCTTCTTTTCTTCATTGCTGCATTGACAATCTGCCCTTCAAATTTTTGGGGGTGCAAGTTGGGACAAGCCCTAGAAGATTAGGATCATGGAGGGATTTTATTGATTTGGTAAGGAAAAAGTTGTGTTGTTGGAAAGGAAGGTTGTTGTTTATAGGTGGAAGAGTTGTTCTCACAAATGCGGTGTTGAACACCATTCCGATTGATATGTTATCTTTTTATAAAGCCCCGGTGAAAGTTTTGAAGGAGACCATCAAAATCCAAAGTAATTTTTTATGGAGCGGGACTGACCAGAGGAAGATCATCCATTGGGTGAATTGGAAGAAAGTTTGCACATCAAAAGAGAAAGGTGGTCTTGGCATCAATAATATTGAATATTTTAACATATCTTTACTATTAAAGTGAAAGTGGAGGATTATTCATGACAGATAAGCAGTATGTGTCGCAGTGAGAATCGGAGACCAAGCAATTGGATTAACTTGACTTGCAAAACATTGATATCACCATCGAACTTTTATTTTTCCAAAGGAATGGGAAAAGATTAAAAAAAACCCAAAATAAACATGCATAGCAAATAGTAAAACTAGGAGCAAAGCAATTTGAGATCGAAGGTACGGGGGTTGGTTATTCAAAGGGAAGGTATTAACACCCTAAACATCTATAGTACTCTACAGGAACCTTTCAATTTTATCTATGTTTTTAAGAGTTGTTTGCATTTTTTGGATGGGAGAATAAAAGGGGTTAAAAAATGTTTTGGAAAGTGTTACTTGACTAAAGGTAAGTCAAAGTTTGAGTTGAGATGCTTCATGTGTACTAAAGCATTTGTAATTGAAAGATCCATTGACTAAAAGTAAGTCAAGGGTTGTGTTTGAAATGCTTCATGTGTACTAAAGCATTTTCAAGTGTAGTTGAAAGATCCATTGACTAAAATTAAGTCAAGGTTTGTGTTTGAAATGATTCATGTGTACTAAAGCATTTTCAAGCGTAGTTGAAAGTCCATTGACTAAAGGTAAGTCAGGGTTTGAATGGGTGTTTTAGTTTGAAAAAGGGGTAGGGTTAATGCATGAATGGACAAATAAAGTCAACAAACAAACAAACAGTATATGACTAAGAAGTAAACATAAGATCCTTTCCCATGGATTTAGGTACATAAAGATACATAAATTGGTAAGCCATGAACAAGCTACTTACATGTTTTTGAAGTATGATGAACATAAACGAGACATGACAAAAGTTTACATAACACCATAAGAGATAACACATGAACAAGTATGAGATACATATTCAATCATCATGGGAGTTTATAAAGGAAATACTTGAATGAAGTAATAAACAATTACAAGATATGGATATAACATCACAAATTGGGATAAAATTACAAGACATGATTTAAACAAGTGTACATTACTCAACACAAGGGTATCAAACCATATAAGACAAGTATCATAATCAAGATATATGGTTGTCAAGTCAAGTTGTGACAAGAGAAGGATATTCAAACATGGATCATATGAACATGGTATGGACAAAGTAAAATCCTATGTGGATCACTATGCATATAAGTTAAATAAAAGGCAAGAGCATGTTAGGGACAAGTTTAGACCTAAACCCTAATCATGGCATGAATAAGAAACAAGCAAGTGGGAACTCTAATCATCTCCTAACCATTCATTCAAACATGTTTTCAAGGTGAATCAATTTAGACATGATATGAAAATAATCAAGTTTAAACATGTTAAGGACAATAATCAACACTTGAAATAGTGTTCTATGGTCATACAAACATCCAACAACAAGAACAAACAAGAGATGAACCAAAGGAATTGATTAGTATCCTTAAAAACACTTTAAAAAGCACATGTTTTCCATCCAATCAAAAATGGTGAAATAAATAATATTTTTTGGATGTTTTAGTATCATCATAAAATAGACATTCTTATGAACACATGGTAAAAAGAATGGGTCTAAAAGGTTAAGGGATCATGAAGTTACAGATTTTTGAAGTTTGTAAAAAAGAATGGACATTTGCAAAATGAGAGAACTAAACATTACATTGGCCAGGTTCGAACCCACGCTCTTGGGGTTACATGCGTTGTTTGGAAAAATAAAAACCAAAGGCTGGGGCGAGGGGGATTCAAACCCCACACCTTTTGGTTACAAATGACCTAAGGCGTGTTCTTCTACCACTAGGGTGGCGATACATCCATTAATTAAAACGCAAACAATTGTATATATTATATAACACGTTTCCTTTGACTTTTTTAATGCCAACTCAGCATCATCTTCAACCTCTAGCTTCTCTCTCTTATTTTCATTTTTTTTCCTTTCATTCTTTTTTTCAGATTTTTAAACAAACATATCTCTCTCATTTCTCAACCATTTTTCATGAAATAAAGTTCAAAATCGCTTAGAAAAATGTAAGGAACACAATGGTATAATAGGTTTTAGCTAATACCCAAAGATGAAGATGCAAGAAGGAAAAAACCAAAACCAAAACTTTAGGTTTCATGCAACTTAAATTCACAAACTTCTTAAATAAAGAGATTGCCACTTGTTGTTAGGTAGGGATTTCAAAGGAAGTGTTACAAGAACACTACTAAGGAACAAAATTCATCTTTGATGGGAAACCATAAACAAGTTTTCTTCATAGAGATCGAAGTATTTGAAGGTAAAAAATAAATGTACCATCAATCTAGGTTATTACAGCCTAGAGAGATTCAATATCAGACCTGTCAGAGATCAGGTTCAATCCAGGATTAAACTGGATAGGGATGGGCAAGCAAGACTCTTCTCAGTGAGGAATGATCTCAAACCTGGGATTTATCCTATCTAAGTATGGAAAGGAGAGCTAAAGCAAAATATTCCATGAGGAATAAACTCAGTGGGGATTTAGAAAGGGTATACACTTTCTGCTTAAGGTCGATGACTCTACTGAAGAGAGGAAATATATATCACTTGGGGGATAAGCGCAACCAAGTTGAGTAAAGCAACACAGGGGATGAAATATGAATATGAACTATCAATTTAATTATGTATGACGTATATGCATGCGTGAATGCGTGTCATGTTTATGTTGACAAAAAAAGGAAATAGTATATGAACTAGAGATGAAATAAACATCGCAGTACAAATGAACACTCGGCTAATCTCAACAGGATGGAAGCCTCACTAGAGATAAAACAAGAAGTCGTCAATGGAGTAAAGTTGCCTTCAAGCCAAATCTTCTTTGGGGATACCAACATAATGGTGCCAAATGGAGGGAAGGTCTCCTAAAGAAGCAAGAATCATCCACTACTGCAATTCCATTAGGGATAATAAAGACATTATTTTAAGAAAGCACTGAGCTCCACACATCAGGATCTAACCTTTTATGGGATTACTGTTGACATTCCTTATTGGGCTCATAAATTAAAAGAAACACACACACACACTTCTTAAAAGCAAGAACAAAATATTTTAAGCTTTTGTTTCAAGAATTTTCTCATCAAAAGTAAAAATTCATTTTGCAAGAAGGAATTAAAATAAGAGTTGTAAACAAATGGATAAAGTATCGAATTTTATTTAAGGAATGGTGGTCCGCAAATGGAGGGACTCCATAGATTATTTACAAAGATGAAAAAATGGTAAATACAGGAAAAAGGCTACATTAAAATGCAATGACCACTATTCTCCCTATCAACTTTGAAATCCATTCTGTTCGAGTTTCTAAAGAGAGTAATTTGGTTGAGAAGTCTTTGATGGGAGAGGTCGCTTTAAATTGATCAAGTCTGGCTTGATGCAGTTACTTGCTATAATCCCTAACTTTTTCCTAGATTGTCCCTTGCGGGTGTCAATCTACCAGGATAATCATTTTCTATTTATGTCTCTAACTTTTTCCTGGACGGCCCTTTCAGATTTTCGGCCCACCGAGATGCTCTTTTTGGCCTAAGCTTCCCTTTCAGGTTTTCAACTTAGCGATTTGTTCTTTTATATTTTAGGCGAAGTATTTCTTGACTGCATCAGCATTCACAGGATGAGGGAGCTCCTCACCATCCATAGTTGTAAGGATTAAAGCACCACAAGAGAAAGTTCTCTTAACAACATATGGTCCTTCATAATTAGGAGTCCACTTGCCCCTAGAATCAGTAATGAAAGACAAGATCTTCTTGAGCACGAGGTCGCTTTCTCTGAACATACGAGGTTGAACCTTCTTATCAAAAGATTTCTTTATCCTTTTTTGATACAATTGACCATGGCATAAAGTCGTCATCCTCTTTTCTTCAATTAAATTCAACAGATCAAATCTACTTCCATCAAGACTCTCATTGACGGGATCTCAACTTCCACGGGGAGCACTGATTCCATGCCATATACAAGAGAGAAAGGGGTTTCCCCAGTTGAAGTGCGGACGAATGTACGATACCCATGTAGAGAAAAAGGGAGCATCTCATGCCAGTCCTTGTAAGTCACAACCATTTTTTGGATGATCTTCTTTATATTCTTGTTCGCAGCTTCAACGTCCCCATTCATCTTGGGTCTGTAAGGAGATACGTTATGGTGTTCAATCTTGAATTCTGCACACATTGCTTTCATCATCTTGTTATTCAAGTTTGATCTATTATCAGTAATGATCTTACTTGGAACACCATAACGGCAGACTAGTTGATTCATGATAAATCGGACCACCACTTTCTTGGTCACATTGGCGTACGATGCAACTTCGACCCACTTGGTAAAGTAATAAATGGCCACTAGAATAAAGCGATGTCCATTCTAAGCTTTATGTTCTATCATACCAATCATGTCAATTCCCCATATAGAGAAAGGCCAAGGAGATGAGATAACATTGAGAAGAGTTGGATGCATATGAATCTTATCAGCATAAACCTGACATTTATGGCACTTCTTCACATATTTGCAGCAGTCAGATTCCATTGTCAACCAATAGTCCTTTTAGCCATTGCATGTCCATTGGCATGAGTACCAAAGGATCCTTCATGGATTTCTATCATCAACATGTCTGCTTCGTGTCTATCCACGCATCTGAGCAAGACCATGTCAAAGTTTCTTTTGTACAACACGTCTTCATTCAGAAAGAAGGTACCACCCAACCTTCTAAGAGTCTTCTTATCTTTGTTTGATGCCCCGGGTTGGTAATCTTGTATTTGAATAAAGCATTTAATATCATGATACCATGGTTTATCATCAATGACCTCTTCTATGGAGAACACATGAACAGGTCTATCGAGGCGCATAACATTTATTGTAGGCACGTCATTCCACTGGTTCACAATAATCATGGAGGATAAAGTTGCTAGAGCATCTGCTATCTGATTCTCCTCACGGGGTATATAATGAAATTCAATTTGGTTGAAGAAAGTTGACAGCCTCCTTGCATAATCTTTGTAAGGAATCAAACCAGGCTGACAGGTTTCCCATTCTCCTTTGATTTGATTAATCACCAAAGCTGAATCTCCATATACGTCTAGAATTTTTATTCTCAAGTCGATAACCTCTTCCAGACCCACAATGCATGATTCATATTCTACCACGTTGTTCGTACAAGTGAATGTCAATCTTGCGATAAATGAAATATGAGAACCTTGAGGAGTGACAATGACTGCCCCAATTCCATTTCCATAAGCATTAACAGTTCCATCAAATATTAAACCCCAACGGAATTCTGGATCTGGCCCTTCACTTGGCAACAGTTCATCGTAATATTTTGCTTTCAAGTACATTACATCCTCATCGTGGATGTCAAATTGAATGGATTGATAGTCATCAATTGGCTGGTGAGCTAAATGGTCAGCCAAGATACTTCCTTTTATTTCCTTCTGGGTATGGTACTTAATGTCGTATTCTGACAACAACATCTGCCAACGAGCAATTCTTCTAGTTAAAGCAGGCTTTTCAAAGATGTACTTGATTGGATCCATTTTGGAGATCAACCAAGTAGTATGATTGAGCATATATTGGAGGAGACGACGGGCAGCCCAAGCTAAAGCACAATATGTTTTTTCGAGCATAGAGTATCGAGACTCACAATCTGTGAATTTCTTACTCAAATAGTAAATGGCATGCTCCTTTCTTCCAGTTTCATCTTGTTGACCGAGCACACAACCCATGGAATCTTCTAATATGGTCAAATACATAATCAAAGGTCTTCCTTCCACTGGAGGAATCAGAATAGAAGGCTCAAGCAGGTACTCCTTGATACTATCAAAAGCTTTCTGGCAGTCTTCAGTCCACACACAACCTTGATCTTTACGAAGAAGCTTGAAAATTGGCCCACAAGTAGCAGTCATGTGAGATATAAATCAGGAGATGTAATTCATATGTACGAGGAATCCTCTGACTTGTTTCTCTATTGTTGGTGCAGGAATTTATTGAATGGCTCTGACTTTGTCAGGGTCCACCTCAATACCTTGCTGACTGACGACGAAGCCTAGTAGCTTTCCTGAACGGACACCGAAAGTACATTTGTTGGGGTTCAAACGGATTTTGTACTTCCTCGGACGTTGAAACAACTTTAATAAATACTCAACATGCTCTTCTTCGGTCTTGGACTTAGCAATCATGTCGTCCACGTATACCTCAATTTTTTTGTGCATCATGTCATGGAAGAGCACTGTCATGGCTCGCTGATAGGTTGCACCAGCGTTCTTCAAACCGAAAGGCATTACTCTGTAGAATAATGTTCCCTAAGGTGTAATAAATGATATTTTCTCCCTATCTTTGGGCGCCATTCTGATCTGATTGTAGCCAGAGAATCCATCCATGAAATAAAAGACCTTGAATTTGGCAGTGTTGTCGACCAACATATCAATATGAGGTAAAGGGAAATCATCCTTTGGAGTGGCCTTGTTCAAATCTTTGTAGTCGATACACATTCGAACTTTAACATCTTTCTTTGGAACGGGCACTATGTTGGCCAACCATTGAGGATACTCAGATGTAGCAAGAAAACCGACATTGATTTGCTTATGAAGCTCTTCTTTGATTTTGAGAGCCATGTTTGGGCGTGTTCTTTTTAATTTCTGTTTGACCGGTGGACATTCTGATTTTAACGACAAATCATGCTCCACGATATCAGTATCAAGACTTGGCATGTCCTGATAAGACCAAGTAAACACATTTGTATATTCTCTAAGAAGATCTATCATTCTCTCCTTGACATCCGGGACAAGCGATGTCCCAATATTGACCTCCTTTCTATCTTCTTTGGAACCCAAGTTAATTACTTATATTGGCTCTTTGTGAGGCTGAATGGCCTTTTCTTCTTGTTCAAGTAGCCGAGAGGTCTCATCCAGAACTTCTTCATCACTTTCTTCTTCGGTCTCAAATACAGGGAAATCAAAATTGGGATAGGGCATAGGGTCATTGCTTTCAATGGGTGTGACATTGATTAATATGCACACATGATTTATACTTGTTTTTTTAGGATAAAAATAATGGAATTTGCATGCAAATATTGAAAGTTATTTTTTTATTTTTTTTAGGTTACCATTTTTCGAAAGGCAAAAAGTAAAACAAAATGGAAGACAAAATGAATATTTTTATTAATGATAATGGGAACTTGAAACAAAGACCAACAAAATACTCTTTCGTCTTGGGCAGAACGAAAGGAATTTTTTTTAAATGACAATAAAATATTACTTAGAAACATGAAAAGTTGTAGGAACGTCAACAACTATCCAATTTTGGCAGACCATCCCATGCGCCACAAAGCTTTATGCATCCTCTTCGGGGTTTTCTTCAATAACAACACTTGTTTCAGGTTGAGTAGGATTGATGAATCCTCCACTTCGGAAAGTTTCTTGAATAGGACGGAGAATCACGTCTTGTTGAGAAAACTTTGAAGATGTAGGTGAGAAGCCAAGGCCTTCACAAAATTTGTTTTCGGGGAGACTCACAACTTGTCCCCATCCACTCGTTTAGCCATATTCGACTAAATGTCGTGCATCATTGAAGGAACGAATGGAAGCTTCATTCTCTTGTACGCTCTTGTCAGCAATAGATAGAGTTGTAAACTAGGTTCCAATCTCGTCCTCGACATCGACGAAAGAAAAATACGTTACTCACCACTAAAGCTTCTTCTCAACATACTGTGACTAGCTTCCCTTTTCTTACAAACTTGAGCCTCTGGTGAATAGTTGAAGTGACAACTATTGCCTCATGGATCCAAGGGAGACCCAACAAACAACTGTAAGAAGCATGGACATCCATCACTTGAAAGGTGATTTGAAAGGTATGTGGGCCAATGGTCATGGGGAGATCCACTTCACCGATGACAGTCTTTCTGGAGCCGTCAAAAGCTTTGACAATAACCCCACTAGATCTCATAGTAGCTCCTTGAAAAGTCAATCTAGACAAAGTTTATTTTGGCATGACGTTGAGTGAAGAACCTGTGTCCACCAATACACCCGATAGAGAATCAGTAAGGCAATTCATGGAAATATGCAAAGCCATGTTGTGATCTTTGCCTTCTACTGGGAGTTTCATGACTGAAGCTCAAATTGTTGCAGGAAGTTATGTTGACGACGATGTTGTCAAATTGGTCAATAGTTACATCATGGTCGACATAAGCTTGCTCGAGCACCTTTTATAAAGCCTCCCTATGAGGCCCAAAACTCTTCCGTAGGGATAAAAAAGATATTTGGAAGGGGTTTGTAGGAGCTGATCCATAATTCTGTATTCGCTCTTCTTGATTAATCTTAAAACCTCATCAAATTCCTAATTTATATTAGCCCCACTAGACTCTTCCACAATATCAGGTTTATGGCTCACAGTCGACGCCTCAACTTGCATTTTCTTCCTAATTGAAGCTTCAACATTTCTTGGTGGTACCGTAGTGAATACACGCCTGCTTCTTGTGACCCCACTTACATCGACAATGTTAACGACAGAAGGCATAGAGGGTTGAGGAACGTCCTTCCTATATTTGATCATGGTAGCTTGGTACTTGTAGGGTACGACTTTGTCAGATTGGTACGAAGCTAGGCTTGGTAAGTAGATAACCAAAGGCGACTTTGCAGAGTTACGACTATCGAATGTGATCTCCAAGGGTTGAGGAACGTTGAATTGAGGGATTATAACATTGACATTGTTCTCGAGATTTATGGGATGGACAACAGTGATAGTTCATGCGTCCGAAAATCCTTGGATATCCTATCGTACAAAGGAACATGCACGTGGGTTTATCGAACAAACTTCACACGTGGTATAATCATGTGATGGAACAAAAGCAAGCCGAAACAAACTTTTGTGCATCTCAACCAAATATCCTCTCATAAATCTCACATTGTAGATTTGGTAATTAACCTGACAACCCTCAACCATATTGACTTGATTGAAGTTCCGGTTTCTATCAACTCGGATAAGCCCGTTGGCTATTTCTTTTTGCAAGTCTTCCCTTACAATGCGACAACCACGAAGAGTTGTACGGCAAAATCCACAAGCCGCATAGTTATGTGGCGTCATATAGATGAGCTCACCCAACTTAAGGTGCATTTCAACCAAATCTCCCTCTAGATAACATACATCATAAACTTTGAAAGTACCAGGACAACCTTCCACCATGTTGATAGAAGCTCCTCCATGTTGAGGTAGTGGATTGACTTATACATTTGGATTGATATCTCTAAAAGATAAAATGCCGCTTTTGATCAATCTTTGGACGTTAGACTTTAAGCCATAACAGTCTTCTAGATTGTGTCCGGGTGCCCCTTGGTGGTAAGCGCAAAACTGGCCAGCTTTGTACCAATACAGAAGTCTCTCCGGAACAGGGGGAGGAGGTCTAGTTTTAATGTGTTTCTTGTCGACCAAAGATGGGAATAATTCTGTGTAAGTCATAAGTATTGGATTAAATTACGGCCTTCTTTGAACTTGGTTATTGTTGTATTATGGAGGCCTGTTGTTGGGGCCATTGTTGCGGTTGCGGGGTATTATGTTGAATGTACTGAGATTGTTGTTGTGTAAATTGTGGTTGTTGTTGTCGTTCTTGAACTTGTGGTTGAAATTGTTGTAAGAATTGTGGTTAATAGGCTGGATCTACCGCTGCAATATGTTGTTGTTGATATCTCTGCCTTGGTCTTCTGTGTACCACCGCACTGACATCTTGCTCTTTCTTCTTAGGGAACCCAACTCCGAACTTTCTGACGCCTCTAGATAAACCACCTTTTTTAACCAATCGTCCCTCACAGAAACCTTCTTTGAGACGCATACCCATTTTCACCATGTCAGTGAAGTCACTTAGTGCGCTCGCTATCATTCTTTCATAGTAGAAAGAACTTAGAGTCTTCAAGTATATCTTAGTCATTTTGCTTTCTTCGAGAGGAGGATAAATCTGGGCGACAACCTCGCGCCATCTTTGTGCATATTCCTTGAAAGTATCCTTGTCTCTTTGGGACATAGCTCGGAGTCGATCTCTATCTGGCGCCATGTCTACATTGTACTTGTACTACCTGATGAAAGCTTCACCTATATCATTGAATATGCGGATATGGACATTATCCAAGTTCATGTACCACTTAAGAGCGGCACCAGTCAGATTGTCTTGAAAGTAGTGAATTAGCAACTAGTGGTTGTCAGTTTGAGTGGACATTTTTCGGGTATACATAGTTAAGTGGCTCTTTGAACAAGAATCCCCCTTGTAATTTTCAAAGTCAGGTACTTTGAATTTGGCAGGTATTTTGGCATTTGGCACAAGGCATAGATCGTGGGTATTCTTCCCAAATAGATATTTTACCATAAGGGCTTTAATATCTCTTTGCATCTCAGTGAATTGATATTGGAAATCATCCATTTTCTCATATACTCTCACACTCTCACTTGGAGTGGCGTGAAAGATGGGCTATTCGTGGTATGGAGTAGTGTGTATCACATGAGGTGGCACATACATGACAGCAGGCACTACGGGAGCTTCAGGAACTTGTGGGCAATAACCTTCCGGTATATAATTTTGTGGCATGCCCCAAGGGAAATTGGGGTGCATCTTATATTGAGGAGCGTTCACAGGTGTCATACAAACGGGCATAGATATGACCTCTGTAATTACAGTTCTTTGAATAGTCTTTGCGGGTGGCTGATTCTGAGCAACCACCAACATTTCCATCATCGTTGTGAGTCTTTCCAAATTGCTTTTGAGTGAAGTAACCTCTTCCATGAGATCCTGATTTTCCTGTTCAAGTTGTTCCATCCTTTTCTGACAACTAGCTTGAGTGTTGTACCGGTGAAACAGTTTGTCTATTAGAGTGAAAGACATGGATGAGTCTTGGGAATGCAAAAAATGTAATGTTTAGAATGATGCATGATGTGAAATGCAAATGTCTTTTAAGGAACTTTAATAAACACAATTATTGCAAACATCATGGATAGAAGCATTACTCTTTCGATGGCTAAAAAAAATCTCATTTCATTAATATTGGAAAGATTCCAATTTTTGAAGTACACTTTCAAAAGATACAAGGAAAACAGCTAGAATCCTAAGGAAGTTGCTGAGAAGAAGATCCAATCCCTCTTTGTAGCTTCCTATTAAGCTCCTTGATTCAGTCCTTCATCTGAGTCTTTTCAACCACTAGCTTGTCGACAATCATCTTCCAAGGGCTTGAGGTAGGAGGATTATCTGAACCAGGAACTGGCATAATGCTAGAGGAAAATAAATCCTCTTGCACCTTTATTTTATTATTAGAAAACTCTTCATCATTCCTCTGCTTCAAGTGTCTTTGAAGCTCTTCATTCTCTGTGTGAATGATCTGATACTTATTCTTCCAAGCATCCCTTTCTCGTTGCACCCTAGTCAAAGCAATATTGAGTTTCTCCGCGTCAGTCATAAAAATTAGAGAAGGTTCTTTAACAGTTAAAGACAAAGGATCTTGTCGAGTATAAGGCACTTTCAAACTGACGGCCCTAGCTTGCACCCATTAGAGATAAGGCTCCAAAGAGACGCAATCTAGTTTTCCTAGAACTTCTCTTCTTTTCTTATGGACGTGGCGCCAAGCATGCACAATCTTTTCTTTGAATGTTGTGTTGTCATCTCCTTCCTTGAAGAAGAAACTCTCTAATAAGATGGTGTTGGGATTGTCCTTCATTGGATATCCAAACTGACGGCGAGCTAAAATCGGGTTGTAGTTAATGCCCCCTTTGTACCAAGAAGAGGCACATTAGGAAACTCACCATAACTATCAATAATTGTCACCCCCTCATAAGCACAATCAAATCAATTAATGTCAGAATGAGTGAGAGACATAATCTTTTATGACCATAGAAAACCATCCTTAAGGTCCTAAAAGGCAGTAGATCGAGGCAAGTGTGAAATAAACCACTTGTAGAGCAGAGTTGTACAACATATGATCACTCCTCCCTTATGAAAATTCATGAGATGTACTGAATGGTAAACAACGACAAGCAAGGTAGGTACTGGATTTCCTATTAAGGATATTCTGATAGCATTAATGTCAACAAAGTCATCAACATTAGGGAAGAGGAACAATCCATAGATGAGCAAGGCCAGAATAGCCTCAAAATCATCCATACTATTCATGCTAGCAAAATAACGAGCTTCCTCTATCAAGAATTTAGCAGGCAAGCCAAGAATTCCTCCATTTGTAGTTAGATCAACTTTGATCTCATACATCTTTAAATGAGTAGCTTCTGCAATATCTTGATGCTTTGGAATTTCTTTGAAACCAGAAAAGGGAACTTGATCAAGGATGGGTAGGCCAATTAAGTGAGAAAACTCCTCCAAGGTAGGCACAAGCTGATAACCTGGAGAGGTAAAACACTGATACAATGGATCATAGAATTGAACCAATGTAGCAAGAATCCCCTCCATCGTGTTGGTCTTCAAAAGAGGTAGAAGTCTCCCATATCTACCTTCGAAGTCTTCAGGATTAACCACCAAATATCCTAGCTCTCTTAAATCTTCCAATTTTTTACTTTTGAAAGTGTACTTTTGAGTTCTTCTTCTTCCAAAATCCGTAGTGAAAGATTCCTATGAAACTTGCAACAAATGCTTTTAAGTTCCTTGAAGACTTTAATTAAGATGATGTTAATGAATGCATGAATGTATAAATGCACAAACACATATAGATCAACAAACATAAGCAAGATATCAAATACACGGGGTTCATAGGTTTGACTTCATGAGCATGAGGCCATGGGTCTAACCATCCCAACAAATGCAAGTTCTAAGGGTTTATCATCAAGATAGGAACCAAGGTTCTAAGAAAGTTCCCAGAATCATAATCCCATCTTTCAGACATTACCGGTTTGGACAATTACTTGTCAACCAATAATATTCCCAAGAGAAAATCATCTGAGTGTAGTATCATGTATCAACTAATTCAGGTTTACACCTCCACATTCACCACACTACGTCCTAACAAGTAGGGTAAAGGGGTACGAAAGTCATCAGCTTCTCAAGATCCCAGGTCAAAGATAAAAAATGTCTTTACGATTGCTCATTCAACAAATACCATCCCTAAAGGGGCCTCCACTGATTGGGGGATTCTCAAGTTAGCTTGTTCGGGATTACTCCACCCAAGCCAACTTGACAATACTACCCTCCTATCTTAATATGCACTCAAGTCCGGGTTAGGACTTATCTTAATACAAAGTTCACCCAATCCAATATAAATAAACAAATAATAAAACATAGGTGAAAACAAAATAGGTATAACCCTCTTGGGAACTGTCCCCAGTGAAGGCACCATTTCTACCGCGAAGAGAATCGGAGACCAAGCTATTGGATTAACTTGACTCGCAAACCATTGATATCACCACCGAACTTTTATTTTTCTAAAGGAAGGGGAAAAGATTCAAAATAAACCTAAAATAAACATGCATAGAAAATAGTAAAACTAGAAGCAAAGCAAGTAGAGATCGAAGGTACGGGGGTTGGTTATGCAAAGGGAAGGTATTAGTATCCTAAACATCTACAATACTCTGCAAGAACCTTTTAATTTTATCTATGTTTTTAAGAGTTGTTTGCATTTTTTGGATGGGATAATAAAAGGGGTTAAAAAAATGTTTTAGAAAGTGTTACTTGACTAAAGGTAAGTCAAAGTTTGAGTTAAGATGCTTCATGTGTACTAAATCATTTGTAATTGAAAGATCCATTGACTAAAAGTAAGTCAAGGGTTATGTTTGAAATGCTTCATGTGTACTAAAGCATTTTCAAGTGTAGTTGAAAGATCCATTGACTAAAAGTAAGTCAAGGTTTATGTTTGCAATGATTCATGTGTACTAAAGCATTTTCAAGCGTAGTTAAAAGTCCATTGACTAAAGGTAAGTCAAGGTTTAAATGGGTGTTTTAGTTTGAAAAAGGGGCAGGGTTAATGCATGAATGGACAAATAAAGTCAACAAACAGACAAACATTATATGACTAAGAAGTAAACATAAGATCCTTTCCCTTGGATTTAGGTACATAAAGATACATAAATTGGTAAGCCATGAACAAGCTACTTACATGTTTTTGAAGTATGATGATCATAAATAAGACATGACAAAGGTTTACATAACACCACAAGAGATAGCACATGAACAAGCATGAGATACATATTCAATCATCATGCGAGTTTATAAAGAAAATGCTTGAATGGAGTGATAAACAATTACAAGATATGTATATAACATCACAAATTTGGATAGAATTACAAGACATGATTTAAACAAGTGTACATTACTCAACACAAGGGTATCAAACCACATAAGACAAGTATCATAATCAAGATATATGGTTGTCAAGTCAAGTTGTGACAAGAGAAGGATATTCAAACATGGATCATATGAACATGGTATGGACAAAGTAAAATCCTAAGTGGATCACTATGCATACAAGTTAAACAAAAGGCAAGAGCATGTTAGGGACAAGTTTAGACCTAAACCCTAATCATGGCATGAATAAGAAGCAAGTAACTGAAAACTATAATCATCTCCTAACCATTCATTCAAAAATGTTTTCAAGGTGAATCAATTTAGACATGATATGAAAATAATCAGGTTTAAACATGTTAAGGATAACAATCAACACTTGAAAGAGTATGTTATGGTCATACAAACATTCAACAACAAGAACAAACAAGAGATGAACTAAAGGAATTGATTAGGATCCTTAAAAACACTTTAAAAAGCACATGTTTTCCATCCAATCAAAAGTGGTGAAATGAATAATATTTTTTGGTATCATCATAAAATAGATATTCTTATGAACACATGGCAAAAATAATGGGTCAAAAAGGTTAAGAGATCAAGAAGTTATGAGTTTTTTAAGTTTGTAAAAAAGAATGGACATTTACAAAATGAGAGAAGTAAACATTACATTGGCCAGGTTCGAACCCAAGATTTTGGGGTTACATGCACTGTTTGGAAAAATAAAAATCAAAGGCTGGGGCGAGGGGGATTCAAACTCCATACCTTTTGGTTACAAGTGACTTAAGGCGTACGCTTCTACGACTAGGGTGTTGATACATCCATTAATTAAAACGCAAACAATTATATATAATATATAACACATTTCCTTTGGATTTTTCAATGCCAACTCAGCATTATCTTCAACCTCTAGCTTATCTCTTTTTTTTTTCCTTTCACTCTTTTTTTTTCATATTTTTAAACAAACATATCTCTCTCATTTCTCAACCATTTTTTATGAAATAAAGATCAAAATCGCTTAGAAAAATGTAAGGAACACAATGGTACAATAGGTTTTAGCTAATACTCAAAGATGAAGATGCACGAAGGAAAAAACCAGAACGGAAACTTTAGGTTTCATGCAACTTAAATTCACATAAACAACAATATAAATGACATGTAAGCTAATGATCCTTCTTAACACAATAAATGCTACATGTTTGCTTCAGAAATCAAAATGAAATGACGTATGTATGATGAGTTTCAAAGTGCAAGAATATACCTATTGGAGTAAGGTTCAATGCCTCTTAAACACTACTTCCAACTACTGTTTGATGCTTCTCTTGATGCTTATGAGTTTCCAGAAGATGATTGGAACCTTTGGTTTGCAGAATGCATGAGCCAAATGAGAGAATGGAGGTTATGGTTGAAAATCTATCAAGAATGAAGTTTTTCTTGGAAAGCTTGGTGTGTGGATAGATGAGGCTTTGTCCTCTATTTATAGGGATCCTTGAGGGTTCAAGAAGCCTCAGATATCATAAAATAATCATGGCTTGTACTTCATTGCTTGCTTGGTTGGTTCTTGCACAATTTTCCAAGTGGGAAGCATGGCAAAAGAAAGGAGTTCATGAAGTGTTTTATGTTGTCCTTGCTGAAGCATAGGGGTTGACTTGAGGCTTGGAGTTGGTATGTATCAGATCCAAGTCCATTTGGGAGCTCAATGGTACTTCTTGTTGGATTAAAGCTACTTTATGCAACAAATGGAATAGTTCATTGTGTATTGATTTAGTTACTTGGATAATAGCTCAAAAGTGGGTGAAATATTCTGATTATGGAGGATTTGGAAGCAATAAGTACATGTACTTGTGGATTTGTTTGGATTTGTAATGTACTTTGGCTTGGAATTCGACCTATGAACCATTCCATGAGGCTGTCTTCTCAGATTCGATTTTCTTAGCTCAAGCATGGGAAATTCTTGATCTTGGACATTTTGGAAAGATGGAATCATGATCTACAACTTTCATGTTGATAACTTTGCTTGAATAGGTTGGGATCTTGGTGAAAAATTGGCATAAAGTTGGTCACTTGACTAAGTATTTTATCACTTGACAAACAAATGAATCATCCACTTCATGGCCCCATATCTCCTTATTCGTGCATTTTTTGAGGTTTCATAACCAAGGAAAAAGTTGAAGTATGAAGCAAGTTATTTATTCTTATCATTTGATTAAAGAAAATGGTGGCTTGGATCACAAGTTATGGCCTTGGAAAGTTGGGTACTTGGACATGATTTTTAGGGACTTGGTAAAAATTTCAAATTCTCCATCTTTGCTCTTTTTGCAAGTAACCTTGATTTTCTTGACTAAACTTGATCAAATGACTTCAATGATAATATTTTTATAATCCTTGACTTGAAAAGTCCATAGTTGACCCAAAATCTTAAAAATCAAACTTTGACTTTAAGCATCTGTTGACTTTTTCATAAGTTGTGTTCAAACTTTCATCTGTTTATGAACCTAACCTCTTGAGCCATTTGAATTGTATGAGTGGGTTATGAGGATACATTTGAATGCCTTGGATCATTCCTCAAGCCATAGGATCATGCTTTGGTCAAAGAGCCAACATTAAGCTGACTTTGACCAAAACCCTAATTAGGAGTGTCAGATGAATTATGGCTTGATGAACTTGAATTGAGGTGAGTACAAACTTTGATCGTTGAAGTAGGGAGACTATTGATAACCTTGAGATATTTATGATCACACTAAACCTTGATTGATCCATCCCTTGCACTTCTTGATGCCAAAACCCTAACTTGCAAACAAAGCAAAGCAAGACATATATATTCTTTTGTATTTTTGTGGGGTTAGCAAAGCATAAGGATATACACAAAAGTATTTGATGACCTTGATGTTATGCAAATGATAAAAATGATAAGGGATATTAAGGGTGAAAATTAGGGTATTAAAGTATGGTATGGGCTTCTTAAGCACCTTACGACAATGTAGGATCGGGCTTGATGAATGGTGGAGGTAAAATTAGTTGTCGAAAAGATTCAATTTGGTGGCGTGACCTTCTCTGTTTTTATCGTCTGTGCGGCTCATACGTGGACCCTTTTGTTAACATTGTGTGTGTTGTAGGTAATGACTTGAACATTTCTTTTTGGAAAAATATTTAGAGAGGATCCCAATGACTAAATGATGTGTTTCTAGAGCTTTACCATCTTCCAAATTCTCCCAACAATAGTGTAGCAGAAGCAAGATATTGGGTAGGAGACCCCTGGCATTGGAATGTTAGTTTCGGTTCTATTTATTCTTTTGTTTTGGAGCGGCTGAAGTAGGAATTTTTAGGTTGGGTAGAGGAAGTGAAACTTCATCCTAATACCGACGACAAATTTGTTTGGCAGCCTGATCCTACTAGAGTATTCACAATGAAGTCTTGCTATAATTTGTTGGTAGACGCTGTTCCGGAAGAACCAGTGTGTGATTCCTTGAGAAGGGCCTTTAGAGACCTATGGAATCTTAAGATTCCTTCTAAAATCCTGATATTTGGATGGAGAGTGTTGCTAAATCGTCTCCCAACCAAAGATCATCTTTTCAAGAAAAGAATCATTAGTAGTGCCAATGATATTTTGTGTGTTGTGCTTGGATGAGGAAGAATGTTTGGACCATTTGTTTCTTCGCTGTGTGGTTTCAAAGAAAATTTGGAGAGGTATTTTTGTTTGGTTTGGAATGGATGAGGTTTCTTTTGCTAACTATATTGATGCCTTTAACTTTCATTATGACGTGTTTCATAAGTTTTTTAGCTCGAGTAAGGCAACTACGATATGGTTAGCAACTTGTAGGAGTATTTGGTTAGGTAGAATCAGAATTTTATTTCGCAGTTCTGTTGTTAATGTAGATGAAATTGTGGCCTCTTATAAATTGCTCTCTTGGAACTGGTTAGTTATTGGTAACATGGATATAACCCTTTGTAGCTTTATGGATTGATTTGTGTCTCCCTTGAGTTGTCTAAATTCAAGGTGATTGGTCTTGTTTGTTTGTAAGGGTTGAGTACCCCTTGTACTTATTTGTTAATGAATTCCTTCCTTATTAAAAAAAATAGATACAAAAATGAGGGGGATATGCCAAAGCCTCAAGATCTAAAAACCCTAAAGTTAGGTAGCCCAATATAGATTCTATTGAAATCCTTAGAAATATTATCATTCCCCAAGAATGAGTCCTAGATGTTAAACCTAAGTAAGCAAGTGTCTCTCCACAATTGTTACCTTATCTATAAATGTGATAACCAAAAAATTCCTTGACCTAAGGCCAAGAATACAATTTTTCCATCTATTTCTTAATTTCCAAGGGACAAGGGAATAGTTAGTGCACGCTTTAAGCACAAGCATGGAATCAGACTCCAACCGAAAATTCTGCCAAGAACAAGAGATGACATGTTCCATAGTCATGATAAACCCCATGATCTCTACAAAGAGAGCGTTACCAGGACCCAAAAAAATGAAAAAATTCCAATGTGGTTGGCCTTGTGGTCTCTAAATATTCCCTGACAAGCAGCCAAATCGGGGTTGCCAACCAAGGCACCATTAATGTTGCATTTAAACTAGTTAACTAAGGGAGGGGTCCATAAAATTTCCTTGACCAGAAGCTGAGAAACAATAGTAATATGAATCCTAAAGGCTTTAAGGAGCAAAAAACATCTAAAGAAATGTTAGGAGAAGCCTTGATCATTGAACCTGAGAGGGTAACCTGAGAGAAAACCGCAACAGTGCTTAAAGACCAATTGGCAATCTCATCATTAAATCTGGAATTATTTATAGCCTTCAAGAATCCATTAATAGAATTGGCAACATCAAACCTTAGCAATATTTTGGATATTCTAGAAGTTGTGTCAACAATCTTTCAACAATATTCCAAATAATTAATCACCAATTGAGAATTAATCAACAATCTTTCAACAATATTCCAAATAATTAATCACCAAATATGAAATCAACAAATTGCAAGAAGAATGGGATCAAAAAGCCTCCTGAATAAGATGCCCCAATTGAGTTAAACATGGTGACTTGGAACTGAAGAAATCATCATGATCTGAATTTTAAACTTCACTAACCCTCAATTACAAGAGAATTTACCACGCGTTTTGGACCTAAACATGATCAATCAAGTCTACAAAAGTTAAACAACTCATAAAACGCATGATTTGGTTGAGTTTTGATGGTTTTGCAAGTCACACTTTTCTCACATCATGAGCAAATTCATTTTTCACGAATTGAGCATCAGTTGGCACGTATGAGATCACCAATCACTTCCCTATAAATAAAGCAACATATTTACTTCATTTCCAAGCTTTAGAGTGCCAAAGAACCTCTGTTTCACTCTCAAACTTTTCCAGAAAATTGAGCTATCATGTTTTAATTTCTAGCTTGTTTTAATCCAATTTCTTGATTCTATTAGCACCTTCGGTCTCCTTTGAAGCTTTTGCAATAATTCCCAAGCTCTGAGACCTTATGAAATGCCCTGACCAGATCAAGCTTCTTCAACCTCTGATCATCATTTGGATAAGGTAGTTTTGAGCATCATTTGAACTCAAACAAGTTACCACAATGTAGTCCTTCATTCTCTGATGCTTTCCCCTAACTTATCTGGTGTTTATTGATCGTGTTCATCATTTAATTTTAGTTTTCATGACTTGCTTGTTTCTGAAACTTCTCTGAAATTCTCCATGCTCAATTTAGATAAATGAATTTTGAGCATGAGGTTGAATTCGTGATGAGGAGACGATCACATTGGTGGTAGTCTCATGTTCTTACTTTGTCAAACGATAAAGCTCTGATGAGGGATCACCGGAGAAGATGACCGGATTTGTTTCAGACCATCTGAGTTGGCTATCCATGTTGGCATTTTGAAATGTTTTAATTATTCCATTTTGAATGTGATTCTGTGATTTATTCTGGCTATTTTCCACCATGCGCCATAGCCTGATAGTTGTTGGATCTTCCACGTCAATTAATGAGGCCAGATCCAACGCTTCTCTTTTTTTTTCTAATTTTTATTTCTTTTTCTTTTTTTTTATTTTAAATTGCATTTTCTTTAAAAATTCATAGAAAATTCATTTTTATCCAAAAAATCCCAAAATAATTTCTAAAATTTTATTTTGTTTTCCTTCATCTAATTTTTATTTTTCCATATCTTATTTTCTTGATTTTCTATTTTTCTTGGATTTCATCTTTTTTCCTTTGTTTTAATTCGTTTAAAAATACTTTTCTGCATTTAAAAATTCTGAAAAATTTATTTTATACTTCTTATTTTATCTTCAGCCTTCCATAATTTTCATGGCCATTTATTTGGTGTTTCGAAGGGATTTATGAATTTTCTATTTTATTTCCCTTTTAAAATTCATTTTAAAAATATTTTTGATGCATTTTATTTTATTTTCTTGCATTTTATGCTTGTTTGACCTTTGTTGACTTTTGTTGGCATTGGAATTTGGCTATTTTTAACATAGATCTCATCAAACTCAATGGATCTTGGGTGTTGATGGGGTAAAAACCCTAATCCACCAAGATGGATGATTGATTTTGATGATGACTTGATCAATCATGTGATCCAATTTGGGTTTGGTTTCTCTTGTCTTCTTCTTCTTCTTTATCTCTTTCTCTTCCTTTTTTCTCTTGATCAATTTGATGGTTTGTGTTCATCTTGTTCATGATATGTGGATTGGTACTTGATGAACTTTCATAATTTCAAATCTACCTATTAATTGATCATGGATCATTTAAGGTACTTTGGATTGACGCATAAGTTTTTCTTAAGTATCATGAAGTATTAATTGATGTAATGAACCACTCTCCTAGCCTTTGTGCTTGATCCATCATCTTTTCTTTTTTCATGTGGCATAGCTTTAGGAGAATGATTTACATATCATTTATCTAGCATGTATTAACAAAAATATTGTTATTGACCGACCTCAGATAGTTATGACTTCTATAGAAGTCCAATTATGATTGCTTAACATAGCGCTAAATTTGTCCCGAATCGGAAAGTAATTCATTTTCATAAGTGAGATTGTAAGTCTCCTACTCCCTATGGTATTGTGTGGAAAATATTGTAGGTGAATAGTTGAGTGTTCTCCCAAAAATGATAAATTGTCTTTCTATTTTTTATTATTAACACAACTTACTAACATATTATTGAATTAACTTCACTCTAATATCATTTATCTTTTGTCATTCATTTCTTGCTATTTACTTTATGCTTTTATTTTAGCGTCTCATATAATGTTATTTATGCTTATGCTATTTTCTCTTTGTCCACTTGGACGTTTGTTTATGTTTATGCTCTTTTTTTCTTTTGTCCATTTGGACTTCTTTTTCTTTTAAAGACATTAATAAAGAAAAAAAACCCTAAAAGATTGGTTCTCTTAATTCTTGGACTTGAGGTTACTATCATTGGTATTGTTATGGAGTTATGGACTTAAAACTAGGATCTTGACCCTTGCCTTGGGATGTTTGTGATTTGAGACCTTGGGATTCATATGGTACCTTTGAATTTGGGCTTATTTTGAAGACTTGGCTTGGTTACTTTGGTTTCATCTGACACATGGATTATTCTTTGCTTATTTGGTTTGCTTAAGGCTTAATCCAAAGGAGAGAATTCTTGCGTGACTCATGTCATAAAGTTTGTTATCTCTTGGTTAGATCTTTCCTCTCTAGCTTTTACTTTATGTTCTAGGATAGTCTCTTCATCTCCTCCCCTTCTTTAATTTTCAAAATCTTCTTCTTTTTTTCAAAAACCTTCTTATTTTTCAAACATGAACCACTTTCTCAATAAAAACCTTGACTTTTGTCTAGTGATTTTAAAAATCTTTTCTTAATAAATGCTAATACATTTTAAGCATATTCAAACCAATTTCAAAAGACTTAAAAAATACATAACTCATTCAAACTATTTTGTGTCCTTTGTGCACTTTTTCTTTTAAAACTTTTGCTCAAAGTTTAACGTGAGTCATTTTCGTAGCTGAGATGTAATTCTCCTATCCCCATAGTATTGATGATAATTTTTTTCCACCTAAGAGAGTTAATGGCATACTTGTTGATCTTTATCCAAGTTGGAGCCCTTCTTTATGGTGATGCAAAGTTTTCATACTTGTGGGTGGCTAGTTGAGTTTTCACCTTAAAATGACAAAATGTCTTTTCATTAAAAATGAATCAAAACAAACATCTTTGTTATTTTTACCACGAACTACGAGGTTTTGATCCTCCATTTCACTTTGTGGGTACTTAGGCACGAGGTTCTGGATGTCTTGGCAAACACAAAAATTATAAAAAAACATTTCTCTCCTCATCTCCCCAATCTTTTGCAAACAACACCATTTTAAAGCCAAAATACACTGATTTTCAAAGAGGTTTCTATAGAGTACTATAAATGTTTTTTCCAGAAACTTTTCATCTTCGATTCTCTCTTACTTCTCATCCATTTTGATTGATTGTTGGTTTGCTGAAGTCCTACCAATGTAGGCAATACGATCGAGTTGCTTTGAGGTCAAGTCGAAGCAACTCAGATCATGAACCTCAAATTTCAAATCCATGTATCTTTCAATATACTTGGAATTGGAAGAAATGGAGGTCAGATTCGTGCTCTTGAGCATTTTTCCTTCAAAAACATGTACCCATTTTCCGTTTTTCATTTGGTGGAGGGTGGACCAGTCCAGTGAGGTCCACCAGAGAAGATGACCGGAGCTAGGACTCTGGTGGTGCGTTGGCAAGGTCCAAGCCATCTGATCATGAATTCACGTTTTAATCGCAGCCTTCCATTTTGATTACCACGTATGTTACGTGTTTGACTCAAGTGTTTGGTGCACTCTAGCACGTGGCCATCAGATCTAGCACCTCAATTAATGAGAGAGATCTTATGGCCCTTGTTTTTTTGAAAAAAAAATTATTTTCTAATTTTTCATTTAATCCCTTTATTTTGTTTAACTCATATTAATTTCATTTTTAATCCAAAAAATATGGGACTTTCACCAAAATATTTAAATATTTTTCTCTTCCATATTCTGAATTAAAATTATTTTTGGGATTAATTTTGATATTTTTCATGAATTAAATGTTTTTGTGCATATTTTTAATTGTTTAAAAATACTTCTGACTTTTCAAAAATGGTGAAATTTTTTGTCTAAGGTCCTTTGACCTTGTTTGACCTAGGATAAATCCCTTGGACATTTATTTGGTGTTTTGAAGGGATTTTAGGTTTTGACCAAATTAAAATGTATTTTAATTCATTTTTAAATTGTTTTTTAATTGATTAAATGCTTGAAAATATTGTTGAGCCATTTTTAGGGTCTTGTGATGTTTGACTTTCTGTTTGGGCCTTGGTCAAAGTCGATTTGACTTTTGTTGGATCTAAACTATTGGATTTAGGGGATTGATGAAATGTACATTTCATCTCCCAAAATGAATGGATGATTTTGATTTGATGAAAGTCCTTCCATGATCAATTTATGTTTCTATCTTCCCCTCCCTCTTCATCTTCATCCATATTCTTCCCAATTCTATCATTTGATCAATGAAATCTCTAATGTCCAAAGGCTAATTGATTCATCAATGACCTTGTGTCAAAAGAATAAATATAAGTATGACTGAGATAGGTCACTCCCTCTTGACTTTTCTTTTAGTGTATGGTATGTTTTAGGAGTTTGGTTTTTCATACCAAATCTCTAACATGCATTAACACCTATATTTTTATTACTCGACCTCAGATAGTTGTGACTTCTACATAAGTCCAATTATGATTGCTTAACATAGAGCTAAATTTGACCCTCGAGGCATAACATTCTAGTAAGTGAGATTGTAAGTCTCCCATTCTTCATGGTATTGTATGGAGACTTGACCTTTTTTCCTTTCATGGGAGCTAGTGGCATACTTGTTGAATTATCCAAGTTGGAGCCCTTCTCATGGAAGATGTCTTGGTTTAAGGATTCATACTTGTGAATGAATGGTTGAGTGTTCTCCAAAGAATGACTTAATCGATTAAAATCACCATTAACACTTGACTAACTTTTGACTAACACTTGACTAACTCTTGTTAATATTGATTTACTTTCAAGTCATTTACTATTATGCAATTTAAATTTCAGTCATTTATCATTCATTTCCATTTATATTTCATATAACTTGTTTATGATTATGTCATTTTCACTTTGCTCATTTGAGCCATATCTTGTGATTGTATATATATTATTTGTGTGTTTTGGTTTTGTTTATGGTCTTAGGACCTTAACATACCTAATAACAAGAAAAACCCTAAAAAACATCTGGTGGACTATTGAAGTTGATCTGAACTTTTGGACTCAGGATTATGAAATATTCCATGTGCTAAAAGGACTTGGCCAATGCCAACATCTTGAGACTGACCTATTTTTGAATTGTGCCTTCATCTGATACAAGCCTTGGGAATTTCTTGGGTTCATCTGCTACTCTGTCTTTGTGCTTAATTATTATTTTGATCTTGTGTCTGATGCTTTGTTCTGAGTTGATCAAGGAATGTTTCATCTGATACATTGAAAGACAATGAAGATTGCTAGCTATTGGAGTTGCTTGCTTGAATGTGGCTATCTTTATTTGATTCCTCGATCTTCATGATGTCTGGATATTACTCATTTCTTATTGATCATTGCTTGATTAAAGTTCAAAGAAAAATGGGTTTCTATATGACACTCTTGTCTGTTAGATTGCATCCCATTGATCAGATCTTTTCAACTCTTAACTTTTAAATTTGTGCTTAGGATAGCCTCTTCATCTCCTCCCACTTCTTAAATTTCAAAATCTCTACCCCTTGTCAAAAACTTTCTTTGCTTGTGATTTCAAACTTAGACATTGTTTTGATGATTAGAAACTTTGGTCTTATGCCATTGAATCTTTGAACTTCTTTTCTTAAATCAAACTTGTAAATAAACTTAACCATATTGACTTAAATTTCAAAAGACAAAAAGAACTAATAACCCCATTCAAACTGTTGGCCTCATTGTGCCTTCCCTTATTAACGTTTGTTAAAAGTAATGCACTAACTCATTTGGAATTTTTAGCACGGACTACGAGGTTTTGATCCCTCATTTTTATGTTGGTATGTAGGCACAAGACCGAAGGTCTTGTCAAACACAAAAATATAATCAATGAATTCTTTTATCATCCCCACACTCTATTTTTCTCAAACATCATTTTTACCAAACACATATGCACACATAAAAAAGGGCTCCCTAGGAGTACCTAGGACACTTTGGGTGCTAACACCTTCCTTCCGTGTAACCAACCCCCTTACCTCTAATCTCTGGCATTTTATTAGTTTTGATTTGAAAACTTCTTATCTTTGGGTTTTGTTCGTACTTTTCCTCTTTCCTTTAGAAACAATAAAAGCGCGATGGCGACTCTAGTTTTAATGACGTTAAGCTTATCCATAACTTGATGGTCATGAATTTACTGCTACAACAATCCCTCTAAGGAACTTCATCCCCCAACAACGGCCTCCAAATATATGAAGGAAGCAACTCCCCGTGCATTTTACTATCATCATATGAAGGCCAAAAGATCGCATCTTTATGAATATTTGATTCAAGACCTAATCCTGGACCGGTCTTCCGAATGATGTCAAGAGCTTTAGCCACCTCCTCTGATTCCCCTATGGTGGTCCCATCATCAAGGTACCAGACATGAAGAAGAAGCTTACAATTGTCACTGATATGATGAATAAGTGGGTGTAATACAAGGGCAAAAAGGAGCATCCCTAACGGGTCACTCTGTTGCACTCTAGTGGATGACATAATATGTCCATCCCCAAAGTATAACATTGCTTCCTGACCATAGAGAAACTTAACCAACAAGGAAATAGATGGGCATTTCGCCCTCACCTCTTGTAGAATGGATGATCGATCTACCAGGTTAAAAGCATTCATGAAATATACCATGAGCATAGTCAAAGAGCCATCTCCATGTCACTTACTCAACACCCTATTGGCACTGTGCAAAATCGCCTCAACACCACCCGATATCACAACCCCAAACTTGAAGTCATTGAGATATCATGCCATATCCTTACTAACCACTTTCATTGAAACCTTGGATACCAACTGTCTCCAAATAAAACCCACGATAATTGGTTGTATCCCACCATCAGGCTTCAATAACGACGTCAAAGGTGTTGAAGCAACAAACTCTGTGAAACTCATCGGGCATCTCCCTTCAAACCATAGGTTAACAAATAGAGTGCTTACATATAATAGATATCTAGACACACAAAAAACCTTCTCCATGCATTGTGTCCAATAAATTTTGAGCACGTAAGTCATCTCTACCACATGAAGTCTCTTTGGGGAATAACTTAATGCACTTGAAGACATTATCAACTTCAACCACCATAGCTTTAGAGAAAAATGTGGTCGACATGGAGGGAGGTGGTTTGTATGGGTGTTTAGCCTTTAAAGCCTTCATAGTATGTGCATTATAGGGAGCTACTGATAGTATGTGCACTGTAGGGAGGTGGTTTGTACCTATTATTATTTAATTTTTTTGGTGTTAAATGACAAAAGCCAAAATTTTCAAAAACTGATTCCAAAAAGGGTTGAATCATGGACCTTGTATTTACAACAAAGATACCTCTCCACTAAGCCACTTGTGTTTCTTATTTCAATTTGCAACGCATATGTATATATTACATGATGCGAAGGACTAAATTTAAAAAAAATGAATTGATTTTGTAATTTGAACTTCTTGTTCTTCCTCTCCTCTAATCTCTATTCCTGCATATCAAAGTGGCATGAAGCTATTAAAAAAACATTGTGAGATGATATTTTGTAAACATCTGCCAGCAAATAATGTAGTACTACTTTATAGAAGACATGTATGATTCTGACTCAAGTTTCTTGCCACTAATAGAAAAAGGTAAGGTAATATTCAAACTTAGTGGGTAGTCCACTGAGAAAAATGTAAAAAACCATATACTATGAAACTTCATATCATGTGATTCTATGTGCGGTTTTTTTACCGAGATAACCTACTTTTTCGAAAAAAATCCCAAAATACCCCACTTTTCAGGAAAATTCCCAAAATACCCCACTTTTAAGAGGAGGCACCAATTGGATTGGCGAACCCTCTTAAAAATTGCAAGGAGGCACCAATTGGATTGGCTAGGGCACCTGCCCTAGCCAATCCAATTGGCGCCTATGTGTAATTTTTAAGAGGGGGCGCCAATCCAATTGGCGCATCCCTTAAAAATGCCTCAAATGGAAAATCCTCCAACATTAAAGTTGTAGATCTTTTCAAGAAAATGAATTTGGATATAAATTTTGCATCATTTGGATTTTTTATGAGAAAGTTATGGGCAGTTGAAGTTGGACTTTTGAGTTTTTCAACTATTATCTGACCTATAATGTTTTGTAGTATTGCATGTGTTTCTTTTAGGAATATGAATTTTCGTCCAACATAACATTTGAAATAGACTTCTTAAATTTTCCAATGCACTTGGTCCCACTTCAAAATAATTAAAAATGAGTGAGTTAGGTCTTTGCGAACTTGACCTAAAATTAGGGTTTATGTCAAAACATGAGTATGTGAATTTTGCCAAAAGGGACCAACTTCAAGCCCTTCTGTTTGAATGATAAAATCCTCAAATGACAAAATCTTCAACATAAAAGTTATAGATCTTTTCAAGATAATGAATTTGGACTAAAGTTTTGCATCATTTGCAATTTTTATGAGAAAGGTATGGGCACCTGAACTTGGACTCTTTGACATTTTAACTGTGATCTGACCTATAATGTTTTGTATTATTGCATGTGTTTGTGTTAGAGTTATGAATTTTTGTCCAACATAACAAGTGAAGTAGACATCTTAAATTTTCCAATGCACTTGGTCCCACCTCAAAATAATTAAAAATGAGTGAGTTAGGTCCTTGCGAACTTGACCCAAAATTAGGGTTTCTGTCAAAACAAGTGTATGTGAATTTTGCCAAAAGGGACCAAATTCAAGCCCTTCTGTTTGAATGATAAAAGCCTCAAATGACAAAACCTTTAACATAAAAGTTTTAGATCTTTTCAAGATAATAAATTTGGACAAATATTTTGCATCATTTTCATTTTTTATGAGAAAGGTATGGGCACCTGAACTTGGACTCTTTGACATTTCAATTGTTATCTGACCTATAATGTTTTGTATTATCATATGTGTTTAATTTAGAATTATGAAATTTTGTCCAAAATAACAATTTAAGTAGGCATCTCAATGGAGTTTCAGTCAAAACATGTGTATGTGAATTTTGCCAAAATGGAGTTTAGACAAAGAAACCTAATGTTTGGAGTTTACACAAAGATAAATTTGATATAATACGAATTGATATTAATAAAATTTGGATTTTACACAAAGAATCCTAATGGTGATGACCGGGATCACCTAACCGACCTCCGGTCCCACATCCCCTAGCTACCCTAACCCTTGGCCCTAACCCACGTTGACGATTCTGCACCGGTGTTTGTTCATCTGATTGTCCAGGAGCGTCATTACCTCCTACAGGAGAAGATCCGTTGAGGTATTCAGCCAACTCAGCATAGTCTTCAGTATTCAATGATGGTGTACCGGCGTAGCTGAGCTCATGACCCATTCCAGAGAAGTTGGGGTGTGGTTGACTCATGGATGGGCGACCAGGACGGTTGAAGGGAGACATGGGTGTGAATGATGGATCTAGGAACGGTTGGAAAGGTTGTTGGGGTGTTTGGAAGAGATATGGTTGTGGGATGTTTTGGTATTGTGATGTTTGGGGTTCTTGGCTACGGTAGGAGGAGGGGCGGTTAGTGTTTTGTCTAAGGCGACTTTGGTAGGGTGATGGTGTGGGTGCGAAGCGATGTTCGGTCTGAGGTTGATGGTCCATTTGTTGGTGGTGGTATGGGGGATGTTCTTGGTATTGGGGTTGGGTGAATGGCATGTTTTGGTTGTATGTTTGTGTGTTTGTGGAATGGAAAGTTTGACGGATAGGTGGTTGTGAGTAACCGGGCTGAGAATGTTGTTGGGGGTTAGATGTTGATCCTTCTTGTGTGTAACTTGTCTGGCGTGGGTCGTAGAGGTACATATCATCAGCGATGAATTGAAATCCAACTGATCTGTACCAAGCCATATAAGTACGACTTGGTTTTACCTCATTTGGCATGACTGCGTCAGTTAAGACATGGTCATGACGGTGCTTCCACTTGCGACACTCTGATCTTGCGAAGGTTTGCCAAGGGTTGTAGTTCCATTGGTCGTTCACTTTACGCATATGTCATTCTCCTAGGCTAGCTGGGGGTCTGGGATATTCTGGACCATACCAAACTGCAGCTTCACACGATCGGTGTTGTGCATCTCCACTGTTGTGAACCGTATTATCGGTGTGCATGCTGTCCATACGCCTGCGTCTTCAGGGTTGACCTGATGCTCATGATCCATATTAAGGTATGGACGCCAAATGAACTGAAATGTTAAAGACGATAGGATTTAAATGAATGTAGAAAAAGTGAACATAATATGACGAATTAATGAAGTTATTTTGCTTACGTCTGTCGGTCGAAGGTGATCCAACAGGTTGCGATACTGAGTAATACAGTGTCTCGGACATCTGCTGTAATTCATACCACGTGCCGACCATCTACACCAAAAAGTTAAAATAAATTAGTTATGGGTACTAAACTGTAAGGAAGTAAGTAAAGATATAGCAATTTAAACAACTTACTTTTTTGCATATGGAAAAGTGAAGGGGTTGTTATTGACCGGTGCTAGAGACGGTAGTCTTGACCATCCCCATGCTTGTAGCAAAACAGCACATCCAGAAAATGTAGATGTGTCTTTGTGGGAGTTTTTGCACAACGAACTATAGAGATAGGCTAGACATGCGGATCCTCAACTGTAACTACCTATTCTATCTATATGTCTAAGTAAAGGTAAGTACATAATATGCATGCTAGAACCACTACCTTCGGGAAATAAAAAGGATCCTAGTAACAACATAACGTAACATCTAGTTTTGATTATTCGAGCATCTTCGGTAGAATGCTCATCTAAATATAAACTATTATAATATGACTTTAGGCGTGAGAGTAGTATACCTTGACCTCTAGCATTATCATCTAACGAATCAGTGTCTAAAAGCTCCATGCAAATTGAATTTGCATAGTTGGTCTTACCATTAACAACTTTGCCTTCAATTCGTAGTCCTAAAAGCATGTAGACGTCTTCTAACGTCACGGTACACTCACCGGTTAGAAACCAAAATGTGTGTGTCTCTGGCCTCCATCTTTCGCATAAGGCTAGAATGAACTTGTTATCTATAGACCAAGACATAATCTTGCTAATGTGACCAAAACCGGCGAGTTCAACATAAGGTTGAATCATCAGATCCATTGGGACAAATTCGTGGACTCGAGTTCGAAACCTTGATACATCCTATAATAGAAATAATATAACACTTGACTAAGTTGGTATTTCAAAATAAAATGGGGTTGGTGGAGATGAAACATAAAAAATTAGTATAAGAAAAAACTTATGTATGTTGCGATGTTTGCAACTGTTCCTCTGTGTGCTTCGCCCATTGTGAGTAAAGACATATTGTTGGGGAGTTGGTGTAGATGAAATTGGAAGATTTTGTTGAAGATGAAATTGTAAAAGAAGTAATGTAGATGAAGTAGTGAGAATGTTGGTGTGGAAGAATTGTTGAAGAAGTGGATGAATTTATAGGCAAATGGAGGAGAGCATAAAAAATTGTGTTTGCATGGTGTCTCCACCTCATTTGGCGACCATGTACAATAATAAAGAAGGGGCGCCATTCAAATTGGCGACACCATAGGGTACATGCATACAAGGCTAGTTTTGAATGCTTGGTTTCGAGGACTGACTCCATGGGGGCGCCATTCAAATTGGCGACCATGTACAAGCCTTAAGTGTAGGCGCCAAACCAATTGGCGCCACCATCTGCATGTCTGACACGTGGCATTGTTGTCTCCTGCATGTTGAACAACTCACTTATGGATGGCTTGCATGATTGACACATCATCTCTGACCATCTTAGGTGTCTGACACGTGTCTGTCTTGTCTCCTGCATGCTGATGACTAGCTTCTTGATAGCTTGCATGGTTGACACATCATGTTTGACCATCTTAGGTGTCCGACACGTGGTTGTCTTGTCTCCTGCATGCTGATGACTAACTTCTTGATAGCTTTCCTGGTTGACACATCAACTCACACTGTCTTGCAGGATTGACACATCATCTCAGACACGTGGCTCTCTAGTATCCTGCATGCTGAAGACTCACTTCTTGATAGGTTGCCTGTCTGACACATCAACTCACACTGTCTTTCCTGACTGACACATCATTTCAGAACTGTCTTACATGTCCAACACATGGCTATCTTGTCTCCTGCATACTGAAGAGTCACTTCTTGATAGCTTGCCTGGTTGACACATCAACTCACACTGTCTTGCAGGATTGACACATCATCTCAGTCACGTGGCTCTCTAGTATCCTTCATGTTGAAGACTCACTTCTCTCTTGACTAGCTAGCAGGCTTGACACATCAACTCAAACTGTATTGCATGACAGACACCTCATCTCAGAACTGACTTGCATACTTGACACATTATCTCAGAGTAGCTTCAATGTCCGACACATCATCTCAGAACTAGCTAGCATGTGAGACACTGATACCATCTATTTAAGTGTCTTACTATCAACATCCAAGACACTTCACTCACATTCATCTGCACTTGCAAAATAGTTTTCATCTCCAAAATGTCATCTTCATCATTATACAGTGTCAACGTTCACTGCAACGGTGAAACTTTTGAGTCTGAGCTTCATGGTTTTTGTTTTAGAAACACTTATACCATTAGAGTCACGATGAAGAGAAATGCAACCTTTTTGCATTTGAAAAAAAGAATACAATCCTTTATAGGATCAGGTATTGTGTCAAAGATGACATATCAAAATCCTATATTTTTTGAGAATGGTCAATGCAAGTTTTTCCCCCTTAAGATACGAGACGATGAAGATGTTGAAAACATGTTTCTTAGTCATGAACATTCAGGCATGGATTGTATCGAGTTGTACATTACTCTACAACCATGTATACCGTCTCAACAGTCTCAACTAACCGATCAGGATGCAACTGGTGAAGATGCTGCAGATGATGCACAATGGTCAGATAAACTCAACCCAGAAGCAGAAGTAGAAGTCGACGTTGTTGATGAAGAAGAAGAGGAGACTGAGATACAGGTTGATCACATCCTGAACAACGACGATGAAGATGAGGCTCAACCACCACCAATACCTCCTAGTCATGCCTACAATCCTCCTCAACATATAACAAATATGGATCTTCACGACGATGAAACGTCCGGCAGTGTCTTCTATAATCCGTATCCGAGACCAGTAGGCGAATTAAAGGTGGGAGACATGTTTCGTACCAAAGAAGAATGTGTCTTGGCAATCAAAAAATTCCACATGAACAACTTTGCTGACTTTACAGTGAAACGCACTGATTCTAGAAGGTATGTTATCGAATGTCGTAACATGCTTTGTAAGTTTCGTTTGGCTGCATCTTACAAGAAGAAAAATGACTCTTGGGAGATCGCTTCAATAGACCCACCACACAGTTGCGTTGCAACTAACGTTGAACAAGATCACCGTAAACTGAGCACAACTTTGATATGTCAAGACATTCTGCCATTGGTAAATAAAGACCCATCAGTGAAGGTGAGTATAATTATATCCCATATCCGAACAACATATAATTATACTCCATCTTACAAGAAAGCATGGATTGCAAGGACAAAGGCTGTTGAACAGGTTTTCGGCAACTGGGAGGATTCATTCAAGGAATTACCACGGTTTTTATGGGCACTAAAAACTTATGTCCCAGGAACTGTGGCAATTCTGGAGACAGTGCCAGCAATGATGCCAGACGGAACCTGTGCTACAGGTAATAGAATATTTCACCGTCTCTTTTGGGCATTTGACCCGTGCATCAAAGGTTTCGCTTTCTGCAAACCTCTCCTGCAAATTGATGGCACCTGGTTATACGGAAAATACAAGGGTACTTTGCTCATGGCAGTTGCACAAGACGGTAACAACAATGTATTTCCCATTGCCTTTGCTCTTGTTGAAGGTGAAACGGCTGGTGGATGGGGTTTCTTTCTTCGACATCTCAGAACGCATGTCGCTCCACAAGCCAATCTATGTTTGATTTCAGATAGACATGCTGCCATTGAAAGTGCCTACAACAACCATGACAATGGATGGCATGATCCTCCTTCTACACATGTCTACTGTATCAGACACATTTCACAAAACTTCATGCGTGCTATAAAAGATAAGAATCTTCGCAAGAAGGTGGTGAATGCTGGGTATGCTTTAACTCAACCGTCATTTCAATATTATCGTGATGAGATTCGACTGTCTAATGAAGACGCGGGGAGATGGATAAATAACATCCTAGTAGAGCAGTGGACAAGAGCATTTGACGGTGGTTGTCGATGGGGCCACATGACAACAAACATTATGGAATGCATGAACGGGCTTTTCAAAGGGATTCGAAATCTGCCGATAACCGTCTTGGTAAGATCAACCTATTATAGGTTGGCTTCTATGTTCGCAACCAGAGGTGAAAGATGGAGTGCAGTGTTAATGTCCGGACAAGTATTCAGTGAGTGTTGCATGAAGGTCATGAAAGAGGAGAGCATCAAAGCTACGACACACGCTGTAACAGTGTTTGACCGTCATAGACAAAATTTCAGCGTCCAGGAAACAATGGGCAACAACGAGGAGAGACCAAATTTAGCCTACGATGTTAGACTACACAGAAGTTGGTGCGATTGTGGAAAATTTCAGTCCTTCCGCATACCTTGCTCCCATGTCATTGCAGCATGCGCTTATACTCGTCAAGACGCTTACACCCATTTATCTGATGTGTACAAGGCCAGCACCATCATGAATGTATATAATCAAAGCTTTTCAGTACTACCAATGGAGGATTACTGGCCTCCATATGAAGGAGATATTGTTTGGCACAATGAAGAGATGCGTAGAAAGAAGAAAGGAAGGCCAAACAGCACACGTATCAGAACAGAGATGGATTCCACAGATAAAATCATAAGATTATGTAGTATCTGTCGTCAACCAGGACACAACAAAAACAACTGTCCCAATCAAGGAGCATCATCTAGATCTTAAGATTTTTGTAACATTTTATCTAGATCTTAAGCTTTTTGTAACATTTTATCTAGATCTTAAGCTTTTTGTAACATTGTATTTCTGTAACAATCAATCGTTATATATCATTAAGTTCTTGTTACAACGAGTTTCATAACCAACATCAGTACAAAACATCTGAAAACATAAATAATTCTAACTGATTACAACAATCAAATTAATGTCGTCTCGACCGAACATCATTTCCCTAGCATCCTTATCAGTCTTCATTCGCACCCAACCAAAGATATTATCAAGTCTCTCAATACTTCTGATTTTTTCCCCTTCTGGTATTTTCCCGTCTAACCATCGAACCAGCTCCCTCTTCAGTTGATCTAACGTGGTGATGTTCCAAAACAGCATCACGAATTGAGGTTTGTCTCTCGCATAAATCACCTTACCGTATCGGCGACGAACAGCAAACATGATAGCCAAATGATTATATGAGTTGTGGAACAATAGTTCACACAACGCATCTATTTATAAGACAAAAAAGGCATTTTATGAGGGACTCGCCAATTTAGTTGGCGCCTCCTTTTAAAACCTACACAAAGGCGCCAATTGGATTGGCTAAGGCATCTGCCCTAGCCAATCCAATTGGCGCCTCCATTCAAGTTTTAACAACAGTCGCCATATGAACAACTTTCATGTTCATCAAAAATCCATTTGAAACTTGGAAGCTCATCATTCATTTCAAAACATTATAGGTCATTTTGACAGAAACCCTAATTTTGGGTCAACTTCGCAGGGACCTAACTCACTCATTTTTAATTATTTTGAGGTGGGACCAAGTGCATTGGAAAATTTAAGATGTCTACTTCAGTTGTTATATTGGACAAAATTTCATAACTCTAAAAGAAACACATGAAATAATGCAAGACATTATAGGTCAGATTACAGTTGAAAAACTCAGAAGTCCAACTTCAACTGCCCATAACTTTCTCATAAAAAATTCAAATGATGCAAAATTTATATCCAAATTCATTGTCTTGAAAAGATCTACAACTTTCATGTTGGAGGTTTTTTCATTTGAGGCGTTTTTAAGAAAGTCGCCAATTGGATTGGCGCCTCCTCTTAAAAATTACACATAGGCGTCAATTGGATTGGCTAGGGCAGGTGCCCTAGCCAATCCAATTGGCGCCTCCTTGCAATTTTTAAGAGGGGTCGCCAATCCAATTGGCGCCTCCTCCTAAAAGTGAGGTAGATTGGGAATTTTGCTGAAAAGTGGGGTATTTTGGGAATTTTTTCGAAAAAGTGGGTTTTCTCGGTAAAAAAACCTCTATGTGCTTATCGATTTTATTCTATAACATGACAAGAACAAAAGAAAAATATTATGGAATATGAAATGTTACTTGCTGAAGAAGAGACCCTTTTGTCACATAATTCTTCATGTGCTACTATTATTAGTGGTTGTCTTCCCATATGAAATCTACAGTAATAAATAATGGGAAAAATTATTAATGACCTTGAAGAGAAAAAAAATTAAATACAAATTTAATTTTAAAAATAAAAAGTGTAATGAAAAAAGCATTATTTTCTCTCCTCTCTCTTTGATTATTTTTACTGTTGAGCTTTTTATGGTATCATTATTGATATTGCAGCAACTTAAAGGGTAAAGCCACCTTTTAGTCACATTCATTATTTCATTTTATAGAAACAATAATGTATTTTTCAGTAAGTTAATGATTCTCCAGATGAGTTCAGAATATGATGATTAAGATGATGATCACAAACACTACTATTCATAATTGTATGATTTGGAATAGCAATAATGATACTAGGCTTTCTAGTTCTTTCCACGGGTCTTTTTTGTGTGTGTACCTTTTGGTGTGAAGAAATATACAAAGAAGTAGATTTTTCCTATTAAATATTTGGTTGAATAATTTAAAACTAGAATTTCTTGGAATTAGTACTTCAGTTAAACTAAGTTTAAACATTTGTTAAGAAAATTATACTCTCTAAATTTCATGTTGTTGTGCGTTAGGTGCAAACTTTATTCAGTGCCTTACTATTTGCTGTTATTCATTGTCTATTTTTTCCTTCAGGATATATTTTGGTGTTGGTTCCATTTTGTTGCATTTTTCTTAATCAAACTGTATTCAATATTGATTGATATAGCATACTATTTTCTCTTATAATGTGATGCAATGCAGCTTTATCATATATGATTATGTTTGGATAACACAATCATATACAACTTTCTCTTATAACATGTATATAGCATTCTATATACAAAATTTCATTTCCAAACACAATTCACTTTTTTATTTTAGATAACTTGACAAATAGATTACAAGCAGTCAATTCACTAGACATATAGGGTTTTTATTTGATCTATCACTAGAAGAATTTGGATCAGAGGAGAGGAACAAGAAGAACTTCAAATTATAAAATTAATTCATTTTTGATTTAATCCTTCATATTATGTAATATATAATATATACATATACGTTATAAATATGAAATAAGAAACAAAAGTGATTTAGTGAAAAAACATCTTTATTGTAAATACAAGACCCATGATTTGATCCCTCTTGAAATCAAAATTAAAAACTCGTCAATTCCCAGGAATCAAAAGATTTAAATCAATATTAAATAAATAAATTATATATATATATAATATATATATATATATATATATATATATATATATATATATATATATATATATTATATATATCCAAATTAACTATTATCTTCACAATTTATAATTTGCATAATCAATTTAATATAAAAATATTAATTGATAAAAAACTGAGATAAAAACCATTTGTTATTTAAGTAAGAAAAAGTAATTTATTATTGGATCAAAATAAATAAATATTTTATGAATTAATTTTATAAAAAAAGGAGTAATTTAATATAATTAAAAAACATTTTAAATGAATTTATTATTATCTAATAAATTTATTATTGGACCTGTAAAAGAAAAACAACCCAAAGCAATCTTAATAATATACTAAAACATAACAGTAAAAGTAATAATTTGAGGAATTTCTTAAGACAAATATTATATACTAACTATATTTATTTTCATCTCAAAGTGGCACCCTGCATTTTGAGATCCATCTCAACATTTCCACTAAAGAATTTTATAATGTTTACGACAATTTGAACTAAGTTAATACTGTGCTTAAATTTATCTAGATTTGTTCACTTTTGACTTCAACTATGGGACAAGTGAAAAACTTGACCCTTGAAATCTTCAAACATATGCTGCATTATTTTTTAAATGATATTAATTGCCTATTATTCCAAACATTTATAGAAACAATACCATTAAAAAAAATCCCAAAAACCAACTAAATTTGGAGACATGTAGCTTCGTTTCCTCTGGTTTGGCCAGCTACTAGCATGTGATTGCTTCCTAACTAACCCTTAGATTAACAACTCTATTTAAAACATGGATTTAACACCTCTATCATTATTTATTTTTTCTCACTTGTCCCTTTCATAACTCCCCTCATCAATGCTATGGGGTCATTTTGGTTAGTGAATAATACAGTTTGTTTACTATTCCCTCTCTCTAATTTATTAATGTATATCAACGTATGAAAGTAAAATAAGACTAATTATAAAAATAAGAGCATATTAATGTTCATTCTAAATATTTTTAATTTTATTTTTAATTTTTAATTTTTTAAAAAAAATATTCTTTCTAAAAATTTTCATCCACAAATTTGATCCATTATATTAAAAATATCGTTAAAAATATCATTAATTAAATCGTTAAATAATAATTTATCGTTAAAATCATCGTTAATTATGTCACTAAATTATAAACATCATCGTTAAGTTGTAGGATGAATCAAAAATATAAATATTTTTTTTAAAAGAACTCATTCTTTAGAGAATATATTTTAAAAATCCAAATATAAAATTTAAAATATTTAAAACAATATATTTGACCCTAAAGGTAAAGAGAAAATTCACATTGATATGATGAGACAAAGTTGCAGATAAAATTGTAAGCAGCCAGAGTTTAAAATAAAATTGTCTAGTTGAAATTGACATGTACCGATTATTCTCATATCAAAATAAATTTCATCTTTGCAAATATACTTACTTATATGTTAACAAAATTCTAAATCGTCGAAGTTCATTGGTGTTGAATTGTAATTCTTTGTGTCGAAGGAGATTGCTTGATAGAAGCAAGGAAGTGTCAAATCAACAAGGCGTCGAAGTGTTGAAGAGTATATCCACAGTAATGTTAGACTTAACTTTATTTGTTTGTTTAGCTGAGTTAGTTAGGTTAGTTTTGGACCTTACTTGAGAAGCAAACAAGCACAAAATCTATAAATAGGGAGTAACCCATATTATGGTAAACACTTGAATTTTGCAGTTGCAAAAGAAATAAAGAATCACAGTTTGTGAGCAGAGAGAAATTCTTTAAAATCAATTCATCTTCCTCCCTCTCTCGATAAACCCTAACCCTTTTTCTTTCTCCAATTCAATTTTCTCTTATTTTTCATCATCATTGTGCAGCGATACAATCTTGCAACCAAGGTTTGTTGATTCACTTGAGTGAAGAGTGAAGAACAAGAGAGAATTCGATTGGTGCGATTGAATATTATTCATCAAGATTGACTCGGAATTACTCAAAATTTTAGGTTTAATTCCAACATCTGGTATCTAGAGCATTGGCTGAGCGATTTGTGGGAAGCAAAACACAATGGTGGTGAATCATCCCAACAGGCATTTTCCAGGGAGTCTCTCAATTCTGAAGAATCAGAATTATAAGAATTGGTGCAAGCAGATAAATGTTGTCTTTTGCTATCAAGATCTTTGGGATCTTGTGAAGGAGGGAGTGACACCGCTTGCAGCAAACACGACAAATGAAGAAAAGGATGCACACAAAGAATTGAAGAAGAAAGATTATAAAGCTCTCTTTATAATTCATCAATGTGCCGATTCTGACAATTTCGAAAAGGTTAGTGATGTTGAATCAGCGAAAGAAGCATGTCAAATTCTTGAAAAATCATTTGGATGTAGAGAAAAGGTGAAAGAGGTGAGATTACAAACTCATAGAAGAACGTATGAATTGCTTCATATGGAAGACATTGAAAGCGTGATTGATTTTTTCACTAGGGTTACAAAACTGGTGAATCAAATCAAGGTATGTGGAGAAGTGTTGACATCAAGATCAGTTGTTTCAAAGATCTTGAAGTCATTGGCTCCAAAGTTTGACCACGTGGTAGTAGCCATAGAAGAGTTGAAAGATTTTTCAAAATTGACAAAGTAAGAGCTTCAAGGGACGCTTGAATCTCATGAACAAAGAATGGCTGAAAGAGCTCCAGAAAAGTCAAAAAATGATATGGCTTTGCGGGAAAAATCAGCAAGAGAAAATAAAGGTAAAGGGAAATGGTTCGACAACAAAGGTAGATGAGGCTACAACAATTCAAATGGCCGAAATCAGCAAGAATGAGGCTGGTCGAATCAGAGAAGACCCTCACACCAAAGTAATCAAAGAGGCGACGTTGTAGGTAGAGGAAAAGGCCGTGGTCGAAAACTTGGCAAAAGTCACATTCAGTGTTTCAATTGTCAGAAGTATCATCACTACTCAAGTGGTTGTCCTAGAAAAAAAATCGGGAAACTGATGCAAAGTTTACAAAGCATGAAGAAGAAGAGATGTTGTTGATGGTCACAACAAGAGATGAAGCAAAATTCCAGGACCAATGGTACTTGGACTCAGGGTGATCATCACACATGACTGGTAGGAAAGATTGGTTTGTCAACATGAAATCCTCAATGAAGAACATGGTAAAATCTGCAAATGACAATACTCTAGCAATTGAAGGTATTGGTGATGTTCTGATTTTGAGGAAAGATGGTAAGAAGTCAGTAATTTCAAATGTACTCCACATACCAAGCATAAAAAGTAATTTGCTCAGCATAAGACGTTTGGTCGAAAAGAACTACAAAGTGTCGATCAAAGACAAGATGATGAGAGTTCTCAACTTAGGTGAAAGGTTAATCTTGAAGGCACTTATGTCTCAGAATAGAATCTTCAAGATTAAACTTAATGTGATTGAGCACGAGTGCCTTGCAATTGCAGCTATCAGGGATGAACGGATATGGTACTATAGACTTGGTCATCTCAATTTCAAAGACATCAAAGATATGAAGAGAAGAGATATGGTTTCATGGTTACCAGAAAACGAAATTCCAAATGAAGTGTGTGAAGAATGTGTGCAAGCGAAGCAGCATAAGAACAACTTCAGCAAGGATGCGAGAAGCAAGTCAAAGGAAATTCTTGAAATCATATACTCTGATGTGTGTGGTCCTATCCAGGTGGATTCGATTGGAGGTGATAAATACTTATCACATTCATAGATGGTTTCAGTAAAAAACTGTGGACTTACCTGATCAATAAGAAAAGTCAAGTGATCGAGGTATTTTCCTAGTTTAAATCTATGATCGAAAGACAAAGTGGTCGAAAGCTCAAGATTCTGAGGACTGATGGTAGTGGAGAATGCGTGTCGAAAGACTTCGATATATTCTGTGAGAAAGAAGGGATTGTGCATAAGGTGGTTCCACCCTACACTCCATAGGAGAATGGAACTGTAGAAAGGAAGAACATAACCATCATGAATATGGTGAGAAGTATATTGAAAGGAAATCATTTATCCAAAGAATTATGGGGAAAAGCTATGTCGACAATAACATATATTTTAAACAGATGTCGAACGAAGAAGCTAGAAGGAATTACACCAGAAGAATGTTGATATGGTGTCAAGTCTAGCTTAAGTCGTCTGAAGGTATTTGGATCTCTAGCAGATAAACATGTTCCAGACTAGTTAAGAAGAAAACTTGATGATAAATCGAGTCATATGATCCTAATAGGATATCATTCAACTGGAGGTTACAAGTTGTTCGACCTAGTGAGCAAGCAAGTAGTGATAAGCAGGGACGTGATCATAAATAAGCTCAAGGAATGGGATTGGATTGAAAATATAAAGAAGGATTCAGTGAGAATATTATGTGAAGAATCAACAAGGGAAGTCAAAAAAGAAGTTTGATAGGAAGAAGTCAGAGGTCAAGCAAGCACAAGCATGCCTCAAAGAACAAGACATGTGCCTGCAAGGTTGCAAGAATGTGTGATTACATTAGATGATATGGTATATGATGAAGGTGATCTGGTACACTATGCTTTCTATGCAAATGTTGAACTAGACAATGTAGTTGAGGCATTGAAGGATTTGAAGTGGGTGAAAGCAATGAATGAGGAACTGCATTCCATCGAAGACAACAACACCTAGTCACTTGTCGAATTTCCTCAAGGCAAGAAGGAAATTAATAAGAAGTGGGTATACGAGGTGAAGTTGAATACTAAAGGTGAAGTAACTCTAAACAAGGCAATACTTGTGGCGAAAGGATTTCTTCAGAAGGAAGGAATCAACTTCGATGAAGTTTTTGCACCTATTGTTAGGATCGAAACAATCAGGCTGATTGTTGGTCTAGCAAACATGAACAACTGGCACACATGTCAGATGGATGTGAAATGTGCATTCTTGAATGTCCCCTTAGATGAAGAAGTGTGTCTTGCACAACCAGCTGGGTTTGTGAAACAAGGAAAAGAAAGAAATGTATACAGGCTGCATAAATCCATGTATGGACTTAAGCAAGCTCCAAGAGCTTGGAATCGGAAGATAGACAGTTTCCTAAGGGAAAAGAAATTAGTGAACTGCATAACTGAGCATGGAGTATACATAAGAAGAAGCAATAGTAAATTTCTTATACTATGTTGTCGCATCCGCGAAAAACAACCGGCGGGAAAAAGACTAAACAAACAGAGCCGCCACCGTGCGTTATTTATCCCAAAAGAGGGAAAGGAAACGCTCGAAGTAAACCTGGAAAAGACATGGTCTCGCGACCAGAGAGAGATGGGATCGGGAGTCGGTTATGCGAAGGGAAGGTATTAGCACCCCTACGCATCCGTCGTACTCGACGGGATCCACGCTCAAGAGAATAGGAGAAAGGTTGCTAAACACTGCTCAAAAGAATGCACACACACTGGAATAAAACACAAATGGAAGAAAAGGGGAACGGGCTCGCTAGGATATCGCATCCTATGCCTACGTATCTCATCTGGAATGAGAATCAGAGCTGTCGTAGTTCGGCTAACACACGCCAAACAAAACCCACACTAGAAACCGACTGCCAATCGCTGGACTTACGTCAGACTCCACACAAACAGGCAAATCTGGAAACCGAATGCCAATCGTTGGACTTACATCAGACTCCGAACCAACAAACACACACTGGAAACCAACTGCCAATCGCTGGACTTATGTCAGACTCCAACACAACACAAAGGGGGTGTAAAAGAAAAAGGGCGCCCGGAGAGATCAGCTCATCTCCTACCTACGTACCTCATCTGGTATGAGGATCAGGGCGACGTAGTTCCCCTTAACAGGGAAAGAACTTCTAACCTAACCAGAGACTGGGAAATGACAAACTAAAAGGGAGCCTGACTCGAGCCTAATAGTTATCATGTAAATCCACCATGATCCTAGGTTGAGGTTTCTATCCTAACTTGCACAGGAAGCAAGCTAGCCTAAACAGCAACTGATCAAACACAAACACAAATAGCACACACTACATGCAATCAATTGGCTCAATCAAGGTTAGGTTTTAGTCAAGGGGTCATATCGACCTTGACAAACAAACCAATTGGAAAAGGGTGTTGTTAGCTCTTAACCTTAACATTAAGAGTTAGGGTGAAGCAGATGAAATGGGAAGTGAGGGTAAGACCTCACAGCTCTTATCCCTGGTCTGGGAGAGCTTCAGACAAATGAAAGTGTGGGAGTTCAGAATGTAGGAACTCTTCTCCACAGATGACTGACACAACATGATCTTGGGTTATTATCCACAATGCATCAACACAAGGTGTGTGAGCAAAGTGAATGACTCAACTGAATAGCAGGGGATGGATTGCACATCCCTTTTATCTGCCAATCGCCTCTCAAGAGGTCTTTACCTGCTTGGCACAAATTTAAACATTCACAAGCATTGCCTCTTAAGGAGGGCTTCAGACAGGTGCCTGCCCACATAACAGGACAGGTCTTCCAGACTACATGAAGTCAGAGAAAATATACCTCAGTGGTTAAGCAACCAAGCAAACCAAAGCAAGTTCAAAAGAACTCAAAGCAACTTAGGTACCTGTGAAAAATCTAAACTAATCAGTTCAACTGTACAGACAAACAATCAACAGGCAATAACAAACAGACAGACAATGTTCACAATGTGCAAGCCACAAAGCAAACTCAAATGAGCTAGCATCAACCTATAAAACACACAAATATTAGTAATCAAGAGCAAACATCAATGCTCAAATGAGGAAGCATCATCAACTATGGACTTGGATGTTTAAACCTGAAATCAAAGCCCACATGTAAGCCACAAACCACTAGGTCAAAGCCTAGGGTCAAAGATGGAGAAAAAAATCAAAATAGAACCTCAAATTTAACATGAATCAACTTCAATCACATCTTGACACATCCCAAAAGGTCTCACATCAATATCATTCACCAAAAGCATTTCATGATTAATTGAAGTTCAAGGCAATTTTAAAGCTCAAATGTGATCAACCAGAATGAAAAATATCAATTAAATCAGAAATGATTCAAATAATTCCAACAAAATTCATGCTCACTCAAGACACCTAATATGATGCACATACCAAAAATCAGAAGCATTGGACATCATTTAGCATGGAAAACACATCATACAAGTTGAACATCAAAAGGTGTGACACAAATTGTCACACCAACTTAGAACAATCATAAAACATAATTGGTAATTGATAAAAATGCCAAATCAAAACCAAAATGTCAGGCAATGTGTCTAGTTTCATCATGAAAAATTTCACATTCATTGGATAAGAAACAAGCATTTCATGAAGGAATAAGCAAGGCAAGGTCAAACGAGCATATGTACTCAAACATCCTTGCACAACTCAATTTTTCAGCCAGGCACAACTTTCCAATTTATGCTCATAAAAAACTAGACAACATGAGGAGAACATAGCAAAAAATTGGGATCAAATTGGTTGAGTTTTCAATTTTATATGATTTTTTGAAGTTAAGGAAAAATTGAAAATCAAAGATGAGCATAGCATGGTCAAAGGAGGGAAAATGAGTAAAATAGTGAAGCATTTGAAAATAATGTCATCGCCCGGATTCGATCCATGTCCATTTTCAAAATTGGCGCCTCAATCAAAACGGTACCGTTTTGACTAAACCCTAGCGCGCCAACGAAATTCGTAGCTAATGTCCAGATTCGTAGCAAAAACCGTAGCAAAAACGTAGCAATATCTGGAAAATGAAGAACATGCAAAGGTTGAAGATGAAGATCATGAAGATCTTCATCTGGATTTTCCAGATTTTCCAAAACACGTCCAAAAATCAAAATCAAGCACAGCATTCGAATCATCATGCAACGTACAATCAAGATCCATAATCATTTCATGCAAAAACATCCAAACACGCACGGATCGAAGAAAATAAGTTTCAACATCAAAACTTCAATCTATCATATCTCACTCAAAACAACACCAATTTGCACGATTCAAAGCTCAGAATTACCAGCATGCTTAGATCTACAACATCATGGCAAGGAAATTCAAAAATAAGAGGTTCGAATTGTAACCTCTTGAAGTGCAGCAGCTGGAATTCGTGATATCCAAGACTTGAAATGATCAAAAGCTTCCCTGTGATGCTTGTGTAGATGATTGGAGGAGAAATTGAAGCTCAATCACACTTGAATCTAGCAGAATTTAAAATCACCATGAATGCTTCCATCTTCGAGCATGCTTCAATATGGCACTGTTTCTCTTGGTTCCACGTCCAATTCTTCTCAAGAACACTTCAGGATCATGAATCAAGCAATGGAATGTGCTTTTGTTAGAAGAAATTGCAAAAAAGTTTGAGAGAAAAGTTTGAAGAATTTGGATCTAGATCTGAAAAATGGTTGTTCCTCCCCTGAAAACAGTTAGGTTTTTCTTTATATATGCCTTGCTAATTAGTCTGTAATCATGTTTAAACCAAATGCTAAGTGAGATTAACCAAATGAGGTGTATGTGAAAATGTGGTTTTTCACCTTATGCATGGAATGCATGTGTGAACAGTACACGAAATTGATTCATTTTCACTTAAAATCCAATTTTAAAACCAATGGTGATGGCAAAAAATTCAAACCATGCACCAATTTTGAATTTTGAGATTTCCCTCCAAAAAGTCAATGGATTAATAAGTAACCATGTGATGACAATTCATGTAATGTAATGCATGATTTGGAAATTAGAGGTCAAGAGGAGAGTATTGCAAAAAGAACCACTCATTTTGGAGCTTTGGTTGAGAAGTTATGCTCATTTGAAGTTCCATGTACACTTTGCCATGATTTGATCATATCTCCTTAACCACACATCATATGCTCATGATCTTGGACATTTTGGAAATGGGAGAGAAAGAACTACAACTTTCATGTTCAACAAAATTTAATTTGAAGCCTTCTTGATGATGTAATATTGAGTTGAAGTTGGTCTAAAACCTTTCCATTTTTTGAAATTTCAAATTATGGGTCACTTTCTATTTTTGGAAAGTCTTGACCTGACCTCAAATTCTTCAATGTTGATGTTTGAAATGTCATATGAGACTTGTTTGTACATGAATGAGGCATCTCTAATCACTTCCCACCTTCAAATCCACAGTTGACTTTGCAGTTGACTTGGTCATGCACTGTGGACTTTGAGCCTTCAACACTTGATGAAATGGCTCCACCATGAAACCCTAGCTTATACAAGCTCAATAAAATCATATGAAGATCTCCATCTCAATAAATACCTCATCTCCTTGAGAAACCCTAACTATTAGAATGCAACTGATTAGGGTTGACCAGAGGTCAAAACCCTAATCCCAAGGAATCTGATCAGGAATAATGAACCATGATGATGATGTACCATTTCAACCAAGATAATACTCATCCTCCTTGAGGAACCAAAAAACCCTAATTGAAGCACAAACCTCAGATGATTAGTGATCAATTCATGAGACCCTCAAGCTTGAATCTTTTAACCCCTCTATCTTCTGAGAAAGACCTAGGAGTATGACTTGCTTATTTCACATGATATGCAAAGATGTAATGCCTAATGTCCTAAAAATGAGATACAATATGCTAAGCTAGTCCCAAGAGAGGAGGGCAAATTTTGAGGTGTTACACCTGCCCCTATTCAATTCATTGTGAACCTGTCGATATGAATAGCCTCGGCTTTCAGATGATAAGGGCGAAGAGGGATTGAATACCAAGAACAGACGAACAATTTGCGCTCCGATGGGAAATATTTAACAATGCCCGTCAGAATCGGCGAAGAAGCAATCTCAAAAGAAGAATCCGTCTGGTATGGAGAAAGTCGGCCTGAATACCGAACAAAAATTTGACCTGTATACCAAAATAAATGGTAACACAGGGATAACCATGGCCTGAACGCCGCTCATCAGTCTGAACACTGAGCATCGGAACATGAGAGTATTAATGTCAGTTTGAACACCGAGAGATTGACCTGAATGCCCGAAAAACTAGCCTGAATGCCATTTCAGTCTGGATATCACTTCGGTCTGGATACCGCTTCGGTCTGAACACCGGGAAATTAGCCTGAATGCCACTTCGGTCTGAATACCACTTCGGTCTGAACACCGGGAAATTGGCCTGAATGCCGCAAGTACTTCAACCTGATCGTCGGAAACTTCTTCGATCTGAGAATCGGAAACTGGTCTGAATACCCACCTCGGCCTGAACACCGGAAACTTGGCCTGAATGCCGCAAGCTGCATCGATCTGAACTTCGGAAGCTTCTTCGATCTGAGAATCGGAAACTGGTCTGAATACCCACCTCGACCTGAACACCGGAAACTTGGCCTGAATGCCGCAAGCTGCATCGATCTGAACTTCGGAAGCTTCTTCGATCTGAGAATCGGAAACTGGTCTGAATACCCACCTCGGCCTGAACACCGGAAACTTGGCCTGAATGCCGCAATGGTCAGAATACTCGAAAAACTCTTCATGCCTGTCAGCATCGGCAGAAATAAGGGACAGTGATAAATGAGGCGGCACGCATGCCAACGACCCAAGCTGGGGATAACAAGCCATGAGCCTGCTATCCTCTATTTAACCCTAGCAAACGAACAATTCGCGCTCAACTGGGGATTATTCTCTTCTTGCTTTTCTTTTTGGACCCCGAAACTTCTCGGATTATCATTTCCATCTCCGCCTGACAGAAACTCTCCCTCCAATATTGCACTACTAGGGAATACTTATTGATTCAAAATCACGATGCCAAACTCCTCTGAGTAACATCTTCACCCTCAGGCAAAACCACCTCTCAAACAACAACCACGGCTTGAGACTAGCTTACGCTTGCAATGCTGATGCATGACGATGACCTTTTTTAGCGTAATGCTCCATAATCATGGAAATGCTACGCAATTAGCTATGCAATATGCTATGCTTATCTACATGATGAATGAAAAAAAAGTATCCCCCTCAAGGGACTCTTCTGGGGAGCTCGAGGCACTCTGTTGAGGAACCCGCTAACACTCCAACCTCCACCCTGCTAGGGAATAGCGCTGCTGCTGGGAAATAGGCCACCCTTGCTAGGGATAACCTCCTCTGCACCCAACCCGCTTGGGGACTTCACTAGGGAAGAAACCTCCACCGCACTCTGCGGGGAAAACAACAGTCTCTGACTTGCTGGGGGAAAAAGCCAGCAACGGACACCTCCGCTAGGGAAATAGCAACCTTCAGGCCTGGCTGCTGAGGAAACATCGATCTAAAACCTACTGGGGAGATAACCATCCCGAACCTGCTAGGGAAGACACAGACCTTGAATCCGCCGGGGAGGTAACAATCCCAACTCTGCTTGGGGAAACAAGGAAATTCTGGCACAGAACACCCGTCGACTCGTCGAACCCTGGTATTCAACCCAAATCCAGTGTTAGCTTTCCACTTTTGAGAGCTCCCAGACTCGTCTGGACTTTTCTGATTCATCACCTTGTATTCTCGACTTCTCCATACTCCATGGAGATTGAACTCCCTAGATTCATACAAACTTCCCAGTCCTCGGACTTTGAAGAGTCTTCTTGATTAATATTCAGGATCGCCGCACGTCTTTCGTCGTCTTTTCACCATTCTTCAATCCATGGTCCCTGAGTGGACTCCACGGGGATCTTTTGTCAAAAGCTTCACATCACAACCTGCAAGTGAGTGAAAATATCTAACAACACCTGCAACAAAGATCGTTAGATAAAAACATGCCCCAGGTATGCCAAGATTTCAACACTTGGGTCACTCAACCTTCCGAATAAGATTTCAAGTTTTCAATCTTATAAGCATGCATTGGAAGGGACCTGTGTGTCTTAAAATGCAAAGATTCTTTATCACAAACAATTGGATGTTTTTGCAATCAAAGCGGTAATGAAAACAAAAACAAAATTATTTGACTGAATATGCATTTTATTGATTGAAAAAGTGTGGCTCATAACTGAGCAATACAAAGGAAGCAATTCCTGAAAAGAGGTAATTGCGCACAAAAGGAAAATCTATCCTAATGGCAATGTGAAACCGTGACCTCATCGAGTTCCAACTCGGTTATACCTCATATGTCCTCAGACTCTCCGCACTTTCCGCCTTCTGAACAAGACGTTTCCAACTGATCCCTACCGGGGATTATCCATGTCATATCCAAAGCACAAACGATCATGCCAGACGCAGTTGTTCGTTTCAATCCCTCTTTTGCCTGGACCACCCTTTCGGGTTTTCAGTCCACCGGGATACCCCTTTTTGCCCAAGCCGCCTTTTCAGGTTTTCGACTTGCCGGGTGTACATTTTTCATTTTATCCCTAATTTTTGCCCGAACCTTTCTTCTTCTTTTTTTCTTGATTCGCCGGGATGCCCATTTTCGCCTCGACTGTTTTATTCTTTTCGTCCAGCGGGTCTCTTATACGAAGTATTTTTTAACTGCGTCTGCATTCACAGGGGATGGAAAATCCTCGCCATCCATGGTCGTTAACAACAAGGCTCCGCCAGAGAAAACCTTCTTGACCACGAATGGACCTTCATAATTGGGTGTCCACTTGCCCCTACGATCGTTTTGAGGAGGAAGGATCCTTTTCAGCACCAGATCTCCTACGTGATACACACGAGGTCGTACCTTTCGGTCAAAAGCACGCTTCATCCGCTGCTGGTACAACTGCCCATAACAGACGGCCGCCAACCTCTTTTCCTCAATCAGGCTTAATTCCTCATACCGGGTCCTTACCCATTCAGCCTCTTGCAACTTCACGTCCATCAGGACTCTCAAAGAGGGAATTTGAACCTCAACCGGTAGCACGACTTCCATTCCATATACCAACGAGAAAGGTGTTGCCCCAGTAGATGTACGCACCGAAGTTCGATACCCATGCAATGCAAATGGCAACATCTCATGCCAATCTTTATAGGTCACGACCATTTTCTGCACAATCTTCTTAATATTCTTATTAGCTGCCTCATCCGCCCCATTCATCTTCGGACGATAAGGAGAAGAATTATGATGCTCAATCTTGAATTCCCGACACAGTTCTGCCATCATCTTGTTGTTCAAATTAGAACCATTATCAGTAATGATTCTTTCGGGAACCCCATATCTGCAAATGATGTCTCTCTTCAGGAATCTGGCGACAACCTGCTTTGTCACGTTTGCATAAGAGGCTGCTTCCACCCACTTGGTGAAGTAATCAATAGCACTAATATGAACCGGTGCCCATTCGAAGCCGTAGGCTCAATCTTCCCAATCATATCGATGCCCCACATAGCAAACGGCCACGGAGATGACATCAAGCTCAACGGATTTGGAGGCACGTGCACCTTGTCAGCATAAATCTGGCATTTATGACACTTCCACACGAAATTGAAACAATGGGCCTCCATCGTCATCCAATAATACCCGACCATCAACACCTTCTTCACCATTGCATTCCCACTGGCATGGGTACCAAACGACCCCTCGTGGACCTCTTTCATCAATTGGCTTGCTTCTTTATCATCAACACATCTGAGCAAGACCCAATCGAAATTCCGCTTGTACAAGACCCCATCCTTATTCAAGTAGAACACCATGGCCAACCTCCGCAGAGTCTTTCGGTCCTTCTTGGATGCTCCCTCAGGATACTCTTGGGTCTCCAGATAGCGCTTGATATCGTAATACCACGGCTTCTCATCGTCAGGCGCCGTGTCAACAGCAAACACATAAGCCGGTCTATCCAGACGTCCCACCTCAACATTGGGGAACTGATTCCACCACTGTACCTTAATCAAAGCGGCCAGAGTAGCCAAAGCATTTGCCAAAGGATTCTCTTCTCTCGGCACATGATGCAAAACCACCTTGGTGAAAAACATCAACAATCTCCTCGTATAATCCCGGTATGGAATTAAATGAGATTGATGCGTATACCATTTTCCGTTAACCTGATTTACAACCAAAGCTGAATCTCCATATATAACAAGGTTTTTGATCCTCAAATCAATCGCCTCTTCAATCCCCAAGATACAAGCTTCGTATTCAGCCACATTGTTGGTGCACTCAAACATTAGCCGGGCAGCAAAAGGAATGTGGGACCCTTTCGGCGTAACCAAAACAGCACCAACTCCGCTACCATTTACGTTAACGGCCCCATCAAACATCAGAATCCATTCGGATTCAGAGTCAGGCCCCTCCTCCGGGATTGGTTCCTCACAATCCTTCGAATTGAGAAACATGATGTCCTCATCAGGGAATTCAAACTTCATCGATTGATAATCTTCAATGGGTTGCTGGGCGAGGTAATCAGACAATACACTCCCCTTGATTGCTTTCTGAGAGGTATACTGTATATCATATTCAGTCAAAATCATTTGCCACCTCGCAACCCGTCCGGTCAATGCTGGCTTCTCAAAAATGTACTTGATTGGATCCATCTTGGAAATCAACAAAGTGGTATGAACCAGCATATACTGCCTCAGTCGGCGAGCAGCCCAGACCAAAGCATGACAAGTTTTCTCGAGCAGTGAATATCTTGTTTCACAGTCGGTAAACTTTTTGCTAAGTTAATATATGACATGCTCTTTTCGACCAGACTCGTCATGCTGCCCTAGTACGCACCCCATAGACCCCTCGAGGACTGTCAAGTGCAGGATTAACGGTCGTCCCTCCACAGGAGGCATCAGAATCGGAGGCTCCTGCAAATACTCTTTTATCTTTTCAAATGCCGCTTGGCAATCATTATTCCACCTGACCGTTTGATCTTTTCTCAATAACTTGAATATTGGCTCACACGTGGCTATTAGATGAGATATGAACCGTGAAATGTAGTTCAATCTACCTAAGAAACCACGAACCTCCTTCTCTGTTCTCGGTTCAGGCATTTCTTGTATTGCTTTTACTTTAGCAGGATCAACCTCGATTCCTCTTTCACTTACAATGAACCCCAGCAGTTTACCGGACCGCACTCCGAAAGTGCACTTATTCGGATTCAACCTCAGTCTGAATTGTCTCAAACGGTCAAACAACTTGGCCAAGTCTACCAAATGCCTCTCCTCTGTCTGGGACTTTGCTATCATGTCATCAACATAGCATTCGATTTCATGATGAATCATATCATGACACAAAGTCACCATGGCTCTCTGATAAGTAGCACCGGTGTTTTTGAGACCAAATGGCATCACCTTATAGCAAAAAGTGCCCCACGGTGTGATGAACGTTGTTTTCTCCATATCATCTGGCGACATTTTGATTTGATTATAGCCAGAAAAGCCATCCATGAAGGAAAACACCGAGAATTGGGCTGTATTATCTACCAACACATCGATGTGAGGTAGTGGGAAATCATCCTTCGGACTAGCTCTGTTCAGATCCCGGTAGTCCACACACATTCTCACCTTCCCATCTTTCTTTGGCACCGGCACAATGTTTGCGACCCAAGGCGGATAATTAGTGACAGCGAGGAACCCAACATCCAACTGCTTTTGAACCTCCTCTTTGATTTTCATGGCCATCTCAGGTCGAGTTCTGCGCAACTTCTGCTTCACTGGAGGACAATCTGCTCTCAACGGTAGCTTATGCACAACGATATCGGTATCCAACCCTGGCATATCTTGATAAGACCAGGCAAAGATGTCGACATATTCGTTTAACAAGGCTACCATTCTGCTCTTAACATTCGCCTCCAAAGCAGCCCCAACTTTCACTTCCTTTCTGACCTCGTCGGTACCCAGATTCACAACCTCTACCTGTTCCTCGTGCGGCTGAATCACCTTCTCCTCTTGTTTTAACAACCTAGCTAATTCCTCCGGCAGTTGACAATCTTCTTCGCCTTCGTCTTCGGCATGATAGATCGGATTGTCGAAATCATATGAGGGTGTAACAGGATTGTTATCAATGAGATCCGGCGAATGATCGCATCTGCATGAATGTTGATTCATGCATTGCTTTAGAACCGGAGCGAAACAAATTAAAAGGAAAATGAAAACATTGCCATTTTTATTTTATTTTAAACCGCAAAATAAATGAAAAACATCGAACACCGCTTTTAATTGAAAAACACCCTTTTATTTATGATGCAAATATTGCAAAATGAAACATGAGGTGGCCCTTACAATGAACCATTACGTTTCGGGAAAAACGCATGGCTTTCATGCAGACAAAATTGAAAAACAGAAAATATTACTCTTCGAGTAGAGTGACAGTGACGATCTTTTCAGCCTTCCAGTTCTGGACTTCCATTCCTGGTACGCACGGCTTTATCCATTGATCTATCTCGCAATCACTGTCAACTTCTTCACTCACCATACAGGTGTGATCTGGATCCAGCATTCCAGCACTGGTGAATGTGAACGACGGACGACGTCCTTTGCCTTGTCCAGACAAGCCTCGGCCCGGCTGATAACCTACTCCAAATCGGTCTTTCTTGGCGGTGACGTCCATCATCTTCCCCCAACCGGGAGCTTCTCCACTCTTCACCACCTCAGCAGTCTGCTTGTACGAAGAAATGGACGGCTTCTCCTCTTCTTTGGCAAAAATAGCATTCTCCACCTTGACGGTTTCAAATGCTTGACTTGGCGTTTCAACAATTTCACCGTCCATTTCCACGTATTTGAACGATGATAGGTGGCTGACGAAGATGTCTTCCTCTCCACAGACCGTGACGACCTGCCCGTCCCAGATGTACTTCAGTTTCTGGTGCAAAGTCGAAGTCACTGCCCCAGCGGCATGTATCCATGGGCGACCCAACAGGCAACTGTATGCCGACTGAATATCCATGACATAAAATACCGACTTAAACACCTCAGGCCCGATCTTCACCGGGAGCTCCACTTCCCCGAACATAGCCCGCTTCGAACCGTCAAAAGTTGTAACTATCAGGTCAGTGGGCGTCAAGATTAACCTTTCACAATCCAGCTTCGCCAGGGCTTTCTTTGGCAACACATTTAATGAGGAACCGGTATCAACCAACACGTGCGAAAGCACGGCTCCTTTACATTCCATTGCGATGTGTAACGCCCGATTATGGTTTCGCCCATCCACCGTCAAATCAAGATCAGTGAAACCCAGCCCATGACTGGAATTGACATTAGACACCACCGTCTCCAACTGATTTATCGTGATCTCCTGAGGAACATAGGCTCTCTTCAGTATCTTCAGCAAAGCCTCTCTATGCCCCTCGGAGCTTAGCAACAACGACAAGATTGAGATCTTGGATGGAGTCTGCTGCAGATGGTCAACAAGCTTGTACTCTGACTTCTTGATGATTCTTAGAAATTCTTCAGCTTCATCATCAAGTTCTCTCTCCGACCCACCAGGCGTCGGTGTCACCACAGGAGTACCCTCGCCTACCACCTGTTTCCCTCTTGCCCTGGCTAAAGCTTCGGCCTTATCTTTCTTTTCTCTTTCTCCCTCTCCGTTCCTCAAAGTATCTGGTGCAAACAACCTTCCACTGCGAGTGAAACCACTAGGTCCGGTATTATCCACCTTTGAAACGGTGGTTTCACCTGCAGTTTGATCCTCCAACTTCTCCCCATTACAATATACTTTTCCACCATAATGCCATGGCACGGCGTCATCTTTGTCATAAGGAATTGGCCCAGGTACCGTGATAATAACTGGAGCCGCATCTGCCAGCATTGACAAATCAACCGGGTCGAAGTAAATGGTTATGGTGGAGACATCTTCCTTTCCTGAATCAATCTTTTCAAATCTGAGGCTTCCCTCATCCACCATCTTTTGGACAGCCTCCCTCAAGAAAACACACCCATTGATAGCAATAATGCACGCAGCACAACAGTCACCACAACCCGGGAAGACCCCACTCTTCAACAATTGTCGTTTGACCTCAGCCAACAGAGTCTTCAACTGGTCTATACTCATCAACCCAACTGTTCTTCCATCCTCTGAAATTGCATTCACCCCCATTTGACCATGTGCTGGCATGGGATTAGCATTCACATTTTGAGATGGAGCAAAGTTGATTGCCTTGGAATCCACTAAGTCCTGGACCACATGCTTAAAAGTTTTGCAATTTTCTACGTTGTGTCCAGGGGCACCTGAGTGAAATTCACATTTGGCGTTCTCGTCATAGCTGGGAGGCCTTTGATCAGGTCTCAACGGTGCCAACGTTCTCAGCTGAACCAACCCCAAATCCTTCAACTTCTTTAGCAAGAATGAATAGGTCACAGGTGGTCTATCGAATTGTCGATCAGTCATTCGCCCTCGCACCTGATACCCAGCCATCTGCGGTCTCTGTTGAAATGGTTGTCGTGGTTGTTGTGGTTGTTGATGCTGTTGTTGTGCAGGCTGATTATCAGCAGGAATGGTTACCGGAGCAGTGTGCTGGTAGTAACGATCCCTACTCTGTCCTCTTTGGGTATACACAGCGCTGGTATCACCCTCCTTCTTTCTTTGACCATTCCCAAAGGGCTTCTTCGATCCAGACGACGAAGCGTTACCCTGTATCTTTCCCAACTTCAACCAACTTTCAATTCTTTCCCCAGCCATCACTATATCAGCAAAGTTAGTAACCGGGCAACCAACCATCCTTTCTACAAATGTCCCCTGAAGGGTACCCATAAACAGATCCGACATTTCTCGGTCTACCAACGGTGGTTGAACTCTGGTAGCTAGCTCCCTCCACCTCTGTGCATATTCCTTAAACCCTTCATTAGGCTTCTGAGACATACCCTGCAATTGGGTACGGCTAGGAGCCATATCAGTGTTGAACTGGTACTGTTTAAAGAATGCATCACCAAGATCCTGCCAGCTCTTGATGTCAGAAGATTTCAATTTGGTGTACCATTCCAAAGACCCTCCAGACAAACTGTCCTGGAAGAAGTACATCCACAACTTCTGGTCCATTGTATAAGTAGAAATCTTACGGACAAAAGCCTGGAGATGAGTTTCCGGGAAAGAACTCCCATTGTACTTGTCAAACGCGGGCGCTTTAAACTTTTGCGGGATCACAATCCCCTCAACCAGCCCCATGTTAGACATATTAACAACTCCTGGAGTAGCATGGCTTTCCAAGGCCCTTATCTTCTCCGCCAACACCTGAATCTCTTTATTTGGCGGTTGAACACCGTACTGGCCAAACTGTTCATTTAACATGGAGAATTGATCTGCTTCTCTGTCTTCCTCTCTATCCTCTTCAGCCCCAAAGAAAGGAGGAAACAGACTGTCCTTCAGATTATTGCCCATCGGACCTGGTCTACCGCTTGTGGCAGTACCAAAACCACCCCCATTGTTGATCACCACGCCAGCAGTTGTCTTCTTTCCGAGATCCCCTCCATCCCTGGAACCACCAAGGCCATGGTTGGAGACACCCTCCAAGTTGACACCACTGTTAGCAACTGAAGCCCGCTCGAGCTTCTCCACTTTATCAGCAAGTGCTTTTTGCCCCACGGCAAACCCTTGCATGACATTAATCAGTTCATTCATTTTCTTCTTCAGCTCGAGAAAATCTGCGTTGGGTAGATCCATCAGCCTGGGTGTGTTGCGTCTGGTAAAGTATCTGTGTGGACGGGTTGTGTGCAAGGGAATGATTCTACGCGCACGAGCAATGATTCCTGAAACAATCAAGCACGTTAGAAACTGACACCTGCAAAATAGAAGACAAGTTATTATGATTCATGCATGAATGCAATGTCTATCCATATGAGGAACACTATGTCTTTCGATCCTGGCTTCATCGAGACAGATAATAATCCGGTAGCAATATTCTGACATTCATCGAATGATTTCATCATACAGATCAGAGATATATGATTTAGCAAAGATACCACCCAACCATGTGTGTGCTATGTGAGTGCATACAGGAAAGCAAATAAAGCTTGAAAATCGATCACTGAATGAAAATAACCATTGTATACCAAAAGTGCACAATAAGTGCGAGAGTCATACATCAGGTCTGATACAAATCAAATACAATCCTCCAGAGTCAGAAAGAAAATACAAGCAAATGAATTCCGTCAACAGGCCTAACGGTAATCCAACACAAATAAGAAAGGTCTAGTCTGACGAAGGTCCCACAGAAGGCCCTACATCATCAACCATCCTGGTAAACTTCGCGGCGAACCTGAGCTCGGTATTCTCCTGCTGCAATCTCCCCACCTCCTTATGGTGAATCTTCATCTGTCGGAAGTAATGATCTCTCTCAGCAATGTAGTGATCTCTCTCGGCAATAATCTTCGCGTTCTCTTCTTCCTTAATCTTTAGCTTTGCCTCCCACTCGGTGATAAGGACTCTGACTCTGTCTTCCCTCTGATCCCTCACAAAGATTTGTCTCCTCTTCTCATCTTCAATGACCTTCGAAGCTCTAGCCAACCTCTCCTTGGTGATGTCGTGCTCCCTTGTGGATGACTCTAAAGCTTGGCTGATCTTGCCATAATAAGCGGTGTCTATCTCAAAGCGCTTCACCTTAAGAGCATGTCTCTTATCCTGGTCTTCCATTCTCCCTTTGATTTCCTGATTAGCCATCTGAATTCTAGCAACACTCATCTCCAACTCAGTCTTCTCTACTTGCAGCTGATCTCTGGCTTTCTTCATCTCAAGGAACTCTTCCATGATGACAGAAGAACGTGGCCCCTCAATCAAAGGACACCAAGGATCACCTCCAGGAAATGGTAGATGTGTGAGCTCAATCCTCTTCCTAAGCCAATCATCAAATGGAGGAAATGACTTGCTGTTAACCTTACCAAAAGGAACCTTGCCCTTCCTCTGACTGTCACGCCACTCATCAGACACTTGCCTCAACTTTGTCTGATTGCCCTCAATTGGGAAGTAGAAAGACTCCTGAATCTCTCGTCCAAGAGGAGGACCCTCCACAGCAAACCCCATCTGTCTCCTAAGAAGCACTGGGTTGTAATTAATGCAACCTTGAACTCCTATAAGAGGTACATTGGGAAGACTCCCACAACTGTAAATGAAATCTCGCCCAGCCATACCATTGTGAGTCCAAGCTATGTCCTTGGCCCGCAAACCCATCAACCTGACTGACCACTTGACAGTAGGGTCAAGAAAGGCAAAGGCACCTCTAGAAGGCAAATACCCCATGAACCACTTGTACAACAACTAAGCACAACATCTGATCAATCCCCCACGCCGCTTCTCGTTCCGATTATGGACCGAGTAATAAACATCCCCAACCAGAGTAGGAATAGGATTCCTCTGCATAAACAACCGGATAGCATTAATATCTACAAAGTTCTTCTAGTTAGGGAACATGATGATCCCATAAATGCTCACAGCAATCAAAGCACAGACGGCCCTCCAATTACCCACAACAACATTCTCCTTGGCTTTAGCCTCCAAGAAACTCAGATGAAAACCGGGCAACTTTCCCTTCTCCTTCAAACCCCCCTTAATCATCTCTGGACTCAAATAAAGAGCACGAGAGATCTCAGCAACATCAGGCTCCCCCTTAGTGACGTAGAACGGAATCTGGTCTCTGATCGGAAGACCCAGGATACTGGCATAATCTTCCATCAAAGGCCCCAACAGGTAATCCGGGAAAACAAAGCACCTCAAACCCGGGTCATAAAACTGGAGAAAAGTGTGGATGACGCTCCTATCACTGTCTGTGAGCCTGAAAACCAACTTCAGAATACCACCGTAAGCCTCACGGAACATCCCCACATGGTCAGGTGTAATCAATCCTATCATATCTCTCAGCACACCAATCTCTGGGTCGAAGAAACTGTAGACAACATCGTCCTTCAAACCGGTCCTCATGTCTGGACCAAAGAAGTCTCTCAACCAGGATCTCAATCAAAAATGTCCCCTGCATATGGATAAACATGAGTTAAATGCACATAAATGCAAAATGTGAATGATGTTGATGTATGAATGCAATGCACTGTGCCATCCTCCAAGTCATCTGATCATCCTCTGTACTGAAGCCCTGGTCTCTGAACTGATCACAACCATATGAAGGACTGAATAACCACAAATCCCACTCAGGGTTCCGAAATAAACGAAACGGAGGATACATCACCATCATCATCAGAAAGTCCTCTGAACAGATAACCACAAGACCCTCTGAACCAGCCCAGGGAATCCTGAAATAAACGGATCCCCACTGATAAATACCCCGAACAGAACTCCGGCGTCTCAGAAATAAATCCATAAATCCGACTTATAAATAGGACGCTGATCAATAACTGAACCATTAGTCACCATCAAAGTCACCATCAGAACATGCATCTGTAAGAATCAACCCTCCCCTCACAGGTGAATTCTAATCAGGTCATCCTAAGGCGGATAATAGTCTCGACAATCGGGCAAAGATACTCAACGGGTTTGCCTTTTCGGGTGTGCCGTTGCAGCTCTCTTAAGATCGTCTAAACCAAAGATCCGGGAAAGAGCGGTCACCGAAGTCAACAGCTCAGCTGAGGTAACTCAACCAAAGTGGATACTCCACAAAGGAAGAGCGCTCTCAAATGAACCTCGTCCGACTTGTGGTATGTCACGTCGCCCAAAACATGTTGACCTAACATGAGAGGCAACATGAGACCACATTAATCCTAGGTGTATACTCGGGCCTGGGTTTTGGCCCCACTCAGAACACCCCCCCCCAAACCAGAGGAACCACCTGTACAGAAGACAGCACAATGATAGTATGATGCATGCAAACATTTATGCAAATATATACACAACATAATAATCATAAATACAATAAATAGAGCAACACAAGCAACCTAAACTATCCTAGAGAACGCTAGGAGTGACTCGCTTAGGGAAGATGGACCAGCAAGAGGTCAACTTCTTTGTTCCCCAACAGAGTCGCCAGCTGTCGCATCCGTGAAAAACAACTGGCGGGAAAAAGACTAAACAAACAGAGCCGCCACCGTGCGTTATTTATCCCAAAAGAGGGAAAGGAAACGCTCGAAGTAAACCTGGAAAAGACATGGTCTCGCGACCAGAGAGAGATGGGATCGAGAGTCGGTTATGCGAAGGGAAGGTATTAGCACCCCTACGCATCCGTCGTACTCGACGGGATCCACGCTCAAGAGAATAGGAGAAGGATTGCTAAACACTGCTCAAAAGAATGCACACACACTGGAATAAAACACAGATGGAAGAAAAGGGGAACAGGCTCGCTAGGATATTGCATCCTATGCCTACGTATCTCATCTGGAATGAGAATCAGAGCTGTCGTAGTTCGGCTAACACACGCCAAACAAAACCCACACTGGAAACCGACTGCCAATCGCTGGACTTACGTCAGACTCCACACAAACAGGCAAATCTGGAAACCGAATGCCAATCGTTGGACTTACATCAGACTTCGAACCAACAAACACACACTGGAAACCAACTGCCAATCGCTGGACTTATGTCAGACTCCAACACAACACAAAGGGGGTGTAAAAGAAAAAGGGCGCCAAGAGAGATCAGCTCATCTCCTACCTACGTACCTCATCTGGTATGAGGATCAGGGCGACGTAGTTCCCCTTAACAGGGAAAGAACTTCTAACCTAACCAGAGACTGGGAAATGACAAACTAAAAGGGAGTCTGACTCGAGCCTAATAGTTATCATGTAAATCCACCATGATCTTAGGTTGAGGTTTCTATCCTAACTTGCACAGGAAGCAAGCTAGCCTAAACAGCAACTGATCAAACACAAACACAAATAGCACATACTACATGCAATCAATTGGCTCAATCAAGGTTAGGTTTTAGTCAAGGGGTCATCTCGACCTTGACAAACAAACCAACTGGAAAAGGGTGTTGTTAGCTCTTAACCCTAACATTAAGAGTTAGGGTGAAGCAGATGAAATGGGAAGTGAGGGTAAGACCTCACAACTCTTATCCCTGGCCTGGGAGAGCTTCAGACAAATGAAAGTGTGGGAGTTCAGAATGTAGGAACTCTTCTCCACAGATGACTAACACAACATGATCTTGGGTTATTATCCACAATGCATCAACACAAGGTGTGTGAGCAAAGTGAATGACTCAACTGAATAGCAGGGGATGGATTGCACATCCCTTTTATCTGTCAATCGCCTCTTAAGAGGTCTTTACCTGCTTGGCACAAATTTAAACATTCACAAGCATTGCCTCTTAAGGAGGGCTTCAGACAGGTGTCTGCCCACATAACAGGACAGGTCTTCCAGACTACATGAAGTCAGAGAAAATATACCTCAGTGGTTAAGCAACTAAGAAAAGCAAAGCAAGTTCAAAAGAACTCAAAGCAACTTAGGTACCTGTGAAAATTCTAAACTAATCAGTTCAACTGTACACACAAACAATCAACAGGCAATAACAAACAGACAGACAATGTTCACAATGTGCAAGCCACAAAGCAAACTCAAATGAGCTAGCATCAACCTACAAAACACACAAATATTAGTAATCAAGAGCAAACATCAATTCTCAAATGAGGAAGCATCATCAACTATGGACTTGGATGTTTAAACCTGAAATCAAAGCCCACATGTAAGCCACAAACCACTAGGTCAAAGCCTAGGGTCAAAGATGGAGCAAAAAATCAAAACAGAACCTAAAATTTAACATGAATCAACTTCAATCATATCTTGACACATCCCAAAAGGTCTCACATCAATATCATTCACCAAAAGCATTTCATGATTAATTGAATTTCAAGGCAATTTTAAAGCTCAAATGTGATCAACCAAAATAAAAAATCTCAATTAAATCAGAAATGACTCAAATAATTCCAACACAATTCATGCTCACTCAAGACACCTAACATGATGCACATACCAAAAATCAGAAGCATTGGACATCATTTAGCATGGCAAACACATCATACAAGTTGAACATCAAAAGGTGTGACACAAATTGTCACACCAACTTAGAACAATCATAAAACAGAATTTTTAATTGATAAAAATACCAAATCAAAACCCAAATGTCAAGTAATGTGTCTAGTTTCATCATGCAAAATTTCACATTCATTGGATAAGAAACAAGCATTTCATGAAGGAATAAGCAAGGCAAGGTCAAACAAGCATATGTACTCAAACATCCTTGCACAACTTATTTTTTCAACCAGGCACAACTTTCCAATTTATGCTCATAAAAAACTATACAACATGAGGAGAACATAGCAAAAAATTGGGATCAAATTGGTTGAGTTTTCAATTTTATATGATTTTTTGAAGTTAAGGAAAAATTGAAAATCAAAGATGAGCATAGCATGGTCAAAGGAGGGAAAATGAGTAAAATAGTGAAGCATTTGAAAATAATGTCATCGCCCGGATTCGATCCATGTCCGTTTTCAAAATTGGCGCCTCAATCAAAACGGTGCCGTTTTGACTAAACCCTAGTGCGCCAACGAAATTCGTAGCTAATGTCCAGATTCATAGCAAAAACCGTAGCAAAAACGTAGCAATTTCTGGAAAATGAAGAACATGCAAAGGTTGAAGATGAAGATCATGAAGATCTTCATCTGGATTTTCCAGATTTTCCAAAACACGTCCAAAAATCAAAATCAAGCACATCATTCGAATATGCAACGTACAATCAAGATCCATAATCATTTCATGCAAAAACATCCAAACACGCACGGATCGAAGAAAATAAGTTTCAACATCAAAACTTCAATCTATCATATCTCACTCAAAACAGGACCAATTTGCACGATTCAAAGCTCAGAATTACCAACATGCTTAGATCTACAACATCATGGCAAGGAAATTCAAAAATAAGAGGTTCGAATTGTAACCTCTTGAAGTGCAGCAGCTGGAATTCGTGATATCCAAGACTTGAAATGATCAAAAGCTTCCCTGTGATGCTTGTGTAGATGATTGGAGTAGAAATTGAAGCTCAATCACACTTGAATCTAGCAGAATTTGAAATCACCATGAATGCTTCCATCTTCGAGCATGCTTCAATATGGCACTGTTTCTCTTGGTTCCACGTCCAATTCTTCTCAAGAACACTTCAGGATCATGAATCAAGCAATGGAATGTGCTTTTGTTTGAAGAAATTGCAAAAAAGTTTGAGAGAAAAGTTTGAAGAATTTGGATCTAGATCTGAAAAATGGTTGTTCCTCCCCTGAAAACAGTTAGGTTTTTCTTTATATATGCCTTGCTAATTAGTCTGTAATCATGTTTAAACCAAATGCTAAGTGAGATTAACCAAATGAGGTGTATGTGCAAATATGGTTTTTCACCTTATGCATGGAATGCATGTGTGAACAGTAAACGAAATTGATTCATTTTCACTTAAAATCCAATTTTAAAACCAATGGTGATGGCAAAAAATTCAAACCATGCACCAATTTTGAATTTTGAGATTTCCCTCCAAAAAGTCAATGGATTAATAAGTAATCATGTGATGACAATTCATGTAATGTAATGCATGATTTGGAAATTAGAGGTCAAGAGGAGAATATTGCAAAAAGAACCACTCATTTTGGAGCTTTGGTTGAGAAGTTATGCCCATTTGAAGTTCCATGTACACTTTGCCATGATTTGATTATATCTCCTTAACAACACATCATATGCTCATGATCTTGGACATTTTGGAAATGGGAGAGAAAGATATACAACTTTCATGTTCAACAAAATTTCATTTGAAGCCTTCTTGATGCTGTAATCTTGAGTTGAAGTTGGTCTAAAACCTTTCCATTTTTGGAAATTTCAAGTTATGGGTCACTTTCTATTTTTGGAAAGTCTTGACCTGACCTCAAATTCTTCAATGTTGATGTTTGAAATGTCATATGAGACTTGTTTGGACATGAATGAGGCATCTCTAATCACTTCCCACCTTCAAATCCATAGTTGACTTTGCAGTTGACTTGCAGTTGACTTGGTCGTGCACTGTGGACTTTGAGCCTTCAACACTTGATGAAATGGCTCCACCATGAAACCCTAGCTTATACAAGCTCAATAAAATCATATGAAGATCTCCATCTCAATAAAGACCTCATCTCCTTGAGAAACCCTGACTATTAGAATGCAACTGATTAGGGTTGACCAGAGGTCAAAACCCTAATCCCAAGGAATCTGATCAGGAATAATGAACCAAGATAATACTCATCCTCCTTGAGGAACCAAAAAACCCTAATTGAAACACAAACCTCAGATGATTAGTGATCAATTCATGAGACTCTCAAGCTTGAATCTTTTAACCCCTCTATCTTCTGAGAAAGACCTAGGAGTATGACTTGCTTATTTCACATGATATGCAAAGATGTAATGCCTAATGTCCTAAAAATGAGATACAATATGCTAAGCTAGTCCCAAGAGAGGAGGGCATATTTTGAGGTGTTACATATGTCTCTATGTCGATGACCTGTTAATAACAGGAAGTTGCAAGAAGGAGATCAAAGATTTCAAACATGACCTAACTGAGGAGTTTGAAATGTCAGACTTGGGAAATATCTCATATTTCCTTGGCATAGAATTATACAAGAGTAGTAGAGGCTTGATGACGCACCAAATAAGATATGCGAGAGAAATACTCAAGAGATTTAATATGCAAGAATGCCACCCAACTTTGACTCCAACTAAGCTCAAATTGCAACTATCGAAAGATACAGATGAAGATGATGTCGATCAAACGCAATATAGAAGACTCATTAGATCACTTTGATACCCTTGTCACACAAGGCCTGATCTAGCAAACAGTGTAGGTACGGTGAGTAGATTCATGCAGAATCCAAAGGTATCACACCTAGCAGCAACGAAGAGGATACTAAGGTATCTCAAAGGAACTCTCGACTAAGGAATTTTGTTTCATGCATCTGATGAAGGAAAAAAATGCAAACTAGTGGGATACACTGACTCAAGTTGGTGTAGTGATGTTGAGGATAGAAAATCCACAACTGGATATGTGTTTATGCTAGGTGGTGCACCAATTGCTTGGAGTTCAAGAAAGGAACTAGTAGTGGAATTATCGTCATGTGAAGTAGAGTACATAGCTGCTTCTCTTTGTGCATGTCAAGAACATGATGGTATTATTGGAAGTCTATAATTGAGGAAGATTAAGTTAATGATAAAAAGGTTAGTAAGAGGGTTTGGAGATTTTGTTTTTCGTAAAATCATAATTTGGTGAGAAGAGGAGGAGGCAAAGGTTAGGGGAATAAGAGGAACTCCATTTAATAAATTTCAGGAGATTTTTCTAGAAATTCAAGGTATAGGGGGTGAATTACTCCTAATATTGGTATAGATTGCATGTTGGGTAGAGGGAACTCCTTAATCCCTTTAGGTTTTCCTAATTTTTCCTATTTTGTTTGAATGAATGATGACCATGATATAAATCATATGATAGCATGACTATAGATGATGTGAAATTTATGTTCTATTTCACCGTAGAATTTATGTGTTCTTGTGGATAATTGTTGGTATGATTTCTTGTTCTTATGTTATTGTGAATTGATGAACAAAACATGTCAAATCCATGATTAAGTGAGTGAATTGCATGATAGTTGATAGATAATTTATGATGTATTGTCGATTTAAAGGTTAAAACCATGTTATAATTATTGTATGATGAATTCTGAGCGTTCTGGTTTTTTCGGAATCAAAATCGGAGCTCTGAAAGTACTCCAATAGAGGAAATTCATAAAACAACGTTTTGGGGCCTTGGGTATTGCTACGGGCCTTGGCAAATGATATAGGCGGCCATAGCAGCTCCCTGGATTTTGTACCAGGTGATACTTCTACGAGGGTAACTCGAATTTCAAAACTCATATTAAGGCACAGTTCGAAGCGTTGGAAATCTAACGCACAGAGCTAAATTATGGTAGTGCCTTGTGAGATGAATTACCATGTTTGAATGATGTGTGAGTATATGTTGCAAAATGTGTGTATAATTATGTGACTTATTATACATGTTGGATGATGAATCAATGCTGATATGATTTAACATGATTTAGTGTTGTATGTGAATATATATTTGATGTGGTGCTATTATTTGGTCACTATTTAGAGGTGTTTGATGTTGTTCATAATGTTGGTTGATTTAATTCACTTTTGTGGTATGGAGAATGCAGTTGTTGTTTATTATGTGATTATATGATGATAAATTCATGGTGATCATTTTTGGTGAGATTGCATGTTATGGTGAATCATGCATCATGGTTTACGGGATTTGATCCAGTTTTGGTGTGCACTGGTTCGGTGGTATGGATTCAAGAGCGAGTAGTTAATTCCAGTAAGAAATTAGTGAAGTGTTGCTTATAGTGATAACAATGAATTTTGGTGTGCTCTGGTCCAGTGCTATGGATTTAGGAGCGAGTAGATAATTACAATGAGGAATTAGTGAAGCGCTGCTTATGGTGATAGCACTAGATTTTTGTATGCTCTGGTTCAATGGTGTGGATTCAGGAGCGAGTAGTCGGTTCCATATGGGAACTGGTGAAGCATTACCTATGGTGATGGTAAATATTTTGGTGTGCTCTGGTCCTATGGAGGGGATTCTGAAGTGAGATGGACATGTGTTGACCATAATGGTACCACATTCATTGTTGAGTCATGGTGTTGACTTTATTGCATTCATTATTTATATATGCATTGAATGTTTATGTTTATGTTGGTTATTGAGAATGCTTTGGTGATGTATATAATCGAATTGTGTTGAATAATTGTTGATGCCTAGTTAGGCTACCCTTGCGTACTTTTGCACCATTAATTATTAGGAGTGTATTCTCACCTCTTTGTTATTTGTATGGTTATATGCTCCTTCTTGGGATACAAACGAGCAGATAACTGAGTAGCTGCTTAGAGGTTGAAGGATGGAATATATGTTGTTCTTCCTTTCCTGTTTTATATGTTTATTTAATATTTCATTGCTCTGATGTGTAACACTGGGCAGGAAAATGTTTTGCTTTTCTATTTGCTTTTATTTTTAGGTTGTTTATGTTGAAGGCAATTGCCATGACTATTGTTATGGTATTGGATATTTTTAGTTATTGAAATTATTTAAAAATCAATTATTTAACTGCAATTAGCCTATGTTAAGGCGAGCATGTGACGGCAGGTGTTTAAATCTAATGCATGTTTTAATAACATGTGTTACGGAGCAGGTTTATCTTGTGTTTGAGTGGCACCCTATGTGTGTATTTGTTTTATTTCTGCATTACTTTTTCATATCGGGGTTTAAGGTGTTACATAATGGTATCAGAGTTGGTCGGTCCATCCGACCAGGTTTGTGTCATGTTGTATATTCCCTAGTACGCGATATGTGTGTGAAACATTGTCGGTGCTTAATATTTTTCTAACTGCTTGTCGTAGGAGCGGTATTGAAACAAGTGAGGGAGAAGCTTCTGCTCCTCTGAGATGTTTCGGGTGTAGAAGATTGGTTATGTGTGTCGCTGATTGCAAGAGTGCGGGTTTTTGGATAAGTCAGCATCATTTAAAGAGTTTAATGCAAGTGATGAATAGTTTGTGTCGGCCAAGAAAGTGGATGAGCGCGTAAAGGATGAGGTCGAAGTGTTTATGATATTATCTTTTATGAAGGCTGAAAGAAAAGTTGTGATTGGTGAGTTACATGTGGTGTATAATTTTCTTGGAAGTGTTTCCAGATAATATCAAAGATTTGTTGTCGGAGTGCGAGGTGGAGTTTTCTACAGACTTAGTACCTTGTACTAGTCCGGTGTCGATAGCTCCTTATAGGATGTTTGCTTCAGAGTTGAGTGAGTTGAAGAAGCAGTCAGAAGAGTTTCTTGAGAAGAAGTTTGTTCGACTGAGTGTGTCATCGTGGGGAGTTATGGTGTTGTTGGTGAAGAAGAAGGATGGTAGCATGATATTATGTGTCGACTATCGACATTTGAATAAAGTGACGATCAATAACGACTATCCATTTTTGAGGATTTATGATTTGATGGATCAATTGATAGGTACTTGTGTGTTTATCAAGATCGATCTGCGTTCAGGTTATCATCTAATTAGTGTAAAGTCTGGCGATATTTCGAAGATTGCATTTAGAGCGAGGTATGGTCATCATGAGTAATTAGTGATGTTGTTTGGAGTATCTAATTAAGCCTAGAGTGTTCATGGAGTACATGAATAGAATATTCCATTGTACTTATATCAGTTTGTGGTTGTGTTCCTCGACGACATCTAGATATATTTGAAGTCTGATGAAGAGCATGTAGCATCTACGAGTTGTGTTGCAGACCTTGAAAGAGAAGAAGTTGTATACGAAGTTGTCCAAGTGTGAGTTATGTTTGAGAGAGGTTAGTTTCCTTTGTCACGTGATTTCTAGTGGATGTATTGTTGTAGATCCATCAAAGAAATATATTTTGTTGCAATAGGAGACTATGAAGTCTGTTATAGAGATTAGAAGTTTTCTTGGGTTGGTTGGATTCTACAGGAAGTTTATCGAAGGCTTTTCAAAGTTAGCATTGGCTTTGACTCAGTTGACTCAAAAGGGCCAATCTTATGTTTGGGATATGCATTGCAAAGAGAGTATTCAAGAACTCAAGAAGAAGTTGACATCTACTATAGTTGAGAGTTTATGAAAGGAATTATCCTACGCATGATCTAGAGTTGGCAACGGTGGTATTCGTGTTAAAAATTTGAAGACATTATTTATTTGGATCCAAATTTGAGGTGTTTAGTGATCAGAAGGAATTGAATATGAGGCAGAGAAGATGGCTCAAATTTGGGAAGGATTGTGTTTTGGCTTGAGTTGTCATCCGGGTAAAGATAATGTTGTAGGCTCATAGCTGATGCATTCAGTAGGGGTCGCTGCATATATTGATGTTGATGGTTTGAGAATAGGATTTGATTGAGCAATTCAAAGGCATGAGTCTAGTGTTTGAAGAGACTCCTAATAGTGTGAAGTTGGGCATGTTGAAATTGACAAGTGGTATCCTTGAAGAGATCAAGGAAGGCCAGAAGATCGATGTGGTATTGGTTGACCGAATAATATTAATCAAGCAAGGTAAATAAGGTTATTTCAGAATCGGAGAGAATGATGTGACGAGGTTCAGAGACAGGGTTTGTGTACTAGATGTACCCGAGCTTAAGAAGAGTATTCTTGAGAAAGGTCATTGAAGTGGTTTGAGTATTCATCCCAGTGCCACTAAGATGTATCAAGACTTGAAGAAATTATTTTGGTGGCCAGGAATGAAGAAGGAAGTAGCTGAGTTTGTTTATGCTTGTAGGACTTGTTAGAAGTCGAAGATTGAACATCAGATGATGTTGGGTCTGATGCAACCGCTGAGTATTCCTGAGTGGAAGTGGGATAGCATTTCCGTGGACTTTGTGACGAGTTTGAAGAAGACGATGAATGGATGTGATTCCATTTGGGTGATTGTTAACAAACTGACCAAATTGACTCATTTCATACCGATTAATATCAATTATCCCTTGCAGAAGTTGGATGAGTTGTATATTAAGAAGATTGTTAGCCTGCATGGTACTCCGTCGAGCATTACTTCAAATAGAGATCTGAGATTTACGTAGAGGTTTTGGAAGTGTTTGCAAGAAGCGTTGGGTACTAAACTGAAGTTAAGTTTTGCTTATCATCTGCAGACGGGCGGTTAGACGGAAATGACTATGCAATCTTTGGAGGATCTGTTGAGGGCTTGTGTGCTAGAATAGGGAGGTGCTTGGGGTAACTACTTGTCACAGATTAAGTTCACTTACAATAACAGTTTCCATTCTAGTATTAGAATTGCTCTGTTTGAGGCATTGTATGGTATGAGGTGTAGGACATGTATGTGTTGGTATGAATTCAGTGAGAGTTTGGTGATTGGACCTGAGATTGTGTAGCAAACTTCTTAGAAGATCAAGATGATCCAAGAGAATATGGAAGCTTCATATAGTCGCCAGAAGAGTTATCATGATAAGAGGAGGAAAGAACTTGAGTTCCAAGAGGGAGATCATGTGTTCTTGTGAGTTACTCTGGTGATTGGGGTTGGTCAACCTTTGAAGTCTCGAAAGCTCACACAACATTTTGTTGGTCTGTATCATATTTTGCCGAAGATAGGAGAGGTGGCCTATCAGATTATTTTGCCATCGCCGCTTGCTAATCTTCATGATGTGTTTCATGTATCTCAGTTGAGGAGGTACATTTAGGATCACGTCTCATGTGATCCAAGTGGATGATATACAGGTGAGAGAGAACCTGACTTTTGAGGCATCCTCCATGTGCATAGAGGATCGGGAAATGAATAAGTTTCGTGCTAAGGAGATTGCCTTGGTGAAGGTCGTGTGGGGAGGATCAACTAGTGGAAGTGTGACTTGGGACCTGGAGAGTCAGATGAGGGAGTCATATCCGACTGTTTCTTTTATGTAATTTTTTAGGGAAAATATTATTTAAGTGGGGGAGGGTTGGGTTAATGATAAAAATGTTAATAAGAGGGTTTGGAGAGTTTTTATTTATTTACCGAAATCAAAATTTGGTGAGAAGAGGAGGAAACAAAGACTAGGGGCATAAGAAGTACTCCATTGAAGAGCTTTAATGAATTTTTGCTGGAAAATAAAGGCAGAGGGGGTGAATTACTCCTAATATTAATGTATATTGCATGTTGCATAGAGGGAACTCCTTAATCCCTTTAGGTTTTCCTAATTTTTCCTCTTTTGTTTGAATGAATGATGAACATGATATAAATCCCGTGATATCATGACTCGTATGATGGATGATGTGAAATTTGTGTGCTATTTCACTGTAGAATTTATGTGTTCTTGTGGATAATTGTTGGTATGAATTGTTGTTCCTATGTTGGTGTGAATTGATGAACAAAATATGTTAAATCCATGATTAAGTGAGTGAATTACATGATAGTTGATAGATGATTGATGATGTATTATCTATTTAGAGGTTAAAATCATGTTATAATTATTCTATGATGAACTCTGAGCGTTATGGGTTTTACAGGATGGAAATGGAGCTCCGAAAGTGCTCAAATGGGGAAAACTCACAAAACAATGTTTTTGGGCCCTGAGTATTGCTACAGGCCGAAGAAACTGCTATAGGAGACCGTAGAAGCTACCTGGATTTTATACTAGGTGAGATGTTTACGAGCGTAACTTGAATTTTGGGACTCAGATTGAGGCAAGGTTCGAAGTGTCAAAAAGCTAATGCACAGAGCTACATTATGTTAGTGGTTCGTGTGATGAATCACCATGTTTAAATGACTAGTGAATATATGTTATGAAGTGTGTGTATAATTACGTGACTTATTGTACATGATTGGTAATGAATCAATGTTGAGACTATGTAACATGATTGAGTGTTATATGTGAATATATATTTGACACGGTGCTACTGTTTGGTCACTATTTTGAGGTGTTTGATGTTGTTCATTATGTTGATTAATTTAATTCGCTTGTGTGTTGTGAAGAATGATATGGTTGTTTATGATGGTGTTTATATGATGGTAAATTCATGGTAATCATTTCCAGTGAGATTGATGTTATGATGAATCATGCATCATGGTTTACGGGCTTCAGTTCAGTTTTGGCGTGCTGTGGTCTGGTGGAATGGATTCAGGAGCGAGTAGCTAATTCCAATGAGTAATTATTGATGTATTTATTATGGTGATAGAAACAAATTTGTGTATGCTTTGGTCCGATGATATGGATTTAGGAGCGAGTAGAGAGTTCCAATGAGAATTAGTGAAGCGTTGCTTATGGTGATAGCGAAAAAAAATTGTGTGCTCTGGTCCAATAGTGTGGATTCAGGAACGAGTAGTCGGTTCCATATTGGAAATGGTGAAGCGTTACCTATGGATATGGTAACAATTTTTGTATGATCTAGTCCTATGGTGGGGATTCAGGAGCAAGATGGATTTGTGTTGTCCATATTGGTACCACATGCATTATTGAGTCATGGTGTTGAGGTTCATTGCATTCATTATTTTTATATGCATTGAATGTTTATGTTGATGTTTGTGATTGAGAATGCTTTGGTGATGTATGCAATTGAATTGTGTTGAATAATTGTTGATGTCTGGTTAGGCTAACCTTGCATACTTTTGCACTGTTAATTACTATGAGTGTATTCTCACCTTTGTTGTTTGTGTGGTTATGTGCTCCTTCTTGGGGTGCAAACGAGCAGGTAATTGAGTAGTTGCTTAGAGAATGAAGGATGGTGTAGAGGTTGTTCTTCTTTTCTAGTTTTATACATTTATTTAATATTCCGTTGCTCTGATGTGTAAAAACAGGGCGGACGAATGTTTTTCTTTGCTATTTTCTTTTATTTCGAGGTTGTTTGTGTTGAAGGAAATTGTCATGACTATTATGATGATATGAGATATTTTTAGCTTTTGAAATTATTTTAAATTAATTGTTTTTCCGCGATGAGCCTATGTTAAGGCGGTTATGTGATGATAGGTGTTTAAATCTAATGCATGTTTTAAATAACTCGTGTTATAGAGCAGGTGTATGTTATGTTTGAGTGACACCTTATGTTTGTATTTGTTTTATCTCGGCATTATTTCGCATTTCAGGATTTTGGATGTTACAACAATCACCAACATAAGTGATCCACTTTTTATTCAACTTATCATCATGAGTAAACTCAAAAGTCGACTACAATCACATCAATAAGTTTGTATTATTAATTATAAAAAATACTATTAAAAATTCAAAAATAACTTTCATCAAGAACAACATACAAACAATAACAACAATGTGTCTAATACACATTCAACAACAACAACACAAAATCAACATAAACAACAACAATAATATTCAACAACAACATTCAACATCAATATCATATTAACCCAATAAAGAACAATAGTGATTTCTTTGTATGTTAACCAAAAAATGAACGATAGCAATATTGTGTTTTGTTTCGTAAATGAAGATGAAAAATGGGTTCAGCTGGCACTGAATGGGTTAGAGTTGAATGGTTTTTAGTGATCAGATAAAAAATGGAAACTGAATAAATAAGCCAAGATGTGTTATGTAACACCCCACAAACCAACACGAGTCTTTTCAGCATGTTTTATCCTCACTCACATGCTTTCCAAGAAACTTTCCCAAAGATCACCCATCCAAATACTACTCCAAGTCAAATACGCTTGACTATGGAGTTCTTATTTGTTATGATATCAAAAAGAAGATGCTTCTTGTTTTCGGTAGCCCAACAAATAAGAACTTCATAGTTAAGCGTGCTTGACTTGGAGTAGTATTTGGATGACTGACCTTCTGCGAAGTTTCCCATAAAGCGTGTGAGTGAGGACAAAGCATGTTAAAAAGACTCGTGTTGGTGTGTATGGTCAGTTGGTAATCCTGAGAGCAATATGAGGCATTACAAATGGTATTAAAGCAAACATCTCCCAATACGACGTGGTTTGGGGATGAGCCAGACGAAAGTTAATGGACATGTAACACCTGAGGCCTGCAAGGGCAGGGAGTGATCGTCGGTGCAAAGGCATGACACTGAGCGATTCCTGGAATCTTATAGGAAAAAAACCAAATTTACATTAGAATGAGGGATATCTTGAGGCTATGCATGTATGAGACTACATTGTTGAAGAAATTCTTATGAGGATTGATTGATACTACCTATACCAACAAAATGCATCTTTTTTGTTGTAGCTAACAAATAAGAACTCCATAGTTAAGTGTGCTTGACTTGGTGTATTATTTGGATGAGTGACCTTCTAGGAAGTTTTCAAGAAAGTGTGTGAGTAAGGACAAGGTATGCTGAAAATACCTGTGTTGGTTTACGGGGTTAGTCGGTAATCCTAAAAGTAGTCCAGGGCGTTACATATTACATGTTTCTGAATAACACATTTCACCACAGTTGTTTGAACGAAACTTAGTGATATCTAATTCATTAATTAAATTTTATAAAAAGCGTCAATTTTTAACGATTAAAAAAATTTAAAATGAAGGGGAATATAATCACAACGGTTGGTTCAAACAACCGTAGTCAATTGTGGAATATTTTCAGGTTAAAAATAATTGATAAAGAATGGCGTCACTGTGAAAAAAATAAAATTAAAGGAGGTAACTAATATCACCATGGTTGGGAAAATCAACCATGGTGAAATCACATTTATTTTTAATTAAAAAAAAATTAAAATGAAAGGCGCCACTATAAAATTAAAGAACTCACCAAATGCTAAGCACTAAGAATCAAACCCATTTACTTTAAGAACTTTTACCACTGGTGCATTATACAACCATGGTAATATGTAAACTATTTTTATTTTAAAAAAAACTTAAATAAAAATGATGGTGTCTGATTTTAGAGATGTCACCACGGTCCTTCCATAAACCATGGTAAAGTGAACATTGTTGTATATATTTTTTGTAGTTGTGAACCCCATAAAGGAAATTCACTCTTAATAGTTAGAAGTATAATTTGTTATTGTTTGAACTCTCCTAGTTTAATGCCTCTAATGTTACCCGTGAATTTCAATTCAATGAGCCCCCTGAATATGAGACCCCTTTCACTTTCACTCAAACACTCTCCCTAGTGTTTGGACAGTTACAATAATTTAAAGATGATGGAAAGAAATTAAAACTCAAAATACTCTACTCCTTAATATAAGAATAAGACTTAATAATAGAGTATTACAAAAAAATAGTCAAAATAAATAAAAACACCTCGCTTGATTGTGCAAGGTTTGAGTCTTTACAATGGAGAACTCCACCTTAAATAGAAATAAGATCTAGCTTCAAATCCCATTAGTTTTTTTTTTCTTTGAGCGAAGCTGAACATTTCACAAATGCAAGTAAGAAATATTCCATTATAATGATTGACAATATTTTATTGATTAAATATTTATCTTATCATAATTATTCTATTTTAATGTTGCTTATATGATCTTTTGGAAAAACTTCCTTATTCAAAAAAGGGCATGAAAGATTAAACTTGATTAGATAAATAAAGAAACAAATTTTTAATCAACGCGAGATTTACTCAACGCTCAACAGCTTCTGGGTGAGATAGAATGTCTCACAGACCGGAGAACATTCTTCTCAACATGTTGCTTCCTTTTGTGAACACAGAGAGACAAGATGTCTCACATAATGTCATGACATTTTGCTATATATGTTTCCTATAAAATGACATCAATTAGATGTAACAAACTCTCTCTTTGACCTATTTTTAGGAAAATACAACATGCAACATGTAATGCACAATCTTATAGACATACTTCATGGCATGATTATCAGAATTATCAGAGAGCATTGAAACAAAACAAGCATGTTAGCTAATATCACAACCATAAGAGTGTGGTTATAAACATAAACATAACCTGCAGATGTTATCACTAAAATACATCTTCTTCAAAAGATATAAGAGTAGGTCTTGCATAATATAATCAAAATATTCTCCCCCTAATTTCCTCAAAAATGGACAAGGGGTACAAGCGCCATAGATATCCATCCCAGAATGGGCACATGCACCAGAAAAACACAAAATAGGAACTACACAACAAAGGGTAACATGAACTAACATCTGACCCATGTAGGGAAAACATGTAATTAGTATAATAAAATCCCACACAGGGGTAGAGAATGCAAGGACAAATCCTTCCAAACATTTGGCATACATAACCATTAATCAAAAAGCAGCTTCAACAACCAACAAGAAAATCACTCAGAATCACTAGAGGAGACATACTCGTACTCATCTTCTTTATTATCTCACCACTAACATCCACATTGTCTTCACTAGCATCCTTCTCCACGTAATTATCTATATCTTATCCTTTAGCCTGAGAAGAGGACACTTCAAACACTTTTGATTCATTAGCCTGATTAGATCACCAATCTTACTTTTTCTAGAAATGGAGGAGATAATCAAGTCCAAGAGAGTCTTCGAGACCCACGTCAGTTCATTAAACACATGTACTCTTGCATATCCATACATAAGGGGCACCTTTGCGAGATTGCCACATGTTATCAACTCAACACTATGAAAATCCGAAAGGTTTAGAGAGCACAATATCTAGGAGATAATTCCCAACAAATAACTTGTAGCTAAAAGTCAAAGGGCTAGGGGAAACACCAACAACGTCTTCAACACTTAAGATATCAAATTTATGTTTCATCGACATACCATTAATTTAAGAAGGAAAATCTAGGGGAAACTTAACATCATATGATTCAACTTATTTCAGGGGTCTGATCAAACACATATTCACCAAAGTCTAATGCATCTCTAATGCCTATCTGATATAACAATATAGAAAGTGAGATAGTGAAACATGAACTGTGATTTATATGGAACTATGTGCTTGTAGGTTCAATCGGGAAGTGATAAAAGCTAAGCACGTCTATCATGGTTTTGATGATGACAACCTATGGAGGTGTAACCTGACCTTGATGGTAACTCATAAAGATATAATTTGACCTTAAATCATAAAGACAAGCAACTATTTCAAGTGGTTAAAGATGCACATGATAGTTTGTTTAAAGCACATCCTCTAAATAAAGCCGAAGAGTTGGGGTTTAATGATAACTGTAATATCATATGATGATGGAATCCGACTTGAAGATATCTCAATTCTTATATCCAAGAATATTCAATTAAAATTCTGATTTAATTGGTGTATTTAGCAAAGACTTGAAGCTTTAGAGCGTGAAAGAGAGGAAGTATGAAATCTCGATTGATCGTGTCTAAGTGATCATGGTTTTATAAAAACACAAGGACATTTTCGTAAAATAATATGGCTAAATCACAAACTCACTAAAATTATTTTTAAAGCCATTGTTTCTCAACCAAAAATATTATTGAGCCTAGCTAAATAAATTGTAAACTGTCAGAATGATTAAGACATATTTTGTATTGTCCAATTGATTTAAGCATATCCCTAATCGATTTGATAATGGAATATTGAGTCAATAATCATTGTGATAGTGTCTTAATTAAGGATAACATCTTGCTATCAAATATTTCTGAAATGGGGAAAGTAATCGATCATTTAGGTCATCCAATCAATTGGAATAATGACCGAATTGTTGGGCCATTAATTTTGCCCATGGACAGTTTTTTTTGTACCAACCTTTAGCCTATAAATAGAGGTCTCTCATTTAACTTTTTCACATCCAGAAACATGATTTATCTCACATTCTTCCTTCTCTTTCTCTAAATTTTTTTTACTTTCTCTCACTTTAATTTAGCCATAGCACTTTAAGAAATTTCTTGTGTTTAAGTGAGGAAATTTATTCTGGAAAGGGTAATATTATAAATTCACCAAGATCTACTTTTTATCTCTTAAGTGAATATCTCTTCCCTAGGAATTGTTTGTTTGAGTTCAAAGTTAAACTCGTTAAAAACTTTATTTAGGGGATTTAATATTAATTCGTTGTTTGGTTCGTGAGCTGAGTCATTTAAGGAAACCCTCTGTTTCAAGGTTCTTGAAGATAACCTGTGAAAAATATTCATATTAGTTCTTCATCTCATCCTGGTGTAAAAGTTCAACTTGGTTCGAGATTATCCTGGTGTAAAATCTCGGTTCGGTTCTTGGCTAGTCCTTGTAAAACCCCGATTTAGTTTGGAGGATATCCAGTTCAAAAATCTGCATTGGTTCAGGATAAGTTCATATAAAATATCATTTTAGCTTGGGGACTAACCACTCAAAGCTTTGTTCGCGTTTGGAAGGAAAACCAACCACTTCAGTACATTGTTCGTTGTTTGGCTGGAAGTTAACTTGAAAATTTATTTATCCTTGTATAAGGGGGTTCATGAGCTTAACCTTTTAAAAGTTCATTAGCATTATTGGATACTCTCAAGATAAATTATTGGGGAGAAGAGTAAGTCACTTCATTTATACCGAACCTCTATAAATCCTGGTGGGATCTCTCTTTCCTTTTCTTTTAATTTCTGCATATTTTCGTTACTCTAATTTTCCACTCCAATATTGAAATGTTTTCTCGAAAAAAAATTGAACTCTGATTTATAAAACAATTTTGTTTCAAATCTTTTCTTTTCAAACCTCCATAAATAATCCCCTCTTATGTGTCTAGTCTCATGTTCAACAACTTTTAGGGGCCCAGTTAGCGACTCCAATTTTGTTCAGGAACATAGATACTAACACATATAAATCATTTTATGGAAACTATGCATCACAACACATAAACATTAAGTATATATTATTTCAGAACATAATTCAGATAAATTCCTGGTCAAAGTTTTAAACAAATATCCAAATTATTTCAAGAATGAGATGTAAAAGAACTTAGGATTTTGATAGACCAGCCTTAAAAAAAACAAGTCATAAACATAGATACTAACACATCTAAATCATTTTCTATAAACTATGCAGCACAACGCATAAATTTTAAGTAGAAATTATTTCAAAATGTAAGTCAAATAAATTCACGGTGAAAACTTCAAACAAATATAAAGATTATTTCAAGAATGAGATGTAAAGGAACAAATGGTTTTGATTGATCAACATTCAAAATTTATGAAGCCTCAACAAAATTGTGTTGAAGGTTCCTCACCGCGAGAGATCAACAAGGATGCTTCTTCCAAATCATGTTGAAGAACTCAAAGATGAAAAAATCATCTTAATAAACCATGTTTAAAGCAGAGATGCCCTAATTTACGATGAAGAAGGGTTTAAGAAACTTAGGGTTTCAAAGAAATTGAAGGTGACGAATATATTTTATTAGGATTTGGAAGAAATTATAGATGACAAACAAATGTTAATATGGATTGGAAAAAGTTGAAGATGACGAACAAATTTCGTTAGGGTTTGGAAAAATACAAGATGACAAATAGAAATATTCATGAGGGAAGCTGGAAAAAAATCAAAGATGAATTGTTTTGGAGAGTTAAGAATTAGAGGGAAGTTTAACGTTGGGGGAATTCTTAGACCCGTCGTGGTCCGAGATTGAAAATAAGTAGCGTGTTTCGATTTTGAAGAGAAATGGAGGTTTTTTTGCCAAAGCCAATACTCTGTTTTTTAATCAATTTGGCTAGCATATTTTCTTAAAGGAAAGTCGTGGTTTAACCGTCTTATATATTGTTTTAGGGTGGTTCATTTATAAACTGCATTAAAATCTCTTAAATATTTTGAAACTTAAGAGGTGATTATTATCGCCACCATGATAAAAGTCGGCCGACTATAAAAAGAATTCTCTTTAAAAGAAAAAGCACACAGAGTCGTCACCAAATTTTATTTATTCCTCATAAAAGAGAGGTAGGGAAAAATAATCAATAAAGCACTTTTAAAGGAAAAAAAAAGATAAGGATTTGTCGCGCAACCAAATATGGGTTCGGAAGTCGATTACTCAAGGGGAAGGTATTATCACCCCTCACGTCCATGGTACTCCATGGGAACCATTTATGTTATCTACATGCATGAATATTTATCTCTAAAATTTCTTTGTTATTAGGAAAGAAAATGGTAAAGAATGAGATTGTGGTTTTTTATTATTGTGCTCGCCAAGGATTGGGACCCTTGAGCCTATGTATCATTCATCGAGGGACGAAAAATCAGAGCTTCGTAGTTAGGATTAGAAAATGTTTGTGTGTTGGTTGATTTTACCTTGAAAAAGGGTTTTCGAAGTGATGCTCTAAGGCGCAAAAATGAGTTTGATGGGTTTATGTTGATTTTATGGTTTGTGAAAGGAGATGGTTTTTGATTAGATTGCACTAAAGACTATGGGCGAAGGCGAATATTTTAGACAAACAAGTCAAGCGTCTTTTTTTTTTAAATAATCAAAATAAGGGTAGGAGAGCTCAATCCTTACTCATTCCCCACCACTTAAGGCTCATGGTGCACAATACTGATCGTATTTTTATTGTATTTTTGGGATTTGATTGGGAAAATGACACTTGACGTTGGATCAATGATTTATTTCTTTTAATTTTGAAACGGTGACCTACATGAATATTTAAAAAGAAATAAAGGGTCTCATTGTAAGGTAGCCCAAGAGAAATCCTTGTGTGTGTTCAAAGTGACTTATACTAACAAGTGGATAATGGGCTTACAGAGCATGTCTCCCTAAGGTACTGCCATAAATGGCATTCTTACAATAAGATTGCAAGTTACATATGAAAATCCAAGTTAGAGCAAAGGGTCGAGAATTAGGGAAGGGTCCAATTCAAGGGTCATAATGAAATCCTCTACGTCCAACAGTTGGTCACAGGTGAATGCATCTTTTTGGTCTTTTAATTTTATCATGTTTTTGTTGTTTTTGATTATTCAATGATAATAAGTAAATTGAAAACGGTAAATGATGCATGAGATATATACGATGATGATAAGTATGATGATGGGCGCTTCAAATTAAATGATAATACAATAAGTTGACAAGAAAATAAACCACAAAATTAAGTCAACAATATCAATGGTTAGTGATGAATAGTTAGTGGTTAGTAATAAATTTGCATAAGGTAACTACCTAGGGATTCTCTATCCACAAGTCAAATGACTAAAAAAATGGTGTATCAAGGGATAACCTATCATTGATGCAAAGTATTAAAGATGATCCATGATCATCTAACAATAGATTTGAATCAAAGAAAGTTATACAACCCCAAGTCCATCTATCAATGATTTGACAAATGGAAGATTATATCACCCAAATAATTACAAGTTCAAAAGTTGATTAATGTACAAGTCTAAGCAATCAAGTCTAAATGTTAATGGTTAGTGGTAAATGAACACAACACAAATAAATAGAATCAACAAGATAGGATCAATAAGTGAGGGTCTCATCTATGCATTAAATGGTTCCAACATGGTTAAATAGGGGCAATCTATTAATATCTCAAAGTGTCATGAATGATCCACTGATCATTCATTAACATGTTTGAAGTGTTGAAGCTTAGGTCAACCCTAAAAGACCAATGGCCATGACCAAATAGAATGTCATCAACCACCATAAAAAACAAAGGTATAAATATCCAATTAAAAATGGTAAAAATAAATGGAAAAATAAAATAAATGATGGATAAAAAAATTAAAGGGGATATTTAATTGAGTGTATTTACAAAATGTTTCGTTAAGAAAGAAATAAATGACAAGAAGTTAAAATGAAAAGAAATGATAAAAATGAAGTGAAATAATAAAATTAAATAGGAAAAGGAAGAAAAATAGAGCAAATGGGGGACGCTAGGGGTTGAACCCCTTACCTTGGGGCCATGGGTCAACCCCCTTACCACTATGCCAAGCGCCCTTGGTGTTAACAAACACACTTAATGAGAATAAATAAAATACCCCAAACAAAAATAACATATGGTCCAACCACAACCCTCTGATCTAGTCACTTATGAAAAGTAAATGTGATGGAGGGTCATGATCACGAGGTGCATAAACACGAGGGCTGAGAGGACACACACACACACACATCAGGAGACACACCATTCCCTTCAACCAATATAAACAAGACAACATAATATTTTGAATTTGAACACGAAAAACACGTGCAAAGCAACAAATCAGAACAGCATCTTCAACCTTGGATTTTTGGATTTTAAATCTCTACAACTCACATTTTTAAGTGGAATCAATCATGGATTTCACTCAAACTATGTTCATCGGTGCCTTCTCCATACCCATGATCCATTGGTTGGCTCTGAGTATGAAGTATTTCACATAAACTCGAACGATAACTTAAACCTAAAAATAAAATAAAATCTTGTATATTCAATAATCGGAGCTCAAATCGTGAAGCCTGGCATCAGTGAATCACAAGGAATGGAGTGGTAACTTGTTTGGATAGAAACAATGAAGTTAACTACCGTATCAAAATCAGTTTCAGTTGGTGGTTCTGATGAGCATGGAGAGCTCAAGTGAGGTGGTTTCAAACACTCCCAAGGTTTCAGTTAGCTTTAGGGATTTTAGGTGAAGGTGTTTGGATGTTTAAATGGTGTTGAAAATAGATGAAAGATGGAAATCGATAACTCTGTTTTTGGAAGGGAAGCGGTGAGTTTGCAGCAGAGTTTTAGTGGCTATCAAGCTTGGGAAATGAAGGGAATATGGTCCCCTACTTATATGGAAGGTGATGAAATGGTTTGGTGGGAGTTTTGGAGGTGGGAAGTTTGATTTCACATGGACCCGAAAAATGCCAAAAAGTGAGACTTGCTTGCTAAGTGTGGTCTGTCTCTGGCCTATAAATCCTTTCCCTCCACTTGGTTTAGCAGCTTGCATGCTTTTGGTGAAGCAATGGTGGTTCCAATGATGTTGAGGTTTCTTTGCTTTTATCCATTTTAGGCAATATTTCACTTTTTGACTTTTGCTCGGTTTACTCCCATGTGACTTTATAAACTCACTTTGGCTTGCATTCTAATGTCACAAAGTGTTACCACATATGTTTGGGATCAAAAATAAGTGAAACGGCAAAGAATTATAGGCTTGGAGCATGATTATGCATGATCTGGATGGTGTCTTCTGATGGTGTGCACCATGGTGAAACCTTAACTTTACACTTGGGCCAATTAAAATTGGCTTGTGTATTTTGAGTGAAACTTAGGCCAGTTGAACTTTGTCATATCCTTAACATTTTGCAAAAAAAAACTAGGTCAAAAGGAGTTGTGATGTCGAAATGGCATTGGTGTAAAGTGGAGGTCATGCACATGTTTTTAGGCCTGACTAGGCAACTTGACCAACTTTGTCAATCCACAATTTGAAGTCCTTAAGTAATGAATTAGGTGTAGGGCCTTGAAACAAAGTTTAAGAGGGATTCAATTAGGACATTTGGCTCAAAGAAGATCCTTAAAAGGTTGAAATATGAAAAATTTATGGGTTTTGGACCAAATGGTAGGCTAAACATGCCAAAACATGACCAGCCAACATGCCCTAAAAATGAAACTTTGAGTTTTCGTGAATTCCAAGGCACCATGATGAATGTTTGAAGCCCAAATGATTATGTAATGATAGAAAACAATCCTTTATGCTTTGTAGGATGATTATGGGCCATGCTTGTGGATGACACCAATGTGATTCAAAGTTCAAAATTCAAAACAAAACCCTTACTTGTAACATGGGTGAAATGGGTGTATGTTTGGTGGATCATGATTGAAATTAGATTGATTTGGATGTGAATGGATTAATGAATGATGAGGTGATCAAGTAGGGGAAGGCATATAAGCAAAGGGGTGCATAAATTAGGGTTTCTTTAACCAAGATGTTCTTCAAAGGCCAAGGTCAAACAAATTAGGGTTTAGGTGCATAAGGTATCTTAGAGTAGCTTCACAAGGTTGATACATGATCAAAGAGTTAGATTTTAGGGTTTCTCAAGAGCAAGGATAAGGCACAAAATGGATGATGACTTGTATTATCCACAAAGAACCAAGGGATTAAGGTTGAGGTCTATGGATGACCAGATGAATAAGCAAGGCTTCTAGTCAAGGTTCACTAACCAATTAGGGTTTTGGAGATGAATGGTATGAATTGGGTAGTCCCACATGGTCAAATAATGCTTGAGTATGAGAATAGAATTCATGGTTGATTAGGCCAACCCCAACATGATTGAGAGATCTTGAGTGGTCCTCAGATATGAACACCATGCCTTGAGTTTATGTTTTCTTGTTATGAGTGTCAATGCAAATGAGATGATGGATATATGCTTATACATTAGGGTTATGAAGGTTGTATAAAGGGGTAGGGTAAAATTAAGGGTATGACAATTATACAAAACTATCGTGTTAATTGTTGCAAAACATAGGGTAAGGGGTTTTCATATAATTGTCGCAACGTATGTGTCACAAAACATCTTTTTCTTGTAGTTAATAACATATTTGACACTCAGACTTGCAACAGACAACAAACCCTTAAACGATTCCTCATGCACATTTCTTGTTACCTCCTAAGCCATGTTCTTTAAATGTGGAACATGATATGAAGTTATTATCTTTCCTCATCCCAGATACTTGTGAGAGAATTCTTTACTTGAATTAATTTTGAATGATAGAAAATTGTGTGATCATCATCCAAATGTTGGTTGTGCATTACATCACTTGATACACTTGTGTTTTTATTGTGTTTCTATCCCATTCTATTGTTGCATAACTTTACATAAAAGACCTACATTGACACATCTCTTAAAATAACACATAAAATCCATTTTATATCAGTATGCATCAACACATAAGCCTTTGCATCGATACATACTGCATGTGGTATATCACAAAACTTCTTTTGTTCAGTATGCATCGATGCATACGAGTCATGCATCAATACATGAAAGGCAAAAGGCTCCATGTATCGATCCATACGATCCCTGCATCGATACATGATCAATTGAAACAGACTGTGTATCAATGCATACGCATTAGGCATCGATACATGACAAATTGAAACAGCCTGTGTATCAATACATACGCATTAGGCATCGATACATGCTAGTGAAAAAGGAGCATGCATCAATACATACGAATTGTGCATCGATACATGATTAATTCATTTCACCAAATACTCACTTATGTTACAGTATGCATCGATGCATACTCTCATGTATCAATGCATAAAGCTGTTTTTGTTTTATAACAGTTTCTGTGGTTGCATATATAAGACAGGTTATGACAGCAGCAAAAGGCACGAATTCATTGAGGGAAAACAATTGAACACAAGATCAAAAGCAGTGTTGGAGCAATTGTTTGAGAGCAATTAGGAACCTGAAAGAGACTTCATCTTCTTCATCTTCTCAATCACTTTTCTTCAAGAACATTTACACATAACCATTCTTGTTCTTTGGATTAAAGAAGCATCGAGATAACATTCAGTGGTACGATCAAGGATCTAGCTGTGGTTTGCAGTGGAACGATCGAGGATCTAGCTGAGTTGAAGATTGAAGGGGGTTTCTAGGAAAAACCTACTGGTTTGTCCTTCAAGAACTGGAGTGTTCTTGAGGGTTTGGGAGTCACGTTTGCAGAACATATTCAGCCGCAGCGTTGCGTTTGGAAATCGGGGGATTTCGCAAGCAGGTCGTGGAACCGGTGAATTGTTTGCAATTTCGTGCAGGAAAATCTTGATCGTGCTCAGATCAAGTGAAGGTTCATACAAGAAGAGGTTCTTAGAGTTTAGAATTCTGTCTTTGTATCATAACCTTGTATCAACGGATTCGGCAAATATTGATAATCAAAGTTCTCAATTTCATTTGAAATTGAGAGGGAGACGTACCCACACGCGAGGACGACGTGGGGAACTTCCTTACCAAATCTCTGCGTATCGTATTCTTACCTTACTCCTCTTTACGTTTTAAAACTGTTTTCGCAATTTCAGTTAGTGTGTGGTGATTGTTCCTGTTGTAAGACAGCAGTGGCAAGAAAACTTTTAATCAAACTCCATTGCTGTTTATCATCGATCACATACACACCAACTGTTTGACAAAACGGTTAGCTAGATTTTATTCATTGGAAATAGACTTTAATGATAAGTGCATTCAATTAGTTAAAATTCTGGTGTGAATTGTTTCTGTCATTCTCATTAAAATCCAGCAATTAAACTTGTGTGTCCGGCTTTCTAGTAGCGGTTCAGAATAGACGGAAGTCGATTCGGGACTGATTTTTCCGCCAACTTTGAAAACTCTGATAAAATTTCAAATCCGTTAAATTTCAAAGAGGTGATCTATTCACCCCCCCTCTCGATCACTAGCCACACCGTCTAACAAGTGGTATCAGAGCGCCGGTTCGCTGGTGCTCTGTGGCTGCCTGTAACAGTATGGATTCTGAACCAAAGGGGGCGTATAATAGAGCGCCTATTTTCAACGGTGAAAATTACGGCTACTGGAAAGACTGCATGCAAGTTCATATAAATTCTGTGGATAGGCTAGTATGGGCTGCCATTGAAAACGGTCCGTTTCAAATTACTATGACTAATGCAGCTGCCGCCATAGTACCTAAACCAGAAGATGATTGGAATGAGAAAGATGAAAAAAAGTGGTCGTGTGATTGGAGAGCTCGAAACATGTTAATTTCAGCACTTGGTGTTGATGAGTATTATCGAGTATCCCATTGCACGACAGCTAAAGAAATGTGGGATGCTTTAGAAGTTGCTCATGAGGGTACTACTGAAGTAAAACAGTCCCGCATTAACACACTCAATCAAGAGTTTGAGCTCTTTCGCATGAAACAAGGAGAATCCATCTCCGACATGCAAAAGAGATTCACTCATCTAACTAACCGATTGAATGCTCTTGGAAAACCTATTTCCAATGAAATTGCTACTAATAAAATTCTCAGGTGTCTTAGCAGGGAGTGGCAACCTAAAGTAACAGCAATCAAGGAAGCCAACGATCTAACAAGACTTACGATTACAACTTTGTTTGGAAAGCTGGAAGAACATCAGCAAGCATTGGAAAGTCTTGAAAAATATGAGAACAAAAGTAAGAAGGAAAGGAGAAGAAAAGAGACAAAGAGGGAGAGAAGAAGCCAATAGCTCTTGTGGCCTCTAGCTCTAAGTCCTCACGAAAAGAGCAAAGCGACAATGATTCAAGTAGTGACAAAGACTCGGATGATGAGGAAATGGGACTGTTTGTAAGGAGATACAATAGATTCATTCGAAAGAATGGAGTCAAGCATTCCGACAAAAATCTCATGAAGTTTCGAAAACAATCTACAAATTCGAAACAAGAAGAGAACAAGAAGATTAGAGGAAGAGGATCCTGTTTTAATTGTGGTAAATCTGGACATTATAAAACGGATTGCCCTATAAAGTATAAGGATCAAAGAAAGGATTCACCAAAAGGGTACAGCAAACAAAGAAGAACGTACATTGTATGGGAAAGTGATAGCGATTCATCAAGCACACAAAGCTCAAGTGATGATGATGAAGCAGCAAATCTGTGCCTTATGGCTCACAAAAAAAATCTGTCCTACCACAAGAAGAAAAACAATGACAAAAAGGTAAAACAAGCTTACTACAATAATTTCTCTTCTATGTCTTTTTTGGAACTAAAAATAGCTTTTGAAAAACTGCATAACGAAGCTGTAGATGCTTTTAAAAGACTATCTTCCGACAAACATATTTTTTCATTTTTGGAAGGTAAAGTAAACAAAGCTGAAATTGAGTTAGAAGCGTTGAAAGCTAGTATTGCAGAAAATTCAAAAATTATTGACATTGACGGATGTAGTAGAGTTAGGTATTGTGACGCTTGTTATATTTGGCAAAAAGAGGTAAACACTCTTAAGGTCAAATTAGAGAAAGCGCTACAACCTAAAGTTACTTATGCCGTTGACCCCAAGTTGTTTAAGAAGTCATTGAATCCTCCATATGCAAAATACTCTTTTATTCTAAAGGATTCAATGAACAAGAAACAACAAACACATCATCATGGTTTATGTCATTATTGTTGCCATGCTGGCCATACCATTGAGAAATGCAAATTTAGGAGATTTCTTGTCCCTAAAGGCATTTATCAATGGAAGCCAAAAGGCAACCATGTTAGCACTTACCCACTTGGACCCAATGAAAATTGGGTACCAACTTCTCTCTTTTGATGTTGTAGGATGAGTGCCTTGCCTCCGCAGATAGAAGGTGGTTTCTTGACAGCGGCTGCTCGAGGCACATGACCGGTGACATATCGCTCTTTATAGACTTCAAGGCAAAGAAGAAGGGATATGTCACTTATGGAGACAACAACAAAGGAGCTATACTCGGCAAAGGTAGTGTAGGTAATCCCTCCACCACTACTATTTCAAATGTCCATTTAGTTGAGGGACTTAAACACAATTTGTTAAGCATAAGTCAACTATGCGACATGGGCTATAAAGTGTCGTTTACAAAAACTTGCTGCATAATTGAACATGTTGAACAAAACATTGTGTTTAAGGGTGTAAGAGTAAACAATATCTATATGCTTGACTTGTTTGATGTACCTTTAACAAATACTAAATGTCTAGTCACCTTGAATGATGATTCTTGGCTTTGGCATAGACGTTTAGCGCATGTTAACTTCGATTTGCTAAATAAGGTTGTATCTAAGGATCTAGTAGTCGGTCTACCAAAAATAAAATTTTCAAAAGACCACCTATGTGACGCGTGCCAAATGGGAAAGCAAACAAGGGTGTCTTTTAAATCTAAAAATGTAATTTCAACTTCACGACCCCTTGAGCTTCTCCATATGGACCTCTTTGGACCTTCTAGGACAAAGAGCCTAGGTGGAAATTACTATGGCTTTGTAATAGTTGATGACTACTCTAGATTCATTTGGACTATATTCCTTCATAGCAAAGATGAAACTTTTTCTGCTTTTAAAATTTTTGCAAATCTGTCCCAAAACAAAATGAATTCCAAAATAGTTACAATTCGTAGCGATCATGGTGGTGAGTTTCAAAATTATCACTTTGAGAAGTTTTGTGACAAGTATGGTATTGAGCATAACTTTTCAGCCCCTCGCACTCCACAACAAAATGGCGTTGTGGAGCGTAAAAATCATGTTTTAGAGGAGTTGGCAAGAACAATGCTTAATGAGGGTGGATTACCAAAATACTTTTGGGCTGATGCTGTCAGCACAGCCTGTTATGTTCTAAACAGAATCTCAATTCGCCCTATTTTAAACAAAACTCCTTATGAACTTTTGAAAGGAAGAAAACCAAACTTGTCACATCTTCACGTATTCGGTTGTAAATGTTTTGTTTTGAATAACGGTAAGGAAAACATTGGGAAGTTTGATGCAAAAGCAGATGAAGGTATCTTTCTTGGTTACTCACTGTCAAGTAAAGCATATAGAGTGTATAATAAGCGTTTACTTACTGTTGAAGAATCTGTTCATGTTTCTTTTGATGAGTCTTATCCGAAAAATGTCGGAAAAGGTATTTCTTTTGATGACGTAGGTGTATCTACAGAAGACATACTCAAGGAAGCTGTTGAGGAAACTGATCAGTCCAAAACAGCTGCCCATGAGAAGGAGGAAGATACTAGTCATGAAGAAATTGAGGAAGAAAAGACAGCTGAAGTGAATGATCTTCCAACAGCTTGGAGATCCTCAAAAGACCATCCCATTGACAACATCTTGGGAGACATTTCAAAGGGAGTAATGACTCGTTCTAAGATAAGTAATTTTTGTTCTCACTTCGCGTTTGTTTCACAAGTAGAACCTAAGAATGCCAAAGAGGCCTTGATTGATGAATTTTGGCTAATGGCCATGCAAGAAGAGCTTAATCAATTTAAAAGAAATGACGTTTGGGAACTTGTCCCTCGTCCGCGAGATCATCATATCATAGGCACTAAGTGGGTTTTTAGGAACAAGCTTGATGAAAACGGAGTGATTACTAGGAACAAGGCACGTTTAGTAGCACAAGGGTATAACCAAGAGGAGGGCATAGACTATGAGGAAACTTATGCTCCAGTTGCTCGCCTTGAAGCTATACGTCTTTTGCTTGCCTATGCGTGTTCTAAGGATTTTAAGCTTTACCAAATGGACGTAAAGAGTGCCTTTCTCAATGGTGTCATAAATGAAGAAGTATATGTTTCACAACCTCCTGGTTTTGAAAATGCTGAAAATCCAGATCATGTTTACAAATTAAAACGAGCTTTGTATGGTCTTAAACAAGCCCCTCGGGTTTGGTATGAAAGGCTTAGCAAATTCCTGATTGATCATGGATATTCAAGAGGTAAAGTGGACAATACTCTCTTTATTAAACACAAAGGGAAGCACATTCTTTTAGTTCAAGTTTATGTCGACGATATTATATTTGGTTCAACTAACATACACTTGGTCGAAGAATTTTCTAAGGTTATGCAGGGTGAATTTGAGATGAGTCTAATGGGGGAGCTGAACTACTTCTTAGGACTGCAAATAAAGCAACTTGATGAGGGTACAGCAGTATGTCAAACAAAATACTGCAGAGAACTACTCAAGCGCTTTGGAATGAATGACTCAAAATCAATCGACACCCCAATGCCTACCAACGGAAATCTAGATAAGGATGAACACGGTAAGTGTGTAGATGTCAAAAGGTTCAGAGGTATGATTGGATCTCTCTTGTATCTTTCTGCTTCTAGACCTGACATCATGTTTAGTGTTTGTATGTGTGCACGCTATCAATCAAATCCTAAGGAATCGCACCTAAAAGCGGTGAAGCGCATATTTAGATATCTTCACGGAACACCTAAATATGGGCTTTGGTATTCCAAAGGAAGTGATTGTAGCTTAGTAGGGTACTCCGATTCTGATTTTGCTGGCTGCAAATCAGATAGGAAAAGCACAAGTGGTACATGTCACCTGTTTTCAAACTCCTTGGTCAGTTGGCATAGCAAAAAGCAAGTTTCTGTGGCTTTGTCAACTGCAGAGGCAGAATACGTTGCAGCCGGTAGTTGTTGCGCTCAGATTTTATGGCTGAAACAGCAACTACAAGACTTCAACATTCAACTCAAACGTATTCCTATCAAATGTGACAACACTAGTGCCATAAACCTTACTAAAAACCCTGTTTTACACTCACGCACTAAACACATAGAGATTAGACATCATTTCCTTCGTGATCATGTTGAAAAAGAAGACGTTGTCTTTGAGCACGTTGATTCCAAAAATCAGCTTGCTGATATTTTCACTAAACCGTTGGCAACGGAACCTTTCTTCAACATTCTTCGCGAATTGGGAATCTTAGATCTTTCTCAATTGATGTCATAAGCATGTTACCTCTTAATTATATTATGCCTCACCATGGTTGATAAGAGTTGTTTTAGATGTCAATTATCCATCACAAGAGTTCTCCAATAGAGGTAATATCAATCCTTTCTACAATTTTCTTATTGCTAAGTGATTGTGTATGTTAGAACAAATGTTCTTACTCTAGTTGATATAAAATTTGATTGCATATACTCCTTGTCCATATTGTGTTCACATTAACAATCTGACTTTTGAATCTCTCTTGAGCATAATCATCATGACATAGTGCATAATGCATATTCATACTGCATTAAAATTCATTAAAAGCTAGTTCAGCATCAGTATGCATCGACACAAACGAAGCAAGCATCGATCCATACATTCTGAAATTCAAATTTTTTTAAACTGCTTCAGGATGCATCGATGCATCCATCGCATGTATCGATACACATGCCCATTGTGAATATTTGGCATCGACACATGACCATCTGCATCGATACATACTGATGCTATCTGAATTAAATGCATTTCTTTCTCTCTCATGCATCGACACATCAGCCAATCATATCACTTCCTATCTCAAGACTTCATATCATCTGCCCTCAAAAACCCCAAAACCAGTGGCTAACCCTAATCCTCCTCATCTTCACTCTCTCTCTCTAAAACCCTAAATCTCACATCACCATGCCTCCACGCACTATTCCAGCCAGAGCCAAAGGAAAAGGAAAGGGAAAGGAAACAGCCGGTACGTATCACAATCAACACGCTTGGCACCAAGACTTGATTAAATGGCATCAAGTTTTCTACAACGAAATGTCTGGCTTTATGGACGACTGCCGTGAAAATCCTGGTATCATGGACAGCTTTAGAAGCATTGAAGTTCAAAACCGATTTAGGCAATACTCCTTCATGGGCCAAAATCCAGACACAATGCCTCCTCCTCCGCCTCCGCCAAGCTACAGAGATCTCGACAGAGATGAGGAATCGTGTGGTGGCCACAATCCAAATTAACCCACCATCTTTTCATCTCACTGCATTTCATTTCATATTGCTCAAGTTTTACTTTGTTGCACAATATATGGTTTAGCTTATGTAACTCTTAAACTCGTTCGTATCTTTAAAATGCTTTTCTATTGTTGTTTATCTCTGCTGTTTTTACCCTTATTCGTCATTCTTTGTGAATGATTCTTTACCTTGAAGCTTCCTTCTTTGTGAATGATAGCTTTTTATCAATTTTTGCCATGACCTGCTTCACCATGCTACCGTGATAAACCTGTTTCTCTCTCTTTTTGATGTTGACAAAGGGGAGAAAATGCAGATATGCACAAACTCAGGGGGAGTATCACACATCCTGCCAAGAATTTGCCATCATCAAAAGGGGGAGTTTGTGAGAGAATTCTTTACTTGAATTAATTTTGAATGATAGCAAATTGTGTGATCATCATCCAAATGTTGGTTGTGCATTACATCACTTGATACACTTGTGTTTTTATTGTGTTTCTATCCCATTCTATTGTTGCATAACTTTACATAAAAGACCTACATTGACACATCTCTTAAAATAACACATAAAATCCATTTTATGTCAGTATGCATCAACACATAAGCCTTTGCATCGATACATACTGCATGTGGTATATCACAAAACTTCTTTTGTTCAGTATGCATCGATGCATACGAGTCATGCATCAATACATGAAAGGCAAAAGGCTCCATGTATCGATCCATACGATCCCTGCATCGATACATGATCAATTGAAACAGACTGTGTATCAATGCATACGCATTAGGCATCGATACATGACAAATTGAAACAGCCTGTGTATCAATACATACGCATTAGGCATCGATACATGCTAGTGAAAAAGGAGCATGCATCAATACATACGAATTGTGCATCGATACATGATTAATTCATTTCACCAAATACTCACTTATGTTACAGTATGCATCGATGCATACTCTCATGTATCAATGCATAAAGCTGTTTTTGTTTTATAACAGTTTCTGTGGTTGCATATATAAGACAGGTTATGACAGCAGCAAAAGGCACGAATTCATTGAGGGAAAACAATTGAACACAAGATCAAAAGCAGTGTTGGAGCAATTGTTTGAGAGCAATTAGGAACCTGAAAGAGACTTCATCTTCTTCATCTTCTCAATCACTTTTCTTCAAGAACATTTACACATAACCATTCTTGTTCTTTGGATTAAAGAAGCATCGAGATAACATTCAGTGGTACGATCAAGGATCTAGCTGTGGTTTGCAGTGGAACGATCGAGGATCTAGCTGAGTTGAAGATTGAAGGGGGTTTCTAGGAAAAACCTACTGGTTTGTCCTTCAAGAACTGGAGTGTTCTTGAGGGTTTGGGAGTCACGTTTGCAGAACATATTCAGCCGCAGCGTTGCGTTTGGAAATCGGGGGATTTCGCAAGCAGGTCGTGGAACCGGTTAATTGTTTGCAATTTCGTGCAGGAAAATCTTGATCGTGCTCAGATCAAGTGAAGGTTCATACAAGAAGAGGTTCTTAGAGTTTAGAATTCTGTCTTTGCATCATAACCTTGTATCAACGGATTCGGCAAATATTGATAATCAAAGTTCTCAATTTCATTTGAAATTGAGAGGGAGACGTACCCACACGCGAGGACGACGTGGGGAACTTCCTTACCAAATCTCTGCGTATCGTATTCTTACCTTACTCCTCTTTACGTTTTAAAACTGTTTTTGCAATTTCAGTTAGTGTGTGGTGATTGTTCCTGTTGTAAGACAGCAGTGGCAAGAGAACTTTTAATCAAACTCCATTGCTGTTTATCATCGATCACATACACACCAACTGTTTGACAAAACGGTTAGCTAGATTTTATTCATTGGAAATAGACTTTAATGATAAGTGCATTCAATTAGTTAAGATTCTGGTGTGAATTGTTTCTGTCATTCTCATTAAAATCCAACAATTAAACTTGTGTGTCCGGCTTTCTAGTAGCGGTTCAGAATAGACGGAAGTCGATTCGGGACTGATTTTTCCGCCAACTTTGAAAACTCTGATAAAATTTCAAATCCGTTAAATTTCAAAGAGGTGATCTATTCACCCCCCCCCCCCCCTCTCGATCACTAGCCACACCGTCTAACAATACTTATTAATGATTTTAAGGGAGAACCTAAAACAATAACCTCTGACATGAACTTTTCTGAAATCTGCACTTCTTGCATCATTAAATCCTTTAGGAAGGTTGGCTATGAATTATTTGACAAAATTGGGATAAAAAGGCTCAATATTGGAAACGATCTTCATGATATGAGTCTCTAAAAGCACCTTAATAACTTCATGAAATTTCAAAGCTTATTTTGATAGCTCCTTTTTAGAGGCCATTCGTCTACGATACACAAACTTCCACTTTAACAAACTTTTCTTCTGAGTGAAAGAGACATTATCAAGGGGAACAACATGTATATCTTATGGTATCTTATTTCCTCCTATAATTTTCTTGATTTTTTTAGGCAGAACCACTATGTCAATTAAGTTTATGTTAAAATCTTTCTCCATGTTTTCTACAATAGGAACCAACTTCTTTTTGGGGATGACTCTTTCTTCCTAGTTAATTTTTCAACAACCAATCTCTTTTCTTTAGGTATATTCCTTTTATTAACGTCCTCATTCTTCTTTGGAGTTTTCTTGATCTTGACAGGAGTGGTGGACCTTTTGGACGAATTCTTCTTTGCTTCTATCATTGACTTCTTTTTCTCTACTATTTTCTTTGACTTTTTAGCAGACTTGGTAGTGGTTTTGTTGTTGATAAGAACGTCATCATTCAGAAATTCATCGTAACATGAATATAATCACTTTGAACTTCATCACTACCAGGAACATAATCATTAATTATTCCACTATTATTTTCACAGACATCATTCACAACTTCATTAACTCCATAATTTTCTATGGAAGATTGCTTAACATCTTTTTGGGTTGGAGACTTAATCTCCAACATGTCGGTTAGATTGCCTGAGACATTTGTAGGTACATCGTCATTTCCAATTTTAGGTTCTTAGTTAACATCATCACCTTTTTCTTTATTTTTATCTTCTTTGGGGTCTTCTTTATCATTGCTTGAGAGTCTTTCTTAGCTTCTTCAGGAATTTCTTCCCTTTCCTTTGAGCTAGTTTCAACACTTACTTCCTCACCATTCAATTTTTTAGACTCAATATCTTAATAATTTTCCTCTTCACTTTTTAGGAATGTAATCACCAATTTTAGTGGCATCCTTAATGACATTATCATTTAGAACATTCTCAATAACATTATCCAATACAAAAATAACTAGAAGTCTTTCTATAGAATATCAACAAGGTTTGTGGGATGTAATCGCTTGATTGTGCAAGGTACAAGTCTTTAAATTTAAGAAATCTTCCTTAAATAGAAACAATATCCAAATTCAAAGCCCATTAAGGTTTTTGTCTTTGAACGCAAATGAACATTCCACAAGCGTAAGTAACCAATCTTCCATTATGATGGTTGGCAATATTTGATCGATTAAATCTTTGATCATATCATAATTCTTCGATTTTAATCTTGCTTATAATGATATTTTGGAAAGAATTACTTATTGCGCATGAGATACTAACCTTGATTAGATAAATAAAGAAACAAATATTTAATCAACGCGAGATTTACTCAGGGCTCAACAGATTCTGGATGAGACACAATTCACAGACTGAGGAATAGTATGCTTAACATGTTGCTTCTTTGTTTGAATACAGAGAGACAAGATGTCTCACAAAATGTCATGACATCTTGCTACATATTTTTCCTATAAAATGACGCTAATATGATGTAATAATAGTATCAACACATAAACTTTGCAAGTTTTATTACCCATGAGTCGAACGATTCCACCTTCTTTTAGCTCCAAAATCTAAAAGTATGGGCATATATGATATGTGCATCCTTAGCATGACCTAAATATTCTTTATCTCCAAACTTGTTACCACATGTGAATTAACACTTTCATAACCATACTCATATGAGGCAAGTTTAATCTGGGCATAATCATTCATGTCCTCAATCTAAAGACAATCCTTTTTGAAGTGGTTGATTTTATGGCAAGTGAATAATTTTAACACTACTACGAAAAACACCTATAATTATGGTTGCAAAAGACCTATAATATTGGGTGAACAACCGTTGTTAGGAATAATGTGATTGTATGTGGTTTATTTACAACCATTGTCCAAAGCCCGTGGTAGAAAATTGGAAAGCGCACAACCTATAACCACATTTGTTTTAAATACCTGTGGTGAAAGGTTTGTCTGCATTTTTTATTTTTGCCACATGTTTTGCCGGACTACATTGATAAATTTCATCATAATATATAATATTAAATATTTTTAGCATAACAATAACAATAACAACAAGAACAATAACAAGAATAACAAGAACAACAACAATAGAAATAACAACAAGAAAAACAACAACAAGAACAACAAGAACAACAAGAACAATAACAAAAAGAACAATAACAACAACAAGAATAACAATAAGAACAACAACAAGAACAATAAGAACAACAACAACAACAACACCAACTACAACGACAACAAAAACAATAAGAATAACAACAAGAAAAACAATAAAAACAACAAGAACAACAATAACAACAACGACAAAACCAATAAAAACAACAAGAACAACACGAACAACAAAATAAATATAATCGTTAAACAAGAACATTTTACCTGACACAATAGCAAACACTAACGTTGCTAAGTTGAATCCATGATTTTCATGCCTCATTCAATTTGGAGAAAAGATAATGGAGTTCCGAAACTCGTTGATGGGAGAAATATTTTTTAGTTTCGTTTATGAAAGAAATGTTGTTTTCAAGTTTAGTTTAGTGGAAGAATAATATTTCGTAAATATAAGAAATTTGGAGGCAGAAGATGAAGTTTTTCTAAGTACGTCTAGGGAAAAAGTGAATGAATTAAGAGCATTATATATCTTTGAAATTCCAACCGTGGTGAAAAGTGGCGTAAAAATAAGTAAAAAATAAAAAATATTGGTGATGAGATTCGAACCCATGACCAGACGTAATCGTGGTGAAAAGTGGTTTAAAAATAAGTAAAAAATAAAAAGTGTTGATGCCGAGATTTGAACTCATGACCGCACGCCACTTTTCACCACGGTTGAAATTTCAACCGTGGTTCAAAGTGACACCTTTCTATTTTTCACCACGGTTGTTATTAAGGACCGTAGTGGAAAGTCTTTAAATAATTTTTATAAAAAAATGTAGGCACATAAATATCACCCATTACTTCAGTTGATTAAGTATATGAGGTAATAACATGTTACGAAAGGTATATTTTGTAATAGTGTAAACTTGACTTATTAAAACCCATAGACTTGGAATTCCCTTTAATCTCACGCTATCATTTTGAGATACTTAATCTTTCACCAAAATCGTCAACCTTCAAATCTTTCATCATAAATAGCTCATTGGATCTTATAGTCGCATGAACATCATCCAAAGGTGATAATACATTTTTTATCATAAAGAAGATCATCCTTGAAATACTCAAATTATTATGCTAATGAGATTAACAAGAGTAAAACATTGTCGTCGTCATCATCATCATCAATTTTCTCCTCAATATTTTATAAGTCGTCAATGATCTTTTGAAATTATGTTAATTTCTCCAAAATGGATTTAATCTCTTCCATTTACAAGGAATAGAGTTGTTGTTTGAGACATAACTTGCGAGACAAGGACTTTAGACATAACTCTTCGGTTCACAACATTCTAAAGTTGTTACAAGAAAATAACATTACAAGTAAGAACAAAATTCTAAATCTTTCAAACTATCACCATATGAATGTTGGTCTAGTTAATTTGTTTACGTGTTATTATTTCTTAGTCTAAGTTTGTTGAATAATTCCTAGTATTTTGGGAGTACCTATTCTTTAGGAGCCACTACTTTTCCTATTTTTGTAACTGCCACAGAGGTCGTGGCTTTATGGTTTCAGTTTGTATTGGCTATTTAAAGCCTAATATCATTTCAAATAAATAACAAACGCAGCACCTTCCCATAAATTGAGTGTGTTCTTTGCAGTATTTCTAACATTTGGTATCAGAGCTCCGCAAGGGGCCTGATCGTGTGTGAGTGTGTAAACTGAGTGTAAGAGAAGTTGAAACAAACACAGAGAGGATGATGTCAACTTCAGAAAAGTTTGTGCAACCGGCTATTCCAAAGTTCGATGGTCATTATGACTATTGGTCGATGACGATGGAAAATTTCCTGCGGAGCAAGGAGATGTGGGGTCTCATAGAAGATGGAATTCCAGCACTATCTATTGGAACAGCGGCAGCAAGTGAAGCGCAAAGGAAAAGTGTGGAGGAAGCCAAACTCAAAGATCTGAAGGTAAAGAATTATCTGTTCCAGGCAATTGACAGAGAAATTCTTGAAACTATTCTAGACAAGGGGACTTCGAAAGCAATCTGGAATTCAATGCGACAGAAGTATCAAGGGTCTACAAAGGTGAAACGGGCACAACTTCAAGCGCTTAGAAGGGAATTTGAGCTGCTAGCAATGAGTGAAGGCGAAAAAGTGGACAGCTTTTTGGGAAGGACTCTAAGTGTGGTGAACAAAATGAAATCCAATGGTGAAGTAATGGAACAGAGCACAGTTGTTAGTAAGATACTTAGATCTTTGACTTCTAAATTTAATTACGTTGTTTGTTCAATAGAGGAGTCAAATGATCTGAACATCTTAACTATTGATGAGTTGCATGGTAGTCTGCTTGTTCATGAGCAAAGAATGCAGGGTTACCAATTAGAGGAACAAGTCTTGAAAATAACCAATGATGAAAGACCGATTCGAGGAAGAGGAGGTAGAGGCTTATTTCGAGGAGGACGCGGCAGAGGAAGAGGAAGACAGTACTTAAACAAAGCCATGATTGAGTGCTTTCGATGTCACAAATTGGGACACTTTCAATATGAGTGTCCCGACTGGGAAAAGAGAGCAAACTACGCTGAGTTGGAGGAAGAAGAGGAGTTGTTACTGATGTCCTATGAAGATCCACAAAAAATGGTGAAAGAAGAAGTGTGGTTTCTAGATTCAGGGTGCAGCAATCACATGACAGGAAATAAAGAATGGTTCTCTGAGTTGGAAGAAAATTTTCGCAGAACTGTCAAACTAGGAAATGATACAACAATGGCCGTCGTAGCAAAAGGAAACATCAGAATGCAAATAAATGGAATTACTCAGGTAATATCAGATGTCTATTTTATTCCTGAATTGAAAAATAATTTGCTCAGCATAGGACAACTTCAAGAAAAAGGGCTAGCAATTTTGATCCAAGATGGAACATGCAAAGTGTTTCATTCTAGTAGAGGACTAATCATGCATTCTAATATGAGAGGGAATAGAATGTTTTGTTTATTAGCTGCTATGGCTCCAAAAGATTCCATGTGCTTACAAACTGAGGTAGTTTCGGAGCGAGAAGCACATTTGTGGCATTGTCGTTTTGGGCACCTTAATCACAAGGGGCTCATTGCACTCTCAAATAAAAAGATGGTAGTTGGCATGCCGGCTCTGAAATTTCCAAAGAAGATTTGCACAACATGCTTGGTCGCAAAACAACACAGGTCCTCAATACCCAAGAAAAGCTTATGGAGGGCATCGAGGAAACTTCAACTAATTCATGCTGACATATGTGGTCCGATCAAACCAGCTTCAAATGGAGATAAGAGGTATATCTTAAGCTTTATTGATGATTTCACTCGTAAAGCTTGGGTTTATTTCTTACATGAAAAATCAGAAACATTTGCCACTTTTAAAAATTTTAAGATTTGTGTGGAGAAGGAAAGTGGTGAATATATCACATGTTTAAGAACTGATAGGGGTGGTGAATTTACTTCTAATGAGTTTGTAGAATTTTCTAAAGCTCAAGGCATTAGCAGGAAATTGACAGCGGCATTTACTCCTCAGCAGAATGGAGTTGCCGAGAGGAAAAACCGGACGATCATGAATGCAGCGAGAGCCATATTGAATGAGAGAAATGTTCCAAAAGCGTTCTGGCCGGAAGCAGTCAAATGGTGTGTTCACGTTCAGAATAGAAGCCCAACCTCCGCTGTAGAAAACAGAACCCCTGAAGAAGCATGGAGCAATATGAAGCCTTCGGTGAACTACTTTCGAATTTTCGGCTGCATATCTCATGTACATGTGCCAGATCAAAAGAGATCAAAACTGGACGACAAGAGTAAAATTTGTATATTGTTGGGGGTAAGTGATGAATCCAAAGCATATAGATTATACGATCCAATTACAAAGAAAATAGTTGTGAGCAGGGATGTAGTATTTGAAGAAGAGAAAAGCTGGAATTGGGGACGAACTGAGAAAGAGTGCAAGGCTGATATTTTGGTGTGGGAAGATGAAGAAAACAATGATGTTGAGCAAAATAGAGAAGAGCAAGAGATTGAGCAAAATGAAGAAGAAGAAAGTGGTGATAATAATCAAAATGGCCTAAACTGCAGCCCCACTGAGATTGGATCATCTGAAATTGAAGTTATTCAAGAGGCTCAAGCTGAAGGGAGGGCCACAAGAAATCGAAGAGCACCAATTTGGATGGCTGATTATGAAACAAGAACAGATATATTTGAGGAAGAAGAAAGTTTGGCAATGATGATGATGACAGAAAGTGGAAGTGATCCTTTTCACTTCGAAGAAGCGGTCAAGAGCAAGAAGTGGAGAGAGGCAATGAATGAAGAAATGAAAGCCATAGAAAGAAATCAAACATGGGAGCTAACAGATGCACCTAAAGATGTGAAGCCTATCGGAGTTAAGTGGATTTTTAAAACGAAACTTAATGAGAGTGGAGGTGTTGAAAAATTCAAGGCACGATTGGTGGCAAAAGGATATGCACAGCAATATGGAGTAGATTATACAGAAGTTTTTGCACCAGTAGCACGACTTGACACGGTGCGGGTAATTCTTGCATTGGCGGCTCAAAATGGATGGGAAGTGCTTCAACTTGACGTCAAAAGTGCTTTTCTTCATGGTGAGCTCGAAGAAAAAGTATTTGTTCATCAACCGGAAGGATTTGTCAAGAAAGGCGAAGAAGACAAAGTCTACCGTTTAAAAAAGGCATTATATGGACTAAAGCAGGCGCCAAGAGCTTGGTACAGCAAGATTGAGGCCTATTTTGTTCGAGAAAATTTTGAAAGATGTCCTAGCGAGCACACTTTGTTCACCAAAGAAAAAGGAGGCAACATTTTGATAGTGAGTCTCTACGTCGATGATTTAATCTTTACTGGGAACAATAAAAAAATGTGTGATGAGTTTAAAAGCTCAATGATGTTGGAGTTTGATATGTCTGATTTGGGAAGAATGCGACATTTTCTTGGGATAGAAGTTATACAGAATGCTGCTGGAATTTTTATCTGCCAAAGGAGATATGCTCGAGAAGTATTAACAAGATTCGGCATGCAAAACAGCAACTCTGTAAAAAATCCTATTGTTCCAGGAACAAGATTATCGAAGGACGAAACGGGCGTTGAAGTAGACGCTACAATGTTCAAACAAGTTGTTGGGAGCCTCATGTATTTAACTGCAACTCGACCAGATTTGATGTTTGGAGTAAGTTTAATTAGCAGGTTCATGGCAAATCCAAAGTTGTCACATTGGCTAGCAACAAAAAGAATTTTGAGATACGTGAAAGGAACTATTGAGCATGGTATTTTCTATAAGAGGAGTGAAGAAAGCACGGGTCTGATGGCTTATACGGACAGTAATTATGCTGGGGACTTGGACGACCGAAGAAGCACTTCCGGGTTTGTTTTTTTGATAAGTTCAGGAGCTGTTTCATGGTCTTCCAAAAAGCAACCGGTAGTGAGTTTATCAACCACCGAAGCTGAATACATTGCTGCAGCGTTATGTGCCTGTCAATGCATTTGGCTTAGGAGGATTCTGGAGCAGCTTAGAGCAAAAGAAAAAGAAGGAACTGAGATTTTCTGCGACAACAGTTCCACTATCCAGTTATCCAAAAATCCTGTTTTCCATGGAAGGAGCAAACACATTGGAGTGAGATTTCATTTTCTTAGAGAATTGGTGAATGAAGGAACTGTGAAGTTGAAGTTTTGCTGCTCAGAGGAACAAGTTGCAGATATAATGACAAAACCGTTGAAGTTAGAGCAATTTGAGAAACTTCGTGATATGCTTGGAATGACAGATGCTGCAGAAATAAGCTAAAGCACAAAAGCTTTAGCTTAAGGGAGGGATTGTTGGTCTAGTTAATTTGTTTACGTGTTATTATTTCTTAGTCTAAGTTTGTTGAATAATTCCTAGTATTTTGGGAGTACCTATTCTTTATGAGCCACTACTTTTCCTATTTTTGTAACTGCCACAGAGGTCGTGGCTTTATGGTTTCAGTTTGTATTGGCTATTTAAAGCCTAATATCATTTCAAATAAATAACAAACGCAGCACCTTCCCATAAATTGAGTGTGTTCTTTGCAGTATTTCTAACAATGAATCACACAAGGCCAACAAATTTAGAGATGTTTTTAAATCCTCTTATATCCTCAAAGGTATATCCTCAAAGGTTTGTCAATTTTTAGAACAATGAATTTTAAGAATTTCTACCATTGTCTCTCTAAATCTTTAAATTTTACTTGTTAGGATTATCAATTCTTTCTTTATACTTTGTACAAACAAAAGAGATTGAGAATCACGTTTATAAAAGCTTGAAACCTTGACAAGTCATATTTATGGCCCGACTCTGACCCATCCTACAAGCTAAGTCGAGCCCCGTCCTACTCCGAGTTGCCTTCGAGTCAAACTTATGTCGACCTCTAAGCTAATCGGGTCGATCGTAGCTCCAATGTCATCACGCACCAAACCTTTACGTCTCACAGTGATGAAAAAAGGAAACTTCTTTGTATCACTTGAAATTTTGAGAAATACTTCTTCTTTTCTAATATTCAAAGTTTTTCATACTATATATGAATTTTTGTTTTTGATTACAAGTTGCTATATATATTTTTGACTTTGAGTATAGTGAGATGTGTTCATATATATATTTATAAAAAATAGGTAATGTAGTAAAAAGCATATGGTGTATGAGATAAGAGTTTATCTCTAGTAATAGTTTTCGCAAAGTATTAATATCTATTTGTCATCAAACAATAGTCATGATTTTTCCTCATGTTTTGGATTTTTCAGGTCTCGTATTATATGATTTTTTTTCAGTACAAATTTTTCTCCAATAACTAGTTTCAAAGCTTTTTGCTTCAAACTAATAAGAGTTTTTAGTATATGCCATGTGCTTGTAACATTATTTGATAAGAGGTGTGATATTTGGACATCAAATATCCTACACTGTATAACTAACACCATGCCAACTCATGTTATACAAGTCAAAAAATGTATTAGTACTATTAAAATTACACAATTCAAGTCAACAATGTATTAATTCAATTAAAATTACACAAATGTTGATTAGTACACATACATTGATTTGATTGCCATTTATGCAAAATGTGTTATGAGTGTTAGTGGAGAATTTCTTACCATCTTAAAAGTTGTAACAAATTTTTCATTTTGAATTTTGACATGGAAAACTTTTGCGAGTGATTTAACTTCAAATAAAATATTCTCTTTATAATAGAGTCGAATAATTTTTTAACTAACCATAATAACTCAGTATTTCATTAATTTATTAAGCACGCTGAGATTGGTTTTCACTCCCTATTAACATTAATAGGTTCTACTATATTTAAACCCTAAGTTTAACAACCTTCATTAAAGATAATAGATTTCATAAATACATAGCTAAAACTTCAATTCCATGTTCATGTCTATAGAAAAATATTTGTTGATAGAGATATGCATAAATAGATCTCAATAATAGACATAGTACCTATATTCACCCAAAAAAATATTAAAGTAGGACATGTACCCTTGTCTTTCTTATAACCTTACCTTATATAAAATTAAAATGTGAAAAAAAAGAGCTAGAGAACAAAAACCAAGTGATCTACCAACCAAACCACACTCATCTTTTCTCTCCTCCAAGTTCCAACAATGGACTCTTCACCAAATCTCACTCATCATCATGCCAAAGATCTTCCAAAACAATGTGAAACCTTCTTCTTAGCCGGAAAGTATCCGTCTTCGCGCCGAACCGCTTCATTCTCCTCTTGTTCATCCTCACTCTCACCTTCATCTTCTTCCATTGAATCATTATATTTTCCTGATGATCCTCATTTCAGTCCTGCCTCTCCACTTAAATTCTCAGGTGTTCCATTTTCTTGGGAACATTTACCTGGAATTCCCAAGAAACATAACATTTCCAAGAAAAAACAACAATCTTCCATGAAACTCCTACCATTACCTCCACCTACTATAACTACTACTTCCACAAGCTCTTCTAAAAAAGTGATCAACCATGAAGATACAAAGATTTGGAAGAAGAATTCAATTCAAAGTAGCTTTCAAAGGGATGATCCTTTCTTTGCTGCAATGGTTAAATGCTCAAAGGATGGTGGTGATGATCATGAAGATACAATTGGAAGTTTGTGGAATAATGGAGCTAAGGTTTCGAGAAGTATTAGTGATCGTTTTGGATTTATTAGTCTTTATGGCTCTTGCAAGAGAACTTGTGCAGTTTCTGAATCTTTAGTTCTACTTCCAAGCTCAAGAAGAAACACTTATCAACAAGTTAATGGCAGGTCCCTCTGAGATTTTTCCAATCAGTGATCCCAAAATCTACTTGTGTTCATCTTGTTACTTGGAGGAAAAAAAACCATAAAGAGGTATTTTAATTTTTAACTTTTTACTTAAATCTTGATCTACTAAAAAAACACTCGTTTGAGATGAGAAGCGTCCCTTTCATTTTAATTAAAGATTCTGAATTCGAACATAATTTTAAATATGCAACACTATTAAATCTCTTGAGAAGAGTTTTATTGACTATTGAAGTTTCTGCTCACTCGAGAGATTAATATCTTCGCATTCAATTTTTTAACTTTGTTTTATTGTTTGTAAAATATGGCATGTTTATGTCTTTGGAACTATTGTTGTAATATATTAATACAAGTATAGGAAGTGTTTGTCTTATTTTCTAGTTTGTTATGATTTTATTTTTTGGAATCTTGTGTCATTAGACATCTAAATCTCTGAATACAATATATGTTTTGATGTATGTCATGAGATGTATCATATTGTGAGTGAAATTTAGATCATCCCATGTGGAAATAATGTATAGGACCATGGTGGAAAAAGACTGTCAAATTATTGATTTGACTTTTTTAGTTTATATGTATTTGTATTTTTAAATAAATTAGATTCCCTAGTATTTTAAGCGATGGCTTTGTTTTAGTGTATGATGATGTTTGATAAAAAAAATTGTTGAGCTATCTCATCTTTTTGTCTCAAACTTCCTATCCACTTACCAAACAAAAACATAAATATTAATAAAGATTTAAATTTGCTATCATTAATTTGACATAGTTCAATTGGCTTGAATTCATCAAACAAAGAGTTTTAAATAGTCCGAAATTTAGAGTTCAAGTTCTTACCGCGTGTAAATATCTATTAACCATTAAATATGTTTGGATTTCATTCTTAAAAGTTAATTTAAATAGTAAGATTTTCCTCACATATTTATACATTTAACAGTCTCGAAATATGAGAGAGAGAGAGAGAGAGAGATGTAACTAACTTTTTTCAATCTCAACAAAATCTATTATCTCAATCGTGTGTAACTAGCTGAAACTAACTTCAGTTTATGTTCAATTTCAACCAAGCCAAATGAAAACTGAAATAAAACTTAAATGAAACAAACTTGAGTTTGAATTACATTTAACACCATCCCTCAATAACACAAATTCAACAATTTCAACAACACAAATTTCATTCCTCAAATTGATGAAGTGTTCAGTTTTGATTGCCCTGGTCAGCACATCTACAAGTTGCTTCTGAGTTCTATAATGAATAACCTGAAGCAATCCATTATGGACTTGATTGCGCAGAAAATGATACGTAGTATCAATGTGCTTGCTTCTTTTATGCATCACTGGATTCTTGACAAAACTTATGGCTAATTTGTTGTCAATCATCAACCTGACTGGTTTTCTCGAAACTTCATTTCCTACAGCAAATTCATAAGCCAAACAGCCTGACATGCTGGCAAAGCACCAACCATGTACTCTGCCTCACATGTTGACAATGAAACCACTGGTTTCTTCTTGGAGCACCATGAAATGGGAGCTCCTAGATACATAAACATGTATTATGTAGTGCTTCTTCTATCTACTTTATCCTCGAACCAGTCTGAGTCTAAGTAATATATTAACTCAACATCATCTGACACTCCAAATGGAAACAAAATACCATACATCAAAGTCCCTTTTACATACCTTAGTATCCTCACTGCAACTTTGTAATGTGACCACTTTGGCTTACTCATAAACCTACTTATCATTCAAATTGTATAACATATGATAGGCCTGTTGTTACACAGATATCTTAGAGAGCCAACTAACTATTTGAGGTTGTAGCATCTACATCCTCATCATCAACATTAGAATCTAATTTATGGTTTGTCTCAGCAGGCGTGATTGCTGAATTACAATTCATCAACTCAAATCTCTTTAGAAACTCACGGTCATACTTCAGCTCATGCACAATGATTCCCTTATCAGAGTGTAAAATCTCCATGCCTAAAAAATATACCATGTTTCCAAGGTCAGTCATATTAAATGCATTTATCAGCACCTTTTTGAACTTGTTTATCTCAAAAGTACAACTCCATATCAATAATATATTATCTATATAAAGACACACCATAATCACATTGCCATTAGAGGTATGATGCACATACACACCATACTCCATTTCACATTTTTTGAATCCCACATGCTTGAAAAATGAACAAATTTTCAGATTCCAATCCCTTGACGCTTATTTCAGCCCATACAAGGCTTTATGTAGCATGTAAACAATCCCTTCTTTATTCTCTATCACAAATCCAGGAGGTTGTAACACATAAACTTCTTCTTGAAATAGACCATTTAGAAAAGCTGATTTTACATATAAATGTATCTGAGGCGAATTCCTATTTGCATCTATAACAATAATCAATCTTATGGTTTCATGTCTAGCTACAGGTGCAAACACTTCAAAGTAGTCTAAACCAGACTTTTGTAAGAATCCTCTAGCTACTAACCTTGTTTTATGCTTGAAAACTGAACCATATGGTTTCAACTTTATCTTGAAGACCCATCTCACACTGATGGTTTTCTTGTTCTTAGGTAAAATAGTCAATTCTCATGTCTTGTTTCTTTCAATTGCCTCAAGTTCTTCCTTCATGGCTTTCATCCACACTTTCTTCTTAAGTGCCTCAATGACGCTGTCAGGTTCAGAGTCCACCATCATGGTACATTGTATGGCTTCCCCTTTAGAGTCAATCTCAATATCATGCAATAACTCAAATTCTATAAGTCTCCTTGGTATCTGTCTAATTCTGCGTGGTCTCTAAAACTACATAAGTTCACCTTCAAAAACAAGTCCACCATCAGAGGCAGGGCCACCTTCAGAGGTTGGATTACCTTCATAGACATTATCACCTTTAGAATTAGACTCAACTTCAGAGTCAGAGTCACCTTTAGAGTCAAACTCAGCTTCAGAGTTAGAGTCACCTATAGAGTCAAATTCACCTTCAGAGTCAGAGTTTCCTTCAGAGTCAGAATCACCTTCAGAGCCAGAGTCACCTTCAATGGCATACTCACTTTTAGAGTCAGAGTCAACTTTAAAGGAATAATCTCCTTCAGAGGAAGACTCGCTTTCAGAGTCTAAGTCACCTTCAGAGGCAGAATCTTCTGCAGAGGCAGGATCAGACTCTAGTGTCAACATTGCACTAGAGTTGGATTAAGACTTGTTTTAATCCCATGTTTCTGATTCTTTCAATATGACATCTTTATTGAGATTAATTTTGTTGGTGACTGGGCAATAAAACTTATAAGCACATGTACAGTGGTAACCTATAAGCCACATGACTTGGCTTATGTCATACAATTTCCTTCTAGTAGCATCTGATACATGTTGGTAACATACAAAACCAAACACCTTGAAATGGCTCACACTTTGTTTTCTTCTAGACCACTTATAGGAAATACTTCTTTTAACTTTTTTGTTGTACATTTGTTAAGCACATATGCGGGTGGGGAAATTGCTTCACCCCACAATGTGTGAGGTAGATTCTTTTCTTTCAACATGCTTTTTGTCATGTCAAGCAGAGTTCCATTTCTTCTTTCAGCAAGACCATTGTGTTGTGGAATGCATGGAGAAGACACCTCATGATCAATTCCATGCTCCTTACAGAACTTATTGAACTCTGTTGAATTAAACTCACATCCATCATCAGTTATAAGGATCTTTAACCTTTGTCCAATTCGATTTTCAGTCTTCACTTTGAACTTCTTTAACTCAACAAACACTTCATGTTTGAACTTTATGAGTGCTACCCATTTCATTCTTGTAAACTCATCTACAAATGACACAAAGTGCTTATTTCCTCCAAGTGAAAGTACCTCAAATGGCTCACATACTTCAGAATGCACCGCACCTAAAGCATGAGTTACTTTTGGAGGAATTTCTGATGAGAATGGCAAACATGGTTTCTTGTCTCTCATGCATATATAACATGATTTCTCTGGTTCCACAATCTTGGGAATTCCATGTACCATATTCTTTGATACTATATGCTCTAAGCTTCTGAAACTCAGATGTCCCAATATCTTGTGTCACAACTCACTTTCCCCTTCAGCACTTGTCGCACTAAGGCATTGAGTGTCTATTGTTGCAACATTCACCTTGAATGTCCAGTTTCTTCCCATTTCATACTGCATAATCAACTTCTGATTACAGTCATACAACTTCAAGAGATTATCCTTCATTGTTACTGAAAAACCTTTTCAAGCAATTGATCTACACTAATCATGTTTTTGTTCATGCCAGGAACGCACCATACATCCTTGATCAGTATAGTTTTTCCATTCTTCAATTTTACTTTGAAATTTCTCATTCCTCCAGCATTCATATATCCATCCTTAGCACATCTGATCTTGTTCTTTCTACTATAGTCAAAATCAATTAGTCATTGCTTGTTTCTAGTTAGGTGATTTGAGCAGGCAATGTCCATATATCACCATTCTACCATTATTTCACCTGCATTCTCAGATACCATCAATAGCACAAGTTCATCCTCTCCTCTGACTATGTTGGCTTCTTCACCCTTGCTAACCTTTTTTGACTAGCAATCAGCAGAAAAATGGTCAAACTTGTTACAGTTGTACCACTGAACCTTTCTCTTATCAAACTTCTTTTTTCCCTTCTGAACATTTTTATGTTTCTTCTCATCTGGATAGGAGAGTTCTGACTTATGATCACCACCACAATTCTTTTTATTATTCTCTACCCATGATTGATTCTTGTTCTTCTTGACAAAAAAAGCTTTTAGAGTCTGTTTTATTTCCCTTTCATAGTTTCTTTCAGTCAGACGCAATTCTTGTGCCTCTAAACTACTCGAAGCTCTTTATTTTTCATGGTATTAGTGTCTTTCGAATGTTCTATGGCTACAACTTTGTAACCAAACTGGGGAGTAAGTGATCTTAGTACCTTTTCAATGATTACTTGTTCAAAGAGCGTCTCTCCATAATACTTCATCTCATTCGTGGCCACAATTACTAGAAGATGTAATCAAACACCTTTTCATTGTTCTTCATGCTGAGATTCTCATATTGCTTGTGTAGGGACTGCAACTTTACTTTCTTCATTGATGCGTCACCACCATAGCACCGCACAAGTGTATTTCACGCCACCTTCGTCATCGTCGAGTCGAAAATCTTCTTAAACACCATCACATCCACACACTGATGGACATATAACAATTCTTTCTGATCATTCTTCCTCGTTTCACATTGTGCATTTCTTTGCGCTTTTGTTGTGTTTTCTGCAACCGGTGTGTAACCATCATTGACGAGATCAAGAACATCTTGAGTGTCAAATAACACAAACATCCGAATCAACCACGAATTCCAATTCTTTCCGTCGAATACTGGAAGCTTAGTATTCAAGCTACCATTTTCGTTGTTCATCTTCATTCTTGTGCAAATCGCTCAATTCTCACCAACACCCGTGTTTCCCAATCCTTGAGAATCAAAATTGTGTTTCTCTTCGATTTTAATCTTCAATTCAATGTGAATTTGAGGAACGAAATCAATCACACACCTCATGTACAGTCGTGCTTCCCCGTGAATCGAACCGGAGCTCTGAATACCAATTATTGGAGTTAACAATGAAGCTCCCTTGTTGCACAAGAAGAATAAGATGAAAGGGATTTTAGAAAATTGGAGAGAGAGAGCGAGAGAGAGATGTAACTAAATCTTTCAATCTCAATAAACTCTATTATCTCAATCGTGTATAACTAACAAAAACTAACTTTAGTTTATATTCAATTTCAACTAAGGCAAATAAAAACTGAAATAAAACTTAAATGAAATAAACTTGAATTTAAATTACATTTAACAATATCCATATTATAATCTTTAATTCGACTCTGATAACTTATTAAATTTGTTTGAAACTTATCCCTAAAAACTAGTTCGAAGAATAAAATTATCCTCACATATTTAAATATTTAATCATTCATATTTTAACAAACTCCAAATATACAAATACATATTCTACCTTAATAAATATATTTTCGATTGTTATTGTGTTTCCTCTCTCTTAAGTGAAAAAAAAAACATACAAATTTGTGCACTCAACTCAACTATCGTCATAATTGATTTAGACAATCTTAGAACTCAAGTTATGTAAATGGGCCCTCGTTGTTTTCCCCCACTTGATCTCAATACATTCAATGCATTTCTAATAACAGATCTACTAACTACTATTAAATCCATTTTGAGGGAAAGTGTTACTTATTTTGTTGTTTAATGCCTCTATGCTCGTGTAAAAAGTTTCTTTTTATATTTTTTCACTTTGGCTGTGAAGCATGTAATGAAAGTTACATAATCATAAAGTATCTTTTTTTTGTCAAACTTTGGGTAGTGGATGTATTCAAAGCATAAACAACATAATTAGCAAGAGGTCCAGCTGCCTCTCGTGATAATAATGCATTATTTTATTTAGAGGTATCATGACCTATGCTCAAAAGGGCATTCATAAAAAGACTAATAATTCAAGTCAATGAAACCACAATGTTCAATATCATATAAAAAATTACAATGTCGTACTTGATATTTTGTATTGAAACACCAAGCTATAATGTCACTACTCATTAATGTACTGATTTAAATAAAAATTGACATAGAAAGTAAAAATTTGATATAGGTGTTTAATACTTTTAACAATAAAAATAACAAAATCAAAAAGAAATAAAAAAGTTAGAAGTTTTAATAGTTTAAATAACATAACTTATAAAAGTAAAAATTATGTAGAAAATATACAATAAGAACATAAGTAGATTAGATTACATTTAGTCCAATATAACAAAAGATCGCTTGTATATTATTCAACATATAACTTGTTAGCCAACAAAAGAAGAAGAAGCGGCCAATGAAATAAACTATCATAGAAAAAGAAAATAAACGAATACATAAGAAACAAACACCTCTCTCTCTCTCTCGAGAGATATCAACCAATTAGAGAAATCTTTATACATAAGAATCAAACGAAACCAAACTCATTGATCAAATCCAAACAAAACCAGAACAAATTAACCAAACTAAACTAACCAAACCAAAACAAATCACAACCAAACTAAGTGAAACCAAACCCTACATAACTAAACTAATTGATGTTGTCAAGAACAAATCAAAATATGAGAAATATTGAGTTTCTTGAACAAACACAAGAAACCCTATTATATTTTACAAAAGAGAGAAGAGGAAAGAAGAAGAAAATCAGGATTGATTATAAGTATTTTAGTATTCACTTTCTCTATTGGAGTTTAAAGATTACAAGTGAATAACAACAACCAAACTCTTATCAACAACCTGAGAGAACTAGTCTATTTATATACTACTAAGCTAACTTAGGTTACAAGCTAACTTAAACAATTGGACTTAAACAAAAAAGACCCAATTCGACATGCTAACAAACCTGGAAATTTCGACTACTACATGTTTAAGCATACTTCGACTACAACATGCAGGATCATCATGTGAACAGACTTTGACTATATGCAAAACCTTTGTCGAACCAAGAAGTTACCCTTGTTGAGACTAGAGTTCGATCCAAATTTTCACAAATATCCACCTTAGAACAAATTCTATAAACATCAAGGGAACAAACTAGATTTTTTCATGCAGCTTTATCAACTACATATAGTGGAAAAACTTCCAAGCTTGACAATGTCTTGGTGATCATATTAACAACATTATTTTCAGTCAAAACCTTCAATGTACCTTTCCAGAGACACATTTATGTAACTTAGAATCCATTTTAATACTTGTCAATGTACCTTTCCAAGATTGGCCATATACCTTCTTACAAGGCTTACTCTGTACGCTATGTCTGGCCTCGTACATACCATGTCATACATCAAAGAACCTATGATACTAGCATATGTAATTCTATTCATATAGACTCTTTCGACTTCAGTACTAGGACTTTGAGTCGTACTCAACTTGAACTAAGGATCAGTCGGTGTTACAACAGACTTTGAATTTGACATACTAAACTTGTCGAGAATCTTCTTCAAGTATGTCTTTTGAGATAATCATAATCTCGACTACTTTCTATATCTCTGAATGTCAATCCCAAGAATCCTAGAGGTAGCTCCCAGATCCTTCATGTCAAACTCCTTATCGAGTTCAGCCTTTACCTTTGTAACATCCGCGACATTGTTGTTTGCTATGAGGATGTCATCCACATAAAGCAACAAAATAACAAGTGAATTTCCAGGTCAAAATCTGAACTAAAGTGAACACGGTGACCGAACTAGCTCCTAGTGAAACCTGCGTGTGCCATGAATTTGTCGAAACTCCTATTCCATTGTCGAGGAGATTGTTTCAGGCCATATAACGACCTATTCAGCTTTCACACATAATTTTCCTTTCCATTTTCTACATACCCTTCAGGTTTTGTCATCAGGATTGTTTCATCTAAATCACCATATAGGAAGGCAGTCTTCACATTCATCTGTTCAATTTCTAGGTCGAACTTTGCAACCATAGTAAGTACCATTCGGATGGATATATGTTTTACAACAGGTGAGAACATGTCATTAAAGTTGACACCTTCTTTCTTAGTGAACCCCCAATCAACCAACCTTGCCTTAAATCTCTTAGACATCACTCATTTGATTCCTTCCTTAACCTTGAAGATCCACTTATAGTTGACTAACCTAGCCCCTGTAGGTTTCTAGATCAGCTCCCAAGTGTTGTTATCATGAAGATATTTAATCTCATCATCCATGGCTTTCACCCATTCAGTCTTGTTTTGACTCCTCACAGTTTCCTTATAATCTCTAGGTTCTTCATCAAGGACCTCACTTGTAGATATTAAGGTAAATGTTATGATATCTACATAACCAAGTCTCTGAGGTGGCTTGATGACTCTTCTCGACCTGTCTCTTGCCAGTAGGTAGTCATTATCAGTCTTCTTAGCTTCGATAATAACTTTTGTTTCTTCTTTGACCTCATTTGGGTTATGCAATTCAGCATCAAAATGCTCCACCTCAACATGAATCTCTTCCTGTTCCAACTTTTCCTCAGAGTTATTGGTACTTCGACCAACATCATCAGTTTTCTTGAACGCCATTTCGGCTTCATTGAAAACTACATATCGACTTGTGATACACCTCCTGTGACTTGGCTCTAGGCACCAAAAGCTATAAGATTTGACACCTTTAGAGTATCCAATAAACATACATCTCAGAGCTCTAGGTTCGAACTTGTCTTGCCTAATGTGAGCATAATCTAAGCATCCAAATACTCTAAGTCTGTCGAGATTAGGTGGATGTTTCGACCAGACTTCTTTAGGTGTCTTCATCCCTAAAACTGTCGAGGGACACCTATTTATCAAGTAAGCTGGAGTCATGACTGCCTCGGTCTAAAACACATTCTTCAATCCAGGACTAACCAACATGCATAACCCTTTCTAGAATGGTTCAATTAAACCTTTCAGCCAAACCATTTTGTTGGGGAGTACCTGCAATAGTTATGTGCCTTGGAATACCAGACGCAACATAATAGTTGTCGAATGCCTTATTGCAAAAGTCAAGACGATTGTCGGTCTTCAACCTCTTGACCTTCCTGCTAATTTGGTTTTCGACCAGAGACTTCCAACTTTTGAAATTTTCAAAAGTTTCATCCTTAGTCTTCTGGATGAATATCGATAACTTTTTGGAGTAATCATCAACTATGGATAGGAAATACTTTACACCTGAGTGTGAAGGATTCCTTGAAGGCCCCTAAAGATCAAAATGAATGTAATCAAGGGGTCCATATGTTCTTTGTTTCCCTTTATTAAACTTCATCCTATAGGATTTACTAAATACACAAGGTTCACAAAACTCCAGTTTTCCATCTTGTCTTTATACAACAAATTTTGTTTCGATAATTCGAACAAACCACTTTCACTGACATGGCCAAGTCTCTTGTATCGTAACTCAGTCTTCGACATAGGTTTTGTGGATGCCACATCTTCTGAATCACTTATAACCTTAGCCTCAAGGGTATACAAACCTTGTTTCTTCACACCTCTGAAGACTTCCTTTGACCCCTTAATTACCCTTAGGATACTTTGCTCTCCTTTGAAAACATATCATTTCTTGTCGAATTCACCAAGAGAAATCAAATTTCTCTTAAGATCAGGTACATACCTGATATCAGTCGATAACTTTATTGACTCATCATAGAGCTTGAACCTTACATATCCAATATCAGCAACTTTGCAAGCTTCGTTGTTTCCAAACAACATTGATCCACCATCTTGATCGCATAATTCCTCAAAGACGTCTTTGTTTGGAGTCATGTGCCAAGTGCAATCTAAATCTATAATCCACTCCTTTCTAGAGTCGCTGCTTGAAACCACCAGGACTTCAGATGATTCATAATCATTTTGCACAGTGGTTGCATTTCCATTATCCTTTCCACCACGATTATTCAGTCGATCAGGGTACATCTTTCTTGTATGACCCTCCTTCTTACAATGATAACATTTAAATAGCAGAAGCATTGTCACCATAAGAATTATGTAGAACTTTATCCTTCTTCTTCTCAAACCTACCATCTTTCTTCAAGAATTTTCCCTTAATGGAAAAACCTTCACCAATTGTCGATGGTTTGTGCTCCTTTCGTTCGTTCAGATCCTTAGAGTACAAGACTGATTGAGCATCTTCAAAGGTTAACGAATCTCTTCCATACAAGAGTGTTTATTTGAAATGAGTATGAGATTTATGTAAAGTAGCCAAAAATAACAACACTTGATCTTCTTCATCAATCTTGACCTCGATATTCTCAAGGTCAAGAATCAACTTGTTGAACAAATCCAACTGCTCAACCAAGACTTTGTCTTCACTCATCTTGAATGAATATAAATCTTGCTTCATGTAGAGACAATTTACCAACGATTCCGTCATGTACAGACCTTTGAGTTTCGTCCATACACCAACTGCATTTTTCTCCTTCAAAACCTGCCAGAGAACCTTATCACCAAAGCTTAATACAATGACGTTATGGGCTTTCTCGATCATTGTCATCTTCTCTTTCTCTGATATTGAAGCATCCATCTTCTCTGATCCTTTCAGCGTTTCTAATAAGCCCCGTTGAACAAGTAGGGCTTGCATCTTCAAGCGCCACAAACCGAAATCATTCACACCGATGAATTTCTCAATCTCATACTTTGTTGACTGCATCTTCTCCTCCACGTGCATTGTATCAGTTTGTTGTAAATTGATATCGTCGAGAACAAATCAAAATATGAGAAAGATCGAGTTTCTTGAACAAACACAAGAAACCCTATTAGGGTTTACAAAAGAGATAAATTGGAAGAAGAAGAAAATCAGGATTGGTTATAACTGTTTTACTATTCACTTTCTCTATTAGGGTTTAAAGATTACAAGTGAATAACAACAACCAAACTCCTCTCAACAACCTGAGAGAACTAGTCTATTTATAGACTACTAAGCTAACTTAGGCTACAAGCTAACTTAAACAATTTGGCTTAAACAAAAAAGACTCAATTCGACATCCTACAAACCTAGCAATTTCGACCATTATATACTTGATCATACTTCGACTACAACATGCAGGATCAACATGTGAACAAACTTCAACTGCATATAAAACCTTTGTTGAATCAAGAAACTACAATTGTCAATACTAGAGTTCGATCCAAATTCTCACATCAATCAAATCAAATCAACAAGAATTTTAAATCATAATAAAAAAAGAAACAATAAAAAAAACACACAAAATTAAAAACAACCGAAAACAATTTAGCGGTTCAACACAATTTTTTTAATATAACTAATCATTAAAATTAAAACAAAATTTAAATACATTATTAACAATTAAGATAATAAATAGGATAAATTTTAGAGAGTTTCGTAGAACTTGGTAAAAAGTGACTGAAGTCCTCCAAACAAGGTGCTATTCAATTCCTCCAAATAGGTGCTATTCAATTTCACTAGAGTACGAAAATGTGAATCTAAATTGCACGTACAGAAAAAACACTATGATGATGTTCAAGAAAAATAATACTAGTATACAAAATTGAACATAGTAGAGAGAGATGTGTCAAGAAAATATTTCAAATCAATTAAATTTTTCATATCAATTCATTTAATGACCACATGTATAAAAGTTGAATTTTGTGTTGGCGAAAAATCAGCGGCTAATAATTTGATCTTTGATGAAACATACAAGATTAAACAAAGTAAGAAATAAATAGTACACATATATTTATAGCAGTGGAAAGTGACTTCCATTTATGAATATGACAAAATCAACATTAATTCTCTCACCTCTCTTTATAATTATAACTTTTTTTTTTGTCTGTATACATTTAGAGTGTACTTCTCTCTTGAATTTCCACTTATATGTATGCATTTAGTTGAAATTTTGAATTGATTTTTTTAACATTTTAAAAAATGGAAACAAGATAACATGAAGCATTTTATATATTTACAATTACAGTGTGTTTAGAATCTATGGTATAATTCATATCACCGAAAGAGGAGTACAATGAAATGACAATGATCTATTTCGGTTTAAACAAAAAAATTGAGTACGATTTTTGAACATACAATAATATTAAATCTTTTGAACAATTTTTCTTTTTTCTCTATTATGATTTTTTTCGATTCGATAAATTAGTTTCGTAATTGTTCATTGAGGATATTTAATTTATACAAAAAAAAAATATGGTGTAAAGAGAATTTTGGAAATAAAAGAATCGAGAAAAAAATTCAAGAATGAGAAAAATAAAAAGGGATTTTTTTAATTTAATTAAAATTTTGTTAGAGGTTAATACTCGTTTTTTCTATTGGCATGTGTACTTGCTAAAAAAAATACAAAAGAAGGTAGCCTTGCGTTTGGAGGGTTACCGACGGAGTTTAGGATTGTTGATGGTATTTACAGGTAACTCAGGTTGAGTGATGAGAAGTTCAGTATTTTCTGGGTGAAATTTTGTGATCCCCTTCTCAAGCATAAGACTAAGATATTTAATGAGACCACCTGGGCTTTGGTCTTTAGGCCTAGGAAGCGGTTTCTCTCTCTCTCTCTCTCTCTCTCTCTCTCTCTCTTCAAAAGTGTGGGATATATGAGAACCTTTTTACTCCTATAAACATAAGGGGTGTGGTTTTCCTCCTTCACTGACTTTTCTATCCTGTTAGTGCGCAAAGACACATCACTCCCCAAGTTTTAATAAGCAGACACTACTACAAAAAAACACTACCATTAGTGATCCGGGTGAAACCTAAAACTTAGATGAACTTCCAACTTAGAAAACATCATTTCTTCCATAAACAAAACTCGAAAACATCATTTCTTTCAAAACTCCATCACCTTTTCTCCAATTTGAATGAGGCAAGAAAAACATGGATTCAAGTTAGCAATATTAGTTGTTCTTGTTCTTGTTCTTATTCTTTTTGTTGTTGTTGTTATTGTTCTTGTTGTTGTTCTTGTTGTTATTCTTGTTGCTCTTGTTGTTGTTATTGTTGTTGTTGTTCTTGTTCTTGTTCTTGTTGTTCTTCTTTTTGTTGTTATTGTTGTTGTTTTTATTGTTCTTCTTCTTCTTCTTCTTATTGTTTTTCTTGGTGTCCTTGTTTTTGTTCTTATTGTTCTTCTTGTTGTTGTTGTTGTTATATTGTTACATTTTTATTTTATTTTATTAAAAGACATACAACAACAGTTCTTTTAAGTAACTATTGTGATAGGTTGAGACATACAATAACTGTTGTTTAAAGTAACCATTGTAGTAGGTAGCGCGCTACTAGACTTATAATCACGGTCGCACGACCGTGGTGGAAAGCATCATACATACAATCACACCTTACCTCACAACGGTTGATCCAGCGTGGTGGTATCCCTTTTTCAACCATTGTGATAGGTGTTTTTCGTAGTAGTGAGATGATATACAAATTGTCTCAACCCTAAGATGGGAGAGTTATTGCGAATAATGGGCGGGCATGGGCACAACTTCAGGCAACTTGTGTCGCTACCCTTGTGCTCGCATAGTGCTAGTATGTTCTCATGCATAACACAATTATCCCGATATAAAATTCCTTAAGCACGAGATCTTAGTGAAGGCAAAGTGATTTAATCCCACACAAAAGGTAATTTACTCATGGGAGAAACTTAGATAGGCAAGTCTCTCAGAAAAGACTCCTTAAAGGCAAGCTTGTCCAACCCTTGGGCCCTTACTCGCAATCGAGTCTTTCAAGCGTTACTTTTGAGGGTGAGCCCTTCATTTTTTTTTGCAGCATTTGATGTTTTAGGCATGCACACCTTTTTTTTGTTATTCATCTTTTCATCGTTTGTGGATTCTTTTGCAATTTCTTCTGCGACGTTCGTCTTTCATGTCGCCTAGGCCAAGTAAGGTTTAAGGGTTGCTTGAGTTTCATTATGAGAGGATCCACTAGTGAAGGTTTAAGGGTGGAAAGTATTCCTCTTTGAGCTTCCAACATTCATATTTCCTCTAAGGGTGACAAGGATTCCTCTTTGAAGATCCAACATTCATATTCCCTCTAAGGGAAGCAAGAGCTCGTCTTTGAGGATCGAACATTCATATTGCCTCTATGGGTGGCAAGGATCCCTCTTTGAGGTGAGGATCCAATATTCATATTCCCTCTAAGGGCGATAAGGATTCCTCTTTGAGCATCTAACATTCATATTTCCTCTAAAGGCGGAAAAGATTCCTCTTTCAGGATCCAACATTCATATTCCCTCTAAGGGAGATATGGATTCCTATTTGAGGATCTAACATGAATGCTGCTTCTAAGGGGAACAATAATTTTTGTTTAAGGATCCAATATTCATATTTCCTCTAAGGAAGACAAGGATTCCTCTTTGAGGATCCAACATTCATATTGCATCTAAGGGAAGAAAGAATTCCTCTTTGAGGATCCAACATTCATGTCATCAATTTATTCATTTGACGATTTTAAGGGTTCTCTACTTTGCGGGAAGATGCTACCAAAACATTTATAAGAAAGTTTATACATTTGTTGGCCAAATTCCTCTCGTCTTATTGAATAGAAGACATTAAATGACTAACCATAATAATATCACAAGTTGACTGAGTTATACGTCCTAGGGATAAGCTTTCCAACCAGCACTTTGAGTTTATAAGCATCATAGATCATTTTTGGCATACGCAGTATGCAACTTCCAAGTTAGGCTGAAATTTTCTCAATGAGCTGGTACGATAACCTGCCTGAGTACAAGTCCTCCCTCCTACATTTCCCTTGGATCCAATTTGGAGTTGTACATTTTAATGAACATTTTCTTGGCAAAAAATTCTCTAATGTTAGTGACATCACATATTTCACCGATCAGGTGAAAAACACATCTGAGTCCTGCCTAATTTTCTTCTTCATAGAGTTGAGTGTGCCTCCATGTGGGCATGTCAATTTCTACAAGAAGCATATCATTGGATCCATATACCATTGTGAACAATGTTTCTTTGGTAGTTGAATGAGGGATGGTGTGATACGATCATATAATTTATGGATTTGTTCGGCCTAAACCCCTTTGGCGTCTTCCAACTTTTTCTTTATTCCTCCCGCTATTACTTTGTTCACCGACTCGGCCTGCCCGTTCTCCTGTGGGTGGACAACTAAAATGAACTTCGTTTGTATTCCTAGGCCTTGACAAAAATCGACCAAAACGAAGTTGGAGAATTATGAGCCATTTTCTTATATGATAACTCTTGGTAAACTGAAAATGCATAGGATTTGTTGCCAATAGAAGCGGAAAACCATTTTTGTTGTGATTTTAGAGACGGGTTCGGCCTCTATCTATTTCATGAAATAGTTTGATCCATATATTAGGAACTTTAGTTGGCCAAACACTAGCAGAAAAGGACCTAGTATGTCTACGCCCCACTGGAAGAATAGTCATGGCGACGTGACAGAGTAAAAAATTTGGCTGGCGCGTGATGTAGGTTGGGGTGTTTCTCGGACTTGTTACATCTTCTAATGAATTCTACATTATTCTTAATCAGAGTGGGATGATAATAGCTTTCCTTTAATAGTTTGTGAGCAAGGGCTCGCCCACCAATATGACTAATACATGTTAGTTATGAGACTTTTATAAGGACCAAGGTGATTTTGTTCTCTCCTAGACACCTCATCATTGAGGACTACTTTACCATCTTATAAAACTTACCAGACATCATGGTATACTTTTTTGCATATATTTGGATCTTCTTCGCTTCTAGATCGTTTGATGGGAGTTCATCTGACAACAAATATCGTACTATGGGCATCATCTAGTTGTCCATATGGACGACTTCAAAAGTATTGATTTCCTTTGTCTCAGTAATAGAGGTGGCTAGAGTTTCTTGAGTGACAGTTCAATTTTGACCTAGTCTTTTGGTGCTAGCAATGTTGGAGATAAGACAAGCTTTAGAGTTTTGCCCCTAGTCACGTATGGTATCTCAAAAGCTTTGAAATATATAGATAGTTGACGTACCTTTTTCAGATAATTGATTAGTCATAAATACTTCATTTGATATTCCCGGGAAACTTGATATGTCACCTTCTATGACTCTTTCCTGGACTTGACGGTTGAAGAGCCAGTTTCTAGGGAGAGGATCATGCCAACGATGAGAGATTCATAATCGACTTAGTTGTTATTCGCGTTAAACTTAAACTTTATGGACTGTTCTATAAGAAGGTCGTCTGGTCCTTGTAGAAATATACCAACGTTACTTCCTTTCAGGTTTGAAGAATCTTCCATAGATTATATACATATGTGGGAAGTCTCCTTGCTTGCTGGTGAACTAAACTCTGCAAGGAATTCGAACATCACTTGTGATTTGATATTCCCATGGGTATGTATTGGATATCGTACTCAAACAACTCTACTGATAAAGACATCGTCCTTCTTACGAGATTTTACATCTTCAGAATCCGGAGAATGGGGTAACTGGTTTTTACCATGACAAGTTGCCCTTAGAAGTATGCTATGATTTTTCTTTCCATTATCACGACTGACAAGGCTAATCTTTCGACATTCTGATATCTGACCTCGACACCTTTTAACATTTTATTCACAAAATAGACGGGTTGCTAAACTTTGTTTTTCTCTAGGACGAGCACGAAGGTTACTCCTTGATCAATAACCCACAAATATAGACAGAGGGGTGCGCCAACCTCTAGGTGTGTTAATATGGGTGGCATTTCTAGGAAGACCCTCATAATGGTGAACGCCTCCTCGCACTCGCTTGTCCATTTGAATTTCTGCTTATTATTCAATGTGGCAAAGAAGTGAAACACCTTGTCATATGCATAAGAAATAAAATGATAGGGAGGCTACGCACCTTGTTAGTTTTTGAAACTTTTTAATATTGTAGGGGATTCTCATGTTGATGATGACTTGATTTTTTTTTGGGTTTGCCTCTATCCATCTCATGGTCAGCATAAATCCCATAAATGTACCTGCATTCACTTTGAAAGAGCACTTAGAAGGGTTTAAACACATGTTATACCTCTTGCTGACTCCAATATTCTTCCAATTCTCCACAATGGCTCTCTCTCCCTATGAAGTATTCACAATCATATCATTGATGTATACTTTCAGGTTTCACCATATATGTGTTTGAGAACATTGCATCCATTAATATTTGGTAGGTGGCGCCCACATTTTTTCCGTCCAAAAGGCATGACATTGTAGTTGTAATTTCCATAGTTGGACATGAACAATGTTTTGGGCATGTCCACATGATCCATATTTTTCAAATTGAAGCTTGAGTAGTCATCCATAAAACTTAAGCCTTTGTAATCGAAGGACCCATCAATCATTCGATAAATATTGGGAAACATATATGGATCCTTATGGAATCTTTAGGATCAGTGAAGTCGACGCACATGCGCCACTTGTTTGATGACTTTCAGACCAATACCATGTTAGTTAGACAAGACTTAGACTTAACCTCAATTTTGAAGTCGACATTCCTCGACTTCTAAACCTCTCATCAATAGTCGTCTACTTCTTCTCGACCACCTTACGCTTCCTCAAAGATACTGGTTTCATGGTGGAATCAATGGAGAGGTGATGACAAACCACCCTGGTATCTATTCCATACATGTAAATGGGTGCCTAGGTGAATCAAACGACATTAATCCTCAACAGGGCGACCAAATCCTCATCTTCGACTCCACACATAAAGCTGTCTATTCTGGTGACTTGGAAATCCGAGGCCCCAGTCTGAACCTCCTTTAGGTCCTTTATGGGAGTAAGTCTTTCACTCTCCGCTAACATTTTGAGATCTAAACTTGTAGCATCCATTTTTTACGCGCCTGATGGTGGAATTATGGTTGCAACCATCTTCTCTCTTCTCATTTCGAGATTGATTTAATAACATTCATGGGCATTCTCTTGGTCCTAGAATATGATATCTACTAAGCTTCCTATTTCGATTATAACTCACTTTACATCCTAATTATTTATTGCCCTATGATACCATGGGATCATTATTATGAAGGAGGATGCCAACAACATTCTTATTGAAGTAGATGATTTTAGACTTTGGCTCCTTTTCCAAACTTACATAAGGGCAGATGGTTATGATGCATGTCATTAAAACTTGTATGACCCACTTTTGGTGGGAAAAGATGGATTCTCTACCACCAATGAAGCCTAATTCAATGGTGTTGATGATACCATATGCGTCATGTTCTGTCATCTTGCTAGAGAAGGTGTTTGAGGTGGTTGGCAAAATGTAAGATTTTTGCCCAGGTTAGTTTTACCAGGTCCAGCAGTGGCGCTAATTGTACTTGCTAAAAAAGTACAATGAAGTTAGCCTTGCGTTTAGAGGTCTCTTTGTGGAGTTTAGGGTTGTTGATGGTGTTCAAAGGTAGCTCATGCAAAGTGATGAAAAGCTTTTTATATGTGTTTTCTAGGTGAAATGATTTGATTCCTTTCTCAATCCTAAGGGTGAGATATTTATAGAGACCTATTGGGCATGGATCTTTATCCCTGGAGAACAATTACTCTCTCTCTCTCTCTCTCTCTCTCTCTCTCTCTCTCTCCACACACACACACACGTACACACACATAAGCATGGGATATATGGAAGTCGTTTTCTCCTATAATCATGAGGGATGTGGTTTCCCTCATTGACTACTTTTTATATCTCGTTAGTGCATAAGGACACGTCACTCCTCATGTTTTAATAAGTGAGTGAGAAACAAACTGACTCAAGCTCAATAAGGGCGAGTTATTGCAAATATTTGATGGTCAATGACACAACTTTCGGTGGGTGGTGGTGTTACAACTTTAGGCACAACTTTAGTATGTTTGACTTTCCTTGCTTCTCTCTGGATTACCTTCTCTTAGTCATAATGCAATTATCCCAATACAATATATGATTCAAATATGAAAATAATTTTTTAATACTCGATTCTTCTAATTTTGACCTCTCACTTATAACATTTGTGAATAGCTGAAATCACTTGTGAGCGAACCAAATCATTGATCATTGACCATTGATCAAGTTAGTCGTTTATCATTGACCAAATCAAACCTTGACCGTTTACTATATATTGACTTTTTAATATAAAATAAGTCAATAATATCAAAAACATGTCTTTTTCGTTTGTTCATTACTTAAAATTTTAAGATAGAGTTCAAGTGTTATTATCATCCAAATAACTTCTAATTACTTTTTGTTTGAAATATTTAAAGTAAACGCTAGTAAATATACAAGAAACAAATCTTAAGTAAAAAGTGAGACAAGTCTCAAATAGAATTACCTATATATTAAAAATGAAAGAAATCTTCTAACAAAAAAGGTCAAATCTTAACTTCAGTCATTAAAGAAGAAAACCACAAGAAGCTTCTAACACCGATTTGTAATAAACAACTGTTTAAGAACATATCGCATTTAATTTGTGTCGGAACGAGACACAAATAATATCTCAAACTTAATCCTTAATAAATAATTGTTGGAAAATCTTCACTTTACCTTCATGATAATGTGTTGATTTTTCTCTTCAATAATTCATCTTTTCTGCCACAACTCTACAAGTACTCCACAAGTTTCAACTGTTCCATGTTTTTTATATTATGGTGTGGAACAAGATGGCCCCCACAGATTCGTGCATCTTAAGGATTGCCTATAAATAATGCAACAAAAGGGTGTTGAAACATTATAATTGATGTGGAATATTTTCTCGTTTTAATTTGGAAAAATAAATAATTCTGTATTAAGACTTATCATCACAATATGTTGTGAAGTTGCTACAATGGTCTCCTACACCGACAGGTTATTTTGGACTCTGTTTTTAGCTATAGTCTAGTTTTGCTTGCTGTTAAAGACTCCTTAAGAATTGGGTCCTCATTTCTTTTTTCATTCTTTTTGTGATAAAAGCTCAAAATTAGGATCTAATTCTAGCATACACTCAAAAGGCTAGTAATATAGTATATAAATTCTACCTCATAATGCTAAGAAATTAATCAGTGAAAACAATGAATACAATAATAATATACACTCTCCGTTCTATTAAATTTTTAAATTTATTAAATAAATAATATATTTAAATTATATATAAATTAAATATATTAATTATTTAATTAATCTAAAAAGATAAAATTTATTATAAAAGAGAACGGAGGAAGTATAAAAGTAATGTTGGTTGTTATCAAATTACCATCTAGTAATAATATTTGTAAGAGGTTGTATATTATAGATTCTTCTATTTTCTACACAATAATTCTTATTTTAATGAAGATGTGTAATGTATGTTGAGCATATATTTGTCAAAACAGAAATTAAAATAACTTTTAAAAAACTAAGATTAAAGATTTTATTAAATACGTAATTCTTCGAAGTCAAAATAGTGTGATTGTATTTGATGGGTGTCGAAATTATGTTGTGTCTATCAGAGTCTGTATTTGTTATATTTGATAGAAAATTAAATATAGTTTGTCGAAACATGCAGTCGAAGCATGTAGTTGTCGAATGAGTCAACAGGTTTAACATAAAGTTAAATATAATTTGTCGAAGCATGCAGTCGAAGCATGTAGTTGTCGAATGAGTCGACATAATCGAAATAGCTAACTTAGCTTAGTTTTAGTTGAGTTAGTTATTTTTATGATTACTTAGAGAGAAACTTTATTTCATTTGTGACTAAGTGTAATAAAAGTTTTGTAGTAGCATTGTGTAGATTCATAAACCACACTTGTGATTAATACACATTGTAAAAAACACTTAGAGTGCAGTTTGCACAACAACATTACATTCTTCTTCTTCCTTTAGAATTTCTATTTTCTCTCATTTTCAAATTGCATTGTTTTATTCTTCCAATTTCTCTGTGTAGTGTAGAATCATCTTGTAACCAAGTTGTGGTTGTTTCACCTGAGTAAAGGGTGAAGAACAAGAGACATGATCAATCAGTAAGATTGATTCTTATTCATCAAAGATTGATTCAGTTAACTTCAAAATTTGAGTTTCCCCCCAACATCTGGTATCTAGAGCATTGGTTGTGATCTTTGGAACGTATTGAATCACAATGAATCATTCGAACAAGTATTTTCCAACGAATCTTCCAATCTTGAATGGTAAGAACTCTGAAAATTGGTGTAAGTAGATGAAGGTTGTTTTCTGTTATCAAGATCTTTGAGATCTTGTGAAGAATGAAGTAACACCAATTGAAGATAGTACTACAGATGAACAAAAGGCTACAAACAAATATTTGAAGAAGAAATATTACAAGACTCTCTTTTTAATCTATCAATATGTTGATCTAGACAACTTTGAGAAAGTTGATGAAGCAGATTCAACAAAGGAAGTGTAGCGGTAAATTCATGATCATCAAGCTATGGAGAAGCTAGAGATCAAATAACAAGAGTCGCCACCGCACTTTTATTGTTTTCAAGGGAAAAGTGAAAAAGTACGAACAAAACCCAAAAGTAAGAAGTTTTCAAATCAAAACTAATAAAATGTTAGAGATTACAGGTAAGGGGGTTGGTTACGCAGAGGGAAGGTGTTAGCACCCAAAGTGTCCTAGGTACTCCTAGGGAGGCCTTTTTGTGTGCATGTGTATTTGGTATAAAATGATGTTTACAAATAAAATAGAATGAGGGGATGAGAAAATAATTCATTAATTATATTTTTGTGTTTGGAAAGATCTTCGGTCTTGTGCCTACGTACCAACATAAAAATGAGGGATCAAAACCTCGTAGTTCGTGATACAAATTTCAAAATGGATACATTGCTTTTAACAAAAATTAAATTTGAAAGGCACAAAGGCCTAAAAATGGTTTGAATGAGTTAGTTCTTTTTTGGTTTTTTGAAAGTTTAAGTCAAGTATAGTTAAGTTTATTTACAAGTTTGATTTAAGAAAAGAAGTTTGAAAATGCAATGACATAAGGCCAAAGTTTCTATCTTTTTGCAAAGTGGTCAAAGTTTAGAACAAAATAAGTTTAACCAAAGAAGATTTTGAAAAGGGAGGGAAATATTTTAAAATTAAAGAAATGGGGAGAAGATGAAGAGACTAATCCTATGCGCAAAATTAAAAGTTGAGAGTTGAAAAGATCTGACCAAATGGGTAGCAATCCAATAGACAAGAATGTCAATAGAAACCCAGAATTCCCTTGGACATTTAGAATCAAGCAACACACAAATACACAATTATATTATCTTGAAGAGCAAAGGCATCAAATAAAGATAGCCACATCCAAGCTTTATCCATTCCATGATCTTATTCAAAGTATCCCATGTAGCAGATGAATTCCACAAGTCACAGGTTCAAAATAACAGCTTCACAATGATCATGTTGCAGATGAACTCAGAGAGATCTTGAATGATGTATCAGATGAAGTTTCAAATTGCAAGCACTTGGTTTCTCAATAAGTTGGCATTGGCCAAGTCCTTTAGCATAAGAATGTTGCCTAGATTCTAAGTCCATTTGTCCAAGATCAAGCCAACAGTCCACACAAAAGTTTTTAGGTTTTTTTTGTTGTTATTATGTACATTAATGGTCAAAGACCACACAAGCAAGCAAAGTATATACAAACAAGATATATCACACAATATGGTTCAAGTGGAAAAAGTGAAAATTGCATTAACATAAACAATTAGAATGATACAAATTGCATTAATATAAATAAATGACATTAAAGTAAATGGCTTAAAATTAAAAGTTAGTTGTTAATGAGTTAGAAGTTAGTATTGTTTTGCTTTTGCTTTTCATTTTTTAGACATTCTTTGGAGAACACTCAACCCACTTATCACAAGCATGGATCCTTGAGCCAAGACATCTTCCAAAGGAACGAAAAAAGGTCAAGTTTCCACACAATACCATGAAAGAGGGGAGACTTACAATCTCACTAACTAGAATGTTATGCCTTTTATGTCACAAATTTAGCGCTATGTTAAGCAATCATAATTGGACTTATGTAGAAGTCATAACTATTTGAGACCGGGCAATAGAATTTTGGTATTAATGCATGTTAGAGACATACTATAATGGACTATGCTCATGAAACATACCACACACAAAAAGAGATATGCAAAAGAGGTGGCATAATCTCATCCATACTCATGTTAATTTTTCAATCAACTAGCTTTAGGACTTTGAGATATCATAGGCCAAATGAGATGAATGCATAAAGAAGGGGAATGAGATGAAGAGGGAGGGGAATGGATCAAAACTCAAATTGATCAAAGGAGGACTTTTACCAAATTAATATCATCCATTCATTTTGGGAGATGGAATGTACATTCCATCAATCCCCTAAATCCAATGATATTAACTTGACAAAGTCAAATCAACCTTGACCAAGATCCAACAACAAGAGTCAAACACAAACAAGTCATTACAATTGGTCAACAAAATTATTTGGCATTTATTCAAATTAAAAAAATACCAAAATAAGGCATTTAAATTAAATATGGTTTGTCAAATTCCTAAAACCTCATCAAAACACCAAATAAATGGCCATGAGATTTATCATAGGTCAAACAAGGTCAAAGGACCTTGGAGAAAAAATTTCAGAATTTTTAAAGACTTAAAAGTATTTTTAAACAATTAAAAACAAATGCAAAATCAATTAAATCATGAAAAATATTAATAATGATCCAAAAAATAATTTTAATTCAGAATTTGAAAGAGGAAATTATTTGAAATTTTTTAGTGAAACTCTCATATTTTTTGGATCAATATTAAAATTAATATGAATTAATGAAAATAAAGCAATTAAAATGAAATTCAAATATTCAGAAAAAACGTGGACCACTTGACCTCCCTCATTAATTGAGGTGGCAGATCAAGTGGCCACCAGCGCGCGTTCCATGGTGCACTGCAGTCAACGCGGCATAGGCTTGGTATTTAAAAGCAACGCACGAGATTAAAACAATTTGATCCAGATCAATGGCTCTGAACACATCCAGCGCATCGCCGGCGTCCAAAGGCCGGTCCTCTTCTCCGGTGACCCTGGCCAGACTGGTTCACTCATCATCATCAAGAAAATGAAAAAGGAGGACATAATCTGAAAGAAAAAATGGTGTAGAGCACATGACCTCAATTTTAACTAACTCCACATATATAGAAAGATATGAGGAGTTGAATTTTGAGGTGTGTCAACTGAGTTGCTTCGATTTGACCTCTAAGCAACTCAATCTTCTTGCCTACATTAGTAGGACTTCAGACAACCAAAGATCCAAGAGAATTGAGTGAAATTGAGAGAGAATCGAAAAGATGAAATTTTCTGAAAAAAATACCTTCAATGTAGGTCTGGATTCACTTGTTCTTGCTTTGGCTCGTGCTTGATCTTGTTCTGGATGCTTACAAAAGTAGATTAGAATGCACAAAAGGTCTTGGATCCCTGGAGTTTTGAATCTCAAAACGGTGAGAATTCAACTCAATTTCCAATGGAAATTCTCAGGATTATCCTCTCAAATGGAAGGGTTAGGTGTTTGGGATCAAAGCTGGCGCGAAGGGTCTTTAATTCTGAGCATATAAAGCTCTATTTATAGCTGGATCATGTGATATTTTCACCTTTCAAATGACTTTCCAAAATTGGCAATGAGTGATGCGTGTGTGCATGGGTGTGTACAGGCCCATGAAATAATTCCTTTAGGTCCATAATTGAGTGTGAGCATGTCTGAAATCAACTTGGAATGCAAGGCAATTGTACACAGCTGTTTGAAGTTTGATCCTTGCCAATTGATGATGCAATGTTCATGCCATGCGCAGCCCTAGCAATTCTTGTCCAAAATAGATGAAATTGGACTTTTTGGAAAGGTTAGATCAAGAGGAACAACTTTCATGTTCAACACTTTTTCATTTGGAGCTTGAAACATGAATAATTTTGAGGTGGAAGTTTGGAAATTTCAACATGTTGAAATTTTTTGTAAGTGTCAAGCCATATATCTCAATATTCCACCTTGCTTAACTTTTTATGTGAGCTTCAAATGAGAAATGTGTCTTCATCAAATTTGTAGATATTTCAAAGACCTTAAAAATGGTCACCAATTTCATGTCATTTGGATTTGAAATGATAAAGTTATGCATTTTTGAAGTTTGGAAAAATCACTTGGTCAATGGTATAGGTCAAAAGTGACATATAATGTAACCTCATATCATATGCTCATAAAAGTTGAATTAGATCTCACTCCAAACATAAAGGTTGAAGTAGACACCTTGAATTTTATTTTTCAACTTGGAAATCTTTCATCTCATAAAAATTGAGCAAGTTATGTCCTTGGGAAGTTGACTTTCAAATTAGGGTTTAGACAAAATGACCTATAATGTTTCAACATAGAAAATGATTTTCCAAGCAAAACTAGCTCTAGGTATCAACATGAAAGTTGTTTGGAATGTCATTTAGAGTAACTTTTCTATTTGAATCATTTTCATATGGTGAAAATTGTAGGAGATAGGGTCTAGGGAGACCCAGTTTTGATCAGATGAATTCATCTGGCCAACCACCATCAACCAACTTTCTAACCTTCAATTCATTTGACATTCTTGGCTCATGGTAGCTCATATATGCATAAGATGATGCATTTTGAAATGTCCCTTGAGAAATTTGATCAATGGTGAGACTTTATTGGCTCATGGTAGCTCATATACGCACAAGTATGATACAATCACATAGTGCTTGGTGATATCTCCCAAAACAAACCCAATGAAAGAGGGGCAAGGAGGATGCCAAGGTATGATCTCAATGCTAATGCTTATGATGAAATTTCATGAGGGATCTTAGGGTCAAAATTGGGGTCTTACAGGAAGCATGTGACATCTTGGAAAAAATCATTTCGAGGCGCTAAGAAAGTGAAGGAGGTGAGTGTCATACCCCAAAAATTACCCTCCTTTTTCCTACCTTTTGCTCAATTTAATTTGCATATATAGAATCATGTCATGCATCATCATAACATCATCATGACCATTACATTTGGTTATTGGATCACAAGCATGACCATATTCTAGGTTTTAGTCTTAACATTGGGGTTTTTACTTTTGTTTACTTGCTAACTAACAAAAGCATCATAAGAGAGGGTACTTGTTTGTTTCCTTGTTCATGTAGGTGATCATTCCTCAACTCAAGACTCAATAATGGTCATTTTTGTCAAGGAGGATGCAAGTTTTGGTTCATTGATTCAAGGGTGGTTCATGTGTTTATTTCCATGCCATTTCACTCATTTTTCAAGATATCCTCAAGATTATTAAAGCTTCAATCAATGTATCTTCAAGGGATTCTCATTTCATCTTCATTTTGGCTTGGGATGAAAGAAAACTTCAAGTTGGCAAAAGTTTGGTTGACCTAATTTGCAAGTATGGCTCACTTTTGGTCCAAAGTCCATAACTTTTTCATTTTGCAACCAATTGACAAGCTTCTTTGAGACAAATATCCCTAAGGAGTTCTTCTACAACTCTTATTCAAGGCTCAAGCATCGATGAAACCTATAAGGACCTCAATTTTGGAAAGGGATAAGTTGCCAAACTAGGCCAAAACCTTGTCATGATCTCCACTTGGCAGCCATGCCATTTTCAGCTCAAGTACCCTTTTGATCCTATTCCTTTTGCATCTTGTTAAACTTATGTCAAAGATCATTTGTCCCAAGTTTGGCTCAAAATGCACAAGGGAATCAAAAGTTATGGTGTCATGAACTTGGAACTTCAAGATGCCCCAAAAGTGCCAAGACTGCTTGACCAAATGTCTGACATAGAAAACATGTCACAATCTCAACTTTAAAAACTTGTCATTTTCACCCAAGCCTCCTTTTGAGTTGGTTATTTTTGCATTCAATTCATTGAAATGAGATGAACATTTGGCACGAAGAAAATCAGGAAACGCACGGGGGAATTTCATTTGGCCTAAGCCCCAATATGGTGCCATGAACTCTGCATTTCACGCACGACCTATAACTTGTAATCACCAAAATCTTCACTTGGGACCACCAATACCTGTGAAAACTTGTTTGTCCTTGCAAAACACATACATTGGAGTGTAAAACGACAAACTTGTTAGAACAAGAGTTTGGTTCTGCAATATATCTCTAAGTTTTGATGATAACAAAGAATGAAACAAATTGGTACCCTAATAATTTCCTATAAGTGTGCAGGATTCTAACTTAAAATGAATATGAGGAAACTAATATCTAGCATTAGACGCAGTCCAGAAAAGCTGATCCAGTACAAAGAAATCAAATCTGACTCTAAACAAGAACACTTCTAAGAAGCAAACACATACAAAATATGACACTGCAGTTCAACTTTGATATCTGAAGACTATTCAAAAGAATCTATCTGAAGACTATTCAAGAAAATCTATCTGAAGACTACTTAAGAGAATCTATCTCAAGACTATTAAAGATAACGTCTGAAGACTATTCAAAAGAATCTATCTGAAGACTATTCAAGAAAATCTATCTGAAGACTACTCAAGAGAATCTATCTGAAGACTTTTCAAGATAACATCTAAAGACTATTCAAAATAATATATTTGAAACTATTCAAGAGAATCTCTGAAGACTACAAGTTTCTGCTCAAAGACTCTGAATTCGCTCACTCTGATTCACACTCAATACTCTATCTGATATCACCACATCAGAAGACTTAATCAAGAAGCATTCTAAGTATGGTACAATTCTCTTTAAGGAAATTATGGATTATGTTCTTAGACTGCTATGAAGAGAACAAGAAAATTAATAAAATTAATTCCCATAGTTGGAAAGAAATCTCTTTTGATTCCCTTCCAATGTTATCATCTCAAAGCAGTATATAAAGGCATCATTACATCATACTGAAAGATGATTCGACAATACCTTCCATCTACAACACTCAACATATTTTCATTGTAATATTCAGTAATCACACAAGAGTTGTTGCTCATATTGTGTGGTCATTGTTTCATTGTTCGTAATTGTGTTTACACTGCTTACCCAGAAGCACTAAGGCAAACACCTATATTTCTTTAAATTTGTTGATATTCCTCAAGTGACTTGTTTAAGTCTGTAGACTTGAGAGGGCTAAGAGATTGTTAAACTCTTAGACGTTTTTGTAACCTATTGAGATTAGTGGATTAAGTCCTTATTGAAGGCAAAATCACCTTGGCTGGGTGGACTGGAGTAGCTTTGTTTTTCAAGCGAACTAGGATAAACTTCTTGTGTTGTTAGCATTTACTCTTGTGTGTGTAGTGTTGCTAAAGTTTTTGATTACTGTGAAAAAAATTCAAACCCCCCTTTCTTGTTTTTCTCTACCTTCAATTGGTATCAAAGTTAAGGCTCTGTTATTGATTTTTGAATCAAACACTTAACAGTATAGAGAGATCCAGTGTGAGAAAAACACCATGGCTAACACAAATGAAAGAGATAGCCATGGAAGGATAGAATTGAAAGCTTTTTCCTAATCTACGACGCTGACCTTTGGGATATTGTCACAAATGCTTATGAATCACCTATTTTTGCAATTGGTATCTCTATTCCAAGAAGCACAATGAGTGATGATCAGAAGCGTGATTTCAAGAATAACCATAAAACAAGAACCATTATGTTGAGCGCAGTCTCCTACAATGAGTAATACCTTCTCCTTGCATAACCAACTTCCTTACCTGTTTCTCTGTTCCCCTTGGGTTTTATCGATATTCTCTCTTCCCTCTTTTAGGATAAATAAAGTTCGGTGGTGACTATGTTGTATGTTCGATCATATGAAGCATTCAGGTATATTTCGTCCAGCTTCAGTGAGTTTACAAACTCATAAAAGAATGTATGAATTGCTTCAGATAGAATACAGAGAAAGAGGACTGATTTCTTCACCAAAGTGACGAAACTGGTGAATCAAATCAAGATGTGTGGAGAAGTGTTGACATAAAAATTTGTAGTGTCAAAGATTTTGAGGTTATTGGCTCCAAAGTTCGATTATTTGGAAGTAGCCATAGAAGAATGGAATGATTTTTCAAGCATGACAAAGGAAGAGCTTCAAGGGACGCTTGAATGTCATGAACAAAGAATGTCTGAAAGAACTGCAAGCAAGTCGAAGACTGATGTGACTCTGGAAGCTTAGTCAACTAAGAAAGACAAATAAATATGGAATGGTAACAAGGGCAGAGAAATTTATAATAATTCAACTGGTAGATGAAACCATCAAGAAGGTATTTCATCAAAACAAATATAATCTTCTAACCAAGGCCATCATAGAGTGGTGGTGCAGGTAGAGGAATGGGTGATTGAAGAAAACCTATTAAAAGTCATATTCGGTGCTACAATTGTCAAAAGTATGACCATTATGAAAGTCAATGTTGAGGAGGAAAGCAAGATCAAGAAAGTGATGCAAAGTTTACAGAAGACAAATTGATGTTAATGGTCACAACAAAAGAAGAAGAAAGATTTAAAGATCAATGGTATCTCGACTAAGATTGTTCATCGCATATTACTAGAAGAAAAGATTGGTTTATCAACATCAGTTCCTCGTTGAAAGACAAGGTAAAATTTGCAAACGATAATACCCTATTTGCTGAAGGTATTAGTGATGTTCTAATAAGGAGAAATGATGGTAAACGACCAGTAATTTCTAATGTATTGTACATACTTGGCATGAAGAGTAATCTTTTAAGTATAGGTTTGTTGATCGAAAGGAATTATAGAGTATTGATTAAAGATAAAATGATAAGGGTATTGACTCGAGAAATAGTTTAATATGTCTCAGAATATAACCTTTAGGATTGAACTTGATGTGTTGGAACACAAGTTCCTGGAAACTGCAACTAGTAGAGATGAATGGTTATGGCATTATAGACTTGGTCACTTGAATTTCAATGACATTAGTAATATGAAGAGGAAGAACGTGGTTTCAGGCCTACCAAAAACCCATATTTCAGAAGAAGTATGTGAAGAATGTGTTCAAGAAAAGTAACACAAGAATAGCTTCAGCAAGGATGCAATAAGCAAGTCGAAATCCACTCTCGAGATAATCTACTCAGACATGTGTGGTCCTCTCCATGTAGATTCAACTGGAGATAACAGGTACTTTGTTACTTTTATTGATGATTACAGTAGAAATTTGTGGACCTACTTAATCAAGAGGAAAAGTGAAGTGATCAATGTTTTTGCCAAGTTCAAAGCAATACTCGAAAGACAGATTGGTCAAAAGATTAAGGTTCTGAGCACAAATGGAGGTGGAGAGTACGTGTTAAAAGATTTCGACGCATTATGTACAAAATAAGGAATTGTGGATGAGGTGGTGCCACCATACACTCCTTAACAAACTAGTACTGATGAAAGATGTGACACAACTAGTTGGGTTTATGAAACCATCCCAAGAAATGAAAGTATATTCGTGATATTATGCAAGATATCAAACAAAATTTATTTGTAGGTATCAGTGTTGCTAGAGCATGGAGGGAAAAGTTGATTATAAAGAAAATTATTGAAGGGGATGCTAACAAGCAATATGAAAATCTATGGAGGTATGTTGCTGAGTTAATAAAGGTTAATCATGGGAATACTGTGAAGATCAATGTTGAACGACCATTTCCATTGATACAACAAAAGTTTGGCTCATTTTACTTCTATTTTGATGATTGTAATAAGGGTTTCATAAATGGATGTAGACCATTTGCTGGAGTTGATGGTTGTCATTTGAATACCAAATATGGTGGACAACTTCTAATTGTTGTGGGTAGGGATCCCAATGATCAGTACTTCCCATTGCCATTTGGTGTTGTTGAAACTGAAATAAAGGAAATTGAAGGTGGTTTATACAATTATTGATGGAAGATATTGGACAAGAAATAAGATATGTATTCATCTTTGATCAACAGGAGGTATGGCATTATCATCATGTGTTTTATTCATTTCATCACACACACACACACACACACACACACACACACACACACATATATATATATATATATATATATATATATATATATATATATATATATATATATATATATATATATATATATATATATATATATATATATATAATTTATATATATATATATATATATAATTTATAAGTTGTTCATCATTTCCGGGGTTAGTGGCTGCTTTTGAAGAAATGTTTGACATGATTGAGCATAAATTGTGTCTCAGATACTTGTATGCAAATTTTAAGAAAAGGTTTGGTGGTGGAACCCTTATAAGGGATTTGATGATGGGAGCTACTAAGGCCACTTACTATCAAGGTTGGATCCATAAGATGAATGAACTAAAGAAAGCATATGTCAAGGCATGAACATGGTTAATGACAGTTCCTACCAAATGTTGGTGTAAGCATGCATTTAGTTTTTACCCTAAATGTGATGTCTTAATGAATAATATATCTGAGTCATTTAATGCCACTATTTTAGTTTATAGGGACAAGCCTATTTTAACCATGTGTGAGTGGATTAGAAAGTACCTTGAATAGGTTAGCCACATCTGCCACCAAACTTGATAAGTGGAAATATAGAGTTATGCCAATTCCTAGGAAGAGGTTAGATAATGAGGTCTTCAATAGTGGTCAATGACTACCAACTTGGTCTATTGCTGAACAATTTCAGGTTACACATACTTTCAACACAGAAGAATTCATTGTTGACATTGCCAAAAGATCTTGTAGTTGTAACTTTTGGGAATTGGTTGGAATTCCATGTAGGCATGATATTGCTGCATTGAGTTATAGAAAAAAAACCTGATGATTTGGTCGATGACTATTATAAAAGAGAGAAGTATGCACTTTGTTATGGATTTTTTATCAGTCCTATCAATGGGAAAGAGATGTGGCAAGAGGTTCAGACTGATGAATTACTACCTCTTGTATATAAAAATGGACCTGGAAGACCAAAGAATGTTAGGATAAGGGAATGTGGTGAGGATGGTGCTAGGAGGAAGAGAGATGGTGTAGCTTATAAGTGTACCAAATGTGACAAGTTTGACCATAATGCTTTGTCATTCAAGAGTCTTACACAAGACCCTAATGCTTTCAAAAGAAAGTTAACATAAATATTATTTATATGCATTGTGGTATTTTGAATGTAACATAAACTATTAGAATGCATTATGCTGTTTTGAATGCATAGGAAACCAAAATCTGAGAATGCTAGAGCTGAGTCAAAGCAGAAGAATATGCAACCAGATGCAAGTCAAGTTAATGATGTTGTGCAGCCAGATGCAAGTCAAGTTAATGATAATGTTTAGCCTGATACAAGTCAAGTTAATTATGATATGCATCCAGATACAAGTCAAGTTAATGATGATGTTAAGCCATATGCAATTTAAGTTAATGATGATGTGCAACCTGGTAACAAGGTTGATGCAAGTCAATCAAGCTCATGTGTGGTTGACACAAGTCAGATTAGTTTAAGTCAAGTACAAGAAAAATAAAAGAAGGGAGAAAAACTGTACTAGAGATGAGAAAAAGGCAGAGTGAAAGAATTAAGTTGAGATGCTTTCAAAAACTAGTCATAGGTATGGGTTCATCTAGTGACCATCCAATCACAGTAACATAACATGATGAAAGAACAAGTTCACAGGGAAAGAGAGCTCGTGGACATGACTCAAAGCTTGGGGTGTTAACCAGATCATTGAAGTCTTGGAAGAAAAATAATAAATGGTTTAGTATGTTTAAGTTATTTTTAGGTTATTGCATTTTGTTATCTCTGTAGTGATGCACTTCATGTGCCATTTTGTCTATGGCTTATGTACTTTTTTATGATTGTAATAATTCATATTATGTGCCATTAAGTTATGTTTGTATTGATGCACATTATGTGCCATTATGTTATGCTAGTACTGACGTTCCATAATTTTTCACTTTAGCAAACTACAATATCATACCAGAATTTTAAACAAACTACAATATCAAACAACAATTTAACCAATACCAACATTTTCATTATATAAAGATTGAGTACACTCATACAAAAAAAAATTACATTAAATAATACAACATATGGTACACAAGATTACATTAACTTAATAAAGATTGAGAAGAAAGTCCGTAACATCATCAGTGCAATCATCAACCAATTTTTTTATTCTTCTCCGTTACAAACTTTTTCTTTATCTTTTCTAGCTTCTTTGAACTGAATTCTACACCAAACTCCTTGCCAACTTTTGTCACAACTTCCTTGCCAATGTCCTTCGCATATTCCCTTAAATACACCATTATCATTTCACATTCACAACATTTTATGGGATTCATTTGAGTCCTTCGAACCAAACCAATCTCATCGTCTCACATGAAAAATTCACAGCTTACTCCACTATGCAAATAGGTTCACAACAAATGTAAGAGTTTGAGAACTTTTTTACCTACATGAAAAACAAAAATACAAAGAGAAACATGAACAGAAAAATGAAGAGAAACATGAACAAAGACTTATCCTTGAATTTCAACATTTCCACAATTTTTAGTTAGGTTTTTAATTGGTGTATGATACCCACATCTTCATTGGTTCATTACATTCACATTTGGGCAATGAAGTTCCACTTGAGTTACCAAAATATGAGGTTTTGCTTCCAACCATGTTTTCAAACCCGTGGAGGATGATTAACTCAAAATGGAAACTTGTTTCCAAAATGAAGAAAGTCAAAGACGAGGAAAGGAAAAGGATGAAGAAAGAGGAAAAATGGAAATCTGCAAACGGTAGGGATGAAGAAATAGGAAAATTTTGATTGCTTGGAAACCCTAGCTAAAGAGAAATCCAACATATATGCCATGTTGTCCAATTTAATCTAGCTGGTTTTAAATTAAATTCCACTCTAGAAAAATAAGGGAATCTGGGCTGAAATAGTGGAAATGTGGGCCTTATAGAGGGAATTTTGGTATTACGAGGGGGATAAAAAAATATTTTACGAGGTGCCACTGATAAGGCGACTTGATCTCAGTTGAGAAGCAATCAAGAATGTGGCGTTGCTTGACAAGGCATACACTCTTGATTGATACACATAGTTGTACCTGAAACACATTTAGTTGTGCACACCACGAATGTGGACGATGCAAAAATTTATGTAATTTTCTATAAAAATAACTTAGAATTTATCGTAATTCAAATATGAATAGTCTTATGGGTAAGTCTAAATCGACAATCATAATCCCCACTCCTACTTTTTATTATTTGTTAAATCCTTACTTTTCAATCTACAATCAAACAAAAAAATTTCAACCACTTTAGATAAACACATATGAATTAAGAATTGGTAATCACATATCTCTCTCATTTGAGATCAATACTTTTTACTACTTGACACAACCGTGTAATTGAAGTTTACAGACATCATGTTTTTGGCGCCATTGCTAGAGAGATTTTGTGATAACAAAATCTTTATTTCAACGTTGTTTAGACTAAGGTACTTTAATTTTCTATTTCATTTGTTCAAATTTTGCATGCGAAGGATTCGTTTGACCAAAACTTTGGTTGAACCGGTTAACGAGATCGAGACGTTGTTCCCGAGCTTTATAACAGATGGCTGTAGTTGACACTAAACCTCTCAAAGACTACACGGTTCCCACCAATGAGGAACCGCATCATAGCATAGTACACCCACCCATAGAGGAAAATAACTTTGAACTCAAGCCTTCACTAATAGGCATGGCTCAACAAAATCAATTTCAAGTTTTCCTACTAAAAACTCAAATTTGCATCTCTCAATTTTTTTGGATAATTGTGGAACCTTGAAGGCTAATGGTGTTGATCAAAACTCCATCCACCTTAGACTATTTCCATTTTCACTGTGAGATCAAGCCCGACCTTGGCTACAATCTCTGCTCGCGAACTTTATAACAACTCGGTAGAACTTAAAGTTGTATTCCCTGTGCGGTATTTTCCGCCAAGTAAAACTACCAAGGTAAGGGGGAAAAATAAACATTTTTAGGCAGGAAGATGGAAAATCCCCTTTTGACGCATGGGAGCGTTATAAGGATTTGTAGATACTTTGCCCATTTCATGGGTTTGACAAATGGCTAGTGATACATAATTTCTATAATAGTCTGCTTTACTCTACAAGGATGACCCTTGATGCATCCTCCAATGGTGTGCTAATGAGCAACCCAAAAGATGTGTCGTACAATCTAATTGAGGATACGACTAAGAACCACCACTCATGGGGTTTCACTCGTGATAGAAGTGCTAAATCCCCTTAAAAGGGTAGACTTTACGAGGTTAGCCAATTAGACCATATGAACACAAAAGTTAACGCGTTATATAAAAAACTTGAAAATATGACTGTGGCTCAATCAACACCTACACCGGTAGTTTCTATAACCCCTGCCACTCTAGCATGACCCTTCTGTGAGGTTTATTGGATTAATGGGCACATAGTTGGAGAACGTTATATGGTTCAAGGAGGAGGAACTAATTTGGATACTATTAATGATGTGAATAACCAAAGAGGAAGCCCGTACTCGAATACCTACAACCCGGGGTGGCGAGACCACCCCAACTTATCTTATAAAAATAACCAAAACGCCTTGGGATCACTTGGGATCCCACAAGGCGCAGTACTGCGAAATTCAAACCTAAAGATCATAATAAAGAGTTTTGTGGCGACACAAACTCGACATAATGATGACTTTAGAAATTAGAACCTCTACTCTAATGAGGTACTAAGACATCTAGCTTCTAAAGTGGAATCTATGACCACTCATAACAAGATGCTCGAGACTTAAATCTTGAAAAATAGCACAACAACAAGCATCAACATTTGTCCCTTAGGATCATTTCCGGGGCAACCCAAGCAAAATCCTAGAGGCCATGTAAATTTTTTTGTTACTAGAAGTGGAAAGCTGGTAGAAAGTCCTAAGAGGAGTGGGGTTCATGTAGAGAATTCTAAAATGTCAGTTGAGAAAAAGGTAAAAGAAAGAGAGAGTGTTATTGTAAAGGAAGTTAGAAAAGAAGTTTCGACATCCCCCAAAAAGGAGGTAGTTGAATAGGTTGCGAAGGAAGCACTATATGTTATTCCTCCTCCTTAAAAACTCAAGATACCTTTCCCTCAAAGGATTGTTAAGGACAAAGTAAAGGCCCAGCTCACAAAGTTTGGTGACTTGATAAAAACACTTTACGTGAACATGCCGTTTATTGAGGTTTTATCCCAAATGCCAACTTATATGAAGTTCCTTAAGGAAACCCTCTCCAAAAAAGGAGATTAGAGGAACATGAGATGATATCCATGACAACCATAACTAATGCGATTATTCAAATTAAGCCGTAAAAGTTAAAAGAAACTGGAATTTTTTCAATCCCGTGCCAGTTGGGCACAATGAAAAAAGGAAAGACTCTTTGTGATTTAGGGGATACCGTCAACATAATGCTCTTATCTATATGCAAAAAAGTAGGAGGTGGAATGATAATCAAACCTACAAGTATGAATCTGTAGATGGTATAGGTAGGACATATCTATATCCCCACTGATTTCATTATCATGGACATTAGGGAGGATCCTCATGTGCCTATCATTTTGGGTAGACTAGTCCTGTGTATCGTAGTTACCATCATTGATGTTAAGAGAGGAACTTTGAGTATGGAAGTAGGGATTTGTGAGATTGGATTTTATAATTACTACCATGTCGGATAACCCCTACGCGGAGGTCTCATGTTATTTGATTGAGGTAGACAAACAAGAGCCAGCTGAGCCAAGAGAAAAAGATAACCTGGGAGAAAAGGTTAGAAAAGACAAGAGGGTTACAAGAGAGGAAGATGATGAAATGAATGAGAAAATGAGTAAGAAGAACTTACCACCCCATAAAATAAAATAAAAAGTGAGTGGTAAGTATCATAAGTTGATTTCAAACTCGACATGAAACCCTAAAAAGAAGAATGAACCACCCTGAGTTTTTATACACTCAAGACCATCGATCTCAAATGACATTAAACAAAGTGTTGTGTGGGAGGCAACCCACGTTTTTATAATTTTAATTGTGTTTTTATTGTTTTTTTATGGTTGAATAAAAGGGAGACTCATGAAAAAGTCCTAAAAGGAAGGAAATTAATAGAATTGATCAAAATGCAAGCCAAACCCAACAAACTAGGGGCAAAAAAACAAATAAAAATAACCACCGTAGAGAAAACTGAGGCGTAAAACGACCTGCCCGTATTAATGGACATGACCTGTGTCAGCCCAAAACACCCCCCTCTCAAATCCCTCACCCATATAAAAATACAGGGCTGACACGACCAGCCCGTGTTGCCAGACATGTCTTGTGTCAGCACCTAAGTTTATCTAAATTTGTTTCCTCTTCTCCTCATGGGACCCACCACCCAAAAATTGGCCCAGTCATAAATTTTGACTTTTCTCTACTCATTGTAAAAATAATCATCTATCTTCATCTTTAACCTGTCTTATCTCCAACCTAAATCCCTGAAAACTATATATCATCCATAACAAAGCTTCAAACTTTTCCACCTTCCTCCATCCAAATCCCTAACCCACTTCACAAAACCTTCCCCAAATTATCTTCTAACCACATACCAAAAACAAAACCTCATTTTCAGGAACTTTGAAATTCTTTTCAAATATCTTCAACCTGTAAGAACAAAATTAGTTCTACAATAGAATTCCAGGATTTTGATGATAACAAAGGATGAAACCAAAAATGGCACCCTAACAAATTTTTTCTAAGTGTGCAGGACTCTGAACAGCAACAAAGAACTCTGATCATTTTATCAGATACAAACCTTGATTAGATACAAAGTACTAGAAGATCAGACGCATCTGAGGAAGAAGTGCGCCCAAGAAGTTCTGAATCTGAGCAAAGCAAGACAGTAAAAAGAACCAGAAGCTCTAAACATCCACTGGTCCTAGTTCTGATGATCTAGAAGACTAGCACTCTGAGAAGCTTTGATGTAATTTCAACATAATCTCCTTCTGACGCATGTCTCCGAGATAACAAAGACTCCGATGAAGATTCACCAAATCCAGAAAAAGTAACGGAAAGAAATTCTCAATATGGAAAGGAAGTATTTTTAGAAAGAAGTTATTCAGGGAGACAATTTGGTTATGGCAAGAAACACAGAAGTAATGACATTGAATTCTCATCAAAGACCAATATTCTGTCATCACTCCAACGATCCTTCTCACTACTATATAAAGGACAACCTACCTCATTGAGAGAAACAACAACGCATAGAAAAATCATTCACATTCTCTCTCAGTTTTTCACGAGCTGCTGCTCATACGTGAAAACTCTTGCTTAAATATTCTGCTGTATAACGTGCTTACTCTTAGAAGCACTTTCTATTACAAATTTATTTTGCTTAAATTGCTTTTGTTCCTCAAGTGACTCTGCGTAGTCTGTATACTTGAGAGGACTAAGAGATCATTCTCTTAGACGTTTGGTTGTATTAATCTTTCAAGATTAGTGGATTAAGTCCTTTTTGAAGGCGAAATCACCTTGGCCGGGTGGACTGGAGTAGCTTTGTGTTATAAGCGAACCAGTATAAAATTCTGTGTTCTTATTTTTGAAAAAGCTTTTAATTTCTAAAACAATTCAAACCCCCTTTCTTGTTTTTCTCACCTTCAGTTGGTATCAGAGCTTCAGCTCTGTTATTGATTTTCTAATCAAACACTTAACAGTGTAGAGAGATCCAGAACGAGAAAAACTATGGCCAACACCAATGAAAGAGATAGTTACAACGCTAAGCCTCCAGTCTTTGATGGAGAGAAATTCGATTACTGGAAAGATAGAATTGAAAGTTTCTTTCTGGGCTACGACGCTGATCTCTGGGACATTGTCACAGTTGGATACATACCTCCTGTAACATATGCTGGAGTTGCTATTCCTAGAAGCAAAATGACAGATGATCAGAAGCGCGAATTCAAGAATCATCACAAAGCCAGAATGATACTTCTCAATGCCATATCCTACAATGAGTATGAAAAAATCACCAACAGGGAAACAACTAAAGAAATACTCGACTCCCTGAGGATGACTCATGAAGGAAACTCTCAGGTCAAAGAAACAAAGGCTCTGGCTCTAATCCAGAAATACGAAGCCTTCAAAATGGAGGATGATGAAGCTGTAGAGGTAATGTTTTCTAGATTTCAAACTCTAATTGGAGGTCTCAAGGTGCTAGATAAAGGATACACAACTGCAGACCGTGTCAAAAAGATAGTCAGAAGCTTGCCAAAGAAGTGGAGACCCATGGTCACAGCCTTAAAGCTATCAAAGGATCTGAACAACATCAGCCTTGAAGAACTTGTCAGTTCACTCAGAAGTCATGAGATAGAACTGGAGGAAGATGAGCCTCAGAAGAAGATCAAGTTTGTAACACTAAAGTCCAGATCTGAAAGGCGCAAGTCTGACAGAAACAAAGCCTTCCAGGCCGAAGAAGAAGACGTTGATGACTCTGAAAAGGAAGATTCTGACAATGAGGAAGAATTACCCCTTCTGACCAGAAGAATAAAACAACTCTGGAGAAAAAGGAATAATAACTTCAGAAAACCAAGATCCAAAGGAGATCGATCAGAATCAACCTCAAAAGGTAAATCTAACAAAGATGTTACGTGTTATGAATGTAAGGAAACATGTCACTACAGAAATGAATGTCCCAAGTTAAAGAAAGACAGTTCCAGAAAAGAGAACTTCAAGAAAAATTCCTTCAGAACCAAAAAGGGACTGTTGGCTATCTGGGACGACAGTGAATCTGACTCATCAAAATCAGACTCTGATGAACAGGCAAATGTGGCACTCATGGCTACCACATCCAAGAATACTTCAGATGAAGAATCTGAATTTGAAGAGGTATTTTCTGAACTTTCTCGATCTGACCTAGAATCATGCCTATTTGAAACTCTAAACTCATATCAGAAACTCAAACGAAAATTTAAAGCTATAAAAGGTGTGCTTAAAGAAACACTAGAAGAATGTGGCAAACTTGAGATAACAATTTTAGAACTTAAAGATGAAAACAGAACCATGATATTAGAAAGAGATTCAACAAAGAAAAATTGCTCAAAACTTGAAGAAGCGTTATCTCAAGCTCCACAAACTTCAAACACAATAATTTATGAATATGAAAAATCTTTTCAAAAGTTTCTGAAAAATGGGATAGAGAGGAGCAGAATGGCATCCATGATTTATGGGGTCAGTCAGAAAAATAGAAGAGGAATTGGGTATGATCCTAGTGAAGATAAAACTTCTACTAATGACCAACCTAAATCTCCATTTTCCTATCACTATACACATACACAAGCACAACGATTTAATAATGCTAGAAAACCCAAAGTGTTAAGAAACTCTAGGAAAACTAATCACAAAGGACCCAAAAGATTCTGGGTACCAAAGGATAAGATTGTTTATGTTGCAGATATCTTATGCAGCAGAGTTAAAACACCAGTCATGGTACCTGGACTCTGGATGCTCGCGACACATGACGGGAAGAAAGTATATGTTCCAAAACCTGGAACTTAAAGACGTTGGATTAGTAGGTTTCGGAGGAGATCAGAAAGGAAGGATCAGAGGCTCCAGAACTATTGGTAATGGTACTCTTCCCTTTATATCTGATGTTTTATATGTAGAAGGATTAATGCATAATCTGTTATCAATAACTCAATTAAGTGATAATGGGTATGATGTAATCTTCAATCAAAAAACATGTAAAGCCATAAATAAAAACAATGGATCTGTCATATTCACTGGCAAGAGGAAAAACAATATTTATAAAATAAATCTTTCGGATTTAAAAGAACAAAATGTAAAATGTTTGATGTCTGTTCACGAAGAGCAATGGGTATGGCATAAACGCTTGGGCCACATTAGCATGAGAAAGTTATCTCAGCTAAATAAACTCGAGTTAGTCAGAGGTCTACCTAAGCTGAAGTTTTCTTCAGATGCTCTATGTGAAGCATGTTAGAAAGGTAAATTTTCAAAATCATCTTTTAAAAAGAAAAACATTGTTTCTATCTCTAAGCCTCTGGAACTTCTTCACATTGATTTATTTGGTCCTATGAAAACAACATCAGTCAATGGAAAGAAATATGGACTAGTCATTATTGATGATTTTAGTCGCTGGACATGGGTAAAATTCTTAAAACACAAGAGTGAGTCTCACATTGTATTCACTAGCTTCTATTCCAAAGTGCAAAACGAATTTGACTCTAAAATCATCAGAGTCAGAAGTGATCATGGTGGGGAATTGAAAACAAATTTTTTGAGGAATTATTTGACTCTAATGGAATATCCCATGATTTCTCCTGCCCTAGAACTCCACAACAAAATGGAGTTGTAGAAAGGAAAAATAGGACACTCCAAGAGATGGCCAGAACCATGATCAATGAAACAAATGTGGATAAGCACTTTTGGCCTGAAGCTGTAAATACAGCGTGTTATATTCAGAATAGAATCTCCATAAGACCTATTCTGGAGAAGACTCCAAATGAACTGTGTAAAGGAAGAAAACCCAACATTTCTTATTTTCATCCTTTTGGATGTTCTTGTTTTTTTCTAAATACTAAAGAACATCTGAACAAGTTTGATTCCAAAGCACAAAAAGGTATTATGTTAGGATACTCAGAACGCTCTAAAGGCTACAGAGTATACAATACAGAAACCAAAATTGTGGAAGAATCAATTCATGTCAGATTTGATGATAAGCTTGACCCTGAAAAGTCAAAGCTCGTTGAGAAACTTGCAGATCTGGAGATTACTCTTGCAGGTTCTGACGAGAAGATCAAAGCTCCTGAAGCAACTGCCACTCAAACCTCAGAAGGAACTAAATCCCTAGCAATCCCAAAGAAAGCTAAAAGTCGCCTCAACATATCTGAAGAGTTGATTCTGGGAAACAAAGATGAACCTATCCGAACTAGGTCTACCTTCAAGGCACCTGAAGAAACTCCTCTAGGACTAGTATCTCTGATCGAGCCTACTTCTTGTGATGAGGCACTTCAAGATAGCGACTGGGTTCTAGCCATGCAAGAAGAGCTAGATCAATTCACAAAGAATGACGTCTGGGATCTTGTTACTAAATCTAAAGGCACTCACATTATCGGAACCAGATGGGTGTTCAGAAACAAGCTGAATGAGAAAGGAGAAGTTGTCAGAAACAAAGCTCGGCTGGTGGCTCAAGGTTAGAGTCAACAAGAAGGCATTGACTACAATGAAACCTTTGCCCCAGTCGCCAGGTTAGAATCTATTCGCTTACTTGTCTCATTCACTATAAATCATTCTATCAAACTGTATCAAATGGATGTCAAGAGCGCATTCCTTAATGGTTATATATCAGAAGAAGTGTATGTCAACCAACCTCCAGGTTTTGAAAATTCTAATTGTCCAGAACATGTTTTTAAACTTAAGAAATCTTTATATGGACTAAAACAAGCTCCCAAAGCTTGGTATGAAAGATTAAGTAATTTTCTTCTGGAACATGATTTTATTAGAGGAAAAGTTGACTCTACACTCTTCTGTAAAAACATTAATAATGATCTCATGATATGCCAGATATACGTTGATGATATCATTTTTGGTTCAGCTAACGCCTATGTATGTCAAGAATTCTCTGAGCTAATGCAGGTAGAATTTGAAATGAGCTTAATGCAAGAACTAAAGTTCTTTCTAGGAATTCAGATTAATCAAGCTTCAAAAGTCACCTACGTTCATCAAAGTAAATACATAAAAGACATTCTAAAAAATTTGAAATGGCTAAATGAAAACCTGCCAAGACACCCATGCATCCAACTTGCATTCTTGAAAAAGAAGAAGTTAGTCAAAAGGTTTGTCAGAAGCTCTATCGTGGTATGATAGGCTCTCTTCTCTATCTGACTGCTACACGTCCTGATATTCTATTTAGTGTTTGTCTCTGTGCCAGATTCCAATCAGATCCTAGAGAATCCCATTTAACAGTAGTTAAAAGAATTCTCAGATATCTGAAAGGAACTCCTACCCTGGGCCTGGTGTATGAGAAAACATCAGAGTATAGACTATCTGGTTTTTGTGATGCAGATTACGCAGGAGACAGAATGGAACGAAAAAGTACATCTGGAAATTGTCAGCTCTTGGGAAAGAATCTGATATCCTGGGCCAGAAAAGACAATCAACCATAGCCTTGTCTACTGTAGAAGCGGAATACATTTCAGCATCACTATGCACTACCCAGATGCTCTGGATGAAGAATCAATTAGAGGATCTTCAAATCTTTGAGAGTAACATTCCTATCTTCTGTGACAATACTGCTGCCATTTGTTTAAGCAAGAATCCTATTTTGCACTCCAGAGCTAAGCACATAGAAATAAAACATCATTTCATTAGAGACTATGTTCAGAAAGGGGTAGTAATGTTGAAATTCATTGATACAGATCATCAATGGGCTGACATCTTTACCAAACCACTTGCTGAAGATAAATTTCTCTTCATCTTAAAGAATCTGAACATTCAAAATTGCCCTGAATAAAATGTGCCTCTGAGTTTGTAAAATAAGATTCTGATGTAAACAAAGTGGATTCTGCCTCTGACTCTGATACTCCTACCAAGTTAGAAGTCATTTGAGTTAGAAATCTCCAGGAACCAATCCTTTGGTATTCCTGAAGATCAGATAGAGAAAACACGTGGAGTACCTTGCGTCTGACCTTGGAACTTCTAGACAGCTGTCTAGCAGTAATCAAGGAACAGTCTCTTGAGATCTCCTCGAGCAGTGTACTGACTGTTGGGATTAGACATCATTTATGAGCTGTAATCATTTTCCCTCTAACGTGCATACTTGGTTTTTGTGCTAAACTCTGTTTTGTGTGTCGTTTTGCATGCACCCTAATTTGGGTATTTAAACATTTCTCATCACACATTGCATACTTTTCACTCTCACAAACACTCTTAACCCTCTGCAAGTTCTTTTCTCCCTCAAGGCATTCCTGCTGCATTTCAAGTTCTTCAACCTTCAAACTCAGCTCATCAACATCATTCATGGATTCCCAACAACAATCAGTGTACAACTTCTCTCAACAGATGGATTCCAACGAACAAGCTCCAAGTTCAAGCAACCCAAACCCAACAATTACTGGTGTCGTCTCAACTCCCATCTACAAAGAGCCTCACATTCTTGATCGTGAGCCACATATCAACCTTGCAACAACGTTTGAGAAACTGGAAGTTCTATGTGAATCACTGGTGGACTTTGAAAACATGCGAAGAAATGGTATTGACCTCACTGAAGAACTGAAGAATCAAGGTTGGGGAAACTACTTCCAACATCTGTATGGTCCAGTTTACACAAACCTAGTGAAGGAATTCTGGAGATTCCCTGACGCTGATGACCACTACATCGTCTCCTATGTTCTGGGAGTTAAAATGGTGATCATTGAGAAGTCCATTGCTGCTCTTCTGGGCATGGAGAAAGATGGAGGAAGAAGGATTTACAACATTAATCCTAGAGCAAAATATTTGTCCCATGAGATTAATCCAACTATCTTCAAACAGAACGCTGAAGGCAATCACTCTAAGAATAAGGAACTACATCAGAACCTCCGGGTCTGGCTGAAGATCATCTTGGGCACCATCCATCACCACCCAACTTCAAACTCCTCAGACTACATCAACACAGACCAGAAGTGCATTCTGTATTGCATCCACAAGGGTCTGAAGCTCTGTCTTCCTGCACTTCTCTTCAAGCACCTCAGAGACTCTGTGAGAGATACCAGAAATAACATAAAGCCCAGAAACTACATTCCCCTGGGCAGACTCATCTCTGACGTTCTTATTGAAAGCGATCTAGTAGATCATCTGATTACCTTCAGACTCATGGACGACGTGATGATCGACATTGGAAGAGCTCTGAATGCCCGCAATCTAAAGAGCATGGGGATTCTGGATCAAGTAAAAGTCAAACCCACTCTAGACACCTCCTGGGATGCTCTCAAAGATCAGAGGAAGATCCCATATAGACTCTATCTGTTCTCAAAGATCGACCCTCCAGAGGTAATCCTGTATTACTTAGATGATCTGCGAAAACAAGGAGTAGATATCGCAGATTTTAACATAAGCCAGCTGCCAGATGAGCCTCCAAACTTCATGAAGCGACCACGAGGACCATCTGAGAAGGCAAAGCAAGCGAAGAAAGCAAAGCTAGGAGAATCCTCCGGATCAAGACCTCCAGTACCTCTGACTGGATCTTCTGGTAAGTCTGTTTCTGTCACTCCTTTTGGACAACTTCATCATATTGCTTCGTCTATCCCTCAACCAACACCCATATATACCAATTCAGAAACTCCTCCCTCAAACACCAGACCATCTAACCAACCATCTCAGAAATTCAACCTTGCCACCGCAACCTTACCTGTTTCAGAAGCAGAAATGCTGAATGAAACCACTTCACCCTCTTTATCTTCTTCTCCAGAGTCACCCCCTACTACAACATTTCCACAGATACTGAACCATCTGACCCTCCCTCTCCAACTCTGGCTCAACTCCAAGCTCGTGCTCTGGCCTCACAACAGCCAACACAAACCACACTTGAACCAGAAGTCACCTCATCACTCACAGAAGAACCAAACACAACCACCTCTGACCCTCCACCATCTGAAACAATCCACGCTGAAACACAACCACCCAACTTTGACATACCCCCACCAAATACATCCGCTGAACCACAAACTCCCACACTCAACGTAAGCCCTCCCACTTCTCCACCCCTAGCCTCCGAACCTGAAAACACCCTTCCAACCCTTGAGGAAGCAATAATGGTGTTTGCAGAAGCCTCAGTTGACAATGTCAAGTCTCTGACCATCAACTCTGGCATCAGTGATGATCCTTCAGCTATAAGGACACACTGGAATAGAGTGATTGGTTGGATGACCGCTGAAGCCTTCAAGCTGAAGGGCCTCTCTGAGCAAGTCCGCAACGACTTCATCAGAGACGCTGAGATCAAACTACAGGAGCGCCTGGCCAGAGAAGCTGAGGAGCGAGCCCGCAAAGAAGCAGAAGAGAAAGCCAAGCAAGAAGAACTGCAACGGATCAAGGAAGCTGAAGCCAAAGCTTTAGCTGAGGTTGTTGCTGTTGCTGCTGAAGCTGAAGCCAAAGCTGCCGCTGAAGCTAAAGCACGCCTTGTTGAAGAGTCTGCCACCAGGGTAGAATCGGATGCTCTGACTCAGGGGGAGTCCTCCACCTTTGTCCCTCTGGTTCTAAAGACACTTGAAGATCTTCAGAAAGAACAGAAGGAAGTCCGAGCCAGATTGGATCAACAGGATTCAGTAAATGTCAACATTTAGAATCTGCTGACCCAGCTGCTCTAGAGGATGCCTCCACCTCCAAATCCTTAGGCACCTAGGACTTGTTTGTGTTCTTTTGCTTGTTGCTCTGCATTGCTTGTTGCCTTCTGTTTTGTTTGTTCTTGCTTTCTATTCTCTAGCTGTTATTTGTTGTCTGTGTTTTTGGCATCTGTGAATAGATATATATATTTCTTCTTCCTTTCATTTTTTACTAAGTCTTTTGATTCTGACAAAAAGGGGAAGAACTAAAAACAGCTCTGATGAAAACATATCTAAATCCCATCAGTACTCTGCAAACATTGTTTCTAATCCTTTTAACTTAGAAATTTGCAGAAGAGTATCTAGAAACATCATATCATGGAAGCTCCGGTAAGAACTTCTGAACTCCCAGACTTATCTCAGGGGGAGCTCACTTCTATCTGATCTAAAACTCTTATCTAAAAATGTTTCATCTCTTAATTAAGATTGTTTTGTCATCATCAAAAAGGGGGAGATTGTAAGAACAAAATTAGTTCTACAATAGAATTCCAGGATTTTGATGATAACAAAGGATGAAACCAAAAATGGCACCCTAACGAAATTTTTCTAAGTGTGCAGGACTCTGAACAGCAACAAAGGATTCTAATCATTTTATCAGATACAAACCTTGATCAGATACAAAGTACTAGAAGATCAGACGCATCTGAGGAAGAAGTGCGCCCAAGAAGATCTGAATCTGAGCAAAGCAAGACAGTAAAAAGAACCAGAAGCTCTAAACATCCACTGGTCCTAGTTCTGATGATCTAGAAGACTAGCACTCTGAGAAGCTCTGATGTAATTTCAACATAATCTCCTTCTGACGCATGACTCCGAGATAACAAAGACTCTGATGAAGATTCACCAAATCCAGAAAGAGTAACGGAAAGAAATTCTCAATATGAAAAGGAAGTATTTTTAGAAAGAAGTTATTCAGGGAGACAATTTGGTTATGGCAAGAAACACAGAAGTAATGACATTGAATTCTCATCAAAGACCAATATTCTGTCATCACTCCATCGGTCCTTCTCACTACTATATAAAGGACAACCTACCTCATTAAGAGACACAACAACGCACAGAAAAATCATTCACATTCCCTCTCAGTTTTTCACCAGCTGCTGCTCATACGTGAAAACTCTTGCTTAAATATTCTGCTGTAATACTTGCTTACTCTTAGAAGCACTTTCTATTATAAATTTATTTTGCTTAAATTGCTTTTGTTCCTCAAGTGACTCTACGTAGTCTGTATACTTGAGAGTACTAAGAGATCATTCTCTTAGACGTTTGGTTGTATTAATCTTTCAAGATTAGTGGATTAAGTCCTTTTTGAAGGCGAAATCACCTTGGTCCGGGGGAGTGAAGTAGCTTTGTGTTATAAGCGAACCAGTATAAAATTCTGTGTTCTTATTTTTGAAAAAGCTTTTAATTTCTAAAACAATTCAAACCCCCTTTCTTGTTTTTCTCACCTTCACAACCATGGCACCCAAAAAGGCAGATAAGGGAAAGTAGTCGGAGAGCTCAAGGCCAAAAAGAAGATAGGGAAACTCATCATACGTTAATATACTTGGATTCATATTCACCAAAGAAGAGCATCACAAAAGGTACCAATTTCTTTCCTAGAGGCGAATAATATCGACCAACTACACTGATGATGAGACCCTTAAAACTTTAGGCTTGAAAATTAATGTTTATTTTATGTTTAGTAATATGGGGCTGCACTATCTTGTGCATTCTGATTTTCTAGTTTATACAAACCTTACCCTGGGGTTTCTTTGTACTCTAGAGGTTAACACTTATAAGGTACCTGATGGCCCCATTGATGAAGTTGTGAAACTGAAAACTATTGGCACAATGAGTTTCTTGTTGCATAATTCGGATTTTGAAATCTCAATTGAGACTCTGGAGGATATATTTCATATCCCTACTTATGGGAAATGCAATGTCCCTAAGTCTTTTAACTCAAATCAATTATGGACCCAGATTGATGGTGAGACCCCATACATTATGAAGAGTGCGAAAGCCTCTCACATTCAAAATCCCATTTTTAGATACATTCACAATGTCCTTGGATACACCTTATTTCCTATAGGAGATAACACATAGAATGATTCCCTTAGAGCATTATCTCCTTCATGCCATGTTTAATGGCTATTCTGTTAATATTATTCTTTTTCTTACCAAACAGCTTAGTCACGTCGCTAAATCCGCCATGGGAGGTATAATGAAAAGGGGATTTATTACCCTATAACGGAACATGTGGATGTTGATTATTGTAAGGACATCAACCTCCCTATTACGAGACGGTCACGTTGTGACTCAGAGTCCCTTTTCCGTATGGGGATGATTTACCACAATGGTGAATCATATGGCCTAATGGTACACGGGAGGGTTGGACTTTACCTCCCAAGTAGGAAAACAAGAATATGAGCTAATAAAAATTGGTTGTATACTATTGGAGACCCCTCCGAAAAGGAATCTGAGGAGGATGGTTTTCCTAGCTATGAAACTAACCTTCCAGGTGGTGTTGTGGATGGAGGCGAAACCCAAGCCTCATACCTATCAAGAAACTGGGAAATCAAGTTGATATCAGGATCAATGGGGAGGATGCACTCAAAAATAGAGTATCTCGAAGTAAAATAGATGAAGCAAGGGGATGAACATGAACGGCAGGGTGTTATGGTTGAAGACATAATGAGGTTACAATAAAACCTCTTGTTGCGCTTCCCACCTCCTAAGTGAGGTTTTTTATGAGTTTATCTGTACCTCGCCCTACTTGGATTGGATAATTGAGGCTAATGTCTGGTTTAACTTTGGGGGTATTTCCTTTATTTTATCGCATTTTTATTTTTTTGTTATTTTGTTTGTTTGTGATTTTTGTGTTGGTAGGATAATTTCAATTGAATAAGTTGCATACATTGTTGTTAAAGCACCCAATAATTGAACCATATATTTTTTTTTTCTTAAAAAGTTCATGATTTTGAGAACTTGTTGAGAAAGTATATATGATTGTTAGGAAGATTGGCTAAGTTTAGGGGCCAGTGGAAAACTGATAAAATCGGTATTACTCGAATACCCTTAGTTTCCCATTTGAGTCATGAGTTTAGCATGTGGTATGTGCCATAGTACTTGGATCTTGAGAAGTATTTCATGATTATTTTGTTATGATTGTCCGACATACTTTAGATTCACACGTCATGTATGATTGGTTGGGAGAAAGAAATAATACAATTTTAGCATCAAAATGATGAAAAACGGTAAAAGGAAAATTCACCTTTTAAGTTAGATAACCATCACCCGGTTATTCAGCTTAACGATGGATGAACCCTAAAATTCATCCCAAAGTGGACAATAAATAAGCACACAAAAGTGTGTAATTTCATTTGTAAATAAAGATAGCAATCGTTGCTTATCTGGTGTCTAAACAAAGTTTTCTCAATCGATCTTATGCTTGTGAGGATTATCATTATTCAAATTTCATTAAACTGATTGTCAAAATGAAAGGGAAGAAAATCGAAAAGAGACTTAAGTCCAAAGCATAGCTAGAGAGGTGACCGGAGTAGGAAACTATTGATTGCATCTGTTTTATGATTTTGTGTTCCGGTAATGCCTTTAGCATTGGTAAGTACGAGGGAACTCGAGTCTTAGCCGGTCAGAGTGACAGACCACATATGAGTTATGACAAAGCTTTCAAATATTTTAGTTTTTGAAGGACCGAAAACTACTTGATCCTAATTTTTTATAAGCAAGATTTTATGCTTGAAGAGAAGCAGTTTGGCAGTATTTGGTAGGGGTAAATTTATCGTTTTTTAGCTTGTTTTAATTTCGATTTCATGTGTGTTTTGATCATTCCTATTTGATTTTATGCGACTTTGCTTCCATTTTGTGTTTTTAGGTGATAAGAGTCAATGGAGCGAATCGGGACGAAAAAGTTCGAAGATCACACAAAAAGGTGCATTTCTGATACAAATTTCACGAGATCAACACGGCCTGGTCGCGTCTCATGACACGGGCCATGTTAGTGATGACAATTTCTCATTACATGATTTATATGAGTATTTGTGATGAAATCTCAAGTTAAATATAAGCTAAATATGAAGAAGTATGAAGAAAATGAAGAAGTTGGAGATGTAGCGGTAAATTTTTTTAGATTAAGATATTGATTAACTTAACTCACAAAGTAAGAGTCACCACCGCACTTTTATTATTTCCAAAGGAAAGGGAAAAAGAGCGAACAAAATCCAAAGAAGTTTTAAAGCAAAACTAATAAAAACAGAGATAAGGGTCCGGGTGTTGGTTATGCAAAGGGAATGTATTAGCATCCTAAATATCTATAGTACTCTATAGGAACCTCTTTGAAAATCTGTATATTTTGGCTTAAAAGTGGTGTTGTTTGCAAAAGATTGGAAAGGTGAAAAAATAAATGTTTTTATAATTTTTGTGTTTGCCAAGACTTCATTAGTCTCATGCCTACGTACCAACAAAGTAAAATGGAGGATCAAAACCTTGTAGTTCATGGTAAAAATAACAAATATGTTTGTTTTGATTCATTTTTAATGAAAAGACATTTTTTCATTTTAAGGAGAATACTCAACTAACCAACCACAAGTATGAGAACTTTGCATCACCATAGAGAAGGGCTCCAACTTGGATAAAGATAAAAAAGTATGCCACTAGCTCTCTTAGGTGGAAAAGATGTATCATAAATACTATGGGGATAGGAGAATTATATCTCATCCTTGGAATTGACTGATATCCAAACTTTGAGAAAAAAATTTAAAAGTAAAAGTGCACAAAGGGCACAAAATAGTTTAAATGAGTTATGTATTTTTTTAAGTCTTTTGAAATTGGTTTGAATATTCTTAAGATGTATTAGCATTTATTAACAAAAGAGTTTTGAAAATCACTTGACAAAAGTCAAGGTTTATTGAGAAAGTGGTTCAAGTTTGAAAACAAGAAAGTTTTTGAACAGAGAGAGGAGATTTTGAAAATCAAAGAAGGGAGGAGAAGAAGAGACTATCCTAGAACATAAGTAAAAACTAGAGAGGAAAGATCTAACCAAGAGATAGCAAGCTTTATGACATGAGTCAAGCAAGAATTCCCTCCTTTAGATTAAGCCTCAAGAAAGAAAAATAAGCAAAGAACAATTCATGTATCAGATGAAACCAGGATAACCAAGCCAAGTCTTCAAAAGAAGTCCAAAGTCAAAGGTACTAGATGAATCTCATGGTCTCAAATCACGAGCTCCCAAAGCAAGGGTAGAGATCCTAGTTCTAAATCCATAATTCCACTACAATTCCAAGGATAGTAACCTCAAGTCCATGAATCAAGAGAACCAATTTTGTAGGGTTTTTTCTTTTTTAATGTATTTGAAAGAAAAAAGAATTCCAAATGGACAAAGAGAAAATAGCATAAGCACAAACAATATGATATGAGATACAAAAATAAAAGCATAAAGTAAGTAGCAAGAAGTAAAGAGCATAAGATAAATAACATTAAATTAAAGTTAATGCACCTTGTTAGTTCATGACAGTTGGAGTTCTGTCTTTGTGCCGCAAGTAATCATCAAGCTTGAGGTCTATGTGTTCTCAGATAACAAGGTATGGCACCTTGTTAGTTATTGGGATGATGTGGTGTGTGTCAAGGCTGAGTGAGCAGAAGAATGTCTGACCGGATGTCATGACATTGCCTAGGACAATATTGTTATTTCCTTCTGAAACTTACAAGCATAAGGAAATATGGATGTGGTGTATCTCATTATAATGAGCCTGTATGTTACTGGCTGCAAGTGTGGTAACAAGATGTTAAGGGGATATCCTAACATGATACAGCCTATGTGCCTGCTGGAGTTCAAGAAAGTGTTCATGCAGGAGTGGTTCAAGATGTCAGACTCAAAGTCATGGAATCTGATATGGGGGTACCTGCTGTGAAGCAAGAGTGGGTGTAGTCTTGATCAAAGATGTAAAGCAAGATCAAGAGTGTGTATTCTTGATTGAAACTGTGAAGTAAAATCAAGTGTGTGGTTCTGTCATTTGTTTGTAATTCTGTTTATTTTGGTCTATAAGTTAAAGTATTGCTTTGGTAACATTTTTGACAAAAAGGGGGAGTAACACCTGTGATGCCCCAGGACAACAGATTATTTGCTATGTGCTTTAACAGATATTGAAGATCCTCTAATCCAGAGGTTGTGTTGCTGTTAGAGGTTGTGCTGCTGTTAGAAGTTTTTATTTAACTTTTGTATGTGTGCTGAGTGTGCTGCTGTTCTGAGTGTATGTATTAGCTATGGTATTACTCTGCTAGGATGTGTGTTTTCTGCTGCTGTGAACTCTGTTGTGATGTCAAGGTGTTTTAGCCTAAAATTTGCCAAAGGGGGAGTTTGTAGATGTTTGATTGACTGCATTTTATGTTAAAACACTAACTGGAGTCTAATGTCTTGACTGATGTCATGACATGCTTTGTAGATGGTTGATTGGCTGCATGTTATGCTAAAACACTAACTGTACTCTGATGTCTTGACTGATGTCATGACATACTTGAGTAGTATGCTGCAGGTTTAGCTAATACAGGATTTACTGAATGTCAACCTGGATAGTATGATATTCATCCCTGACAGCAGATACTGAGGTATATAATAGCTGGTTGGCTGTTATAACTCAGTATGTAGTTCAGTCTGGTTATCAAGGGAATAACAGACCTGGCATAAGGCCTACTGTCTGAATGTCAAACTGGATGTTGTGGCATTCATCAATGACAGCATATACTGAATAATAGGCAGGTTGGTTTTTTTGCTTCAGTTCAGTATTTAATTCAGTCTGTTCTTCAGGAGGATAACAGACCTGGCATAAGGCCCATTGTGAAGATGTCAAACTGGATGTCTTGACATTTATTACTGTAAGATGATACTGAAGTATAGACTGGTTGATCTTTTACAGTACAACATTTAGCACAGTCTGTTTTCCGGAAAATAACAGACTTAGCATATGGTCTATGTTCTGGACGTCAAACTGAATGTTGTGACATTCATTCCTGACAACATATGGTAAATTGTAGGATGGTTAGTTTTTCTGTTTTAGGATTTTTCTCAGGCTATTCTTCAGGAATCCAACAGCTGATCTAAAATCTAGGAAACTAACAACTGAGCTACAATTAATGAACCTAACAAATAGCCTATTTGTTAGCACCCTAATATGTGGAAATTAGGTTAACTTGCTTAACCTTAATTTTAGGAGCGCCTGTGTATAAAACTGAATTAGTTAATTCTGTTATTCTGTGATTAGTTAGAATCCTATGTGGCATTATTTGTGGAGGTCTTGAAGACTCAATCAAAATAAACAGTTTCTAAATATGGAGATATTTTAGGAACTAAATATGGAGATATTTTAGGAACTAAATATGGAGATATTTTAGGAACTAAATATGGAGATATTTTAGGAACTAAATATGGAGATATTTTAGGAACTAAAAGATTGAAGACCTTGATTGTAGCAGAAGTTTTCTGCTGATATTGTAACAGCAAATAAGAAGTTTGCTGCGATTTCTGAAGGCCCAAATCCAGTTGGGTGATTAGGTTATAAATAGCATATTGTAACCTAGTTTTTATAAGCCTCATAGAATGAAAATTTAGGAGTGTGTGTGAGGTAAACCTCCCAACCTGTGGGAAGGTTACCATGTGTTTCTCAGTGTTCAAAGCTGAGAGTATTTGTAACTCAAAGCCTGTAGGTAAGAGTTGTTATGATCTTGAACGAAGCTGTGAAGCAAGTTCAAGTTGTTTAGTATTACATTGTATTTGTAGTGATAGGAATGGAAATTGGAGGTTTCTATCTAGGAGTTCCTAGGTATAGATTGCATTGGGTAGGGATTAAGTGAAGAGTTGTAAACGGGGGAGTTTAACTCTGAATTAATACTGCTGATAGTGGATCTTCTTCCTGGCTTGGTATGCCCCTAGAGTAGGTGATGTTGCACCGAACTGGGTTAACAATTACTTGTGTTTTTACCTTCTGCACATTGTAATTCTGTTTGTTATAAAATAAGGTCAATCTGTAATGCTGTAATAGGTGATGTTCAAATCAATGGTGAGAGATCATGCTGTTAACTGTGCAGGCTCAACAGAAGTAAGTGCTATGTTTGATCTCTGCTGTGTCGTTGTACCAGATGGACAGAACTGGGTGTTCTTCCATTCTATGGTGATATAGTAGCAGATGTCGTGACATCTATGAATGTGTGCTTATCAGTACTGGGTTTTAATTTGTATAACTGTCTTGCTGTATTAGTAACAATGTTGGATTAGATGTCATTACTTGGAGTAGAACATCTGAACTCTGACTACACCAGAATTTCAGTAATATTTGTGTTAATACATGCTAAAGAAATGATATGTAAATCATTCTCCTAAAGTTATGCCACGCAAAAAGAAAAGAGGATGGATCAAGCACAAAGGCTGGGAGAGTGGTCCATTACATTAATCTATACTTCATGATATTTAGGACAAACTTATGCATCAATCCAAAGTAGTTAAATGATCCATGATCAATTAGGAGGTAGATTCGAAATGATGAAAGTTCATCAAACACCAATCCACACATCATGAACAAGATGGACACAAACCATCCAATTGATCAAGAGGAAAAGAAAGAGATGAAGAAGAAGAGGAGAAACCAAATCTAAATTAGATCAAAGGCTTGATCAAGTCATCATCAAAATCAATCATCCATTTTGGTGGGTTAGGGTTTTCACCCCATCAACACCTAAGGTCCATTGAGTTTGATGAGACCTATGATCAAAACAACCATGATCCAAGGCCAACAGAAGTCAACAAAGGTCAAACAAACATAAAATGCAAGAAAATAAAATAAAAATGCATTGTAAATATTTTTTAAAAGAACTTTAAAAGGGAAATAAAAGAGAAAATCCATAAAGCCCTTTAAAATACCAAATAAATGTCCAAGAAAAGTATGAAAGATTGGAAATAAAATAAGCATAAAACAAAATTTTCAGAATTTTAAAATGCATAAAAGTATTTTTAAAACCAATCAAAAACAAAGGAAAAAAGAGAAAATCCATGAAAAATAGAAAATCAAGAAAATAAAATATGAAAATATAAAAATTAGATGAAGAAGAATATAAGAGAATTTTAGAAATTATTTTGGTAATTTTTGGATATAAAATGAAATATGTATGAATTTTAAAAGAAAATGCAATTGAAAAAAGAAAAAGAAAAGGAAATAAAACTAGAAAAAACATGGAGCGTTGGATTTGGCCTCATCAATTGACGTGGCAGATCCAACAACTATCAGGCTAGGGCGCACAATGGAAATTAGCCAAAGTAAAACACGGGATTTTATTCAAAATGGACCAATCAAAACATTTCAAATTGCAAACGTGTATGACCAAACTTAGATGACCTGAAACACTTCGGTCATCTTCCCCTATGATCCCTCAGCGAAATTTCATCATTTGGTAAATTCAGAACACGAGACTAACACCAATGCAACCGCCTCTTCCTCACGAATTCAACCTCATGCTCAAAATTCATTTATCTAAACCGAGCATGGAGAATTTCATAGATGTTTCAGAAACAAGAAAATCACAAAAAATAAAACTAAATGATGAACACGATCAATCAACACCAGATAATTTAGGGGGAAACATCAGAGAGTGAAAGACTACATTGTGGTAACTTATTTGAGTTCAAATGATGCTCAGAACTACCTTATCCAAATGGTGATCAGAAGTTGATGAAGCTCAATCTGGTCAGGTCACTTCAAGAGGTCTTAGAGCTTGGAAATTGTTGCAAAAGCTTCAGAGAAGATCGAAGGTGCTAATGGAATCAAGAAATTGGGTTGAAACAAGCTAGAAACCAAACAAAATAGCTCAATTTTCTGGAAAAATTTCAGAGTGAAGTAAGGATTTCTTAGCTCTCAAAAGCTTGGGAATGAAGCAAGAATGTTTCTCTATTTATAGGGAAGTGATTAGGATCCAAATGTGTGTGGAATGATGCTCAATTCATGCAAAACGATTTAGCTCATGATGTGAGAAAAATGTGACTTGCAAACCATCAAAACTCAGCCAAATCATGCATTTTAGGAGTCAATTAACTTTTGGAGACTTGATTAAACATGTTTAGGTCCAAACCGCATGGTAATTTGGCATGCAATTGAGATTAATGAAGTTCAAAATTCTGATAATGGCGATTTCTTCAATTCTAAGTCACCATGTTCATCTCAATGGGGCATCTTGCTCAGAAGGCTTTTTGATCCCATTCTTCTTGCAATTAGTTGACATCATATCAAAGATCACAATCTGCCAATAAATGTTAGATTTGGATGCTTGAGCACCAAGTTAGGACATGTTGAAGTTGGCACGAAAAAATGGTTATGTAACTTAGAAAATTCTAAGTCCCAATCGCCTGAAAATGACCTGAAATGCCTCAATGAATTCCATGGTCTTCCAAGCATAATTTGACTTTGATCCTTGAAGCAAACTTATAGAGGGCATCACAAATGATATTGTGAAAATCTAATCATACTCAAATGTTTAAAATTGAAGAAATTATGATGCTTAAAAGTTGAGAAAAAGTGACTTGAAAATAGGTCAAATTTCACTAAGTCCACAAATGACCTATAATGTCTTCAAACTTTTGATGATCCCCCGAGCATAATTGGCTCTTGTCATGTAAATAGAAGTTATATAGGGTATTGAGAAGATTCGTATGAAAAAAGAAGAATTAAAAAATGTTGAGAATTTGAGTAGTTGTGATCCTTTGAACTTTGACTTCAAATGTTGACTTTTTGGTCAAACCCCTTGGAACAAACTTGTGTACTTAAACTTTTATTGCATTTCAAGGTACATGGATGATCATATGAACTCAAAATAAGGTGTCCTTGAATGTCTCTTGATTTAATTGTCGGAGGCTGTTGATATTTCAACAAGGCAACACTTGTGCAATGTTTAATTTTGTTTTTTTAGGTTATATATATTTTTTTATTTTCAGTTGTAAATATTTTCTGTAATTAGTTATTTTTGTATCCTGTTAAATTTTATTCACTATTCTTTCTCTTTTTAGTTTTATTTTAGTTTAGGTTATTTTTATCTAGTGCAATGCTTTTAAGGTATTTTTCTTTCTTTTTTGTATGCGAGGTCAAGATAGTCATGCAAGATAACGTCTATGCTATGTTTGCAAAATTTGAAGCTTTTACTAAGGAACTTGTAGTATATCGCTCATTCTGGGAAATGCTAGAAATTATTCAGAACCAGAACCTTACATCAACACTGATCATTCATGGGAAGATGATTCATCATCTCAACTTGAAGAAACCTTGACTCAGTTTATAAAGATGACTCAACTCAGTTTCGAGAAAATCAACAGACAACAAGAAACCGTGCTAAGTAAAATGGAAACATCCTTCAGGAAGTTAGAGATGTAACTTGGTCAAATATCCATCCAATTTGCATTAAAACTAGGATCTAGGGGGATTTCTATGAAAATATGTTAGATAGTCCTAGAGATTCAAAAATTGAAAGAGAAGTTAAACAGGAATGTGAAGTGGTCGATGACGGGGGAATTGAAAAAGAATGAAGAAGAAAAGTTCACAATACTGGTTAAAGAGATAGAAGCAAGAATAGAAGAAGTGGAGGTGAAAATTGGATGTGGGAAAATAATAAGAATGCAATATAAAGATTATATAGTTTTGAATGAAGCTCAAAATTCAATAATTTGTTTAGACGTAGATGTCCAACTATAACATCTTCAACAAAAGAATAGTCCTACACCTAGCAACAAGGTTGATAAAAGAGGAGAAATACATGAAGTATTGGATGAGATTTATGTCTTGTTCAATACTATCAAGCCGAAGAGAATATGGAAGAAAAACCTTCAATTCCTAAAAGTGATAAAATTCCTACCAAACAAAAGGAAAAAGAAGGATGGTGTTTTTTTCTTGTCATATATGCCACCCTAACATAAAAATTGAAAGGTAAAGCTTAGGGCCTTAAAGAAGCGCTTAATGGGAGCAAACCCATTAGATAAGTTTTTATTTCATTTACAAAATTTAAATTTCAGTTTATTTAAATTAGTTGTTTTTGTTTTGTAGCATGTCACATTTAGAAGCAGTAGGACAAAGACTTGAGAAAGGGATTGAAAGAAGAAAAAGAGACTAAAAACTCTCTATAATCCTATTATTTTTCTTCTAATATCTCTGAACTTTCTAGTGTTGTTGTTTCCGGCAATGGATCCAAAGCAAAGCCACTCCTCTCTAGCATCATCATCAATCAGACGAGTGCAGAGTGGACCAAACAGAACCAAGACTTCAACAACACCATGCAAGACGTGCAATACTTTTTCCGATCTAATGACATGTTAATTTATAGTTTTTTGAATTTGTATTAATTTATGCGATTCCCTCTTACGTCCAACAAGTCAATCTAGAGTATTAACTATAATACTCGGTTCCCCTTTGTACCAATAAATTTATGTTTGTCTTTAATAAACAAGTTTATTGCTGCTGTTTCTTTAAGATTTACAAAATTGCAATTTCATCAGTGAATGGATGAACCATAAGCATCATAAAAAATAAAGGTGATCATCACGAAAGTTCCTTGCGGATTGGAAGTTAAGGAGGAAAGGAACAATAAACTACCTTGTACTCAATCTCCAAATACCTCAACTAGTAAGGTTTGAGCCAAGTATTCCTTTGGTTACTTTTCCTTCTTATGAGAGTATTTGTACAATTGCTATTTTCTAGAATTTGCATTTTTTCTGATTTAATCTATTGGTTTGGTAAATACACATTAAGGCACTTGTTTGTGGTAAAATTTGAGCCTTTCCAAACTAACCTGTGTATCATGTTTATATCCTTTTCTAAACACTTTGAGACTAAGCCCTTTCTTTTGGTGACATAGCCACAATAATTAGCCAAATTACTTGAAAGATTAAATCTTTCCACCCTCTTTTTGGAGTTAGATAGAAAATTTAGTTCCTCGGTCAAATGCAAAAGAATAAGTTTGGGGTTGCTCTTGGTAGTGAGAAAAGTTTAAGTTTGGGATTGGTGTACTAAAGATTTTGGTCAAAAATTCAAAAATATAAATGAGAAAAATCAAGAAGTCAAAGCAAGAGTTGATATAACAAGGAATATGATAAAATAAGGAAAACTAGGTACCTAACTCCAAAGATTTAAGCCTACTATCCCAAATTATACTACCCTGACATAAGCCCCATTACAACCTTAAAAGTCCTCTAAAAGTGTGGTTTAGATGAATTTGATTGATTTTATTATAAATTTTAAAAAAACTTATGGTAAAGTACTTTGGTAAGTTAATAGTGTGATTGCCCTGTCAATTCGAGTGAAAAATTAGTGACTTGAGAGGCAGGTTAAGTACTTGTTGTGTTGGAAGAACTTTTCCAAATTTGCTCGATTGAAGTCGGGAACTGGAATGATTATCAGGTAACACAATTGGTTATGTTCATTCGTTATTATTGCAATTTTTTCTGTTTGAAATGTGTAGTTGTAAACGAGTTACTTGAGGATAATCAACTATTCAAGTTTGGGGTTGCGATGATAGTTTGTCATTACATGATTTTTATGAGTATTTATGATGAATTCGATAAAATCTAAAGTTAAATATGAGCTAAATATGAAAAAGTATGGATAAAATGAAGAAATTGAAGAAACAAAGCAAAGCCAAGAAATCGGGAAAAAATTGTGAAGAAACGAGCAATTTTTAACACAATTACATCTTGACGTTTGTCCAGTAAATTGATCATATTTGGAGTTCCGTAACTCAGTTTAACGTGGGTATTTTTTTTTATAAATTAAGCTAAGATAAATATCTTCATTATAAAATAATCACGCGCGTGATGTGAAATATCTTGCACACGATGCAACATTTTCAAAATTGTGTGCGCGGTGGAATACTAACGCACGCGATGGCACTTTTTGGGGCCTTTTTCTGACGCATTTCTGATCCATTTTGACTACTTTAAAAGAGTATTTTCTGCACTTTTTCAAGGGGATAACAAGGGTTACGAAAATTGGAGATTGAAGAATGAATTAGAGAGCATAAGGGGTGATTTTTTTAGCATTGGAGGCCATCTCTTCAAGGGACTTCTTATGTAATCTTTGTCTGTCAATTGTGGTATTTTTAATTGCACTATGAGTAGATAAATTTATATAGGTTATGTTGTGTTAGGATGAAATTATGTCTATATTGTTGGATTTTATGTTGATTTGACCAATGTATGAACCTATTGATCTATAATCTTATTCAATTGATTCTTGTTAGTAATGCTTCTTATGTGAGATACTCTTTTAAGCTTATTTTGGGGAACATGGGAATATTGGCCCTTAGTCTATAAGTTGGACCTAGGGAAATTGTTGTACTTATGCTGGTTGAATAAGGATAGGAGACCCCAAGTAGTGGCATACATAATTAACGTTCTATACATCGCCTAACCTTGTTTACGCTGGAGGACTAGGGATAGAAATCTCTGAGTAGTGGTTAGTGAGTTATTTCATGAGGGATCGGCTATAATGGTTTTGTTAATTCGTCATGGGGTTATAGTAATTAGATCATTCATACGGGGCATCAAACATCAACAATAGAGGAGTAAGGGATTCTACAACATGACCTTGTAGGATCAAGCGCTTACCACTGAGCTAAAAGCAATTGTTGTTAGTGAGGATGCAACTTTATTTCCTTATAGTATGAGCTTTTTCAGGGGTTGCACCTAAAGTGAAGTTTGTAAGCTCCCTCTAAGCGCCATGGGTTGGGATGTTAAGCCCATTCGAATCCCTAAGGGTGACGCTGGATTTATTTATCCAACAATCTCCCCCCCAGTGTCAGCCGGGGGGATTCGAACCCATGATCAAGCTCTGATACCACTTGTAGGATCAAGCGCTTACCACTGAGCTAAAAGCAATTGCTGTTAGTGAGGGTGCAACTTTATTTCCTTATAGTATGAGCTTTTTCAGGGGCTGCACCTAAAGCGAAGTTTGTAAGCTCCCTCTAAGCGCCATGGGTTGGGATGTTAAGCCCATTCGAATCCCTAAGGGTGACGCTGGATTTATTTATCCAACAATCTCCCCCCCAGTGTCAGCCGGGGGGATTCGAACCCATGATCAAGCTCTGATACCACTTGTAGGATCAAGCGCTTACCACTGAGCTAAAAGCAATTGCTGTTAGTGAGGGTGCAACTTTATTTCCTTATAGTATGAGCTTTTTCAGGGGCTGCACCTAAAGCGAAGTTTGTAAGCTCCCTCTAAGCGCCATGGGTTGGGATGTTAAGCCCATTCGAATCCCTAAGGGTGACGCTGGATTTATTTATCCAACAGACCTAACCGTTTTCGTGACATTGTTTACTCGTTTATTTACTTTTCACATTGAAACTTGAAAACCCCCCATTTTTACTAGTTTTTATACATTGCACACATTTTTTCTTGCTTGAAGGTAGTCCCTATGGGTTTAATCTTTTTTATTACTTCGACATTATCGGTACACTTGTCGAGAAGTCATCAATTGGCCCCTTTAAAGGCCCTTCATATAAGCAACCAGAGGCTGACATGGGTAGCCCGTGTTTCTAACACGGTATGTGTCATCAATCAGGCAAATACACAATTTGGATTTTTTTTGGCTTCTTTTGTGACTTTTTAGCATTTGTAACCTCCAAAATTTCATAGCTAAGCAACTAGTGTTTGGTTTGCTCGAATTTAGAGAAAGTAATATATATTTTATGCCATAATTTTGTATAAATAGAGTCCTAGAGCTTGAAAGAAAAATGAGAGACCTAAGGGTGACACTTAGGGATCCATCATCTTTCATTATACCACTCTAAAAAAATTGTTCATGTTCTTAGCTTTATTTACTAGCAACCTTTCTTAACTTCTAGCACTTTTAGTATAATCTTGACTTCATCTTCATCTTTAGTTTATTATTGTTTTATTTATATTCCTGTTGCGGTGAGAATCAGATATCAAGATATTGTATTAACTTGAATCACAAAATATTGAATGTTCACCACTGAACTTTAATTTATCCAAGGGAAAGGGAAAAGATCGAATATAACCCTAATTGTGAAATGTAAAAACAATGCAAAGAGATCTATGGTTCGGGGGTTGGTTATACTAAGGGAAGGTATTAGCATCCTAAGTATCTATAGTATCGTATAGGAACCTTTTGAAAGTATTTGTGTTATATTATTGTTTGTTTACTATTGTTTGGAAATGCTTTATTAGGAAGGACCTAAAGGTTTTATTAAGTTTGCTCGCCAAAACCTCGCGGTCATATGCCTACGTATCCTTATAAGGATGGAATCAGAGCAATTGTATTTCACCTAACTAAGGGTGAAAGAACACTTGATAGTGATCAACGTTCCAAAGGGGGAAGTAAGTGTTCATAACAAACACACTTACAAGAGTTACAAACTCTTACTTAAATATAATTTGAAAGTGAAAATGATTCTAACAAGGTCAAAGGGGAATAGGTATTGCTAAACTACCTATGACATTAAGTCAATAAAGAGTTCTTTCCCTTGGATTTGGGTAAAATGATAAACAAAAGATAAGCAATATGTTCAAGCATGACATCAACAAAGATAAGCACATGATAAAGAAGATGTTCAAGCATGATATCAAAGGTAAACAAATGGTAAAGAAAGATGTTCAAGCATGACATCCACAAAGATAAGCAAATGGAGAAGATGTTCAAGCATGACATCAACAAAGATAAGCACATGATAAAGAAGATTTTCAAGAATGACATCAACAAAGATAAAAAAAATGGTAAAGAAGATGTTCAAGCATGACATCAACAAGGACAAACAAGGATGAAGAAGATGTTCAAGCATGACATCCACAAAGATAAACACATGATAAAGAAGATGTTCAAGCATGACATCCACAAAGATAAACACGTGATAAAGAAGATTTTCAAGCATGACATCTACAAAGATAAGAAAATGAATAAGATGTCCATACATGACATCAATACAAAGATATGGAAGCATGATCATAATAATATCAAGCATGGTATGTAAACACATATGTACAACATGTGGACATGAACAAAGATACAATAAAATCAATCAAAGATGTATAAAGTTAACATGAATACTAATGACATGGATATATCATCATGAAGAAACAAAGATGAATGACATAACAATGCATGAACATGTATATAGATTTAATAATATATATGAATGAACATGTATATGCATGAAGTAAGACATGGTTTAGACATAACATCAACTTAATCATGAAAACAAGGTATTCAAGACATGCATGTTAAGTTTCAATATGATCACAATTAAAGGTTCAACATCATATAAAAGGTTTGAACATGTAAGCATACAAGTCATACAAAGACATGTTATCACAGTTTTAAAGCATTTGCAAACACATAAGCAAATACAAACACAAGGGCACTCATGCACACAAAGGTTCAACAAGATATGAAAGAATGACATGTTAATCATGGATCAATGGAAAAGTAACACACAAAAGTTCATGGCATATTAACAAAGTTCAAAGCACATAAACATGTAAACACACATCAAAGTAAGTAAAAATTAGGTCAAAAACTAAGAGGCACATATTAACAACATCAAACAAAGTTCACATATGATGCAAACCATTCATACAAGTCATGGTGATCAAGAAAAATTGAAGTATCAACCAAAGAAGGTCATTTGAAACCCTAAAACAACCCTAAAAAGGTATCAACTTTGGACAAGCATAAGTATGTGAAAAATAAATCAGTTATGGAATTTCTTTTCACCATCACAAAATATACAAAATTATGAACACATAGCAAAAAAATTGGCTCAAAAAGGCTTAGAGATCATCAAGTTATGAGCCTTTTAAGTTATGAAAAACAACAAAAATAAATAGGAAAAAATAATACAATGAATAAAATGGGTCTGGGTCGAGGGGGATTTGAACCCCAAACCCAAGGCATAAACACTCTTAAAATGTGAGCTCCATGCCACTAGGATGGTTGTTACATCAGGTTATTTAATTACATTCATTAATATATATTTTTAAACAAGACTTAAGATGACAAGGTCAGTGCCACATCATCATCACTAACCTCACACTCTTGCATTTGTTTCTCTCTCTTCGCATTTCTCATTAACAACAACAACTTGTTTCAATTTCTTTTCATTTTTTCCTCAAACTTCCAACAACTATAAGTCTCTCAATTTTCCATGAAATTAAAAAATTGTAAGAACCTAAGTTGCTCTATTTTTTGCAAGGAATCTAATGATATCATTATCGCATCCTAGAGCTCAATGTACATAGTGTGCCAAGGGAAAAACCAGAACTGCACTTTCAACTTTCTAACAATAAAATCTCAATGTATGTACATGGTATAATGCATACAATAGAAAACATACAACAAACACATTATGTACTACATTTTTACTTCAATAAATATTCAATATTGATGCATGCACAAGAGTTTTCAAGTGTAAGTGCACTTACCTATTGGAGAAAGTCCAATGCTTCTTCTTAGTTACTACAGAAATAAGAGAGAGATTCTACCAGCCGTGTTAATCCTTGAGGATAGTGTTTGAACAATGAGAATGGCCAGAAACAACTTGTATTACCTCACACGAATGTTTAAAAAAAATGAAGAAGTGAAATTGTGAATGGTAAAATAGAGGATACATAACTTGTTCAAGTGATTAAACAAGCTCTAAATAGAATCTAGAGATGATTTGTGGTATTTGTTTGGAAGATACATGTGGGAAATAAGTTTGGTTAGATAACTTGCAAAAATAATATGTTTTTGCAAATTCTAATGGAATGGGAGTTTGCTGAAGTGTTAAGGGGTAATTGTTATGTGTTTTGGGGCTTAAGGGATCCCTCTATTTATAAGTAAAGGGTGGGGACTGGAATTGGTTAGAAACAAAAGTTGTAGAGTTATGGTTTTGGTTGAGAATGAATGAGAAGTTTGCATGAATTGTGGAGTTTCAAGGAGTTTGTCATGCTTTTCTAGCCTCTACAAGGTTACTTCTGATCACTTAAGATTGTTTGCGATCTTTAGGGATAAGTTTAAAGGGTAAAAGAGAGAGTTGTTGGCATAAAGCTTGCTTTATCAAAGTAGTAATGTGACCTTTTGAAAATTCATCCATAAATGGTATAATGCAATGGATAAAACCTCAACTCCTTGTGTAATGCACTTAGGATTCGTGTAAACATATGATATGGAGATATTTATACACAAAAGGACTTGAAATCAAGGGATTTGCACATTTGAAATGGTTTTCCTCCAAGAATTCATCATGAACATGACTTGAAATTCATGTTTGGAACCCTAACTTCCCATTTTCGAAGCTCATAGCTGATGCATGGGAAAAAATGTACTTGTACTTTTTGGAAAGCCAAAGACATGCTCTACAACTTTCATGTTTTGAGTTTTTGCTGAATCAAAGTGGATCATAATTAAAATTGAAAAGTTTATTACTTTTTAGGGATCAAAGCTGACTTGAAAATTTTCTAAGTGTTTCAACTTAAGACACCAACTTCATGGCCTCATAACTCAAAATTCTTGCACTTTTAGGGAATCAACCCTCTAGGATAAAGTTGAATTATGGAACAAGAGCTTTCATTTGTGATTTGGAGAAAAGAAAATGGCTGATTGGATTGGAAGTTATGGCTTTGGGAAGTTTGCCACTTTTGACATGAAATTTGGATACTTAGTGAAATTTTCAATGTCTTCAAGATTGCCCTTTTTGCAAGTAACCTCATTTCTCTTTATTTTTCTTGATCAAATTCATGAATTAAACATATATTCATGAAATTTAACTTGATAAGTTCATATTTGATCATAAATCTCTAAATTCAAACGTTTGACTTTGCAGTGCATTGGTTGTGTATCAGATGAATTTGAATTTCTTGATCTTCAATGAATTCAAACTCTTGAGCCAATTGAAAATCATGGATGGAATCTAAGGATGTACTTGAGTGTGTTGAGTCATGTATCAAGGCTTGAGGTCATGTCTTGATCAAAATTCTCAGATGAAATTGAATATTACTGAGAAACCCTAATTGGTGAGCCAGATGAAAGTGAAGCTTGATGCACTTGTGATTAGGCCATAATACACTTATTTGTTGATGGAATAAGATCTATTGAGTGTATTATAACTTTATTTATTGATGATCAATCCAAAACTTTGACTGATCAATCCTTTGAGCTCTTTGAGGGAAACCCTAATTCACAGATGAAACAAAACCAGGCATATCTTGATCTTGCAGCTAGCTATGCATATATGATGTCTAGGATGAAAATGATTATGAAATGTAGGGGTAAAATTTGGGGTGTGACAATTACCTTTATTTAATTTTCATGCAATGTTCTTTAATTTGTTTATTGTCGTTGTCCATCTCACAATGAATGAGTAGATCCTTAGGGACATGGGGTTATGAGAGTCCATCTCATGACTAACCCCTATTAAGTTATTCATTTGCAATTGCAAGAAATATAAGTTTTATTTATTTTAGAACTTGAGGTTTAGTTCATGTATATGACGGTTGCGAAAGCAAAGTCAAAATAGATGTTGATCGTGTATCGACATCTGAAAACAAGTTACTAAACAACTGAGTTTGAGGCGCCACTCATAAGGCGACATGATTTCAGTTGAGAAATAATCAAGAATGTGATGTATCCTGACAAGGCGTACGCTCAAGATATATACACATAGATGCTCCTGAAACACTTTTAGATATGCACGCCACAGAAGTGGGTGACACAAATTTATCTAATTTTCTATAAAAATGACTTATAAATTTTTGTAATTCAAACATGAATAATATTATGGGTAAGTCTAAATGGACGATCATAATTCCCAGTCCTGCTTGTTATTATTTGTCAAATCCTTACTTTTCAACTTGCACCTAAATAAACAAATTTCGATCACTTTAGATAAACACAATTGAATTAAGAGTTGGAATCACATATCTCTCTGTGGGATCGATACTTTTTACTACTTGACACAATCGTGCACTTGCTGCTCACACACATCAATAGGATAATCAAATTATGATCTTGGTTGACCATCTTAACTGAAGAGTTCTGGTATGACAAGAAGCATCATGAACATACACACACACATTAACATGACTAAATTGTAAAGAGACTGAGTTATGCCAATTTTTGGATGTGGTCCCCTTAGATAAGATTATGAGTTGTATAAGAAATGATCTGCTAAAGTAAGGGATGAAGGGAAGTAAAAAAATAATTATTTCTGATATTCTCTGTAGCATCACATGAGGACAGGTATGATTCAAGTTTATGGGTGTAATAACTCACTTTATGTGAGATATTTAATCCTTTTAAATTTGAATTTTAGGCTAATTTATATCTTGAGTAATGTCATTTATTTATGTTTTATGTTATTTTAATTAATTTAGGATATATCACATTAGGTGCTCTCTTTTGTCAATTTAATGTATTTTGTGCTTGTGTAGATTCAACTTTTGTGACGAGTTCTATCGTGCCAGGAAGTACCAAGCCAAAAGTTTATGACCTATACTCAACAGGCCTTGAGTCAGAAGGTGTTGGTATGAGTTCTCAAATTCATTATTAATGCTTACTTGGCAGATATTTGAGAAAAAAATATGGCTGAGTTGGAGAAAATGAATGGACAAAGATGAAAATGATACAGAACAAAATTCTAAAAAAGTTGTCAAAGTTTGTTGTTGCGATTGTACCGTTGTTGCTCCTACACTATTGTTGTTGTAATGCTGCCAGAGTGTCATGTTGTCTCCCATGTACATTATACTATCATAATACAACATAAAGGAATATGCTTTGTTATTTGGGCTTAAGTTAATGGATCATTGTAAAGGCCTAAGAACCAAAGATAGACAATATGCAGCCGAGAAACCTATTTAAATAGGGTTATAATGCAATGAAGAGAAATGTTCTGAAACTTGGAAAAATCATGCTTAAGTGAAATAAAGGAAGACGAAGAATTATGTCACGACGGAAGACGTCACTTTCTTATTTTGGAATGCGTAACTTAAGATCTTTCTTTATTATTCTTATTTTTCTCAATATGAGATAAAATTACTTTATTGGATAAGGTGAAGTATAATGAATTAGTAATCTTTTGAATGTTGTGAATAAGTTGTCTTGATATATTTTACTCATGTGAATTTATGCCATATATTTATTCCTTTGTCTGGTGGGAGTAGATAACACCTTGTTAATGTTGAGAGATCCTTTGACAAGTGGAACTCATAAGTAAATATGATTAAAAATAGTAGCATAGAGATATTCACTAGATTAGCTACTTTAGATATAAATATCTACAATCATAGAGGACATTCAAAATGAAACCAAACATGCATTAAGGTTACAAGTGAGGCTTAAAGATTTGTCCTTTTACTTTATTATATATGTTATTGATGTTTTAGAGATACACCTTAAGATCATGTTCTGACCTCATCTGTCTTGACATATCATATCAGACTTATACATTATATGAATTCATTAAATTGAACATTGTCCAGCATATTCTTTCTCTTTATGTTAACCCTTAATTATCTTCTATGTTTTTCAACTTTCTTAACTTACGTGACATACACAATTACTTAATTACCTTTCTACATGTTGTCGCATTACGCGAAAAACCGGCGGGAAACAAGAACAACAGAGCCGCCACCGTGCGTTATTTATCCCAAAAGAGGGAAAGGAAACGCTCAGAGTAAACCTGGAAAAAAGCATGGTCTCACGACCAAAGAGAATGGGATCGGGAGTCGGTTATGCGAAGGGAAGGTATTAGCACCCCTACGCATCTGTCGTACTCGACGGGATCCATGCACAATAGGAAGGAAAATGGTTGCTAAAACACTGCTCAAAAACAAACAAACACTGGCTGAAAGAGACACAAGAAAACAAACGAGACTGACTCGGCAGGATATTGCATCCTGGGCCTACTTAGTCTATCAAGCATAGACATCAGAGTCTAAGTAGTTCGGACCGGGGGGAAAACACATGCTCGCTAGGATGTCGCATCCTATGCATACGTATCTTCTTGGACGAAGAAGAATCAGAGCATTCGTAGCTCGGCTAACACGCACCCAAGACCACACAAACAAGGGCAAACATGGAACCCGAATGCCAATCGCTGGACTTATATCAGCTTCCAAGCACACAACAAGAGGATACGGAATGCCAATCGCTGGGCTTACATCCATCTCCTGACACACACAAAGACAAAACAAAAACGGGCGCCCGGAGAGATCTGCTCATCTCCTGCCTACGTACCTCTTCTGGTATGAGGATCAGGGCGACGTAGTTCCCCTACGGAGGGACACAGGACTAGCCTAACCAGATAACAGAGGGAGACACAACTAGGGAGACTACGACTCGAGCCTAGATGTTATCATGCAAAATCATCCCTAAGTTAAGGTTTCTAGCTAACTTGCACAGGAAGCAAGCCTATCCTAAAGCACAAGCAATAGCAAACAATCACAAACAGCACGCACTATATGCACACAAGTGAGGCTTAAACAAGGGTGGGGCTGCAAGAGCAAGCCATCTGTACAGGGGTGGTGTTAGCTCTTAACCTTGACATTGAGAGCCTAGGTGAAGCTGAGGAAAGGTGGGTGAAGATAAGACTTCACAGCTCTTATCCCTGGCCAGGGAGAGCTTCAGACAAAGGAGCGTGGGTTCAGAATGTGGGAACCCTTCTACACTCAAGACACGGACTCAACTGTACAACTGTACAAGATCTTGGGTTACTGTCCTCAATGCGTCAACACAGTGGTGTGAGCAGAGGGACGACTCAACAGAATAGCGGGAGATAGATTGCATATCTCTTTTATCTGCCAATTGCCTCATAGAGGTCTTTACCTGCTTGGGGACAAAAGTAAACAAGCACAAACATCGCCTCTTAAGGAGGACTTCAGACAGGTGCCTGGCCAAGTAACAGGCCAGGTCTTCCAGACTACATGAAGACAAGAGAGTCTACCTCAATGCTTAAGCAAAGCAATAGCTAGTTCTCAAAGAACTAAAGCGACTATGGTACCTGAAATCAATCAAATACAGTCAGTATACCAACCACAAAGTCAAAACAAGCAAATAAGAATCAACAGACACACAATCAATCACATGTGCAAAGCACAAGCCCAAAGCAAGTGAGCTAAGCATCCTACAAGATAGAACAAGTTAGTTCATAACAATCAACCAAACTTAATCAACTTGCATTAATCTCCTTAAAGCATTTGCTTCCTAACCTGAAAAGCAAACTCAAACATGAGATACAAGACCACTAGGACAAGCCTAGGGTCAAAAGGAGGTGAAAATTTCAAAACAGCAAGTGAAAATTATCCAACATCAAGATCAAACAATTAAGAATCAAACCCAAGTGGTTCCACATTCATATCATTCATCATTATCATTTCATGAAGGAAAAGGCACTAAACATGCAATTTAGAACTTCAAAGGACCAAACAGAATAATCACAATCAAATCAATACCAAAACATTTCAACAAATCCTCAAAAAATTCATGATCAAACAGTATTCATAACATGTCAATCATACCAAATTTCAGCTCATTTGGATTAAGGGAAGTAGGTCAATGAAATTCAGAAAGTCAACAAAAATTCAAGCAAGCTCATTCATGACATAAAACAAACATCATTTTCAATCAACCATAAAACAGAGACAAAACATGATAAATGAATGGGACTAAAACCATGATGCACATCAAAGTGTCTACTATATACATGTCAAATTTCAAATCCATCCAATTAATAACCAGAATTTCACAAATCAAATTCAAACATGTCTCACAAATGGTCAACAATTGGTCAAGCAGCAAATAAAATCCCAATCAAATAGGAAATGCCTTCCAAAAATCCATAAACATTCACATGTATTCTCAATATTCACAAGTATTCTCATGCAAAAATCCAGCTCAATTCAAGTTCAACAAGCATAGAAAATAAAATCAAGAAATTGCACAAGACATGGCATGGCAAAAAATGTAACACTCCAAAGATCATGTCATAACTCTCAATCCAGGAACTCAAAAATTGCAAACCACATATCAAAATCACCAGGAACATGTCTAGAATATGCACAAAAAATTTCAAGAATTTCTAATGAAGTATCATCATTTCATGAATGAAAGAGTGAGCATGGTGCACAAAAGGACACATTCAATCAAACCCTAGGCCAATAATTTTTCCACACGTGCACAACATGACTAAAAATAACCAAAAAATCCAGCACATCGCAAGGAGAATGGCACAAAAAATTGCATATTATTTGGATCAAAATTGAGTTAGATATGGATTTTTGATTGTGGAAAAAAAATAAAACAACAATGAAATGGCAAGGTGAATTATGAAGCATGGTTGAAACAAATATTAAAAGCCAAAAGTGGAAATGAAGCTACACGGTTTGAAAAATTAGCGCGCTAACATCTAAACGTATGAACAGTAGCGCTAACAAAGATCAAAAGGTAGTTTCCGGAAATGCTTTCGACCTCCCTCACGCGTTCATCAGTTCATCACCAGAATTCATCAAGAACATTTGTTCACGAAACTTGGCAAATCATATATCAATGGAATCGTCTAATCAACCACAACAACAATATCCACATGATTTTACCTAATTCCTAATATGCTGAACGAATCGATCAAAAGAAAGTTGGAACATCAAAATTCAAATCTAGATTTCTCATTCAATACTCGATGAATTTCAAAACCACAAGCTGCATCGTGCTCTACAATCTACAATCTACAATAACCATATCTCAATTCCAGCAATGGTGAAGATTGAAATCCAACCTTATGAGTGAGCAGCTGTTGGATTCGCGCGTTTCCAGGTGTGAAATGATGAAACAGGTGATGCTTGATGATGTAGAAGTTGATTGGAACAAATAGCTTAGCTCGATTATGCACCAGGTGGAAGAATCCTCAATTTGCCATGGATGATCTTGGATGCAACAGTGCCGATTCCTTGAGCTTGGCCACGATTTGATTGCAAACAGATGCACAATTTCACCTGCAAATGAAGATGCAAGCAAGAACAATGCAAAACACTGATGAAATTGGATGAAATTGGTGAAAAAAGTGTGAGAAAGTTTGAAGAAAATTGGAGAGAATTTGATGATTTTGCTTTTGGATCTGAGAAAATGAAATGTGATTAAGAGTTTCTGTTACAATTATGCCTTTATACCACCTCTTAATCCACTTATTAATCAAGATTAACAAAAATTCAAGTGGATTAGTGTAATGCATATGTTAAGCAAAGTGGCCAAAATGCCCTTTCCAATTGTAGCCAATGCAACAGTAAAAATGCAGTTTGAGCAAGTCATATTTGTCATTTGGAATGTGTTGGAAAAGGTTTCAAGTGCAAATGACATGTAATTTTGAAAATCACTATTTTTCCCACCAATTTTCAAATGGTTCACTTGAAAAATGACCTTTTTATGTGTTGATTTTGGATGAAATGTAATGATGCAATGTGATAGTACATGTCAAATGTGACTTGCTCAAAAAAGAATCACCCAAATTGGCCTTTCCATTCAAAAGTTATGGCACTTTGAATTTCAACATTTTCTGAAAATGATTTGATCATAACTTGCCAACCACACATGAGAAATGAGTGTTCTTGGACTTTTTGGAAATGGGAGAACAAGATCTTCAACTTTCATGTTGGACAAAATTCCATTTGAAGCTTGTATGATGAAGTAATTTTGAGGAGAAAAACTTTCCATTTTGGGCAGTTGAAATTACAGGTCACCTGCCATTTTAGGAAACTTTTGATCTGACTTTATTTTCTTCAACCTTGATCTTTGATATGTCAAATGAGACTTATATGGACATGAATGAGGCCTTTCAAACCATCTCACACTTTCCAATCCATAAAATCAGGCACAGTTGACTTTCTAAGGTTTCAGCTGAAATTCAGCTTGACTGATGACTTCTGAGCATCCAATCTTTGGCCAAATCACTTCAAAATGATCCTTAGACCATATGAACTTGATAAATCAACCCTAGGGCTTTGTCTCAATGGAAATTACACTTGCTTGCTTGATTGACTGATTCTCCTGATCAGTTGACCTAATTCTGTCTGAGGACCTTGCACTTGGGCAAATGGCAATGCCATGTTATGCAATGGACTATGTTATGTTAATGACCTGATGATGAAAATGTATGTACACAAGGTAGGTGCAAATTTGAGGTGCTACAGCTGCCCCTATTCAATCAACTGGGAACCCGAATGGATGAGAGCAGCGGCTGTCAGACTTTCAGGTTAAACAGGGATTGAATACCAAGAACCGTAGAAATTTGCACACTGCGGGGATCCACCAACGGAAACGTCCACTGGGATCTGATACTTATTACTGGGAATTTTGATTTTTCTGTTTCTTCTTCTCAAAGGCACAACCACCTCCAGACATCTCAAAACGATGAATGGGAACAAAAATCGCAACTAGATGCCAACGGACAACTAGGAAAAACTCGACGTTTACCAAGACCAACGGAGAGGTAGCCAGGCATTAGTGAATGACTGGGAAGGGATACAACCATACGTCAACGGACGACATGGGAAAAACTTAACGTTTACCAAAACCAACGGAGAGGTAACTCTACTGGAGGACGACCAGGAAAAACTCGACGTTTACCAAGACCAACGGAGAGGTAACCAGACATCAACGGACGACAGATGAACTGGGAAGACTCGACCAGACGTCATCGGACGAAAGGGAGAAGCTCGACGTTTATCGACACCAACGGAGAAGGAGAAAGCCACTTCACGAGGGAAAGGCACCACAATCAGAAACCGAATAGGACGTCTACTGGGGATTCTGGCTGGGAATCAACCAGACATTAATGAATGACTGGAGAATAGGATGTACAACCAAACGTCAACGGACGAATGAGAAAAACTCGACGTTTACCGAGACCAACGGAGAAGTAACTCTGAGGGGAATCAACAGCCATTAATGAATGATCTGTGGGGAATAAACCACTATACGTCATCGGACGCATAGGAAAAACTCGACGTTTATCGACACCAACGGAGAGGAGGATCTTCTGAGGATAATGAACACAACCAAATTATCAACGAATGATAGGGAAAAACTCGACGTTTATCGACACCAACGGAGAGGAGGAATCTTCAATAGGGAAGAAGGACGACATTACGAACATCGAAAGATGATGTTTACCGACATCAAAAGAAGACCAGACACTTACGCATGACTGGGAAACCACCGAAAGATGGTGTTTACCGACACCAAAGAAGACCAGACACTTACGCATGACTGGGAAAGCACCGAAAGATGGTGTTTACCGACATCAAAGAAACAACACACGCGGGTGCTGACAGGGTAACGACATCTACATATGTCAGGGCGAGGCTGAAGACTTACAGGGGTCTCACTGGAGAGAAGCAAGCTTTCCTTTCACCAACGGATGAGGAAATAACCTCGGTGGGGATTGTCAATCCTGAATGTCGTCAAGAGCAACTGTAGCAAACGTGCTGTACAGGTTGAACAAAAATCCGCTTCTGTCGGGGATACCGTCTGATGGGGTTTCGAACACATGAATGCATATGTTTGAATTTTTCTATGGCGTAATGCTCCATCTTGAATGGAAATGCTACGCATTTTTGAGGATGCAATGATTACTTCATGCAAAATGAAACACTGGCTAGGGAGCCACAAGATCATATACTCCAACTCTGTGGGGAGACTCTGCTCGAAGGATACTCTGCGGGGAGAGCCTTATCGGGGAATGCTTTGCCGAGGACGCACCGACTTCTCACTCATGCTGGAAAAACAAAACTGCTGCCGGGGAAAGGATAGACTCCGTTGGGGGAACATCCTTCACAGGGCCCACTCCGCTCGGGAAGCAAACAAATACTCCGCTGGGGAACAAACCAGGCAACTCTTCGGGGATTAATCAATGCTGTTCCACTGGGGAAAGTAAACCAGGCAACTCTCTGGTGAAACTACTCGCCGGGGAGTAACAAGACGACTTTACCGGGGAATGATAAAGCGACTTCACTGGGGAAGACTCAACCAAACCTCATTTAGGATAGCTCTGGGGAATAATTGCTACTCCACTGGGGACGACCCACGCAATCCACAGGTAGAATAGACTCGGCTGGGGATGCAAACATTAATCTGCTACGAAAACTCGTCCAATCCGCTGGTAGGATGAACTCTGCTGGAGAAATATTTCGTTGAAACCCGCTCCACTCGGGGACTAGCTGGGGCAAACCTCTGTTGGGGATGAAACACTTCTCTGCTGAGGAAAAGCAAAACTCTGGTGGTAACACAATATGCCAGACCCTGTGCTGGGGGAGAAACATCCACAACCCTGCCGAGGATGAGCGTTCACAGCCACGCTGGGGATGGCAATACTATTTCAAACCTGACTGCTGGGGAGAGAATAGACTCTGATAGCTCTCAAACTTGCTTGGAGAGAAAATATCTGCTGGGGAATGCTCACAGATAATGACCTGCAAAACAACCACAATCAACATGCCCCAGGGATACATGGACAAGATACGCTCAAGTGTCCTCAACATTCAAAATGATTTTCAAATGTTTTATCTTTCTGCCAGTTATTGTTAAGCCTTCATGTTTTTATATGCAATGTTTATCAAAAATTCGGACGTCTTTGCAAACAAAACAGTAAAATAAAAACAAGAGAGCTATTTATCTGAATAACGACTTTTATTGATTGAAAATGCGCCTGAAAAGGCAAGTACATTGGGAAGCAATTCCTAGAAAGAGGCAATTGCGCACAAAAGGAAAAAATCTATCCTAATGGCAATGTGAACACGGCATCCACTATTTCCCAATCCTGTTATAACTCACAGATCATCAGTTTTCCTCCCAACTTCCTTGCTTTCTGAGAAGCATGACTGGACCGATCACATCTTTGGAGATGGCAGACGATGGAGCACGGTGAAGTACAGATAACTCAGATTGTAGTCTTCGCTTTAATCCCTCTTTTGACTGGATCGCCCTTTCGGGTTTTCAATCCACCGGGACACCCATTTTTGCCTAAGCCGCCCTCGCGGGTTTTCGACTTATCGGGTGTACAAATTCTTTTCATTTTTATCCCTAATTTTTGCCCGAACCTTTTCTTTCTGTTTTTTTGGTTCGCCGGGATGCCCTTTTTTGCCTGGACTCCTTTATTCTTTTTGTCCAGCGGGTCAATTTATGCGAAGTATTTTTTGACTACATTTGAGTTAACAGGGGACGGGAAATCTTCACCATCCATAGTTGTAAGCATCAAGGCTCCGCCGGAGAAGACCTTCTTCACAACATATGGACCTTCATAATTAGGAGTCCACTTGCCCCTGTTATCTGCACCGGGAGGAAGGATCCTCTTCAGAACTAGATCACCAGTCTGAAATGTCCGAGGACGCACTTTCTGATCAAAGGCTCGCTTCATCCTTCTCTGATATAACTGCCCATGGCACACAGCTGCTAGCCGTCTCTCTTCGATAAGGCTTAACTCGTTAAACCTTGTTCGAATCCACTCGGCTTCGTCCAACTTGAAATCCAATAATACCCTCAGAGAAGGGATCTCCACTTCAACTGGTAGGACTGCTTCCATACCATACACAAGGGAGTACGGGGTTGCCCCGGTCGACGTGCGCACTGAGGTATGGTACCCATGCAAAGCGAAGGGCAGCATCTCATGCCAATCCTTGTACGTAACGACCATCTTCTGCACAACCTTCTTGATATTCTTATTAGCCGCCTCTACAACACCATTCATCTTTGGTCTGTAAGGAGAAGAATTGTGATGTTCAATCTTGAAATCTCTGCAAAGCTCTTTCATCATCCTGTTATTGAGATTCGAACCATTGTCAGTGATGATTCTCTCAGGAACTCCATAACGACAGATGATTTCTTTCTTGATGAACCGGGCAACCACTTGTTTGGTAACATTAGCATAGGAAGCTGCTTCCACCCACTTGGTGAAGTAATCAATCGCAACCAGGATGAAGCGATGTCCATTTGAAGCAGTAGGCTCAATCTTCCCAATCATGTCAATGCCCCACATGGCAAACGGCCAAGGCGAGTTCATGACATTCAACGGGCTTGGTGGTACATGCACCTTATCAGCATATATCTGGCACTTATGGCACTTCCGAGCGTACTTGAAGCAATCGGATTCCATAGTCATCCAGTAATAACCGGCTCTCAACAGTTTCTTAGACATTGCATGACCACCAGCATGGGTACCAAACGAACCCTCGTGCACTTCTTGCATCAACATGTCTGCTTTGTGTCTATCCACGCATCTGAGCAAGACCATGTCAAAGTTCCTCTTATACAGCACGTCATCCTGATTCAAATAAAAGCTTCCAGCCAGCCTTCTCAGGGTTTTCTTGTCATTCTTTGACGCACCTTCAGGATACTCCCGAGTCTTGAGGAAGTTCTTGATATCATAGTACCACGGTTTCTCATCAATCGCAACAGTCTCGGCTGCAAATACATACGCAGGCCTCTCGAGTCGATTTACCGCAACATGTGGCACATGATTCCACCAATGAACCTTTATCATAGAAGATAAAGTAGCCAACGCATCAGCCATCTGATTCTCGTCCCGGGGGACATGATACAACTTCACCTTCTTGAAGAACGTCAGTATTCTTCTGGTGTAATCTCTATACGGAATCAAATGCGGCTGGTTCGTATTCCAATCTCCATTGACCTAATTAATTACTAGAGCGGAATCTCCATAAATGTCAAGCGTTTTGATTCTCAAATCAATGGCTTCTTCTATCCCCATGATACAAGCCTCATACTCAGCTTCATTGTTGGTGACATCAAAAGTCAATCTGGCAGAAAAAGGTATATGAGCACCTTTAGGATTGATCAGCACTGCACCAACACCATTACCATTCACATTTACAGCCCAATCAAACATCAGGATCCGGTCCTTCCTCGACAAGAGGTTCTTCACAATCTTTCATCTTAAGATACATGATGTCTTCATCAGGGAATTCAAACATCATAGGCTGATAGTCGTCGATCGGTTGCTCGGCGAGATAGTCTGACAACACACTACCTTTGATAGCCTTCTGAGACGTGTATTGAATATCATATTCTGTTAAAATCATCTGCCAACGGGCAACACGTCCAGTGAGAGCCGGCTTCTCAAAGATGTATTTCACTGGATCCATCTTAGAAATCAATAAGGTAGTATGGTTCAGCATATACTGCCTCAGTCGGTGAGCAGCCCAGGCAAAAGCACAACAAGTTTTCTCAAGCTGTGAATATTTGATTTCACAATCGGTAAAATTTTTGCTACGGTAGTATATGGCATGCTCTTTTCGACCAGACTCGTCATGCTGTCCCAATACACACCCCATCGAGTTCTCGGTAACTGGCAGGTACATTATCAATGGTCTCCCTGGAACGGGAGGAATCAGGATTGGAGGTTTCTGTAAATATTCTTTTATCTTGTCAAAAGCTTTCTGACAATCGTCATTCCACCTGATTGCTTGATTCTTTCTAAGCAATTTGAATATTGGTTCACACGTGGCAGTTAGGTGAGATACAAACCTTGCAATGTAATTCAATCTCCCTAAAAACCCACGAACCTGCTTTTCAGTTTTCGGTTCAGGCATTTCTTGAATAGCTTTGACTTTTGCTGGATCAACCTCAATCCCTTTCTCACTGACAATGAAGCCTAACAGCTTCCCCGATCTCACGCCAAACGTACACTTGTTTGGATTCAGCCTCAGCTTGAACTTGACCAATCTGTCAAACAACTTCTACAAATTAACCAGGTGCTCCTCTTCCGTCTGCGACTTCGCAATCATGTCATCCACATACACTTCAATCTCTTTGTGCATCATGTCATGAAAGAGAGTCGTCATAGCCCTCTGATAGGTAGCACCGGCATTCTTCAGCCCGAATGGCATCACCTTATAGCAGAACATGCCCCAAGGTGTAATGAATGTCGTCTTTTCCATGTCCTCTGGCGCCATCTTAATTTGATTATAGCCCGAGAAACCATCCATGAAAGAGAATACCGAGGACTGAGTCGTATTATCCACCAATACATCAATGTGAGGTAATGGGAAATCATCCTTTGGACTCGCTCTGTTCAAATCCCGGTAATCGACACACATTCTGACTTTGCCATCCTTCTTCGGCACAGGAACGATGTTGGCTACCCACTGTGGGTACGTTGTCACTGACAAGAAACCCGCATCGAACTGCTTCTGAACCTCTTTCTTGATTTTCATTGCCATATCAGGACTCGTTCTACGAAGCTTCTGCTTGACCGAAGGACAATCATCTCTGAGAGGTAGCCTATGAACCACAATATCAGTATTCAACCCCGGCATATCTTGATAAGACCAGGCGAATATCTCCACATACTCTCTCAACATCTCAATCAACCTGCTCTTGACCTCTGGCTTCAAAGCAGCCCCGATCTTGATATCTCTTCTGGCGTCCTCAGTACCCAGATTCACAATCTCCAACTCCTCTGATGAGGTTGGATGACCCTCTCCTCCTGCTTCAACAATCTAGCCAATTCTTTCGGGAGTTCACTGTCTTCCTCATTCTCCTCTTCAGCTTGGTAGATGGGATTGTCGAAATCATACTGAGCCATAACAGATTTGTTCATAGTGGATGCCATAAGGTCACTTCTGCATGTTTTAATGTTTTGTTTTAGAAAAAGATTTCAATAAAGTCACAAAAACAAAAACATTGCCATCTTTATTTTTTTGAAAAATGAAAAAACAAAAATAGAAAGACAGGGATCACAAAATTGTTTGCAAAACGTCCTTTATTAATGATAATCATTAAAAACATGAGGCCCTACAATGAACCACTACGTCTTGGGCAGAACGTAGGGTTTTGTGCAGAATGAAAAAAACAAAAGAAAATTACTCTGTTTGAAGAGTAACTTGGACTATATCCTCTGCAGTCCAATTGTTGATCACTTCCCCTGGCGCACTCGGGCGAACCCAGCAGTCGAGATCAATATCACTGTCACTGTCTTCAACATCAGCTGCGAAGACGTCACCATGATTCATCAGCCCAGCGCTGGTAAAGGTACTTGGACCTGCTGCCCCCTGCTCTGCTCGAAGAGGCTCATATCCAATGCCAAACTTGTCCTCCTTGACAGGCAAGTCCACCATCTTGCCCCAGCCTTCAGCCTTACCGGAATCAACAACCTCCTTAGCCTGCTTGTAAGAAGTAATTGAAGCACCCGGCTTCCTCTGTTCAGCATACGCCACCTTCTCAAGAGCCACCGTCTCGAACGCCTGGCATAAAGTCTCGCGGATCTCGCTATCCACCTCGACATATTTGAACGAGGATAAATGACTCACCAAGATATCCTCTTCAGTGCATACGGTCACAATCTGACCATTCCAGACGTATTTGAGCTTCTGGTGGAGAGTCGACGAGGCTGCCCCTGCTGCATGTATCCATGGACGCCATAACAAACAACTGTAAGCAGGCTGGATGTCCATGACATAGAAGACGATGTCAAACTCCTCAGGACCTATCTTCATAGGCAAAGTGACTTCCCCAAACACAGAACGTTTGGATCCGTCAAAAGCACGAACTATAAGGTCACTAGGCGTCAGCACAACCCCTTCAACAGGTATCTTCTTCAAGATTTGCTTCGGCAGCACATTCAACGAAGACCCGGTGTCCACCAGTACGTGAGACAGTACAGCCCCCTTGCACTCCATAGTGATGTGCAAGGCCTTGTTATGATTCCGCCCCTCGGGCGTCAGATCAAGATCTGTAAACCCCACGCCATGTCGGGTACTCACGTTAGCAATTACACCCTCAAGCTGGTTGACTGAAATCTCCTGAGGTACATACGCCATATTCAACATCTTCAGCAAGGCGTCTCGATGTGCCTCAGAGCACAGCAGCAGAGACAGAATAGAGATTTTGGAGGGAGTTTGATTGAGTTGATCCACAATCTTGTAATCACTCTTCTTAATGATGCGCATGAACTCCTCCACGTCCTTCTCAAACGAGCCACCAGGCACATTCGTTTGAGCAGGCGCTTCATCAACCACGGCCTGTTTGCCCTTAGCTCTAGTAGATGCCTCAGCACTGGCATCCCTCAACGGTTGAGGCGCAAACAACCGACCACTACGAGTAAAGCCTCCTGGACCACCCACATTGTCCACAGCGGGACTCACAACCGCAGGAGCTTTACTGACTGGTGCATTAATTGTCACGGGCGCTTGATTCGAAGGCTTGACCCGGTTCTCAGCCCTTCTGTTGTTTCGGTAGGTGTTATCATACTTCCAAGGCACAGCATTACTATTCACAGCCCTTCTTACCGGAGCAACGATAGTTGTTGGAGTATTGGCAGAAACTGGTGCAGCAATGGTAACCGGATTACCACTTGTTGTAGGCGTACGTCCCTTAGACGGTTTAAAGAATATCGTGACAGTAGACACTGCCCCACGATCTCTGTTGTCAGCCCTACCAAACTGGACACAACCTTCATCCATCAGACTCTGGATGCCAGTCCTCAACAGTTCACAACCATTGTCTGACTCTACACAGCCCACACAGTCTTCATCACAGCCCGGACGAACACCACTATTCAACAGACGGCTCTTGACAACCAGCAACGAAGTCTGAATTTCCTCAACCCTGTCAACCAGATCTTCAGCTTCACTTTCAACACAATTTACCCGGTGAGCACCATACGCCGGCATAGGATTGTTAACAACGTTAGGCACAAGAGAGAAATTGATCGCCTTGGAATCGATCAAATCTTGGACTTTGTGTTGAAAAGCCCGACACTTCTCAATATGATGTCCTGGTGCCCCCGAATGAAAATCACACCGGACATTAGCATCGTACCCAGGCGGCAATACTGTCGGCGGAGCCATAGTTCTCAACTCAACGAACCCTAATCTGAGCAACTCAGGCAGTAGCTCAGTGTAGGTCATTGGCAAAGGATCAAAGCTTCGCTCGGCCATCCGTTGCCTTGGCTGATACGGACGATGTGGCTGTTGTTGTTGTTGCTGTTGTCTCAGTTGTTGAGAAGGTTGACGTTGTTGAGGTGCAGGAATGGTCACTGCAGCAACCTGTCTGTAATGATTCTGATTTCTGTTCGAACAATGCGTCAACACAGTGGTGTGAGCAGAGGGACGACTCAACAGAATAGCGGGAGATAGATTGCATATCTCTTTTATCTGCCAATTGCCTCATAGAGGTCTTTACCTGCTTGGGGACAAAAGTAAACAAGCACAAACATCGCCTCTTAAGGAGGACTTCAGACAGGTGCCTGGCCAAGTAACAGGCCAGGTCTTCCAGACTACATGAAGACAAGAGAGTCTACCTCAATGCTTAAGCAAAGCAATAGCTAGTTCTCAAAGAACTAAAGCGACTATGGTACCTGAAATCAATCAAATACAGTCAGTATACCAACCACAAAGTCAAAACAAGCAAATAAGAATCAACAGACACACAATCAATCACATGTGCAAAGCACAAGCCCAAAGCAAGTGAGCTAAGCATCCTACAAGATAGAACAAGTTAGTTCATAACAATCAACCAAACTTAATCAACTTGCATTAATCTCCTTAAAGCATTTGCTTCCTAACCTGAAAAGCAAACTCAAACATGAGATACAAGACCACTAGGACAAGCCTAGGGTCAAAAGGAGGTGAAAATTTCAAAACAGCAAGTGAAAATTATCCAACATCAAGATCAAACAATTAAGAATCAAACCCAAGTGGTTCCACATTCATATCATTCATCATTATCATTTCATGAAGGAAAAGGCACTAAACATGCAATTTAGAACTTCAAAGGACCAAACAGAATAATCACAATCAAATCAATACCAAAACATTTCAACAAATCCTCAAAAAATTCATGATCAAACAGTATTCATAACATGTCAATCATACCAAATTTCAGCTCATTTGGATTAAGGGAAGTAGGTCAATGAAATTCAGAAAGTCAACAAAAATTCAAGCAAGCTCATTCATGACATAAAACAAACATCATTTTCAATCAACCATAAAACAGAGACAAAACATGATAAATGAATGGGACTAAAACCATGATGCACATCAAAGTGTCTACTATATACATGTCAAATTTCAAATCCATCCAATTAATAACCAGAATTTCACAAATCAAATTCAAACATGTCTCACAAATGGTCAACAATTGGTCAAGCAGCAAATAAAATCCCAATCAAATAGGAAATGCCTTCCAAAAATCCATAAACATTCACATGTATTCTCAATATTCACAAGTATTCTCATGCAAAAATCCAGCTCAATTCAAGTTCAACAAGCATAGAAAATAAAATCAAGAAATTGCACAAGACATGGCATGGCAAAAAATGTAACACTCCAAAGATCATGTCATAACTCTCAATCCAGGAACTCAAAAATTGCAAACCACATATCAAAATCACCAGGAACATGTCTAGAATATGCACAAAAAATTTCAAGAATTTCTAATGAAGTATCATCATTTCATGAATGAAAGAGTGAGCATGGTGCACAAAAGGACACATTCAATCAAACCCTAGGCCAATAATTTTTCCACACGTGCACAACATGACTAAAAATAACCAAAAAATCCAGCACATCGCAAGGAGAATGGCACAAAAAATTGCATATTATTTGGATCAAAATTGAGTTAGATATGGATTTTTGATTGTGGAAAAAAAATAAAACAACAATGAAATGGCAAGGTGAATTATGAAGCATGGTTGAAACAAATATTAAAAGCCAAAAGTGGAAATGAAGCTACACGGTTTGAAAAATTAGCGCGCTAACATCTAAACGTATGAACAGTAGCGCTAACAAAGATCAAAAGGTAGTTTCCGGAAATGCTTTCGACCTCCCTCACGCGTTCATCAGTTCATCACCAGAATTCATCAAGAACATTTGTTCACGAAACTTGGCAAATCATATATCAATGGAATCGTCTAATCAACCACAACAACAATATCCACATGATTTTACCTAATTCCTAATATGCTGAACGAATCGATCAAAAGAAAGTTGGAACATCAAAATTCAAATCTAGATTTCTCATTCAATACTCGATGAATTTCAAAACCACAAGCTGCATCGTGCTCTACAATCTACAATCTACAATAACCATATCTCAATTCCAGCAATGGTGAAGATTGAAATCCAACCTTATGAGTGAGCAGCTGTTGGATTCGCGCGTTTCCAGGTGTGAAATGATGAAACAGGTGATGCTTGATGATGTAGAAGTTGATTGGAACAAATAGCTTAGCTCGATTATGCACCAGGTGGAAGAATCCTCAATTTGCCATGGATGATCTTGGATGCAACAGTGCCGATTCCTTGAGCTTGGCCACGATTTGATTGCAAACAGATGCACAATTTCACCTGCAAATGAAGATGCAAGCAAGAACAATGCAAAACACTGATGAAATTGGATGAAATTGGTGAAAAAAGTGTGAGAAAGTTTGAAGAAAATTGGAGAGAATTTGATGATTTTGCTTTTGGATCTGAGAAAATGAAATGTGATTAAGAGTTTCTGTTACAATTATGCCTTTATACCACCTCTTAATCCACTTATTAATCAAGATTAACAAAAATTCAAGTGGATTAGTGTAATGCATATGTTAAGCAAAGTGGCCAAAATGCCCTTTCCAATTGTAGCCAATGCAACAGTAAAAATGCAGTTTGAGCAAGTCATATTTGTCATTTGGAATGTGTTGGAAAAGGTTTCAAGTGCAAATGACATGTAATTTTGAAAATCACTATTTTTCCCACCAATTTTCAAATGGTTCACTTGAAAAATGACCTTTTTATGTGTTGATTTTGGATGAAATGTAATGATGCAATGTGATAGTACATGTCAAATGTGACTTGCTCAAAAAAGAATCACCCAAATTGGCCTTTCCATTCAAAAGTTATGGCACTTTGAATTTCAACATTTTCTGAAAATGATTTGATCATAACTTGCCAACCACACATGAGAAATGAGTGTTCTTGGACTTTTTGGAAATGGGAGAACAAGATCTTCAACTTTCATGTTGGACAAAATTCCATTTGAAGCTTGTATGATGAAGTAATTTTGAGGAGAAAAACTTTCCATTTTGGGCAGTTGAAATTACAGGTCACCTGCCATTTTAGGAAACTTTTGATCTGACTTTATTTTCTTCAACCTTGATCTTTGATATGTCAAATGAGACTTATATGGACATGAATGAGGCCTTTCAAACCATCTCACACTTTCCAATCCATAAAATCAGGCACAGTTGACTTTCTAAGGTTTCAGCTGAAATTCAGCTTGACTGATGACTTCTGAGCATCCAATCTTTGGCCAAATCACTTCAAAATGATCCTTAGACCATATGAACTTGATAAATCAACCCTAGGGCTTTGTCTCAATGGAAATTACACTTGCTTGCTTGATTGACTGATTCTCCTGATCAGTTGACCTAATTCTGTCTGAGGACCTTGCACTTGGGCAAATGGCAATGCCATGTTATGCAATGGACTATGTTATGTTAATGACCTGATGATGAAAATGTATGTACACAAGGTAGGTGCAAATTTGAGGTGCTACAGCTGCCCCTATTCAATCAACTGGGAACCCGAATGGATGAGAGCAGCGGCTGTCAGACTTTCAGGTTAAACAGGGATTGAATACCAAGAACCGTAGAAATTTGCACACTGCGGGGATCCACCAACGGAAACGTCCACTGGGATCTGATACTTATTACTGGGAATTTTGATTTTTCTGTTTCTTCTTCTCAAAGGCACAACCACCTCCAGACATCTCAAAACGATGAATGGGAACAAAAATCGCAACTAGATGCCAACGGACAACTAGGAAAAACTCGACGTTTACCAAGACCAACGGAGAGGTAGCCAGGCATTAGTGAATGACTGGGAAGGGATACAACCATACGTCAACGGACGACATGGGAAAAACTTAACGTTTACCAAAACCAACGGAGAGGTAACTCTACTGGAGGACGACCAGGAAAAACTCGACGTTTACCAAGACCAACGGAGAGGTAACCAGACATCAACGGACGACAGATGAACTGGGAAGACTCGACCAGACGTCATCGGACGAAAGGGAGAAGCTCGACGTTTATCGACACCAACGGAGAAGGAGAAAGCCACTTCACGAGGGAAAGGCACCACAATCAGAAACCGAATAGGACGTCTACTGGGGATTCTGGCTGGGAATCAACCAGACATTAATGAATGACTGGAGAATAGGATGTACAACCAAACGTCAACGGACGAATGAGAAAAACTCGACGTTTACCGAGACCAACGGAGAGAACTCTGAGGGGAATCAACAGCCATTAATGAATGATCTGTGGGGAATAAACCACTATACGTCATCGGACGCATAGGAAAAACTCGACGTTTATCGACACCAACGGAGAGGAGGATCTTCTGAGGATAATGAACACAACCAAATTATCAACGAATGATAGGGAAAAACTCGACGTTTATCGACACCAACGGAGAGGAGGAATCTTCAATAGGGAAGAAGGACGACATTACGAACATCGAAAGATGATGTTTACCGACATCAAAAGAAGACCAGACACTTACGCATGACTGGGAAACCACCGAAAGATGGTGTTTACCGACACCAAAGAAGACCAGACACTTACGCATGACTGGGAAAGCACCGAAAGATGGTGTTTACCGACATCAAAGAAACAACACACGCGGGTGCTGACAGGGTAACGACATCTACATATGTCAGGGCGAGGCTGAACACTTACAGGGGTCTCACTGGAGAGAAGCAGGCTTTCCTTTCACCAACGGATGAGGAAATAACCTCGGTGGGGATTGTCAATCCTGAATGTCGTCAGGAGCAACTGTAGCAAACGTGCTGTACAGGTTGAACAAAAATCCGCTTCTGTCGGGGATACCGTCTGATGGGGTTTCGAACACATGAATGCATATGTTTGAATTTTTCTATGGCGTAATGCTCCATCTTGAATGGAAATGCTACGCATTTTTGAGGATGCAATGATTACTTCATGCAAAATGAAACACTGGCTAGGGAGCCACAAGATCATATACTCCAACTCTGTGGGGAGACTCTGCTCGAAGGATACTCTGCGGGGAGAGCCTTATCGGGGAATGCTTTGCCGAGGACGCACCGACTTCTCACTCATGCTGGAAAAACAAAACTGCTGCCGGGGAAAGGATAGACTCCGTTGGGGGAACATCCTTCACAGGGCCCACTCCGCTCGGGAAGCAAACAAATACTCCGCTGGGGAACAAACCAGGCAACTCTTCGGGGATTAATCAATGTTGTTCCACTGGGGAAAGTAAACCAGGCAACTCTCTGGTGAAACTACTCGCCGGGGAGTAACAAGACGACTTTACCGGGGAATGATAAAGCGACTTCACTGGGGAAGACTCAACCAAACCTCATTTAGGATAGCTCTGGGGAATAATTGCTACTCCACTGGGGACGACCCACGCAATCCACAGGTAGAATAGACTCGGCTGGGGATGCAAACATCAATCTGCTATGAAAACTCGTCCAATCCGCTGGTAGGATGAACTCTGCTGGAGAAATATTTCGTTGAAACCCGCTCCACTCGGGGACTAGCTGGGGCAAACCTCTGTTGGGGATGAAACACTTCTCTGCTGAGGAAAAGCAAAACTCTGGTGGTAACACAATATGCCAGACCCTGTGCTGGGGGAGAAACATCCACAACCCTGCCGAGGATGAGCGTTCACAGCCACGCTGGGGATGGCAATACTATTTCAAACCTGACTGCTGGGGAGAGAATAGACTCTGATAGCTCTCAAACTTGCTTGGAGAGAAAATATCTGCTGGGGAATGCTCACAGATAATGACCTGCAAAACAACCACAATCAACATGCCCCAGGGATACATGGACAAGATACGCTCAAGTGTCCTCAACATTCAAAATGATTTTCAAATGTTTTATCTTTCTGCCAGTTATTGTTAAGCCTTCATGTTTTTATATGCAATGTTTATCAAAAATTCGGACGTCTTTGCAAACAAAACAGTAAAATAAAAACAAGAGAGCTATTTATCTGAATAACGACTTTTATTGATTGAAAATGCGCCTGAAAAGGCAAGTACATTGGGAAGCAATTCCTAGAAAGAGGCAATTGCGCACAAAAGGAAAAAATCTATCCTAATGGCAATGTGAACACGGCATCCACTATTTCCCAATCCTGTTATAACTCACAGATCATCAGTTTTCCTCCCAACTTCCTTGCTTTCTGAGAAGCATGACTGGACCGATCACATCTTTGGAGATGGCAGACGATGGAGCACGGTGAAGTACAGATAACTCAGACTGTAGTCTTCGCTTTAATCCCTCTTTTGAATGGATCGCCCTTTCGGGTTTTCAATCCACCGGGACACCCATTTTTGCCTAAGCCGCCGCCCTCGCGGGTTTTCGACTTACCGGGTGTACAAATTCTTTTCATTTTTATCCCTAATTTTTGCCCGAACCTTTTCTTTCTGTTTTTTTGGTTCGCCGGGATGCCCTTTTTTGCCTGGACTCCTTTATTCTTTTTGTCCAGCGGGTCAATTTATGCGAAGTATTTTTTGACTACATCTGAGTTAACAGGGGACGGGAAATCTTCACCATCCATAGTTGTAAGCATCAAGGCTCCGCCGGAGAAGACCTTCTTCACAACATATGGACCTTCATAATTAGGAGTCCACTTGCCCCTGTTATCTGCACCGGGAGGAAGGATCCTCTTCAGAACTAGATCACCAGTCTGAAATGTCCGAGGACGCACTTTCTGATCAAAGGCTCGCTTCATCCTTCTCTGATATAACTGCCCATGGCACACAGCTGCTAGCCGTCTCTCTTCGATAAGGCTTAACTCGTTAAACCTTGTTCGAATCCACTCGGCTTCGTCCAGCTTGAAATCCAATAATACCCTCAGAGAAGGGATCTCCACTTCAACTGGTAGGACTGCTTCCATACCATACACAAGGGAGTACGGGGTTGCCCCGGTCGACGTGCGCACTGAGGTATGGTACCCATGCAAAGCGAAGGGCAGCATCTCATGCCAATCCTTGTACGTAACGACCATCTTCTGCACAACCTTCTTGATATTCTTATTAGCCGCCTCTACAACACCATTCATCTTTGGTCTGTAAGGAGAAGAATTGTGATGTTCAATCTTGAAATCTCTGCAAAGCTCTTTCATCATCCTGTTATTGAGATTCGAACCATTGTCAGTGATGATTCTCTCAGGAACTCCATAACGACAGATGATTTCTTTCTTGATGAACCGGGCAACCACTTGTTTGGTAACATTAGCATAGGAAGCTGCTTCCACCCACTTGGTGAAGTAATCAATCGCAACCAGGATGAAGCGATGTCCATTTGAAGCAGTAGGCTCAATCTTCCCAATCATGTCAATGCCCCACATGGCAAACGGCCAAGGCGAGTTCATGACATTCAACGGGCTTGGTGGTACATGCACCTTATCAGCATATATCTGGCACTTATGGCACTTCCGAGCGTACTTGAAGCAATCGGATTCCATAGTCATCCAGTAATAACCGGCTCTCAACAGTTTCTTCGACATTGCATGACCACCAGCATGGGTACCAAACGAACCCTCGTGCACTTCTTGCATCAACATGTCTGCTTTGTGTCTATCCACGCATCTGAGCAAGACCATGTCAAAGTTCCTCTTATACAGCACATCATCCTGATTCAAATAAAAGCTTCCAGCCAGCCTTCTCAGGGTTTTCTTGTCATTCTTTGACGCACCTTCAGGATACTCCCGAGTCTTGAGGAAGTTCTTGATATCATAGTACCACGGTTTCTCATCAATCGCAACAGTCTCGGCTGCAAATACATACGCAGGCCTCTCGAGTCGATTTACCGCAACATGTGGCACATGATTCCACCAATGAACCTTTATCATAGAAGATAAAGTAGCCAACGCATCAGCCATCTGATTCTCGTCCCGGGGGACATGATACAACTTCACCTTCTTGAAGAACGTCAGTATTCTTTTGGTGTAATCTCTATACAGAATCAAATGCGGCTGGTTCGTATTCCAATCTCCATTGACCTAATTAATTACTAGAGCGGAATCTCCATAAATGTCAAGCGTTTTGATTCTCAAATCAATGGCTTCTTCTATCCCCATGATACAAGCCTCATACTCAGCTTCATTGTTGGTGACATCAAAAGTCAATCTGGCAGAAAAAGGTATATGAGCACCTTTAGGATTGATCAGCACTGCACCAACACCATTACCATTCACATTTACAGCCCAATCAAACATCAGTGTCCACTTGTCATCAGGATTCGGTCCTTCCTCGACAAGAGGTTCTTCACAATCTTTCATCTTAAGATACATGATGTCTTCATCAGGGAATTCAAACATCATAGGCTGATAGTCGTCGATCGGTTGCTCGGCGAGATAGTCTGACAACACACTACCTTTGATAGCCTTCTGAGACGTGTATTGAATATCATATTCTGTTAAAATCATCTGCCAACGGGCAACACGTCCAGTGAGAGCCGGCTTCTCAAAGATGTATTTCACTGGATCCATCTTAGAAATCAATAAGGTAGTATGGTTCAGCATATACTGCCTCAGTCGGTGAGCAGCCCAGGCAAAAGCACAACAAGTTTTCTCAAGCTGTGAATATTTGATTTCACAGTCGGTAAACTTTTTGCTACGGTAGTATATGGCATGCTCTTTTCGACCAGACTCGTCATGCTGTCCCAATACACACCCCATCGAGTTCTCGGTAACTGACAGGTACATTATCAATGGTCTCCCTGGAACGGGAGGAATCAGGATTGGAGGTTTCTGTAAATATTCTTTTATCTTGTCAAAAGCTTTCTGACAATCGTCATTCCACCTGATTGCTTGATTCTTTCTAAGCAATTTGAATATTGGTTCACACGTGGCAGTTAGGTGAGATACAAACCTTGCAATGTAATTCAATCTCCCTAAAAACCCACGAACCTGCTTTTCAGTTTTCGGTTCAGGCATTTCTTGAATAGCTTTGACTTTTGCTGGATCAACCTCAATCCCTTTCTCACTGACAATGAAGCCTAACAGCTTCCCCGATCTCACGCCAAACGTACACTTGTTTGGATTCAGCCTCAGCTTGAACTTGACCAATCTGTCAAACAACTTCTGCAAATTAACCAGGTGCTCCTCTTCCGTCTGCGACTTTGCAATCATGTCATCCACATACACTTCAATCTCTTTGTGCATCATGTCATGAAAGAGAGTCGTCATAGCCCTCTGATAGGTAGCACCGGCATTCTTCAGCCCGAATGGCATCACCTTATAGCAGAACATGCCCCAAGGTGTAATGAATGTCGTCTTTTCCATGTCCTCTGGCGCCATCTTAATCTGATTATAGCCCGAGAAACCATCCATGAAAGAGAATACCGAGGACTGAGCCGTATTATCCACCAATACATCAATGTGAGGTAATGGGAAATCATCCTTTGGACTCGCTCTGTTCAAATCCCGGTAATCGACACACATTCTGACTTTGCCATCCTTCTTCGGCACAGGAACGATGTTGGCTACCCACGGTGGGTACGTTGTCACTGACAAGAAACCCGCATCGAACTGCTTCTGAACCTCTTCCTTGATTTTCATTGCCATATCAGGACTCGTTCTACGAAGCTTCTGCTTGACCGAAGGACAATCATCTCTGAGAGGTAGCCTATGAACCACAATATCAGTATTCAACCCCGGCATATCTTGATAAGACCAGGCGAATATCTCCACATACTCTCTCAACATCTCAATCAACCTGCTCTTGACCTCTGGCTTCAAAGCAGCCCCGATCTTGATATCTCTTCTGGCATCCTCAGTACCCAGATTCACAATCTCCAACTCCTCCTGATGAGGTTGGATGACCCTCTCCTCCTGCTTCAACAATCTAGCCAATTCTTTCGGGAGTTCACTGTCTTCCTCATTCTCCTCTTCAGCTTGGTAGATGGGATTGTCGAAATCATACTGAGCCATAACAGATTTGTTCATAGTGGATGCCATAAGGTCACTTCTGCATGTTTTAATGTTTTGTTTTAGAAAAAGATTTCAATAAAGTCACAAAAACAAAAACATTGCCATCTTTATTTTTTTGAAAAATGAGAAAACAAAAATAGAAAGACAGGGATCACAAAATTGTTTGCAAAACGTCCTTTATTAATGATAATCATTGAAAACATGAGGCCCTACAATGAACCACTACGTCTTGGGCAGAACGTAGGGTTTTGTGCAGAATGAAAAAAACAAAAGAAAATTACTCTGTTTGAAGAGTAACTTGGACTATATCCTCTGCAGTCCAATTGTTGATCACTTCCCCTAGCGCACTCGGGCGAACCCAGCAGTCGAGATCAATATCACTGTCACTGTCTTCAACATCAGCTGCGAAGACGTCACCATGATTCATCAGCCCAGCGCTGGTAAAGGTACTTGGACCTGCTGCCCCCTGCTCTGCTCGAAGAGGCTCATATCCAATGCCAAACTTGTCCTCCTTGACAGGCAAGTCCACCATCTTGCCCCAGCCTTCAGCCTTACCGGAATCAACAACCTCCTTAGCCTGCTTGTAAGAAGTAATTGAAGCACCCGACTTCCACTGTTCAGCATACGCCACCTTCTCAAGAGCCACCGTCTCGAACGCCTGGCATAAAGTCTCGTGGATCTCGCCATCCACCTCGACATATTTGAACGAGGATAAATGACTCACCAAGATATCCTCTTCACTGCATACGGTCACAATCTGACCATTCCAGACGTATTTGAGCTTCTGGTGGAGAGTCGACGAGGCTGCCCCTGCTGCATGTATCCATGGACGCCATAACAAACAACTGTAAGCAGGCTGGATGTCCATGACATAGAAGACGATGTCAAACTCCTCAGGACCTATCTTCATAGGCAAAGTGACTTCCCCAAACACAGAACGTTTGGATCCGTCAAAAGCACGAACTATAAGGTCACTAGGCGTCAGCACAACCCCTTCAACAGGTATCTTCTTCAAGATTTTCTTCGGCAGCACATTCAACGAAGACCCGGTGTCCACCAGTACGTGAGACAGTACAGCCCCCTTGCACTCCATAGTGATGTGCAAGGCCTTGTTATGATTCCGCCCCTCGGGCGTCAGATCAAGATCTGTAAACCCCACGCCATGTCGGGTACTCACGTTAGCAATTACACCCTCAAGCTGGTTGACTGAAATCTCCTGAGGTACATACGCCATATTCAACATCTTCAGCAAGGCGTCTCGATGTGCCTCAGAGCACAGCAGCAGAGACAGAATAGAGATTTTGGAGGGAGTTTGATTGAGTTGATCCACAATCTTGTAATCACTCTTCTTAATGATGCGCATGAACTCCTCCACGTCCTTCTCAAACGAGCCACCAGGCACATTCGTTTGAGCAGGCGCTTCATCAACCACGGCCTGTTTGCCCTTAGCTCTAGTAGATGCCTCAGCACTGGCATCCCTCAACGGTTGAGGCGCAAACAACCGACCACTACGAGTAAAGCCTCCTGGACCACCCACATTGTCCACAGCGGGACTCACAACCGCAGGAGCTTTACTGACTGGTGCATTAATTGTCACGGGCGCTTGATTCGAAGGCTTGACCCGGTTCTCAGCCCTTCTGTTGTTTCGGTAGGTGTTATCATACTTCCAAGGCACAGCATTACTATTCACAGCCCTTCTTACCGGAGCAACGATAGTTGTTGGAGTATTGGCAGAAACTGGTGCAGCAATGGTAACCGGATTACCACTTGTTGTAGGCGTACGTCCCTTAGACGGTTTAAAGAATATCGTGACAGTAGACACTGCCCCACGATCTCTGTTGTCAGCCCTACCAAACTGGACACAACCTTCATCCATCAGACTCTGGATGCCAGTCCTCAACAGTTCACAACCATTGTCTGACTCTACACAGCCCACACAGTCTTCATCACAGCCCGGACGAACACCACTATTCAACAGACGGCTCTTGACAACCAGCAACGAAGTCTAAATTTCCTCAACCCTGTCAACCAGATCTTCAGCTTCACTTTCAACACAATTTACCCAGTGAGCACCATACGCCGGCATAGGATTGTTAACAACGTTAGGCACAAGAGAGAAATTGATCGCCTTGGAATCGATCAAATCCTGGACTTTGTGTTGAAAAGCCCGACACTTCTCAATATGATGTCCTGGTGCCCCCGAATGAAAATCACACCGGACATTAGCATCGTACCCAGGCGACAATACTGTCGGCGGAGCCATAGTTCTCAACTCAACGAACCCTAATCTGAGCAACTCAGGCAGTAGCTCAGTGTAGGTCATTGGCAAAGGATCAAAGCTTCGCTCGGCCATCCGTTGCCTTGGCTGATACGGACGCTGTGGCTGTTGTTGTTGTTGCTGTTGTCTCAGTTGTTGAGAAGGTTGACGTTGTTGAGGTGCAGGAATGGTCACTGCAGCAACCTGTCTGTAATGATTCTGATTTCTGTTCGAACCTCGGCGGTGCTGAACAGCATTAGTTTCTCCTTCTCTACGGCATGGTGCCCCAGAGAAAGGTTTCTTTGATGAAGAGGAACCAGCATCATTGATCTTCCCAGCTTTGATCAAGCTCTCAGTTCTCTCACCACAAATCACGACATCGGAAAAGCTTCCAAATGGGCAACTCCCCATTCGGTCCATGAACACTCCCTGAAGTGTGCCGATGAACATATCAGTCAACTCCCTTTCCAGCATAGGGGGTTGAACTCTTGCGGCAAGTTCACGCCACCTCTGGGCGTACTCTTTGAAGCTTTCATTATTTTTCTGGCACAGACTTTGCAGCTGAGTCCGGCTCGGTGCCATATCCATGTTGTGCTTGTATTGTCTGAGAAAAGCTTCTCCCAGATCCCTCCAACATCGGATAGAATCTCTTTTGAGCTCCATGTACCAATCCAAAGATGCCCCAGACAGACTATCTTGGAAAAAATACATCCACATCTTCTCGTCATCTGTATATGCCGAGATCTTCCGATAATATGCCTGCACATGAGTGCGAGGGCAAGAAGTACCATTGTACTTGTCAAAAGTGGGCGCTTTGAACTTATGGGGAATTCTCAGACCTTCCACCAACCCCAGATTTGTTACGTCAAAACCAAGAGAGTTCTGACATTCCATTGCTCTTATTTTCTCAGCCAGGGCATCAACCTTCCGATCCCTGTCCTCCACTCTGACAACATCTCTGACCACATCCTCATCTTCACTCACCATGGTGAACATGTCCTCTTGTCTGTCGACAATAGGAGCTGGATGACGTACCGGAGCCCGGGTAGCTCTGGCATTGACCTCTGCAGCAAGAGGCTGACCATTGATTCTGATACCCTTGAGCTCATCTCCCACAGCATAGTCATGAACGGGAGCGACAACAACATTAATATTCTCGGGCACGGGAATACCAGCGGGTGAACCACGGTTAGACGCCTGAATAACCGTTTCTTGTCTCTGAACCAAAGCACGGAGCTCCTCCTGACCTTGAGCAACCCCTTGCATCATCGTCATGAACTGGGCCATGTTCGCCCTCATCTCAGCCAATTCATTCTGAACCTGATCCATGCTCCTTCGTTGATTAAGTCTTGTAGAGTACCGGTGCGGTCGCTGATCAGCTATCCTGCCTGACACAGGAACCAGAGTGAGAAGTCGGCATAAGAACACCTGTTATGCAATATGATATGAGTATGATGCTAATGCGTATGATGCACATGAAATGTTCATTTCTCAGGCATTCAAAGAGCCTGGTTCATCTTCAAAAGATGGCAACCTGCATCAAGAACAACACAGGAGATACAGAAACAACATACAATTGAGCTTTGAGTGCGGAGTGAAACAGTAATCTCATCTATAAATGAGAAAGAGGATCATACAACAAAGATCCAAATATCCAAAAAAAATACAACAGATGAATCCCACCCAACAAGCCTGGGGGTGATTCTCAACATATACATCAGAAAATACAAGCTAAGACAAGCGGCTTCCAGGAATGAGCGTCTTCAAGTAGTGACACTGGTCTATCAACAGTTCACACTCTGAACATTCTGGCAAGGGAGTAATCCTCTCCTTCAACTGTCTTCTAAGCTCGACAACCTCTGACCCAAGTTGGTCTTCTGATGCAAGTCTCTGGTCGACTTCCTTCTTCAACTGGATATCTTTGTCTCTGAGTTGCTTCTCCAAGTCTCTGATCTTCTTCAGATAACCGGCTTCAGCTCTCTGCAATCTCAAACACTCTCTGTGCTCTGCATCTAGCAAGGTCTCCATCTCTGAATAAGATCTCTTCTTGCTCCTCACTCCACCAATATCTGCATTCTGGGCATCTCTGAGCTGGTGAGTCAAATTCAGCATATCAGCTTTGGCTTGATACAACTCCAACTGGGCATCTTGCTCTTTCTCCTTCAGACGGCGATTCTCCATCAGGGCTTGCTTGTACTGCTCAGCAGGTACACTCTCAGCAAGAATCAAGGGAGGTTGCACTTGCAACGGATTCATCCTATCATAGGGCAACAACAAAGTTTCCACTCTCTTCTTCACCCAATCAGTGTAATCAGGCATAACAATGGCAAACTTCTTCCCTAAGACGGATCCATCTCTAACACAAATAGACTTCCAAGCTCTCCCGATCTGCTCCAATCTAACAGGGTCACTTCGCTTCTCGAAACACACACTCTCAGCCATCTCAGCTTCAAGTGGCCTTCCACTCATCACGAACCCTAACTGGCGAAGAGAAAGAACTGGGTTGTAATTGATGCAACCCCTAGTCCCTACAAGTGGTACGTTCCGGAATTCTCCACAACTCATAATAACATCCCGCACGTCCATCCGGTAAGACTGCCATCTGATATCATATGAAGTGAGGGACATCACCCTCTGAGTCCACCTATAAGTGCTCTGAGCATCAACAAACGGTCCGCTGACTGGCAGGAGAGACATAAACCACCTGAGCAAGAGTGGGAGACAACATCTGATAGCTCCACCCTTACCATGCATACTGTGGATGGCATAATAAGTGTCAGCTAACAGGGTAGGGACCAGATTCCCTCCAATGAAGATACAGACTGCAGCATAGTCAACAAAGTTAGGCATACTCGGAAACAGGACGATCCCATAGATCATAACAGCAAGCTGGGCATAAAAAGCTTCCCAATTCCCCTTATCTGCTTCTTCTCTGGCAACTCTCAGCAGAAACTTCAAAGGCAGCCCAACTGTATCCCCACTGGTCTTCCAACTATCACTGATCTCTCTAATACTCAGATGAAGAGCTCTAGCAATAACCCTGAAGTCAACTTCCTTTGGTACGTCCAAGAAAGGAATCTGATGCTGAATAGGGACGCACAACAGAATGGAGTACTCCTCGAGAGTAGGCGCCAACTGATAGTCCTGGAAAGTGAAACATCTAAGCTCCGGGTCGTAGAACTGAAGAAGAGTCTGCAACGGCACCGGATCGACCACCATCTTCAACAAAGTCAACAGATCCCCATACTGGTCAACAAACCTCCTCTGACGATCACTGATCACAAAACTGCTCAACTCAGTCAGAGACGTCAGAGGCTCACGATGAAAGCTATAAGAACAGGTCTTCCGCTTCGGCTCTGGGACTGTTGCCATCTCTATCAGTGAACCAAGCTCTGGAATGTACCTGAGAAATGATATGCATGCAGGGATTAGTTTTTTTCTTTTTTTTTTTCAAATTTTTTTCAATTTTTTATTGCATTTCTTTTGAAAAATAAACATGCTATGATGCACATGATGCAGACACGACTGGCAAGCTGTGCGTCTCTGAACACAGGATCGAAGCTTCGGCTCGAACTCTGATCATAATCATCTGAAACCCAAAGTCAACTAATCAACTGTCATCTGAACCCAATCTGAGAAACTGAGTCACTAACAGAACCCTGAGTCACCATCAAGTCACCTACCGGTCACCAACAGTCACCATCTGTACCTGTTAAAATGATCATTCCCTCCCTACTCACGGGTGTCATCTAGGCCAGGGTAAGGTCGAGAGAAACGCAGCATAAATAACCTTTCGCAGAATACCATCATATACACACCCGAAGTATGTAACGATAATATCCCACCAGGGTCTGAACTGCTCGTGATATCAATGTTCCGCTAAGTGGCGCATACCACCCGCTTCCCATGAATCACTCTATTCCTAGGTTTCCTAGATTTCACTCATAGCCTGGGTATTGGGCCTTTTACCTCGAGTAACTCCCACCCCAAACAGAGAGAACACAACACAGCCAACAGATGAATATGAATGAATGCAAACATTAATGCAAACAATAAATGCAAACAATAAACAATGAATGCAATAAATAACAGCAAAAGCAACCAAAGCCCTAACCTAGAGAACGCTAGGAGAGACTCGCTTAGGGAAGATGGACCAGCACAGGTCAACTTCTCTTAGTCCCCAGCAGAGTCGCCAGCTGTCGCATTACGCGAAAAACCGGCGGGAAACAAGAACAACAGAGCCGCCACCGTGCGTTATTTATCCCAAAAGAGGGAAAGGAAATGCTCAGAGTAAACCTGGAAAAAAGCATGGTCTCGCGACCAAAGAGAATGGGATCGGGAGTCGGTTATGCGAAGGGAAGGTATTAGCACCCCTACGCATCCGTCGTACTCGACGGGATCCACGCACAATAGGAAGGAAAATGGTTGCTAAAACACTGCTCAAAAACAAACAAACACTGGCTGAAAGAGACACAAGAAAACAAACGAGACTGACTCGGCAGGATATCGCATCCTGGGCCTACTTAGTCTATCAAGCATAGACATCAGAGTCTAAGTAGTTCGGACCGGGGGGAAAACACAGGCTCGCTAGGATGTCGCATCCTATGCATACGTATCTTCTTGGACGAAGAAGAATCAGAGCATTCGTAGCTCGGCTAACACGCACCCAAGACCACACAAACAAGGGCAAACATGGAACCCGAATGCCAATCGCTGGACTTATATCAGCTTCCGAACCAAACACACCCACACTGGAACCCGAATGCCAATCGCTGGACTTATATCAGCTTCCAAGCACACAACAAGAGGATACGAATGCCAATCGCTGGGCTTACATCCATCTCCTGACACACACAAAGACAAAACAAAAACGGGCGCCCGGAGAGATCTGCTCATCTCCTGCCTACGTACCTCTTCTGGTATGAGGATCAGGGCGACGTAGTTCCCCTACGGAGGGACACAGGACTAGCCTAACCAGATAACAGAGGGAGACACAACTAGGGAGACTACGACTCGAGCCTAGATGTTATCATGCAAAATCATCCCTAAGTTAAGGTTTCTAGCTAACTTGCACAGCAAGCAAGCCTATCCTAAAGCACAAGCAATAGCAAACAATCACAAACAGCACGCACTATATGCACACAAGTGAGGCTCAAACAAGGGTGGGGCTGCAAGAGCAAGCCATCTGTACAGGGGTGGTGTTAGCTCTTAACCTTGATATTGAGAGCCTAGGTGAAGCTGAGGAAAGGTGGGTGAAGATAAGACTTCACAGCTCTTATCCCTGGCCAGGGAGAGCTTCAGACAAAGGAGCGTGGGTTCAGAATGTGGGAACCCTTCTACACTCAAGACACGGACTCAACTGTACAACTGTACAAGATCTTGGGTTACTGTCCTCAATGCGTCAACACAGTGGTGTGAGCAGAGGGACGACTCAACAGAATAGCGGGAGATAGATTGCATATCTCTTTTATCTGCCAATTGCCTCATAGAGGTCTTTACCTGCTTGGGGACAAAAGTAAACAAGCACAAACATCGCCTCTTAAGGAGGACTTCAGACAGGTGCCTGGCCAAGTAACAGGCCAGGTCTTCCAGACTACATGAAGACAAGAGAGTCTACCTCAATGCTTAAGCAAAGCAATAGCTAGTTCTCAAAGAACTAAAGCGACTATGGTACCTGAAATCAATCAAATACAGTCAGTATACCAACCACAAAGTCAAAACAAGCAAATAAGAATCAACAGACACACAATCAATCACATGTGCAAAGCACAAGCCCAAAGCAAGTGAGCTAAGCATCCTACAAAATAGAACAAGTTAGTTCATAACAATCAACCAAACTTAATCAACTTGCATTAATCTCCTTAAAGCATTTGCTTCCTAACCTGAAAAGCAAACTCAAACATGAGATACAAGACCACTAGGACAAGCCTAGGGTCAAAAGGAGGTGAAAATTCAAAACAGCAAGTGAAAATTATCCAACATCAAGATCAAACAATTAAGAATCAAACCCAAGTGGTTCCACATTCATATCATTCATCATTATCATTTCATGAAGGAAAAGGCACTAAACATGCAATTTAGAACTTCAAAGGACCAAACAGAATAATCACAATCAAATCAATACCAAAACATTTCAACAAATCCTCAAAAAATTCATGATCAAACAGTATTCATAACATGTCAATCATACCAAATTTCAGCTCATTTGGATTAAGGGAAGTAGGTCAATGAAATTCAGAAAGTCAACAAAAATTCAAGCAAGCTCATTCATGACATAAAACAAACATCATTTTCAATCAACCATAAAACAGAGACAAAACATGATAAATGAATGGGACTAAAACCATGATGCACATCAAAGTGTCTACTATATACATGTCAAATTTCAAATCCATCCAATTAATAACCAGAATTTCACAAATCAAATTCAAACATGTCTCACAAATGGTCAACAATTGGTCAAGCAGCAAATAAAATCCCAATCAAATAGGAAATGCCTTCCAAAAATCCATAAACATTCACATGTATTCTCAATATTCACAAGTATTCTCATGCAAAAATCCAGCTCAATTCAAGTTCAACAAGCATAGAAAATAAAATCAAGAAATTGCACAAGACATGGCATGGCAAAAAATGTAACACTCCAAAGATCATGTCATAACTCTCAATCCAGGAACTCAAAAATTGCAAACCACATATCAAAATCACCAGGAACATGTCTAGAATATGCACAAAAAATTTCAAGAATTTCTAATGAAGTATCATCATTTCATGAATGAAAGAGTGAGCATGGTGCACAAAAGGACACATTCAATCAAACCCTAGGCCAATAATTTTTCCACACGTGCACAACATGACTAAAAATAACCAAAAAATCCAGCACATCGCAAGGAGAATGGCACAAAAAATTGCATATTATTTGGATCAAAATTGAGTTAGATATGGATTTTTGATTGTGGAAAAAAAATAAAACAACAATGAAATGGCAAGGTGAATTATGAAGCATGGTTGAAACAAATATTAAAAGCCAAAAGTGGAAATGAAGCTACACGGTTTGAAAAATTAGCGCGCTAACATCTAAACGTATGAACAGTAGCGCTAACAAAGATCAAAAGGTAGTTTCCGGAAATGCTTTCGACCTCCCTCACGCGTTCATCAGTTCATCACCAGAATTCATCAAGAACATTTGTTCACGAAACTTGGCAAATCATATATCAATGGAATCGTCTAATCAACCACAACAACAATATCCACATGATTTTACCTAATTCCTAAAATGCTGAACGAATCGATCAAAAGAAAGTTGGAACATCAAAATTCAAATCTAGATTTCTCATTCAATACTCGATGAATTTCAAAACCACAAGCTGCATCGTGCTCTACAATCTACAATCTACAATAACCATATCTCAATTCCAGCAATGGTGAAGATTGAAATCCAACCTTATGAGTGAGCAGCTGTTGGATTCGCGCGTTTCCAGGTGTGAAATGATGAAACAGGTGATGCTTGATGATGTAGAAGTCGATTGGAACAAATAGCTTAGCTCGATTATGCACCAGGTGGAAGAATCCTCAATTTGCCATGGATGATCTTGGATGCAACAGTGCCGATTCCTTGAGCTTGGCCACGATTTGATTGCAAACAGATGCACAATTTCACCTGCAAATGAAGATGCAAGCAAGAACAATGCAAAACACTGATGAAATTGGATGAAATTGGTGAAAAAAGTGTGAGAAAGTTTGAAGAAAATTGGAGAGAATTTGATGATTTTGCTTTTGGATCTGAGAAAATGAAATGTGAGTAAGAGTTTCTTTTACAATTATGCCTTTATACCACCTCTTAATCCAGTTATTAATCAAGATTAACAAAAATTCAAGTGGATTAGTGTAATGCATATGTTAAGCAAAGTGGCCAAAATGCCCTTTCCAATTGTAGCCAATGCAACAGTAAAAATGCAGTTTGAGCAAGTCATATTTGTCATTTGGAATGTGTTGGAAAAGGTTTCAAGTGCAAATGACATGTAATTTTGAAAATCACTATTTTTCCCACCAATTTTCAAATGGTTCACTTGAAAAATGACCTTTTTATGTGTTGATTTTGGATGAAATGTAATGATGCAATGTGATAGTGCATGTCAAATGTGACTTGCTCAAAAAAGAATCACCCAAATTGGCCTTTCCATTCAAAAGTTATGGCACTTTGAATTTCAACATTTTCTGAAAATGATTTGATCATAACTTGCCAACCACACATGAGAAATGAGTGTTCTTGGACTTTTTGGAAATGGGAGAACAAGATATCCAACTTTCATGTTGGACAAAATTCCATTTGAAGCTTGTATGATGAAGTAATTTTGAGGAGAAAAACTTTCCATTTTGGGCAGTTGAAATTACAGGTCACCTGCCATTTTAGGAAACTTTTGATTTGACTTTATTTTCTTCAACCTTGATCTTTGATATGTCAAATGAGACTTATATAGACATGAATGAGGCCTTTCAAACCATCTCACACTTTCCAATCCATAAAATCAGGCACAGTTGACCACAGTTGACTTTCTAAGGTTTCAGCTGAAATTCAGCTTGACTGATGACTTCTGAGCATCCAATCTTTGGCCAAATCACTTCAAAATGATCCTTAGACCATATGAACTTGATAAATCAACCCTAGGGCTTTGTCTCAATGGAAATTACACTTGCTTGCTTGATTGACTGATTCTCCTGATCAGTTGACCTAATTCTGTCTGAGGACCTTGCACTTGGGCAAATGGCAATGCCATGTTATGCAATAGACTATGTTATGTTAATGACCTGATGATGAAAATGTATGTACACAAGGTAGGTGCAAATTTGAGGTGCTACACATGTTTATTTTACAACTCCCTTTATGAAAATCATTATGCTTACTACAATTTTTGTGGGATCTATATTTTTTCTTATCACTTGTTACTAATTTGACCATGTATACTTGCACGTACAAAAATTAGCCACCAATTGCCCAGGCCTATGTTAAATACCTACATAATTTTTATTCCCTCATCAATTGAGAGGGGGAAATCCAGTTGAGTGATCATTGTTTAATATTTCTCAAAATACAATCTTCCATTATTTTGGAACTTCATGTATCTCATTTAATTATTGTGGAAATTTAGATAATTGCTTTGTAATCTCGTCCAATGTTTGTGTCAACAACTTATTTTGTGCTAGAATAGCATCATCGGTATTCAACTCCATGATTCTAATATTTCTTTGAAAAAGGCTTCTATTATCTTGTCATTGATGATAACTAAGTTCCTTTCGATAAATTATTGCAATTGCATCTTGTGCGCTTTTGGACATAAAAGAACCCCCAATTGTAGCATTTAGCAACAAATTAGGTAGTTGTTGTAGTCCATTTCTAAATATATGAATTTGTGTAAGTTCATCAAATTCATGGTTTATACATATTCTCATAATATACTTGTTCCTCACCTAAGATTCACAAAGAGTTTTAGTTGCGCCTTGGGAGAACACTGAAATGGTTGTATTTTCTTTCATGAACTTGTTGTGAGGGAAAAATCTATGTGAGAACTTTTCCTATAACATATACCAATTTGTCATTGTCGATGTTGGTTGGTAAAGATACCATTACTTTGTTTCCAATTAGTGTATGTGGAAACCATCTTAGGAATATCGCTTCCTCTTTAATCTTCGAGGCTCCTAGCATCCTAGAAATATGGTAAAAATTCATGAGGTATGTGCACGGTTTCTCATGATCTAAACCTGCGAAAGGGTCATCATAATTAATTTGTAACAAACATGTGTTCATTTCTTTTTGACGAGCATGCATTTATGGTCTAGCTATGTGTGCTAGACGTCTTGGACTAGTGTGGCATGCCATGCCCCTAACATTGTTTTTAATGTTGTTACTGTTGTTGTTGTTGTTGTTGCTATCTTCATTAACAATGTTTTATTGTTTTGAAATAGAAAACTCTTCTAGATCTTTAAGTCTAGCTTACAACTTTTCCTTTCTGATCTTACATGTGATTATTTCGATTTCAAGATCGAATCAAAGTTCTTTTACTAGATCCTTTCCTCTCATAAAAAGGTAATCACATACCAGCTACTATTATTAGTAAGTCATAAATAGAAAACTTAAAATGATAAAAACTATTGTATCCAAGGAGACTGGTTGTGTTTTTAAAAACTGTTTGTTGCATTGCAAATAACAAGTGCAATATTATCGTATCCACAAAGACTCGTTGTGTTTTAAAACTATTGAACAATTTTTATTATTCTAAGTAAAGTTTTTAGAGTTGTTTGGTTGAAAAAATAAAATGTCATAAAATAAATTGAAATTTCAGTGCTAACATTGAGAAAACTTGTTAGGGGTTAGATTTATTCATCCTTATCCTCATGTATAACCATTAGTCAGTAATATGCTTTTCTACTCAGCTATTAATTGCCATACCCTAACTTTTAACCCTAATATCCCACATATCAGTTTCATCATTACACATAAACAAGGTCACATCTTGGTCTTTCCTGTTATCCATCTTTGGGTTTGCTTCTTGCAGGGATCACCAAGCATCTCTTTGTTTTGTTTTACCTTTGTGTTTACATGATTAATTTCTTATCTAACCACTAATCAAAATACCAAAAATATGTATTGTTTCCCTTAACTTTATTATGCAAGGTAAGGGCTTTTTAACCAAGGACATCTCAATGTTTTGTGGCTTACTTCTCAAGGAAAGTCAAAGGTTCATGTGTTTATTTCCATGCCTTCTTCAACAAGAGACTTCAAGCTTTGAGAAATTTAATCAAGAGGAAATCAAGGACACCTTATTTTGAGTTCATATGAATACCCATGTGCTTTGGAATGCAAGGAAAGTCCAAGTACACAAGCTTGTCCCAAGGGGTTTGACCAAAAAGTCAACATTTTGAAGTCAAGGTTCAAAGGATCACAACTCCTTCAATTATCAACATTTTTGAATGCTTCTTTTTAAATATGACTCTTCTCAACATCCTATAAAACTTATCTTTACATGACAAGATCCAATTATGCTTGGAGACATTATAGGTCATTTGCGGACTTAGTGAAATTTGACCTATTTTCAAGTGACTTTTCCCCAACTTTCAAAGAGCATAATGTAGCGGGGTATTCGTTACCATTAGAGATATTGACTAAATCCAAGGTAAACCATACAAGTCGACTCGCCACCGTACTTCTATTTATCCAAAGGAATGGTTAGAAAGCGAACAAAAACCTAAGAGTTTTATCGAATCAAAAACTAGTAAAAATGTCAGAGATCTGGGTAAGGGGGTTGGTTATGCAATGGGAAGGTTTTAAGCACCCAAAACATCCTAGGTACTCCTAGGGAGCCCTTTTCATAAGTGTTGTTCTAGTCTAAAGGGTGTAGGTATATCTAAAGTACTATTTACTAAAAGGAAGATTAAAAGAAAATGACTCGCAAGGATGTCGCATCCACTGCCTACTTATCTCATCTGAGTATGAGAATCAGAGTCTTCGTAGCTCGGCTACCTATGGGTTAAAGAGAAGTGTGCTCGGTAAGACGTTGTGTCTTATGCCTACATATCTCATCTGGAATGAGAATCAGAGCAAAACGTAGTTCGGCTAACTAGGGGTTAAGGATTGCCATTTGAACATGGACTTATAAAAGAGGACACCAGCTGTGTCAAAGGAGGGTGGGCAGTATGTTCAACGTCCTAGCAGTAGGTGTCGTAGCTCACTGAATCGAGTCTTAGGCAGTTACCTCTTTGCAATAGAACGGACTGACATGCCACAAGATCGGAGACGCATGGAAGGTCTTAAAGTAGGGAAGCTCTGCTCTAGAGTTGTCATGCAATATGGACTATGTGTTAGGATTTACAAAGGGGAACATATACCTAATGTTAGCATGCAAAGAATAAGGTAATTCTACCTATGTTATCATACAAAGGGTTCTACCTAATGGGTGCTACCTAAACAGAACAAGAGTCGACGGATGGAGCACGAAGAGGTGTTACGGATAAGGGTAGATGGCGATGCCAGAGGCAATCGACTTATATGTAGATGGCGATGCCTGAGGCAATCGACTTACAAGAGGATGGATGAATGCGTGCTGGTTCTGTTAAGTTTTGAAAATGATTACTCGATATTGGATCGATCTTTTGATCTTATTTTGAAATGGTTATCAGATGTTCGTTTTAATTCTTGTATTAACAAGTGACTAAAGAAATAAAGAAATAAATATTATACACTTTATGGGAGATGGGAACATTTGTTATGAATGGGGATTGTTCATGGCAAACAAACAAGAAGAATATATGCCTCATACATCATACAAGTAGGAAACAGTTATCAATCAGATCGGATAAATAAACAATATATAATCAAACCAAAGAATCAAATAATGGAGCATTTAAACAATGCATGGGAGTATGAACATGTTAAATAATCAAGCAATAGAAATCAAGAATGAGAGAAACAAGTATAAAAGATAACAGATGAATCAAACAGATGAAAATATGCACACGAAGGGTCCACTGAATAATTTAATCAGGAAATGAGGTAAGGACCAAATAAAATCAAGGTAAAAGGCCTCTCATACATGGCATATGAGATGAATGAGGGAGGATCAAAAGATCTCTTCAATTGCCATAAGCAATCCCTAAGTCAAACATCGATCATAAAGAAGTCAACTGAAAATTCAAGTCAACTTAAAATATAACAAATAAATAGAAAATTAATCAATAAAATTATGCAAAATTAAAATAAATGAGGTGGGGTCAGGACATCATCATCCCACAAAAAGATTTTAAAAATAACGAAAATTGGTACATAAATTAATTAAAATAAAACAGATGTTAAACCAAAAGTCAATTAATGAGACTAGGTTAGAAATAAATCAAGAATAAATTGTAAATTAATCAAAAAAATTATTAGAAATTAAGCTAAATAAGGTGGGGTAAGGACATCATCATCCCCCAAAAAGATTTTAAAAATAACGAAAATTGGTACGTGGATTAATTAAAATAAAACAGAAATCAAATTAAAAGTCCACCAACCAAACTAGGTCAAAAATAAATCCAAAATAAATTAAAAATGTGAAATAAAATTCCAAGAAAATGTCAGGTTGACCATGAGACAATGGTCAACCTTCATCCCAAAAATCAAATGCTAACAATAATTTTATGTCATAAAAATAAAATCAATAAAAAAAGTGTGTTAAAATGGACCAGTTAGAATAAATAATTAAAATAAAATATTAATATTAAAAAATACGAAAATAAAAATTATATAAAATTAAATAAAATGTTAAGAAAAGTGAAAAATATTTTTGGGTAAATTTATGGACGAAGAAAATATTTTAAATAAGAAAAAGGAATATGAAAATGGAAGGATTAATGGTGATGAACATGGTAAGGAAGCGTAGATATATCAAAACATGGCCATGGAAGAGATGATTACCTAATGGAAAATAGAAGTGGAATGGAATCTGATATGTGATGAAGCTTTTCCTCCTTGCCCCGAAATTCCAATGCTCCTTTAGGGTTAGGGTTTCAGCTTCTTAAATAGGGTGGATTAGGTGTTCTCATGGGCTTTTTAGTAAGTGATTTATCCATAAGAATAAAAGTGTGAAGTGAGGTGTAAAATGTTGTTATTTTGGGGCAAACTTAAGTGAATGGATGTCCAATGCATGGCCAAAAGAGGTAAAAAAACGTGACTGGTTTGTGCAGCATGCTTAGAAAATCTGATTGGGCCAGCCAGGCCCAAAATCTGCCTAGAAAATCAAATCATGGTGCCCACTTTAAATGAATGTATCTCTTAAACCATGGATCCAAATGAGATGATTCCAAAAGGTTGTAAAAGAGGGCATGGCAAGGTACAATTGTTGTGAAGAAAGTATTTTCAAATAATGCCTTTAAGTGCAAGAAAACTGGCCAAGAAGTCTTGACAAATTTTGAAGATTTTGGATTTAGAATTTTTTCTAAGTGTCCTAAAAAAATGTCTCACTTTGACTAAGCATAACTTTCTCAATTCTAATCCAAATGGAGCAAACTCTATATCTCTAGAAAGCTTGGAACAAGAGGAACAACTTTCTTGTTTGAGAAATTTTCAAATAGAGATTTTCTCTTGATGCAAAATGGGCATAAAGTGAGTGCAACGATCATGAAAACTTGCCCTAAATGGAAAGTCAACCATTTCCAAATTAAGTAACTTTTCCAATTCCTGATTAAATGATGAATCCATGATCCAAACTTGATCAAATTTCACATGTAGGATCCCCTAGGCATGGATTTTGAGATTCCACTCTCAAAATGTCAGGAGTTGACTTTTCTGGCCCCACAATTGACTTTTCCCAAACTGTCTGATTCCCGATTCCATTGATCAATTGAAGCACTTCTAGCTCAAATAAAGAGCTGATTTTTTGTATGTAGACCCTTGTGGACATATGGAGGGCCATGGAAAAGCGTTTCACCCAAAGAATCAGAAATAAACTGATTTTATACCAAACCCTAATTTTAGAGCAAAATGATCAAGAACTGATTGCAATGATTGCCAATGGATCTTTCTAAGATAATTGTGAATCTTCGTAGGCCAAGATGCCTCTCTAATTATGACATGGATGAGCTCCTCTACTTCCAACCAAACATTTCCTGTTGCAGGTAGCCATGAAACCCTAATTTCTGATTAAATCCAAATAAACACTCTGATAGCTTTGAATCTTTCACTGATGAACTGAGGACCATAATAAGATACTTGGACCCCCCTGAGACCCTTGAGACTTGTATACTTAGAAAATGAAGTCCAATTCTCAATCTTGCTTTGTGTGGGCTCCTTCTGTTAAGGAGTGATCGATCAAAACCTGATCTCCATGTCACTAATGCAGTATGCAATGAGTATGACCTAATATGATGCTAATGAAGTGTAAAACATAATCCTATGCTTCCAGGAAAAATGAAGGGTAAATTTTGGGGTATTACAGTTGCCCCTATTCAATCAACTGGAAACCCGAAAGGAAGATAGCAACGACTTTCTCACTTTCGAGGTATCAAGTGATTGAATACGATAAAAGCCCAAAAATTTACACTGAAGTGAAAAAATGAAGTAACAATGCCTGTCAGAATCGGCCAAGAGGTGGTCTTGAAAAAGAATCTGTCTGGTACAGTGAGAGTCGGTCTGAACACTGAAACAAGGAATGTTAGCCTGAATACCAAAATAAATGGTAACACACAAATAACCATGGCCTAAATGTCGCTCATCAATCTGAATACTGGAAATGACTTCGATTTGAGCATCGGACGATACTTGATTATCAAACATCGGTCTGAACACCGAGAAACTGGCTTGAATGTCACTTCGGTCTGAATACCGGAAAACTGGCCTGAATGCCACAAGTTGCATCGACCTGAATGTCGAAAACTTCTTCGATCTGAACATTGGAAAACTAGCCTGAATGCCACTTCGGTATGAATACCGGAAACTTTCATGCCTGTCAGCATCGACAGATATAGGGAAAATGATAATTGAGGCGGCGCGTGGGCCAATGACCCCTGCTAGGAATAATAAAGATAAGTCATGAACAATCTTCAATCTGAGTACTGGAAACAACTTTTGGCTTATCACTTGGGATACCGAGATTGCCTTATGCTTTACATGCGTATGTTTGAATTTTTCAATGGCGTAATGCTCCATGAAAATGGAAATGCTACGCGATTTGGGAGGATGCGATGCGATATGATTCTACATGCAGGGATGTGAAATGCTTAATTAGAGAGAACGCCAAGCTAAGGCATGGAATTCTGCTGGGGAAATGATCACCATCTTCTGGACCCTAGCAAGGTTGTTGGAGATGCACAACACAAAGAACTCTGTGGGGAAATGACTAGCCACGCGGTGTTCTGGAAAATAACAAAATACCGAGGCTCTGACTGGGGAGAGAATGACACTGAAAACTTGCTGTTGAGGAAAGCCACATTGGTTTTGGCAACCATAATCTGCGAGAGAGATGACTCAGTAGGGGAAGCAAACACCGATACGGTACCGAGATTCTGCTTCAAGGAAAGCGACCTTGGGTCTAGCGTCGAGATCATCGATCTGGCATCGAACTCTGCGGAGCAGCTGCTTCTGCTGGGAAGATACAGTCTGTCACTGTCAACTCCGCTGGGGATATACAGTCTGACACTGTCAACTCCATTGGGGATATACAGTCTGACATTGTCGACTCTACTGGTGAATGTATAATCTGAAACAAAGGCCTGGGGAAGTACAGCAGTGAGAGCCTGCTGGGGATTGAAGAATCCAACGCTTGGACCAGCTCTACAGGGATAAGATACCAAATTCCAACTGTTGAGGAAAAACATTCGCGATCATTTGATGGGGACCTTAAGGAAATGCCCCGAGTGTACCTGTTCTGAATAGACGATCCAAAGCACTTAAAATTTACAGCAATTTTCAATGTTTATTAAGCACGTACCTGTAAAGCTCTTATGTTTCGTGATGCAATGTTTATCAAAAATTCGGACGTCATTTTTGCAAACAAAACAGTTAAATGAAAATGAACACAGAGATGTACTGAATAACATGATTTTATTGATTGAGTGGCCTCTGAATAGGTATTTACATCAGGAATCAATCCTTGGAAAGAGGTAATTGCACAACAGATAAAAACAGAAATTAATCTAATGGCAATGTGAAATGGATTTCTATCGGGTTCCAATTCTGCTATGATTCGCTCGTCTTCAAGATCCTCCAGATGATCAGCTTTCCGAAAAAGGTGATTGGACTGTTTCCTATCCTTTGGAAGTTTCCGGTTATCGACACGAGATGATATTCAGAACTACTCAGAACGCAACCATTCGCTTAATCCCTAACTTTTGCCTGGATCGCCCTTTCGGGTTTTCAATCCACCGGGATACCCATTTTTGCCTAAGCTTCCCTTTCGGGTTTTCAACTTACCGGGTGTACAATATTTTTATTTTTTAATCCCTAACTTTTGCCCGAACCTTTTTCATTTTCTTGGTTCGCCGGGATGCCCATTTTTTTTGCCTGGACTATTCTTTTTATCGTCCAGCGGGTCTATTTTATGCGAAGTATTTTTTAACTGCGTTTGAGTTCACAGGGGAAGTGAAGTTTTCACTATCCATAGTTGCAAGCATTAAGGCTCCACCATCAAAAACCTTGGTGACAATATACGGTCCATCATAGTTAGGAGTCCACTTGCTCCTGTGATCTGTCGAAGGATGAAGGATCCTTTTCAACACCAAATCTCCGACTTGGAAGCATCGAGGACGCACTTTCTGATCAAAGGCTTTCTTCATCCGACTCTGATACAATTTCCCATGACAAATGGCTGCCATTCGCTTCTCTTCGATAAGAATCAACTCATTGAACCTTGTCTTAATCCATTCAGCTTCGTCTAACTTGACATCCAACATGACTCTTAGAGAAGGAATCTCCACTTGAACAGGTAGGACTGCTTCCATACCATACACAAGGGAATAAGGGGTTGCCCCAGTCAACGTACGTACTGAAGTACGATACCCATGTAAGGCGAAGGGTAGCATCTCATGCCAATCTCTGTACGTAACGACCATCTTCTACACAATCTTCTTTATGTTCTTATTTGCTACCTCAACGGCACCGTTCATCTTAGGACGATAAGGGGAAGAGTTATGATGTTGAATGTTGAAGTTCTTGCACAACTCCTTCATCATTTTGTTATTGAGGTTAGAACCATTATCAGTAATGATTCTTTCGGGAATCCCATAATGAAAAATGATTTCTTTCTTAATGAATCAGGTAACCACATGTCTGGTGACCTTCGCAAATGACGCTGCTTCAACCCACTTGGTGAAATAGTCGATGGCAACAAGGATGAAACGGTGCCCATTGGAAGCAGTCGGCTCAATCTTTCCAATCATATCAATGCCCCACATAGCAAACGGCCACGGCGAAGACATCACATTCAGAGGATTTGGCGGCACATGCACCTTATCAGCATATATCTGGCATTTATGACACTTCCGAGCATATTTGAAACAATCAGATTCCATGGTCATCCAGTAATAACCCGCTCTCAACAATTTCTTAGCTATTGCATGTACGCCGACATGAGTACCGAAGGAGCCTTCATGAACTTCTTGCATTAACATGTCCGCTTCGTGTCTATCCACGCATCTGAGCAAAACCATGTCGAAGTTCCTCTTATACAGCACATCGTCTTTGTTCAAAAAGAAATTGCCTGCCAATCTTCTCAAAGTGTTTCTATCATTGTTGGATGCCCCTGCTGGGTACTCTTGATTCTTCAGAAAGCACTTGATGTCGTGGTACCAGGGCTTGTCATCAACTACCAGTTCAGCATCAAACACATACGCGGCCCTATCAAGGCGCATAACATCGATCCTGGGAGCAGAGTTCCACCGAATCACCTTGATCATGGAGGATAGAGTAGCAAGAGCGTCTGCCATCTGGTTCTCATCACGAGGTATATGATACAGCCTTACTGTTATGAAGAAAGTCAACAGTCTTCTCGTGTAGTCTCTGTAGGGGACCAGATTATGCTGGAGAGTATTCCAATCACCATTCACTTGATTGATCACTTGAGCTGAATCTCCGAAGATGTCCAGAGTCTTGATTCTCAAATCAATGGCTTGCTCGATACCCAAGATACAGGCTTCATACTCAGCTTCATTATTGGTGCACTCAAAAGTCAGACGACCGGTGAAAGGCATGTGGGCACCTTTCGGAGTGGTAATGACAACACCAATTGCACTTCCTTTGGCATTGACGGCCCCATCAAACATTAAAGTCCACTTTTCATCTGGATCAGGTCCCTTCTCAACAACTGGCTCTTCATAGTCTTTCATATTGAGGAACATGATGTCTTCATCCGGAAAATCAAACTTCATCGGCTTATAATCATCAATCGGCTGCTGAACAAGATAGTATGATAGAATACTCCCTTTGATGGCTTTCTGGGATGTATACTAGATGTTGTACTCTGTCAGTACCATTTTCCAACGAGCAACCCTTCCGGTGAGAGCTGGCTTCTCAAATATATACTTGACTGGATCCATTTTGGAGATCAGTAAGGTCGTGTGAGTCAGCATGTATTGTCTCAGTCGCTTAGCAGCCCATGCAAGTGCACAACATGTCTTTTCAAGCATTGAGTATCTCGACTCGCAATCTTTGAATTTTTTACTCATGTAGTAGATGGAATGCTCTTTCCTACCTGTCTCGTCGTGTTGACCGAGAACACAACCCATGGAATTATCAAGTACTGTCAAATACATAATCAGCGGTCTCCCTGGGACTGGAGGCATAAGGATTGGAGGATTCTGCAAATACTCTTTTATCTTCTCGAAAGCCCTTTGGCAATCATCATTCCACCTGATGGCCTGATCTTTTCTCAACAATTTGAATATTGGCTCACATGTGACTGTTAGGTGAGAGATGAACCTTGCAATGTAGTTCAACCTTCCTAAGAAACCACAGACTTGTTTTTTTGTTCTTGGCTCAGGCATTTCTTGTATCGCTTTCACTTTGGCCGGATCCACCTCAATCCCTTTTTCACTAACAATAAAACCCAGCAGTTTTCCAGATCCCACCCCGAAAGTACACTTGTTCGGACTAAGCCTCAGCTTGAATTTCCTCAAACGCTCAAACAGTTTCTGCAAATTCACCAGATGTTCTTCTTCCGTTTGAGATTTGGCAATCATATCATCAACATAAACCTCGATTTCATGATGAATCATATCATGGAAAAGAGTTACCATAGCTCGTTGATATGTTACCCCAACATTTTTCAGACTAAACGGCATCACCTTGTAGCAGAAGGTGCCCCATGGGGTTATGAAAGTTGTCTTCTCCATGTCTTCTGGTGCCATCTTAATTTGATTATATCCAGAAAAGCCATCCATGAAGGAGAATACCGAGAACTGAGCCGTGTTATCCACCAAAACGTCGATGTGAGGTAATGGGAAATCATCTTTAGGACTAGCTCTGTTCAGATCCCGGTAGTCAACACACATTCGTACCTTTCCATCCTTCTTAGGTACGGGAACGATATTTGCAACCCATGGCGGATAATTTGTAACTGCTAGAAACCCTGCATCCAACTGTTTTTGCACTTCTTCCTTTATCTTGACAGCCATCTCTGGTCTTGTTCTTCTGAGCTTCTGCTTGACCAGAGGACAATCTTCTTTGAGAGGTAAACGATGTACCACAATGTCTGTGTCAAGCCCTGGCATGTCCTGATAAGACCAAGCGAAGATGTCAACATACTCTTACAACAATTCGATCAACCCCTTCTTCACATTATCTTCCAAAGCAACCCCTATCTTGATCTCTCTCTTGACGTCCTCGGTGCCGAGATTAATCACTTCAGTAGACTCTTGATGCGGTTGAATGACCCTTTCTTCCTGTTTTAAAAACCTGGCAAGTTCTTCAGGGAGTTCATAGTCTTCATCACCCTCTTCTTCAGCTTGAAAGATTAGATTTTCAAAGTCGAAGCGAGGCATAGCAGAACTGTTATCAATAGGATCCGGTGACGTGCATCTGCATGAGTGATGGTATGTGCTTATGAGTGTGAACAAGAAGTGGAAACTAAACAAACATTGCCAAATGTATATATATAATATATTATATATATATATATATATATATATATATATATATATTATATTATATATATATATAAATATTTTATTTTTGAAAACTACAAAAATAGAAAAATAGTGAACAAAATATTTGAATGCAAAAAGACGTCCTTTATTTATGATAAAAAATGCAGGTATCCACATAGATGAGCCCTATAATGAGTCATCACGCCCTGGGCGGCACGTAAGACTTGGATATGCATGAATGAACAAAGAAAATTACTCTTTAAGAAGAGTGACTTGGATAATCTCTTCAGAAGACCAGTTGCGGAGAACTTCACCCGGGACCCTTGGACGCACCCAGTTGTCAATGTCGCAATCACTATCCCCATTTTCTTTGTTGATTGCAGAGACCTGGTCGTACTGAATGATGCCAACACTGGAGAAAGTAATCAGCCCCTGACGAGTCTGAGGCGTTGAAGTTGTAGAAGTCAATGCCGGCTGATACCCAATCCCAAGCTTGTCTTCCTTTACAGGTAAATCCACCAGACGTCCCCAACCGGGAGCAACACCTGAATTTAACAAGGCCTGTGCCTGCTTGAAGGACGACAAAGAGGCACCTGCTTCAACCTCTTCCACTGGAGCTACATCCTTGACTTGAACTGCCTCAAAGTCCTGACACAGGGTCTCATGAATCTCACCTTCTACCTCTACATACTTGAATGTAAACATGTTACTGACCAGAATATCCTCCTCACCACAGACAGTGATAATTCTTCCGTTGACCGGGAACTTGATCTTCTGATGCAAGGTCGAGGAGACTGCCCCAGCATTGTGGACCTAAGGACGACCCAACAAGCAGCTATACGAAGGACTGATATCCATCACATAGAATACGGTGTTAAAGGTTTGTGATCCAATCTGAATTGGCAATTCTACCTCTCCGAACACCGACCTCTTAGAACCATCGAAGGCTCTTACCACAAGATCGGAAGGCTTCAAGATCAAACCTTCTACATCTAACCTTGACAGGGCTCTCTTTGGTAGCACATTGAGAGAGGAACCTGTATCCACCAGAACATGGGATAGCACAGTGTCTTTACACTCCATCGAGATGTGCAAAGCCTTGTTATGATCGCGTCCAGCTGGCGTCAAGTTAGAATCAGTAAAACCCAATCCGTTGCTTGTATGAACATTTGCAACGATCCCTTCTAGTTGGTTCACTGAGATCTCCTGAGGCACATATGCAACATTAAGGACCTTCAGGAGTGCCTCCCTATGTGCCTCCGAACACAGCAAGAGTGAGAGAATAGATATCTTGGATGGCGTCTGAATCAACTGATCGACTACCTTGTAATCACTTTTCTTTATAATTCTCAAAAGTTCGTCCACACCCTTCGCAAAAGCAGGCTCAGAGCCATCCTGTGGTGCAGAGGTACCCTCATTCACAACTTGCTTGCCTTTGGCCTTCGCCGCGGCGTCAGCACTATCAGGTTGGGTAACCGGTGGTGAGAATAGTCTACCACTTCTGGTGAATCGCCCGATTCCACCAACATTGTCCACTGCGGGATCTTTTATCTCAATTCCAGGTTCGGACTTCTGATCCTGCACCTCTTCTATTTTCAGTGGCTGCTCCACTCCATGATCATGCGTGTACACACTCCCCCCGTAATGCCAAGGAATGACCCTTTCGTTGGTGAAAGGTAAAGGACCAGGGGTCATGATGGTCATAGTGGATTGATGCGGTCGCACTGGTGGTACCGGTTGCGCTACTGGCGCACTGATCTGAGCGGTCGGGTAGAAAATTGTGATGGTGGCAACGTCATAGTCATACTCAGAAATCTTATTTATTGAAGTACAAACATCCGAAACATCGGAATCAAGTTCAGCAAGTACATCAGAATCAAACACCATGTTTGGAATATCAGCAACAACATCAGAAAAATTAATTACATCATTGGGAATTACAAAATCAGCAGGAACAACATTTGTAAATTCTTCAGCATCTTCAGGAAATAGAGGATCAACATCTACATTCTCAACAACCCCTTCAACAACCCTTTCAATAGACCTTTGGGCAGATAGGTCTTCAGCTTGGAGGATACCATCGTCAAGCAAGGCCTGGATACCCTGCTGCAGCTTCACACAACCCCCACTCTGTGCAACACAACCCAAACAACCGCTCCCACAGCCGGGGAAAACATCTGCCTTTAGCAAGTATTCTTTGATTTCTAACAGCGGAGTCTTCAGCTTCAACACCTCCTTGACTAATTTGACTTCTCCTTCGACCATGTTAACATTCGCTCCACCATGCTGCGGCATAGGATTGTTAATAACATTAGGAGCCGGCGCAAAGTTAATGGCTTTTGAATCAATAAGGTCCTGAACTACTTGCTTAAAAGCTTTGCAGTTCTCAATAGTGTGGCTAGGTGCCCTAGAGTGGAAACTACACCTAGCATTGGCGTCATAACCCACTGGAAGCCTGCCAACGGGAGGAGCCAAAATGCATAACTGCACAAGTTGCAAATGTTGAAGGTTGGGAAGAAACTGGGCATACGACATCGGAAGAGCGTCGAAATTCCTATCCATCATCCTCTGTCTCTGTTGATAAGCAGGTCTATTACCCTGTTGTTGTTCGTATTGATTTTGTTGACGTTGAGGTTGTTGTTGTTGCACTGGTGCTGCAGCCGGAATGGTCACTGCTGTAACATAAGGTTGTTAATGGTAATTCTGAAAGTTATTCCTCCGGTTACCCCTGTTCTGATAAGAAGATATGGCATTTGCATCCCCTTCTCTCCTCTTCTACCCTCATATAAATGGCTTCTTTGACCCCGAAGATGATCCAACCCCATTTTGGATCTTACATGTCTTCAAGTAGTTCTCCACCCTCTCACCGGTAGAGACCACATCAGCAAAATTCGAGGCGTTGCAACCCATCAGACGCTCCAAATAAGATCCAGGCAGTGTGTTCATAAACATGTTGGCCATCTCTTTTTCCAACATCAGAGGCTGAACACGGGAAGCCAACTCTCTCCAGCGTTGAGCATACTCTTTGAAGCACTCGTTGCTCTTGAGAGACAGATTCTGGAGCTGAGTCCTGTCAGGTGCCATATCCGCATTATACTGATATTGCTTCACAAAGATCTCAGCCAAGTCTCTCCACCAGCGAATATGGGCTCTGTCCAACCTCATATACCACTCCAAGGATGCCCCAGCTAGGCTGTCCTAGAAGAAGTACATGAGCAGCTTCTCATCATTAGAATACGCGATCATCTTGCAGAAGTAAGCTTGTACATGAGTCTTCGGGAAAGAGTTGCCATTGTACTTATCAAACACGGGGACTTTGAATTTTGGCGGAACTCTCACGCCTGGGACCAGCCCCAAGTCAGCAACATCCACACCAAGAGCATTATGCCCTTCCACAACTTTCAACCTCTCTTCCAGTCTCCGAAACATAGGGTCCATACCATGGCCCATGCCAAAGTCCTCCTGAAGCAGGGGGAATTGATCCTCCTGATCATCACTGATGGATTGTTGACCAAGGTTGCCATGTGGGATTGGGATAAGCCCCGGTCCATTGGGTCCATTAGCCTCTCCAGCGGGAGGATCAGCCACAACCTCCGTTTGAGTAGTAGGGGGATTCCCCTGTACCAACAATCTAATCTCCTGCTGTCCCTGAGCCACTCCTTGGACCACTTCCATGAACTGATTCATGCAAATCCTCATCTCAGCGAGCACTGCTTGTAAACCTTCCATTGCTCTCTATTGATTCCTTCGGGTACCGTATCGGTGAATGCCTGAGTCAGCTATCCTAATAATGGAATACCAAACAAGATGAGAACACTGCGGCGGTACCTGTTATGCAAGACATGCTAATGAATATGCAAATGCAATGACATGTTTATCAATTTCAAAGGGTATTCTACCCCTTGATTCCAGTCTCACATTAGATAAACAGTGTAAGAAAACCCCGACTAGAATCAAGAAGAAGATATAAACCCCTAGGAATAGATAAACATGATGCATGAAATGCTTATGATTTAATTTTTATATTAGAGGAACTTTAGAGTCTTATTTGCAAATTTTGGAAATATTAAACGTTTATCACATACGGAAATATCACGTCTATTAAATTTGGAAATGTTTTTACGCCAAAGAAGTACAGTCTTGGTAACCAAATACATTACAAGAGAGAAGGAAAATGAACATCCTATGGATCCCTAGAAGCAATCGTCCAAAGCCCTCGAGACCGGAAGATAAGCTGCACGAAGCCTCTTCACCTCCCTCTCATAGGCTACCTCCATATTGTCCTTCTCTTTGGCGAGTCGATCATACTTCCTCTTCCAAAACATGGAAGATTGAGGAAGTAGAGAATTCAATGCGTCATCAGGATCATCATTAACCCGGTGCTCAAAGAACTCTATCAAAGCATCCTTCTCTCTGATCTGCTGAAGCAACTCCTCTCGTTCACGGATCCAAGCACGCGAACGGTCTTCGTCTCTCAACTCCTCTACTCCTTGGCTAGGGAGGGTTGAAGGCCTAGCCACAACCAAAGGTGTGGGTCTTGGATACTCATAAGGCATGAGGTACTCGGAAGCTCTCCTCCTAACCCAAGAGGTATAGGGTTCCAAAGCGATACAGTTCTTCGGACCTAGGGTTCCTTTCTTATGGATCTTGCGCCAAGCGCGGACCATCCTGCCCTTCAAGCCTTGGGGATCTTTACCCTCCTGAAAGAACACACCCTCTAACAGAATGTTATTGGGTTTATCCTTTAGGGGGAACCCAAGATGATGACGTGCCAAAATAGGGTTGTTGTTAATTCCACCGCATGTATCAAGAAGAGGTACATTGGAGAATTCACCACAAGAGTCGATAATCTGCACACCATCATATACACGGTTGTACCAAAAGATATCATCATTAGTGAGAGACATAAGTCTCGTGGACCACCATAGACATCCTTTGTTCTCCTTGAAGGCGAGCGTCTGAGGCAAGTGCGAAATAAACCACTTGTACAACAGAGGCAAACAACACACAAAGACACCACTGCCCTTTGCATTCATCATATGAAAAGAGAAATAAGTGTCACCCAACAGAGTAGGAACGTGATTAAGAGTAGAGAAACTCCTAATGGCGTTCACATCCAAAAACTTGTCGATGTTGGGGAATAACACTAGCCCATAAATGAGAAGTACAAATATGGCCTCAAAGGCGTCCTCACTCATGGCCTTCCCAAACATAGTAGCTTGATCAATGAGGAAATCAGACGGGAGACCTTGAATTCAACCTTTGGTAGTCATATGAGCACCAATAATATATTCATCTATACGCAACAGATCAACAATCTCTTGAGAAGAAGGAACTCTCACCAAGCCACTGAACGGCAACTGATCTAGAATAGGTATACCCACAAGACAGGCATACTCCTCAAGCGTAGGCAAAAGCTGAAAATTCGAAAAAGTGAAGCAACGGTACAAGGGATCATAGAACTGCACCAACACACTCATTAGACCTTCATCCACTTGAGTATCCAGAATAGACAGAAGCTTCCCATGACGAGCCTTGAATTCCAGGGGATCTAACACATAGGATGTCAAACTCCTTAACTCTTTCATGTCGGGTTGTCTGAAACTGTACTTCTTCGTATTCCTTCTTTGCTTATCCATGTCTGAAAATTTGCAAATAGACCTCTTAAGTTCCTTGAAAATTTTCTCATTGTTGATGATATGGATGTGTATGAATGCATGAATGCATGGATGCAACAATCACACTCAAGGATCAAGAAAATCACACCACACAAAGGTCAAGGGGTTGGATCAAGTCATCCTTAATATCAATCATCCATTTTGGTGGATTATGGTTTACACCTTATCAACACCCAAGTTCCATTGATATTAAGGATACACAAGAATAGATCAACCACGAATCAAGGGTTTGTTGCGAGTCGCGAGCATGGAGCCTTGGTTAAGAACCACCCAAAGGGAGTGTACTATGGTTAAACCTGACAATCATGTTCTACAAAGAGGTTCCCATAGTCATCATCCCATCTTTCGGATATTATCGGATAAACGACTACTCGTATTCCAAAAATATTCTCAAGAGAGACTCTTATGAGTGTAGTATCGCGTAACAATCGTATCAAATCTTACACTTGAATGATCTTCGCACTACGTCCTAAAAATAGGCCAAGATGGGCGTGGTAAACTAAGGTCCTTGGCTTCTATGGCATATATTGGAAAGAGTAATGCCTAACCAAGACTACTCGTGTGACATTATTGATCCCAACATAACCTCCACCAAGTGAATGGTCTTGCAAGTCAACTTGCTAAGGAATAACTCCACACAAGTCAACAAGACTATGCCATTCTCCTATCCTAAGTGCACTCGAGTTCGGGTATATAACTCATCTCACAAAGATCACCAAGCATAGAAGGAATTAATATTCAAACAATTCAATTATTACATACAATACAGTAATCCCAAATTGCACAAAAATATGTCACAAAGCAATATACCATACAATACAACAAATATGAAAAGTAGGCAAAACCCACTAGGCAAATGATATTCCCCAGTAGAGTCGCCACTTTTCTGTAGCGGGGTATTCGTTACCATTAGAGATATTGACTAAATCCAAGGTAAACCATACAAGTCGAGTCACCACCGCACTTCTATTTATCCAAAGGAATGGTTAGAAAGCGAACAAAAACCTAAGAGTTTTATCGAATCAAAAACTAGTAAAAATGTCAGAGATCTGGGTAAGGGGGTTGGTTATGCAATGGGAAGGTTTTAAGCACCCAAAACATCCTAGGTACTCCTAGGGAGCCCTTTTCATAAGTGTTGTTCTAGTCTAAAGGGTGTAGGTATATCTAAAGTACTATTTACTAAAAGGAAGGTTAAAAGAAAATGACTCGCAAGGATGTCACACCCATTGCCTACGTATCTCATCTGAGTATGAGAATCAGAGTCTTCGTAGCTCGGCTACCTATGGGTTAAAGAGAAGTGTGCTCGGTAAGACGTCGCGTCTTATGCCTACGTATCTCATCTGGAATGAGAATCAGAGCAAAACATAGTTCGGCTAACTAGGGGTTAAGGATTGCCATCTGAACATGGACTTACAAAAGAGGACACCAACTGTGTCAAAGGAGGGTGGGTAGTGTGTTCAACGTCCTAGCAGTAGGTGTCGCAGCTCGCTGAATCGAGTCTTAGGCAGTTACCTCTTTGCAATAGAACGGACTGACATGCCACAAGATCGGAGACGCACGGAAGGTCTAAAAATGGGGAAGCTCTGCTCTAGAGTTGTCATGCAATATGGACCTATGTGTTAGGATTTACAAAGGGGAACATCTACCTAATGTTAGCATGCAAAGAATAAGGGAATTCTACCTATGTTATCATACAAAGGATTCTACCTAATGGGTGCTACCTAAACGGAACAAGAGTCGACGGATGGAGCGCGGAGAGGAGTTACGGATAAGGGTAGATGGAGATGCCGGAGGCAATTGACTTACTGGTAGATGGCGATGCCTGAGGCAATCGACTTACAAGAGGATGGATGAATGCGTGCTAGTTCTGTTAAGTTTTGAAAATGATTACTCGACGTTGGATCGAGCTTTTGATCTTATTTTGAAATGGTTATCCGATGTTCGTTTTAATTCTTGTATTAACAGGTGACTAAAGAAATAAAGAAATAAATATTATACACTTTATGGGAGAGGGGTACATTTGTTATGAATGGGGATTGTTCATGGCAAACAAACAATAAGAATATATGCCTCATACATCATACAAGTAGGCAACAATTATCAATCAGATCGGATAATAAACAATATATAATCAAACCAAAGAATCAAATAATGGAGCATTTAAACAATGCATGGGAGTATGAACATGTTAAATAATCAAGCAATAGAACGCATGAATGAGAGAAACGAGTATAAAAGATAACAGATGAATCAAATAGATAAAAATATGCACATGAAGGGTCCACTGAATAATTTAATCAGGAAATGAGGTAAGGACCAAATAAAATCAAGATAAAAGGCCTCTAATAAATGGCATATGAGATGAACGAGGTAGGATCAAAAGATCTCTTCAATTGCCATAAGCAATCCCTAAGTCAAACATCGATCATAAAGAAGTCAACTGAAAATTCAAGTCAACTTAAAAAATAACAAATAAATAGAAAATTAATCAAGAAAATTATGAAAAATTAATCTAAATGAGGTGGGGTCAGGGCATCATCATAACCCAAAAAGATTTTAAAAATAACGAAAATTGGTAGATAAATTAATTAAAATAAAACAGAGGTCAAACCAAAAGTCAATTAATGAGACTAAGTTAGAAATAAATCAATAATCAATAGTAAATTAATCAATAAAATTATTAAAAATTAAAATAAATAAGGTAGGGTAAGGATATCATCATCCCCCAAAAAGATTTTAAAAATAACGACAATTGATACGTGAATTAATTAAAATAAAACAAAAGTCAAATTAAAAGTCCAGCAACCAAACTAGGTCAAAAGTAAATCCAAAATAAATTAAAAATGTGAAATAAAATTCCAAGAAAAGGTCAGGTTGATCATGATACAGTGGACAACCTTCATCTCAAAAATAAAATGCTAAAAATAATTTGAAGTCATAAAAATAAAATCAATAAAAAAAAGTGTGTTAAAATGGACCAGTTAGAATAAATAATTAAAATAAAATATTAATATTAAAAAATACAAAAATTAAAATTATATAAAATTAAGTAAAACGTTAAGAAAAGTGAAAAATATTTTTGGGTAATTTTATGGACGAAGAAAATATTTTAAATAAGAAAAAGGAATATGAAAATGGAAGGATTAATGGTGATGAACATGGTAAGCAAACGTAGATATATCAAAACATGGCCATGGAAGAGATGATTACCTAATGGAAAATAGAAGTGGAATGGAATCTGATATGTGATAAAACTTTGCCTCCTTGCCACGAAATTCCAATGCTCCTTTAGGATTAGGATTTCAACTTCTTAAATAGGGTGGATTAGGTGTTCTCATGGGCTTTTTAATAAGTGATTTATCCATAAGAATAAAAGTGTGAAGTGAGGTGTAAAATGTTGTTATTTTGGGCCAAACTTAAGTGAATGGATGTCCAATGCATGGCAAAAAGAGGTAAAAAATGTGACTGGTTTGTGCAGCATGCTTAGAAAATCTGATTGGGCCAGCCAGGCCCAAAATCTGCCTAGAAAATCAAATCATGGTGCCCACTTTAAATGAATGTATCTCTCAAACCATGGATCCAAATGAGATGATTCCAAAAGTTTGTGAAATAGGACATGGAAAGGTACAATTGTTGTGAAGAAAGTGTTTTCAAATAATTCCTTTAAGTGCAAGAAAACTGGCCAAGAAGTCTTGACAAATTTTGAAGATTTTGGACTTAGAAATTTTTCTAAGTGTCCTAAAAAAATGTCTCACTTTGACTAAGCATAACTTTCTCAATTCTAATCCAAATGGAGCAAACTTTATATCTCTAGAAAGCTTGGGACAAGAGGAACAACTTTCATGTTGGAGAAAGTTTCAAATGGAGCTTTTATCTTGATACAAAATGGGCATAAAGTGAGTGCAACGATCATGAAAACTTGCCCTAAATGGAAAGTCAACCATTTCCAAATTAAGTAACTTTTCCAATTCCTGATTAAATGATGAATCCATTATCCAACCTTGATCAAATTTTACATGTAGGATCCCCTAGGCATGTATTTTGAGATTCCACTCTCAAAATGTCAGGAGTTGACTTTTCTGGCCCCACAGTTGACTTTTCCCAAACTGTCTGATTCCCGATTCCATTGATCAATTGAAGCACTTCTAGCTCAAATAAAGAGCTGATTTTTTGTATGTAGACCCTTGTGGACATATGGAGGGCCATGGAAAATATTTTCACCCAAATAATCAGAAATAAACTGATTTTATACCAAACCCTAGTTTTAGGGCAAAATGATCAGGAACTGATTGCACTGATTGCCAATGGATCTTTCTAAGATAATTGTGAATCTTCCTAGGCCAAGATGCCTCTCTAATCATGACATGGATGAACTCCTCTACTTCCAACCAAACATTTCCTGTTGCAGGTAGCCATGAAACCCTAATTTCTAATTAAATCCAGATGAACACTCTGATAGCTTTGAATCCTTCACTGATGAACTTAGGACCATAATAAAATACTTGGACCCCCTTGAGACCCTTGAGACTTGTATACTTAGAAAATGAAGTCCAATTCTCAATATTGCTTTGTGTGGGCTTCTTCTGTTAAGGAGTGATCGATCAAAACCTGATCTCCATGTCACTAATGCAGTATGCGATGAGTATGACCTAATATGATGCTAATGAAGTGTAAAACATAATCCTATGCTTCCAGGAAAAATGAAGGGTAAATTTTGGGGTATTACACATAACTTCTTCAATTTTAACATGCGAGGCTTATTATTTTTGCACAATGTCATTTATGATGTCCTCTATAATTTTTCTTCAAGGACAAAGGTCATAATATGCTTGGAAGGCCTGAAATTCATTGAGACATTACAAGTCATTTTCAGCTATGAAACACTCAAATTTTTCTAAGTTATATGATCAGTCTTTCATGCCAACTTCAACATGACATAACTTTGTTCTCAAGCATCCAAATGCAACCTTTCTTGTCACATTGTACTCTTTCCCATAATGTTAACACATTGCAAAAAGAATGGGATCAAAAAGCCTCCTGAGTAGGATGCCCCATTGGGTTGAACATGGTGACTTGGAACTGAAGAAATTATCATTTCCCGAAATTTGAACTTCAATAATCTCAATTCCAAGCCAAATTAACATGTGTTTTGGACCTAAACATGTTTAACCAAGTCTCCAGAAGTTAATTGACCTTTGAAATGCATCACTTAGCTGATTTTTGATGAGTTTCAAGTCACACTTTTCACACACTCACATCAAATTCGTTTCGCAAGAATTCTGCACCATTTCACACATATTTGGATCCAATCACATTTCTTATAAATAGACGAATATTCTGCATTCATTTTCAAGCTTTGGAGAGCCAAGAAATCCCTGTTGCAACTTGAAATTTTTCCAGAAAATTCAATTATCGTGTTTTGAGTTTCAACTTGTTCCAATTTAATTTCTTGATTCCATTAGCACCTTCGGCATTGCTACAATTCCCAAGATCTGAGACCTCCTGAAGTGCTCTAACCAGATCGAGCTTCATCAACTTTTGATCACCATCTGGACAAGGTAGTTATGAGCATCATTTGAACTGAAACAAGTTACCATAATGTAGTCCTTCACTCTTTGATGCTTTCCCCTAACTTATCTGGTGTTGATTGACCGTGTTCATCATTTAATTTTCTTTTTCATGGCTTGCTTGTTTCTAAAACTTCTCTGAAATTCCCTTTTCAGTTCACATAAATGAATTTAGAGCATAAGGTTGAATTCGGGATGAGAAGAGGATCACAATGGTGGTGGTCTCGTGTCTTGAATTTACCAAACGATGAAACTCCGGTGACAGCTCACCGAAGAAGAAGATCAGAGCTTTCTCATGTTGTTTGAGTTTGATTAGACACGTTGGCATAATGAAATATTTTGATTGGTTGGATTTAAACTGGATCCTGTGTTTGGTTTGCAGCTTTTTCCGTTATACTCTCTAACATTTGGAGTGTTGGATTTGCCACATCAATTAATGAGGCGTATTTTAATTATTTTTCTTTTATTATTTTTAATTTCTTTCTTTAAATATTCATAATAATTTCATTTTTCATCCAAAAAAATCCAAAATAATTTCTAATATTCTCTTTTATTTTTCTTCATCTGATTTTTATTTTTCCACATTTTATTTCATTGATTTTCTATTTTTAATGAATTTTATATTTTCTCCTTTGTTTTAATTGGTTAAAAATACTTTTTTGTATTTTAAAATTCTGAAAAAATTATTATATACTTCTTATTTTATTTTCAACCTTCCATAATTTTCTTAGCCATTTATTTGGTGTTTTGAAGGACTTTATGGATTCTCCATTTTATTTCTATTTTAAAATTCATTTAAAAATATATTTGATGCATTTTTATTTCATTTAATTGCATTTTTATTTTTGTGACCTTTGATGACTTATGTTGGCCTTGTATCATGATGGTTTAGACTTCAAGTCTCATCAAACTCAATGGATCTTGGGTGTTGATGGGGTGAAAACCCTAATCCACCAAAATGGGTGATTGATTTTTATAATGACTTGATCAAACTTTGGTCCAATTTGGGTGTGACTTCTCTTGTGTCTATCTTCTTCATCTCTTTCTTTTCCCTTTGATCAATTGGATGGCTTGTGTCTATCTTGTTCATGATGTATGGATTAGTACTTGATGAACTTTCATCATTTCAAATCTACCTCCTAATTGATCATGGATCATTTAAGGTACTTTGGATTGATGCATAAGTTTATCCTAAGTGTCATGAAGTGTGGATTGAAGTAATATCCTCCTAGCCTTTATGCTTGATCGTCCCTTTTCTTTTTTATTTGGCATGTCTTTAGAAGAAGGATTTACATATCATTTCTCTAGCATGTATTAACACAAATATTATTATTGACCGACCTCAGATAGTTGTGACTTCTATGCAAGTCCAATTACAATTGCTTAACATAGCGCTAAATTTGTCACAAAGAAAACAAATGCATTTTTATAAGTGAGATTGTACGTCTCCTATTCCTCATGGTATTATGTGCAAATGTTGCTCCTTTTCCATTTGTGAGAGCTAGTGGCATACTTGTTGATTCTATCCAAGTTGGAGCCCTTCTCATAAATAATATATAGATTCATATTTTCATGCTTGTGAGTGGGTAGTTGAGTATTCTCTAAAAAGTTATCAAAACATCTTTTCATCTTTAATTACTAACATCCTTTACTAATACTTTACTTGTATTAACTTTTACTTCAAAGTCATTTACTTTATGCTCTTTTATTTCGTGACATTTACTTTATACTTTATGTTTAGCATTTCATATCATATTGTTTGTGATTATGTCATTTGTTCTTTGTCCATTTGGACTTTTTCTTTTGTATCATTATAAGTAAGACATTAATAAAAGTAAAAAACCTAAAAAGAAACTTGATTATCTAGACTCATGGACTTGTGGTTACTATCCTTGGCATCATTGGAGAGTTATGGACTTAGAATTGGGACCTTGACCTTTGCTTTGGACTTATGATTTGAGATCTTGGAATTCATCTGGTACCTTTGACTTAGGATTTCCTTTTGAAGACTTGGTTGAGTTTACTCTGATTTCATCTTATGCATCGGTTATTATTTGCTTATTTTACTTGCTTGAGGCTTAATCCAAAGGAGGGATTTCTTACTTGAATCATGTCACAAAGTTTGCTATCTCTTGGTTAGATCTTTCCTCCCTAGGTTTTACTTTATGCTTTAGGATAGTCTCTTCTTCTCCTTCGACCTTCTTTAATTTTCAAAATCTTTTTTTTAAACCTTCTTGTTTTTTAAACTTGAACCATTTCCTCAATAAACCTTGACTTTTGTTAAGTGACTTTCAAAACCCTTTTTGCTTGAATAAATGTTAATCCATCTTAAGCATGTTTAGACCAATTTCAAAAGACTAAAAAAGGCATAACTCATTCAAATCATTTTGTTCCCTTGTGCACTTTTCCTTTTAAAATATTTCTCAAGGTATTAGACATGATTAATTTCTATAGTTGAGATATAATTCTCCAATCCCCATAGTATTGATCATAATTCTTTTCCATTTGTCAGAGCTAGTGGAATACTTGTTGATCTTTATCCAAGTTGGAGCCCTTCTCATGATGATGCAAAGTACTCATACTTGTGGGTGACTAGTTGAGTATTCTCCTTAAAATGACAAAATGTCTTTTCCCATAAAAATGAATCAAAGAAAACTCCCTTTTGTCATTTTGACCATGAACTATGAGGTTTTGATCCTCCATTGCATTTTGTCGGTACGTATGCATGAGACTTCAAAAGTCTTGGCAAACACAAAAAATATACTTTTTTCCCATCTCTCTAATCTTTTACAAACAACACCCTTTTCAAACCAAAATATACACATTTTCAAAGAGGTTCTCATGGAGTACCATGAATGTTTAGGGTGCTAATAACCTCCCTTTGCAAAATCAACCCCCAAACCCTTGTTCTCTTTTTATTAGTTTTGTTTTAAAACTTCTTCGGGTTTTGTGCGTACTTTTTCCCTTTTCCTTTGGAACAATAAAAGCGCGATGACGACTCTTGCTTTGCGAGTTAAGTTAATTGATATCTTAATCTCAAAAAATTTACCGGTACATTAATACATTCACTTATTTCTCTCATTGCATAGCATCTTTGAGTCAACAACGTGAGATCAATTGTATTACCTAATAGACAGTCCCTCGCCCTATTAACTAATAAAACAATATTAAGTCCCAATAATGAATAAAGATATCAATTATCATTATTCTTTCGGATATTAAACCTAGCCCTATCTCTTAGGATTAACATCCAATAAATGGAGATTTGGATCTAGTAAAGACCAACACCTCTCGAATGTCAAGTTGTACCACGAGAACATGTTTTAGGTAGATAATCTAAAAATAATAGTAAGAACAAAGAATCATTAATGTTAAAGCTTAAGTAGAATTACATAAAATTTCATGATCATAATTAATACATGAGTATAATAATGGCAACACCTAACCATAACAAAAGAGAATTAGCTAAGCTTATTCATCGTAGCTTTACATATAAATCCTATAATAAAGATTTTGAATAACGTTTACAACGATCCCTCGACCAACGCTTCCGCTTTCGATCTTCCTCTCCTTATTCTTTCTTATTGATATTTAAGGTGAACATACTTTATTTCTACATTACCTTGAATCCACCGAAACTCTATTTTGAACTGAATCTGGCACCCCTATTTATAGTCTTGAGAAAGGTAGACTCGTTAGGCGCACCGTCCATCTTCATCTATTGTGTCTACTTTCTTCCTTGTTAAGAAATTCTAATTGTCCTGCAACTTGCCTTATCCTCCGTAGCTCGCTAAACATGCGACCCATCTTCTACTAGCATACTCATCTTTCCTTCACCATAAAGTAACTTAACCTTGAAGTTTTCTATCGCATGTGCTTGCCTAGCATGCCCAAGGTCCTAGCCTAGCAATCTTTTCTTGTAGGAAAGAGTCTTGGCAAGGTGTTTGCATGTTCCTTGATGGTTTTTCAGTATTTTTTTTTTAACATATTTTTGGTTAATGTGCAAGTAAAATCTCTAAAAATGTGTTTTTATCACTTTTGTTTGATAAATCAAGGTTTTTTTTATATTGATTGCTTGTAAAATAAGTTAATAAATGTCTACGTATTTTACGTAGTTTTGACTATTATCACATTGATGACTCGTGTTGAACTACTTCTTCGATTACACCAATTATGTAGCATTATGGTTACTCATTTGGAAGATATGTAACTTCAAAGACATTGAAAGTGGCATTTTCATCTTGAAAACTCAACACAAGTTCTCCCAACTCAACATCAATCCTAGATCTTTTGTAGCCAAATATAGTTCACCAATGATTAGGGAAATCTCGACACCTTTTTCGATATTATAATTATAAAGTCTACTTAACATATGAATTTATCCACCTTCACTATCACATCCTCCATAACTGTATAAGAATATTCAATGGATATTTCTGCTAGTTAAAAGAACATTTCAATTGGTTTAACTTCCAACCCCCCCCCCCCCCCCCCCCCCTCTAACTTCTTCATCATGAAAAAGGACATCAATTCAATATTAGCCGCCAAATTACAAAGGTTATTTCCAATAGTCAAATTCCAATAGTGCATATAACGTGGATTTACCTGGATCTTTCATCTTTGGGGATGTTTTCTTTGGAGTATAACTTTATATTTCAATTTTTTTATTAAGACAAAAAAAATTGTTTAACCTTCATGACCTCACAATTGGTCCTTTTCATCTATATTAATTGAGTAACACGAGTTAGGCAAATTCCCTTAATACTCGGATCATATTTGTATGCATATCATGTACATTAAATATATTTGCAATTCAATATCTCACAAAAATTATTAGTTTCTATAATTAGTGACTAGTCTTAAAGACTAGCACAATCTTAGGAGTGTGATTAGCTTAACATACTTGTATATATGTACATATTTCTGATCATTGTAAGTTATCACAAACTTATACATTTCTAAGTTTTCTAAGTTGGCGTCAGAGTGTTAACTGCCTAAAGGATATTGACCTAAAACCACGTTCATGGCATCCACACAAAAAACTCATGTTGGGCAAGACAACTTTCCACTATGGAAATCCTTGTTATTATCTATAGTCAAGGGTTATAGGCTTTATAGATATATGCTTGGGACACATATGTTTCTTGATGAATTCATCACAAATATTGATTCAAGAAAAACATTGAATCCTGTCATTGAGGATTGGAAACCATATTATCAATAATTACTTGGTTGAATAAATAAATCTATGACGGTAGACATTGCAACACAGTTTTTACAATGTGAAAATTCAAAGAAGCTTTGGGAAGAGGCCCAAAGCCTAGAAGTATCCCAAAAAATATCTTGAATCACCTACTTAAAATCATAATTTCATATTACAAGGAGAGTTGAAATGAAAATTTAAGACTATGAAGATGAAAAGTCTTATAGATAAGCTTAAGCTTGCAGGAAATCCATTCCTAACTCAAATCTAATCATCCAAACTCTCAATGGTTAGACACTGAGTATAATCCTATATTTGTGAAACTTCTAGACTAAATCAATCTCAATTGGATTAATTTATAGTCTCAACTTTTGAGCTTTGAAAGTAAGATTGATCAACTCGATAATATCATCAATCTAACTCTCAATGCATCAACCAACGTTGTCAACAAATCTAACTACAATGGAAACTGGAAGGAAGACAAATCTAACCCAAATGTGAACCAGAGACGTGCCACTCATGAAGAAGTTAGAGATGAGGCAAAGGCAGAGGCAGGACTTCCAAGCCAATCTGCCAAATTTTCTTAAAAACTGATCACACTGCAATACAATATTTTTACAGGTTTGACAAATCTAACTCGGGACCAAACAACTCATAGATGGAGACAAGCAAACATAACACAAAACTTTCCTTGTAGCACAAGGAACTTATTAGGCTTATGACTGATATTTTCACTACTACAAATAATATATTTAATTATAAAATTTTCACCTCAGCCAATTAAAAACCGATGTCAACCGTCTTGGCTTGCGACCTTTTAATTTTTTTAATGAATATGTTCCCTCAATTTTTTTGCCTTAATTGGTTGGAAATATTGCTCAGGGTTCGAGCTTCGATTCCCAACTCTTGCAATTTCATGTTTTATTTAGGACAAAAATGACGCGCTTATTTTATTTAATCTTTTAGCTATAATATAAATCATCTATGATTTTGTTGCCAATCGAGAGCGCATTTTGCTCATTATTTTAATTAATTAAAATATAACTCAACTTTAACTTCGGTGTTTACTGTCAACCGGGATATAAACTCCAAACAATATTTTATTCCAACATCATAATGCTAACTCTCATTCACTTTTGCATTTCTCATAAACTTTTTGCACCCTAACAAACAAAGACCCTTCTTCATCTTCTCCACCTAACAAAAAAACATAATTCTTCATCTTATCCACTAAACCTTAAACAAAACTCTATCTTCCAAAGGAGGAAATAAGCTCTAATAAGAAAACTTAAAACTCAAACCAACCGATTTCTTTGACTTTCTCATCATGTTTGTGGTACGTAAAACTTTCTCCATGATTGTACCAATAATATTGTTGTTGTTGTTGTTGTTGTTGTTGTTTTGTTGTTTTTCAGAATTATGGTATAATGTTGTTGTTGTTTTTGTAGTATTTGCAGTTGTTGCGTTGAGATTGAAAGTTTAGTGTTATTGTTTTTTTGTTGAGATGGAATGTTCATTGTTGTTCTTCGTGTACGATATTTATTTTATTTTTATAAGATACATGATTATAGATCGTAGTTGGATGGAAGTCAATAGATTAAGTAAAGAATATGAGAATGAAGTAATTCAATTTATTAATTCATAGAAATAATTCTTCCTAACGATGATGGTATTTTTTTATTATCCTTATGAAATATGTCGAAATACGAAAAAAAAAATGTTCAAAAGAAGAAATATTCAATCATTTAGGTTATGGTGGAATTATTCAAAATCATACAAAATGGGTATGGCATGATCAAGTGACAAAAAAACTTGCATCACATAGAGGTGAAGTTGATGAAGATATGAATGATAACCTATAAGACATGATTTGTGATATTGGAGTAGATTCTTTTTAAAAAGCACATGTGTATGATACATTACATACTGACATGGAAGAGCCAATATTTATGGGGTGCAAAAATTTTACAAGATTTTCAACTATGTCAAAACTATTTAATCTTAAGGAGAAAAATGGGTGGACGAATAGAAGTTTCGCTGAATTGCTTGAATTATTGCAAGAAATGCTTCTAGAAGATGACACGTTGTCGAACCGTAGTTATGAGTTTAGGAAGATATTGTATCCAATGGATTTGGGCTATCTCAAAATACATGCATGTCGTAATTATTTCATATTATACATGAAAGATATGAAAACTTGAAAGAGTGCCCGAGGTGTGGGGAGTCACGCTACAAGCTGAAAGATATTGGTGTTGAAGATGATCGTGGTGTAACCAAAAAGGGTGTTTCTGCAAAAGATGATGTGGTACCTACTAATAATTCAAAGTTTTAAGAGATTGTTTTCTAATGTAATTGACGCAGAGAATATTAGATGGTATGTAGATGAAAGAATATGTGATGGAAAATTTGTCATATTGATGATTCATTGCAATGGAAGAAATTGGTTCATCATTTTTGGATTTTTGAGATTGATTATGTTATCTTTAAATTGACTTGTTTTAAGTGAAAGTCAATTGAGAGTAACACTGGTGTAGAAATTGATGAATTAAGATTCACACATATTGATCTTCAAAAGACAACTTATATGAACGAACCATTTATCGTGTCATCCTAAGCAAAACAATTTTTTTTATGTCACTGATCCTTCTAATAATAGATGGTCAGTTATTCTATAAGAAAATCAAATTCATGATAATGATTAAAATTAAGATTTAAATTTTGATACCCCTTCATTTGCAACACATTTGCGTCTCTAATCTAAATAAAATATATGATATGCATGTTATTCGTTATGATCATAAAGAAGGGATATGGGTAAACTAGTATGTAAATATTTTACGTGACTTATTAACTTATATTTATTCATTTTACATTTTTATAGTTTTTACTAATATTTATTTTTTCCAACATGTAGAGATGTCGAAGGATACCAAATGTTTCATGGTCTTAGAACTAAAATTCCAAAAACTAATACCCCTAAAGTAAGTTTTATTTTTTGTGACATTCATATATGCTGATAAATTATTTATGTTAGTTGTGGTTGTTGATGCATGTTGTTGATATTGAAGTTTGAAGGTTGTTGTTGTTGGTGTTGTTGTTATTGATATTGAAGTTTGAATGTAGTTGTTGTTATTGTTGTTATTACTGATGTTGTTATTGTTGTTGTTGTTGTAAGCAAAGTTAATCTTGTTTTTGTTAGTAAAAAATTGTTGTTGAGATCAATTGTTTTAAGATTTAATGTTGTTGTTGTTGTTGTTGAGATCAATGGTTTAAAGATTTAATGTTGTTGTTGTTGAATATCCTAATTTGCTTCAAATGTAGTTCAAATTATAGACATCCGTGAGGTTCATCAAAACTATATAACAAAGGTATGAATCCAGTAATGTGATGAGTTCCGACCTCGAAGGCCTAATCCTTCGTCGTACGGAATGAGTATGACTTGGATACAAGGGAAATAAACACGAGTCTTTAAGGACAGAGTGACCCCGTGGGTTGTCCATTGTTTCGTGTATTCACTTAAAAATCATTGAATTGAGTAAGGTTATTCGACTTAGGACTCTGTTAGGGACCAATTAGTACTACTTTTTATATCATTTTATTGGTCCCTTTTACCAAGTTTTGATATAATTACACACTTTTATTCTCACTATTTTGTATAAATGCAATTAGGTTTAATTTATTTTGTTTTGAATAGTTATTTCACATATTTGTTAGTTTTGTAGAATTTTTGGATAAGAGAGCTTTTGGAATGTAACACCATAATATGGAAGAGGTGTTGAATGCAATTTGGAGGCCCAATTTTGGAAGCCTAACTTGGAAGACTCCTTGGTTGAAGCTTGCAAAGCAAGGAAGCTGAGATAGCTTCAGTTCGCGCCGCGAACCACCTTCGCGCTGCGAAGGCTGCGAATCCAGCAAGCTGATTTTTGTCAAGAGTTCTGTTTTCAAGGCCAGCTGGTTTTGCCATTTTGGTGTCTGCCTTGGGGGAGCTTTTCTGCCTGGGATGAAAAATGATCAAATGAGGAAATGTCAACCCTTTTAGAAAATCAGAATGGAAATTGATATGTATTCTATTATTCTAACATTCTAACACATTCACACATTGATACTTGGATTTTTTGTAAGAGAGAAAAACAGAGTTTTCTTCCATTGCATTTTGCTTTGTAAAATGATGATGAGGAGCTAAACCCCATTTTGTCAAGATTGGAGGTAGTAGCTATTCTCATTTGTTTATGTATTCCATTTGATTTATATATATGGTAAAAGATTGTTGATGTATTGAATGCTATTTTTGCCCTAAGTTGAAGATCAGATTTGAGTAATTGTTGAAAGAGATTATTTGAGTCTTGACATAAAATAGATTTTCAAGTAGTGAATAAGTTGTAGAGATAGATTTATTCATTACTCTTCTTTTGTATCAACCGTTAAAGATTGCTATATTGATAGTTAGGAGGAGAGATCGTCTAAGGATCAATATAGTGATTATCACAATATCATTTACACATAAATGACTTTGAGAGGATACTTGAACATCATCAATAATCTTAAATCTATATAGTTATACAAAGGAATCATAAGCACTTGGAATAGTGAACCCCAATCTTGCCAAGCTTTTACATTTGATTAAAACCATTTTATTGTTTTTTAGTAACATTTACGCATAAGATAACCTTCCAAACAAAACAACTTTGTTACTTTCTAAACTTATAACAATTTGAATTATAGAACGGCGGTAATAACAACCAATCTCTGTGGATACGATATAAAAATATTTGCCGAAGATATACTTTTCAACAAATTGGCGCCGTTGCCGGGGATTGGTGTTCGATATTACAAGCATTGCTATAATTCATTGTTTTAAGTTTTGTTACTTTTATTACTATCTCTCTTTTGTTTCACTTGGTTTGTTAGTTTTGTAGATTCTAGTGCATGCAAGGAAAAGCTACCGAGGAGCAATTTCAATTTGATCCCGAAATTGAAAGAACACTTCGGAAGCTCAATAGCAAAACACGAAGAAGAAGGAAACTAGCCGAAGAGAGGAACCGGAGAGAAGAAGCATCTACTTCCGCACTTGTTCAAATCGAAGAAGTGGTTGTAGAAGCTTGTGACGGAAACATGGCGGATGACAATCGTATCGAAATGTCCGCTAATAGTCCAAGAAGGAATGCTCAATTTGCCTGTGGAGGAAGAAATACGAAGATGAAAACCGGAATCCTCCAACTTTTCTCTGCAAATCCATTCACCGGAATGGACCATGAAGATCCGTATACCCATCTCATCAAATTCTATGAGATTGCGGGTTCTACGGGAATTGATGAAACGGGTGAAGAGGCATTATTCAAAAGGATGTTCCCACATTCCTTAGTGGGAAAGGCAAAGGAGTGGTACCTTGATCAAGCACCGAGAGTGATGACGGATTGGAATTTGCTAGAAGAAAAGTTCTTAGAAAGATATTTCCCTCAATCCCGATTCATGGAAGCCAAAACGGCTATTGCAGTATTCACTCAATGAAGCAACGAGTCTCTAAATGAGGCTTGGGAAAGATTCAAGTCAATGTTGAGAAAATGCAAGGGTCATGGTTTTGATAAGCTCACTCAAATCCACATTTTTCTAAATGGACTCCAATCAATTCACAAGACACTTTTGGATGCTACCGTGGGTGGCTCTCTTATGTCAAAGAATGCGGAAGAAGCTAAAGTCATTATCGAACGGATGGCACTCAATGATCGCCAAAGTCAACATGACCGTAGCCCTTCACAACGTAAACCGGGAGTTCTTGAGTTAAACACCAATGACGATATTCTTGCTCAAAACAAGCTACTCTCTCAACAAGTGGAGTTGCTTACTCAATAAATGGCCAAGCTTCCACAGCAAATGAAGGAAATTCAAGGGTCTCAAGTTCGACATCAAGTAGCATGCTGCGAATTATGTCAAGGAGATCATCCTACTGGTTTTTGTCCTCCACTAGAAGAAGTGAGCTATGTGAACAATCAAAATCAAGGATATCAAAGACAACCTCCTAACAATCAAGGTTATCAACCAAGAAACAATCAAGGCTATCAACCATCAAGGTTCAACAATCAAAATTTTCAGCAACAAAGTCCCTATCAACACCCAAACTCTCAAGGTCAACAATCGCAGGGAGGAAATTCCAAGCTAGAGGACACTCTTCAACAATTCATGCAAGCCTCCATGGCAAATCAGAAGAGTAATGAAGCAACAATTAAGAATCTGGAAAATCAAGTAGGCCAACTTGCGAAGCAACTGTCGGAACAAAACGCAGGATCTTCCTTTTCCGCTAACACTCAAACCAATCCAAAGGAGCATTGTAAAGCAATCGTCACGAGGAGCGGTAAAGAGTTGACAAGTGAAAAAAGTGAGGAAATTACAGTAGAGAATGATATGGATGAAATGTTGGAAAAAGAGGACATGGTTGGTGGAAGGGAGAAAGTGGTTGGAACTCTTCAGTTCGCGCCGCGATCCCCCTTCGCGCCGCGAAAAGAGCAGGATTTGCCAAAGGAGCAGCAGGCTGAATTGGAGGTGAAAAAGGATGCCGAACCAAGAAAGAAGAAGAAAGGAGAGAAAGGTGTGAGCGTCATTCCAACCCAACATCTACCTTATCTGCATGCTCCATCGAAGAAGGACAATGCTAGGCATTATGCACGGTTCATGGACATATTCAAACAACTTCAGATTAATATTCCATTTGCCGACGCATTAGAACAAATGCCACGGTACGCAAAGTTCATGAAGGACATTCTTACAAAGAAAAGGAGACACGTGGAAGACGAAACCGTCTTGCTTGATGCACGTTGTAGTGCCATCATTCAAAAGACTCTCCCAAGGAAGGAATCCGATCCGGGCCGAGTCATTTTACCAGTGACCATCGGAAGCACATACATTGGTAATGGCTTCATTGACTTGGGGTCTAGCATCAATTTAATCCCCCTCTCCATTGTTAAAAGATTTGGAAATGTTGAGATCAAATCGACAAGGATGACTTTACAACTAGCCGACAAGTCTACCACTTCACCATATGGAATTGCTCAAGACATGTTAGTGAAAGTGGACAAATTCTTGTTTCCGGTAGATTTTGTGATAGTAGAGATGGATGAAGATCGTGATGTGCCTCTAATTCTTGGAAGACCATTCATGAAAACAGCCCGGATGATGATTGACATTGATGATGGACTAATGAAGGTGAGAGTGCAAGACGAAGAGGTGACCTTTAATCTTTTTGAAGCCACAAAGCATCCAAATGACAAGCATGATTCTTTCTGAATCGATGCAATCGAAGAGGAAGTAGTGGAGGTCGCAAACCAAGTTCATATTTCTAATCCTCTAGAGAGATCTCTTATCGGAGCCTACAATGTATTGACCGAAAATGAAGAAAAAGAGATTGAAGCAATGTTGCATGAGTTAGAGTCTTGTGGTGAGCTTACTTATCAAGAAGGAACAAAGGAAGACTTGGATGCGACGAAGAAAACTGAAGAACCAAAATTAGAGCTGAAAATGCTACCTTCACACTTGAAGTATGTATTCCTTGGTGACGAGCGTACCAAGTCGGTGATTATAAGCAACACCTTGTCCACAAAAGAGGAATACAAATTGATACAAGTGCTGAAAAAGAATGAAGGTGCAATAGGGTGGGTGTTATCCGACTTGAAGGGTATTAGTCCGACCTATTGTATGCATAAGATCATGATGGAAGAGAATTTCAAACCCGTTGCACAACCTCAAAGGCGTCTAAATCCATCGATGTAAGAAGTAGTTCGGAAAGAAGTTGTCAAACTCTTGGAAGCCAAAATGATTTATACCATCTCCGATAGTGCATGGGTGAGTCCGGTGCAAGTAGTTCCCAAGAAAGGTGGCATGACGGTTATCAAGAATGATAAAAATGAGTTGATTCCGGCAAGAACGGTAACCGGGTGGAGGATGTGTATTGACTATAGAAGGTTGAACCAAGCTACAAGAAAAGATCACTTCCCACTACCTTTCATGGATCAAATGTTGGAAAGGTTAGCCGGCAAAAATTTCTACTGTTTCTTGGATGGGTATTCGGGGTACAACCAAATTTCGGTCAATCCGGCGGATCATGAGAAGACAGCTTTTACATGTCCTTTTGGCATCTTTGCTTACCGAAGAATGCCTTTCGGGTTATGTAATGCACCGGCCACATTTCAACGGTGTATGCAAGCTATATTCTCGGACTTAATAGAAGAATGCATTGAGGTGTTCATGGATGTGTTCTCCGTGTACGGATCATCTTTTGATTTGTGCTTAAAACACCTTGATGTGGTTTTGGGAAAATGCGTGGAGACCAACTTAGTGCTCAATTGGGAAAAATGCAACTTCATGGTCACCGAAGGTGTTGTACTCGATCATAAGATCTCCTCCGAAGGATTAGAGGTTGACAAAGCTAAGGTGGAAGTTATCGAGAAACTACCACCTCCAATAAATATAAAAGGAATAAGGAGTTTTCTCGGGCATGCCGGTTTCTACCGGAGATTCATCAAAGATTTTTCAAAGATAGCAAAGCCATTGAGCAACCTGCTCAACAAAGGTACGCATTTTCTTTTCGATGAGTCATGTCTCAAAGCTTTCCTTGATTTAAAAGAAAAGTTAGTCACCGCACCCATAATCGTGGCACCAAATTGGAAACTTGATTTTGAACTTATGTGTGACGCAAGCGATTATGCGGTTGGTGCGGTGTTGGGTCAAAGAAGAGATAAAGTTTTTCATGCTATCCACTATGCTAGTAAAGTGTTAAATGAAGCACAAGTCAATTATGCGACAACTGAAAAAGAGTTACTAGCCATAGTGTACGCATTGGAAAAGTTTAGAGCTTACTTGATTGGGTCAAAAGTTGTAGTCTACACTGACCACTCGACGATAAAATATTTGCTAACCAAACCGGATTCCAAACAAAGACTAATTCGCTGGATTCTCTTACTGCAAGAGTTTGATTTGGAAATCCGGGATAAAAAAGGTTCCAAAATTTTGGTTGCGGATCATTTGTCTCGTTTGGTCAATGTAGACATCACCAACAAAGAAGAGGAAGTGAGAGAAGAATTTTCGGATGAAAAACTATATGCGATTCAAGTGAGGCCTTGGTTTGCTGATTTTGCTAATTACAAAGCAACCAGTTTAACACCGGAAGACCTCGCTGGTAATCAAAAACGGAAATTCTTGGAGGATGCAAAATATTATGTTTGGGATGATCCTTATCTGTTTAAAATGGGTGTAGACAATATTTTGAGAAGGTGTGTAACAATTGAGGAGTCAAGAGACATCCTTTGGCATTGTCACAACTCTCTGTATGGAGGTCACTATAGCGGTTTGAGAACAGCCACTAAAGTGCTCCAATCGGGCTTTTATTGGCCATCTTTATTTAAAGATGCACATGAACATGCGAAGAGTTGTGATACATGCCAACGGAGTGGAGGAATAGGAAAACGGGACGAAATGCCTCTAACCAACATGCTAGAAGTAGAAGTTTTTTATTGTTGGGGTATTGATTTCGTTAGCCCATTCCCCTCTTCTTTCTCAAATGAGTACATACTAGTGGCCGTTGACTATGTCCCAAAGTGGGTAGAAGCAATTGCTTCACCTAAGGCCGATGCCAAAACAGTGATTAAATTTTTAAAGAAAAACATATTTTCACGTTTTGGTGTGCCTAGGGTGTTGATAAGTGATGGAGGATCACACTTTTGCAATACACCTCTAGAAAAAGTTTTGCAACATTATGGTGTAAAGCATAAAGTGACCACTCCCTAGCACCCACAAGCGAATGGTCAGACTGAGGTTTCTAACCGGGAAGTCAAGCGGATCCTTGAGAAAACAGTCTCGAATTCAAGAAAAGATTGGTCCTTAAAACTGGATGAAGCTTTGTGGGCGTATCGTACCGCCTACAAAGCACCTATTGGGCTAACTCTGTTTCAAATAGTGTATGGGAAGACTTGTCATCTTCCAGTGGAAATGGAGCATAGGGCATTATGGGCTCTTAAATTCTTGAACTTCGACTCCACTTTAGCTGGAGAAAGAAGAAAAGGGCAACTCCATGAATTGGAGGAATCACGGCACAACGCTTACCATTCGAATAGACTGTACAAGGAAAAGGTAAAGGCATACCATGATGGAAAGGTCCGTCATAAGAAGTTTCATGTTGGACAAATGGTATTGCTTTTCAACTCAAGGTTGAAGTTATTCCCTGGTAAGCTGAAGTCAAAGTGGTCAGGACCGTTTGTTGTCAAAGAGGTGCGCAATTATGGGGCCATTGTGATCGAGGATCTAAAGTCACAAGAGAGCTGGACTGTAAATGGCCAAAGACTCAAAGTCTACCATAGTGGCGACGTAAATCGGGATGTGTGTGTCATTTCTCTATCCGGACCGGGCTAATCATTGGACCGTCGAGCTCTAAACGGCGTTAAACAAAGCGTTTTTGAGAGGCAATCCAACGTTGTAAGTCTGCATTTTACATTTTCTCAATTTTGCTGTGTTGAATTTCTGTTGTGTTAAATTCTGTGAAATTGGGTTCTGTCCACTGCCGTTCGCCCCGCGACCATCGTTCGCCCAGCGAAGTGAATGCAAAGCTTTAGTTCGCACCGCGAACAAGGTTCGCCCCGCGAACGGTGCGTGGCAGAACCATTTAAGTTCTGTTTAGGTTATTTTTCCTGTTCATTCTATTTCATTTTCAAAAACAGCAACTTTCCCTCTTTTTCACTCCCACTCCCAAAAACTAAAAATCTTCCTTCCCCAACTCCCAAATCCCCAATTGTTAACAAGAATCAAGCACTTCACTAAGGTATGTTGTTCTTTTCATGTTCTCTTCTCCATTCCTTTTAGGTTCTCACTTAGGTAAGGTTAGGGTTTTGTAGAAAATTGAAATTGACACTTGAAACAACCTTGCATGTCTAATGTGGGTTCAGATAAGGATTAGGTAGAGTTGTGATTTTGGCTGTTGTAAGTAAAAACCCTCAAATCGTTGGAACCCTAGCAGGCTCCTGGAGATTTCCTAGTTCGCAGGGTTCGTGCCGCGAACGGGCCTTCGCGCTGCAAATTCAGAAATTCCAGGGCCATGTTTTTATGCTGTTGATTGCTAACTCTCTTCATGTTTTGTTTTGTGGTTGTTCTGATGCTTATTGCAGATGTCTAAGAGAACCAAAACCACAGCTTCCGTTCAACCCCGTTCATTAAGAAGGTTCACCAGTGACGAACACGAAGAACGCTTCGAAAACCTAATCAAGAGAACCATCCAACCGAAAAGGTTCATCCGTTTATTACCGGGAGGGACGTATCGGAATGTGGTTTCAAATTTTGAGAGACGAAGGTGGACCAAGCTTTGTGAACCCGAGGCGGCTATCAATTATGATATTGTACGGGAATTCTATGCAAACGCCATGCATCAAGAAGAGGGGGTAGCTTTCAACTACCAAACAAGGGTAAGAGGCAGGATTATCTCTTTTGGCAGAGATGCAATTAACTCATATCTTGGAAATCCTCTAACCCTGGGAGAGAACGAGCGGTGCGAGTATCGTACCCAGGAATTGGCTAATGTGTGGGATCTTCAAGCGGTGAATGCTACCCTGTGCCTTAAAGGAAAATCATTTGACCTAAATGATCAAGGACTTCCAAAATCTTGGAAAAGGGAAAATCTAAATCTGGAAGCAAGGGCATTTCTAGTACTGCTGTTGAGCAATATTCGGCCAAGGAGCCACACAACCACGATTCCTCTGGATGTAGGGTGTTTGCTGTACTACATTATGATCGACAAATCTGTGGATGTAGCATCAATCATAGCGGGAGAAATGAGGAAGATGGCTATAAGTGGAACCAAATTTGGTGGTAAAGCAGGTGTGCTTGCATACCCGGGGTTGATCATGGGACTTTGCCGTCGGGCGAATGTTGTCATTCCGGATGAAGTACACTTCTCTATCATTAGTGTGATTAACGACGCCTATCTGAATAGGTTCTGCCAAAGCCAAATGGATAGAACCGAAGGAGCTGGGACTTCGTCATCCAGACCCCGACCCCGCACTACTCCAGTCTTCGACCAGATGGCGTTTGCCAATTATTGCTGTGAGAGATTTGAGGCCTCTAGGAGGTCTCAATCATTTATTTTTGATGCTATGCACCAACAATTCCAGAACACGTTCCTTGCACCCGAAGCCCGCACATTTCCTTCTCAAGCGGAATATGTGGCTTATACTAATTGGCCTGAGGGCAGGCCAGCTTTTATGGGGGGTGCGGGAGGTGGTGCAAACCAGAATGATGAGATGGAAGACGTCCTTGGATCTGTTGGTGGTGGCCAAGAGGAGGAGGATTGAGGAGTTGGTGAATTTGAGGAGCTTGTTTTATTTTGAGTTTTCTTTGTATTATTTTTGTTTTGGAAAAATTTTGATGTACTTTTGGGTGGCTCTAGTTCACCAAAACTTTGTTTTTTATTTATTTAGTTGTTTTGATAATTGCATGAATACTTTTTGAGATTTAAGTGTGTTACAATCAATTTGGTTTACCAACAGTTTTTGTTTAATTGTTCTTACTCTTAAGTCAAGCTTAAAGCAACCGAGAAATGATCGCAAAGAAAGAAGCATAGGACACTTCGAGTGGTGATGATAAGAATTAGTGTCGGCATTTTAAGGTACACTTTATCGCTTTCTAGACTTAACATGAGTAGTTTGATGGTGTGTGCAAATTTCATATCATAAACTCATTGAAATGTATGTCATCTTTGAATCAAAATAGGACTTAACCAATTGTGAGGAAGCTTTCCATTGTACACTAAAAAGTGGGAAACCAAGCATTATTCCAACTCATTCTTATCATGCTAAATCATGCATCAATCCATTTTTGTGTGAAAATTTTGAAAATGATAGAGGCATTGTCTGTGAGAAAATCCACTTTACCAAAAAGTTTGAATCAACTAACCTTGTGAGGAGTAATCCTTAGTTAAACCCCTTTGAGCTTATTTTAGGATTCATTTGATTGATCATTGTAAAATCAATTGAAAATTTTGGAATAAATGAATCCTAATTTCTTTCATATCAATTGAAACCTCAAACCGAGTTGTTTGCAAATTTTGCCTTTTGCTTATGTCTAAGTAGGGAGCATTATTGAATAAATTTGGTTTTGGAATTTAAAGTTGGGGAGAGTAAAGTGAAAAGTTGATTAGAAACTTGGAAATGTGAGTTTTTATGAAAGGGTAAAAATATGAAAAGAAACAAGAAAAAGAAATCACCCTTGAAACCATAGAGCAAAGAAAAAGAAAAGAAAGAAAAAAGCAAAGAAAATGCTCATGGTTGTGTGGATTTGAAAAGAAAAAGAAAAAGAAAAAGATAGGGATCAAAGAAAGGGAAATTGTGTAGAGTTGAATGTTTGGGAATGCTCCCTTAGGATAGGCAACTTTGTTGAATTCTCTTAATCATATCCTTTCTTGTAACCTAAGCCACATTACAACCTTTGAAAGACCTTTTGATTCTTCTTTTTCACATGATTTGGTATTTGTTGTGACAACCGCATGATTTGAGTTGATGTTGATTTAATTGCTTGAATGAGTGAAAGTAACCCTTCATGTTATTCATCATTATTATGATGTGTGTGTAAGTTTGATTCAATTTTGACATATATGGCTTTGAATTCCTTGGAATGATTTTTGCACTCAACCATTTCTCTTATTCATGTTTTTTCTAGAATTGAGATAGGTGGATTGAGAAATTGCCAAACACTTTTGAACCATTTGAATGTCCTTGGTAAATCCTTGCTTCGATCTTTTGTGTAATTTCTTTGGTTGTGAGGGTGGAAACTTTTGTTTAGGGACAAACAAAACGCTAAGTTGGGGAGAGTTGTTAGGGACCAATTAGTACTACTTTTTATATCATTTTATTGGTCCCTTTTACCAAGTTTTGATGTAATTACACACTTTTATTCTCACTATTTTGTATAAATGCAATTAGGTTTAATTTATTTTGTTTTGAATAGTTATTTCACATATTTGTTAGTTTTGTAGAATTTTTGGATGAGAGAGCTTTTGGAATGCAACACCATAATATGGAAGAGTTGTTGAATGCAATTTGGAGGCCCAATTTGGAAGCCTAACTTGGAAGACTCCTTGGTTGAAGCTTGCAAAGCAAGGAAGCTGAGATAGCTTCAGTTCGCCCCGCGAAGGCTGCGAATCCAGCAAGCTGATTTTGGTCAAGAGTGTTGTTTTCAAGGCCAGCTGGTTTTGCCATTTTGGTGTCTGCCTTAGGGGAGCTTTTCTGCCTGGGATGAAAAATGATCAAATGAGGAAATGTCAACCCTTTTAGAAAATCAGAATGAAAATTGATATGTATTCTATTATTCTAACATTCTAACACATTCACACATTGATACTTGGATTTTTTGTAAGGGAGAAAAACAGAGTTTTCTTCCATTGCATTTTGCTTTGTAAAATGATGATGAGGAGCTAAACCCCATTTTGTCAAGATTGGAGGTAGTAGCTATTCTCATTTGTTTATGTATTCCATTTGATTGATATATATGGTAAAAGATTGTTGATGTATTGAATGTTATTTTTTGCCTAAGTTGAAAATCAGATTTGAGTAATTGTTGAAAGAGATTATTTGAGTCTTGACATAAAATAGATTTTCAAGTAGTGAATAAGTTGTAGAGATAGATTTATTCACTACTCTTCTTTTGTATCAACCGTTAAAGATTGCTATATTGATAGTTAGGTGGAGAGATCGTCTAAGGATCAATATAGTGATTATCACAATATCATTTAGACATAAATGACTTTGAGAGGATACTTGAACCTCATCAATAATCTTAAATCTATATAGTTATCCTAAGGAATCATAAGCACTTGGAATAGTGAACCCCAATCTTGCCAAGCTTTTACATTTGATTAAAACCATTTTATTGTTTTTTAGTAACATTTACTCATAAGATAACTTTCCAAACAAAACAACTTTGTTACTTTCTAAACTTATAACAATTTGAATTATAGAACGGCGGTAATAACAACCAATCTCTGTGGATACGATATAAAAATATTTGCCGAAGATATACTTTTCAACAGACTCCTTTACTAAGCTTTCAGGAAAGGTCTGGTATGCCTTGGATCTTGATATCTAGTATTTGAGCCTTTTAAGGGGCCAACCTCAGGATTCTTTACTCCTAACCCCACTAGGTTCCAAGACGGAGCTTAACCCGAGTCTCGGTTAAGAACGGCAATGACACCGCTTCTCTTTCCACACCTTCGGATATCTGGTGCCAAATCGTCAGTTGTTCCCTTATTTCTATTCTACATACAGAAGGACTACACATAAACAAACAACCATTGTCGTTAGCGCATTTTTTAGTACTCTTTGAGCTAATCTCTTATTGTTTTCGCACATTAAGCTTAGGAATATGTTTATTTGCTATGATGGCCGAACATAGTTTAGCCCTTTGTTCTACGAACCTTTGTTGATTCTAAACTTTGTTCACGAAGAAACCAGACGTTTGACGAGCCAACCCTTTTTATGCATTCACATTCAAGTAAAATATTGGGAAGGTATCTAGCCAGTGAGACAAGTTAATTCTTAACAGCCAATTACAAAATTCACATAAGAAAATTTTTGGATGACCATTTAAGAATTTGCATTTTGGTTTTTGATATTATTGGTTAATCATTTATTTTAGTTTTGTTGTAAAACGAGAATGTGTGTGCCACTTTGGCTTTGCAATTGATGTACACAATGAATATTTTTTGTACATAAGAATGTTTCTGTTTCAAAAATGGACAATTTAGGTTCCGTTTTAAATAATACAGGTTAAAAATAAAACATAGAGAAAAATATTTAATAACAAGGTTTTTCCCCTCGGTTATGTCACTAAACTAAGGTAGTAAAACTAAGTCTATTACCTCAGTGATCAGTATAATAGAGGGGGAAAATGGGGCTTTCTATCTAGTTTTGAAAATACAAAAAATGTTGTCACTAGGGATCAAACACATGACCATTACGACTTTATCCTCAGTGTAAGAACAATTTAGTGGAAAACTTATGCACTTTCCATGATGCCCTTCGTTACCTCTCCTAAGAAATTGAGGTTTAACCTTATTTATAACCAAGGTAAAATATGTTTTCTATAGTAGTGTTTGACAGTGAAGCAAGCAAATGTGACACATCAAGCTGGCAAGTTTAAGGGCCTAATTGAGCATCATGGTAAGAATTGTATTATTGTTTGAAATGATGAGAAATTAAAAATTGTGGCCCCAAGATCCTCTAAACTAAAAACTCCCAACTTAGATGATGTTTTTATGTTCCAAATGTCACCAAAAACTTATTAGGCGTGCGTAAGTTGGCTATTGACAATAACATACTAGTTGAATTTGATAAAAAATTGATGCTTTGTGAATGAAAATTTAACAGTTAATACAATAATAAAAGGGACACTTAAAGAAGTCTTGTATCATCTCTCGGGGACTCAAGTGCTTATGTGTCTGTCAAAGAGAATTGGTATATAAGACTTAGTCACCCTATCAGTAAAGTCCTAAATAAAGTCTTGAATAATTATAATGTGAAAGTTTCATATAATGATGAGTTTAGCTTTCTGTCGATATGAAAAAATTCACATCTTATCTTTTAATTCCTCGTCCTCCTATGCTCATGAACCACTTGAGTTGATCCTCTCTAATGTATGGGGTTCTGCACCAATAATATCAACTTTTGGTTTTAAATACTTTGTGCATTTCATTGATGATTTTAGTAGATTTATATGGATTTATCTCTTGAAACAAAAGAAGTTTATGGATTAAATAATAAGTGTCTATTCCCCCTTTTAATGATATATAAAAAATAAGGTTGTGTATTAAATTATAAAGATGTATTGAATATAGGAAAGAGATAGAATATGTCGTTTGAGTGACTTCAATGTTGTAAGAAACCAAAGTGATAAAAATTGAGTGGGAACCTCGCCAAGAGTTGAAGAAACAGAAGAATTTAATAATATGATTTCATCTCTTGGCCTCATTGATTCTCATATCCAAGGAAAAAGGAATACTTTTTCAAAATTTGACATATTGATGATTAGCCAGTTAGATAGAATTTTAATTTCACAAAATTGGTCACTTAGGTGGCCAGCATGCTCGCAATGGTGGCTTGAGAAAGAGTTGTCAGATCCTTGTCCATTCATGTTCAGTAAAAAAATCTTGAATTGAGGTCTAAATTCGTTTAGAATACTGATTTGTTGGAGAAAAGTAGAAGGCTATCGCAAATTTGTCAAAAGATCAATGGGACTCTTTACACATTCAAGGATGAAGTTCTTTTCTTATAAAATAAAAAATTAAATTGATCAAAAATAGCTTACGAGTATTGAACATGAGACTCCAAACTCAAAATGGGGTGAATTGTTTGACTTGAAAATCTATTTTCAAAATAAAATATATTTTACAAAAAAAAAGTTTAAAACTCTTTTGCAAAATGAACAGAGTAAAACAACGCGAAAATAATCAAATAGAAAAGTAAAGAGTTATGGGATGAGACAAATGCATCCGAAATTTATAGAGGTTCAGTCTTAATCAATTGACTTGGTTCTCTCCCCAATAATTCCTTATTGAGAGTTACCAATATGATGTGAGCTCTTTACATGCTTTGCCTATGAAACTTCTTTTACAAGAATTAGAGTTTTTCAATGGCTAACTACTCAACCAAGACGGAGGTTTAACTATAGAGACCTCCACAACCAACTGAGATATTTTACATGGTTTAACTTACAACCAAACACTACCAATAACAAGGAAAATATTACACAACAGATAATACACTCTTTGAGCAATTTACAAATTTACTCCACACCAGAAATAATGGTCCTCACAAAGCGCAAATTCACTCTCAAAGCACTAAGGCAACACTAAAGTAAGAAATAATATATTTGTAGAAAAAGAGTGGAGACTGAGAAAGAGGGATCAAAAACTATTTTCTTGATGATTTTAAATGATAGAGGAGCCCTTTATTCATAGGACCAAATGTGGTATAAATTAGGAAACAATTCATGGGCTAGTTAAGCCTCATAATCGATTATGTTAAGTGCATAATTGATTAAGACACGCTAAAATGGAAGGTTTTATTATGTAGTTGTTTAAACCATTAAATACTTATCCAATCGATTTTAGGTGTTACAACATGACATAATCGACTATGCCAAAGGCATAATCGATTATCCTTTTTTTAAAAATGCTTTCAATTAATCAGGAAGATTCCTAATCAATTAGCTAGAATTTTAAAACAAGTTTAGGCGATTTATAAAACCAATAGATGCTTTTAAATTTTTTTAAGCGTACGTGTGTGTGTGTGATTTTCCTTAGTAAAATTGATAGTTTGTCTTATACCTTTATATACACTGATCACTTGACACTGACAAGTGAGCTTTTAGACCTTCTCTCCTTTAGAACTCTGAAGCTTATAGTTCCTTGCCATACTATTTTTTACTTTAGCATTTATTTGGAATCCTAAATCTTCTTTTGATGAGGCTTTAATAACTCTTCATAATTTTCGTACCTCAAAAAATGAGAACACGATTTAGTGAAGCGCAATAGCATGCTCGTAGGATGGACTAAACAGAGTCTCCACCAAACATATATTTATTCCTAACAAGAAAAGGGGAAATATTGATAAAACCTAAGAAAGAACGATAATGATTATAATCCTCGCAACCAAATCAGGGTTCGCAAGTCGATTACGCAAGGGGGAGGTATTATCACCCCTCACGTCCAATGTACTCAACGGGAACCATTGGGTTAGTTGTGCGTGTTAATGTTAATTTGAAATGTTAGGCTTCTCGAGTTATTATGAGGGAAAATAATAATAGGATCAAAAGATAAGAGAATATGTTTTTGGATTTTTTGCAATGAAGGGGACTAAACCTAAACTTTTTTTTTGTTAATGGGCCTGCCAAGATTTAGCAATCTTGCTCCTACGTATCTCAATAGAGAACTCAAGGCACACATAGTTCTGGATAGAAAAAAGTTTGTTTGTTGGTCAATTTTAGCGAAAGATATATTGTGTTAATCGACTAAGAACATTGTTTTACCCAAAATAGGTGAGGAGCGGACGTATGTATCACATCGAGTGGATTTACAAATCAACATTCGGGAAAATGTCACTTATCTCAACTCAAAAATTAAGGATAAATCATTACTTTGAATCATCTTAATACAAAATGTATTTTGTTTATAAAAAGGTTTTTAAGATCAATCACGCGGTGGAGAGAAAAGATTTTGATTGGTTGGATGTATTTTTGGGTTGAAAGACGAGTATTTGTGACTTACAAGATCTTACAACTTGGGTCTAATACTCGGGACTACGTCTGGATCTTTTACCTAGGCAGTCTATTTCTTTCAATGTTATTATGAAAATAGTTTTAATATGTACAAGTGTTTTGAAAGAAAGATGAACGCTTATGGCTTGCAAGCTCTTACAACTTGGGCCTAGCATCCGGGACTACAACTGGACCTTTCACCTAGGTTGTCGGTTTCTTTCAATTTTATTATGAAAAGAGTTTGAATAAAAAGAAAGTGATTAATTGAAGAAAATAAAATATGAGATCCTTAAGAGAGGTTGATAGTTCAGGGTTTGGGTTTTATGAAAGATGCACTCTTGATAGAGTATCCATTATCTCATCTAAAAAAACAAAGTCTGGGCAAAATATAATCGATGTCAAACATGGCATGAAAATTAATCACACAAGCACGCAATAAACAAATCAATAAATCGAGACCGAATTAAAAATCATGACGACACACTCCTTTGGAATCGGACACCAAAAAAACTTAAGGAACCTACTAACCAAACCTAAAAAGTTATCTCTTTTTGTCCCTTTTTTGAATTGTTTTTTAAAAAAGAAAATACATGTGAATAATACTAATTAAAATAAGGTTATACAATTTTTTTATACATTGCTAAAATAGAAATAAAATAAAAAAATAATAATTCTATTTAGATATTAAAACTTGTTGGAAATTGAAGACTAAAGAAAGAAAAAGAAATAAACAAACTAAGAAACCAAAATGGGCCAGGAGGGGGGTTTAAGTGACAAAGGGGGGGGGGGGGGGGAGCGATGGAGGACCAAAGAGATCTTATCTAGACTTCCATAAGAGGGGGCGGGGCAAGCAATGGCGGAGCCAGATAAAAAAATTTGGGATGGCCGCTAATGTAAAATAAAGATTATAAATAAAATGTAAATAGTATTTTAAATAAAACATTAAAGTTAAAATAAATACAAAGTTAATTACTAAAAATTTAAATTACATAACTTAAAACTATGTTAAAGTAATGCTTTACGCGTTCCGAGTGACTTGAAATCGTCAATAATTGACTCCGAACTAATGCTTGCACTAATCTCCCTTTCAATATATACTGTCATGCTATCTCCAAGAAACCCATCATCCATCTTGTTTCTCAACTTAGTCTCAATAATTTTCATTGCTGAAAAAGACCTCTCAGTTGTGGCCATAGAAACGGGAAGAGTCATGATAAGACGAAGTAGTCTATCAATCAAGAAGTAAGTTTCAGCCTGTCCAGATGCAACGAAACATGAACATAGTTCTTGAATAGTTGATAAATTATTCAAGTTTGATGCTTGACGAGCAACAAATAGAAAATGTTGGAGTTGAAATTGCAAATTATTCTTCTCTTGATCACTAAAATCCATAGGATAATATTTTTCAACTAAAGAACAAATAGTATCAATGCTAAAAGCTTTATATCCATCCTTAGGAGATAAAGAACAAGAAAGAGTTAACAAATACATTGCCTGCTCACTGAATCTGCTATTCAACTCTTGTAACTGTTTGTCAATGGTAGTGAAAAAGATTTCAACTTTAAAGTAATGTTGAATTGTGACTTGATTCTCTTCAAGACGGGAGCGTCCAAATCTTGTTGTTGAATGAACATCATTAAGATCAGGAATCTCAATATCATGCATTTCACAAAAAGATACCACTTTAGTAAACAATATATCCCAACCATTTTCTCCCAAACCTTGAATAAGATGTTTTGTTGAACGAACCAAGTTCATAGCATTAACTACATCTTGATTTTTTTTGTAAGGCTTGACAAAGCATATCTGTTATTCCCATGATTTCTTTCATCAAGTGCAAAATAAATATAAAGTCAAATGCCTTCAAGTAATTGTAACAACTATCTGCATCCCCACGTGTAGCATAACTCCCTCCATCTTTTGCAATTTTTTTTAAAACTAAACAAGTTGCTTCATACATGTTTATCAAGCTAGAAATTAAATTGTAATGTGATCCCCAACGAGTATCTCCAGCTCGTTTCAATGTACCAACTTGATTTGCACCTTTATCAGTTACAATCTCACCAATCTCTAACAAATAAGCAATTTCTTCTAATTGGGCAGCTTGTAACTCATCATGACGCTTTGTAGAAGAACAAACAACATTCACAACAAAGACCAGCTTCTCAAAAAATTTATGAACAAGTTTGACTTCTCTTGATGATGTAACTAATGCAAGTTGTAATCGATGAGAAAAACAATGAACATAGTATGCATAAGGACAATCCTTCATAAAGAGGACTTGTAAACCATTCCATTCTCCTCTCATATTGCTAGCACCATCATACCCTTGGCCACTAATGTTAGAAACATCAAGGTTATGTCGATAAAGTATATCACATATTGCTTCTTTAAGAGTTAAAGATGTGGTGTCTTTAACATGTGCCACATCAAAAAATCTCTCTTGTATTAAACCAACTTTATCAACAAATCTTAATACAAGAGCCATTTGTTTTGACTCATCACGAGCTTCATCAACAACGATACCAAATTTGGAATCACCAATTTCCTCACGAATACTCTTTTTCACCCTACTAGAAAGAATTTGCAAGAGCTCTTTTTGAATTTGATGTGAAGTATACTTGCAATTTTGTGGAGCATTTTCCAACACAACTTTTGCAACTTCATCATTGTAGGATGCTAAAAGTTTCAATAACTCAAGAAAGTTACCTTGATTTCTTGATTTGCTACTTTCGTCGTGACCCCTAAAAGCACAAGCTTGTAGTGTTAACCAACGAATAGTGTCAATTAAAGTCTTGAGTCGTAACCGATTATTCATTCTTTGAGTTGAACTTTGCACTTGAATAACATTTCTAATATGACCATCTTGATTCAACAAGTCTTGACAAGCTTTCATTGCATTGTTGTGTGGTGAGCAAGGATCCTTCCCTATGTGTTTAAGAAAGGAACAATGTTTTCCATTCCTAACTTTCTTCCAATTTCTAAAACCCATAGAAATAAAGACAAGTGATCCGGGACGTCCACTTAGTTTTTTGCTAAAAAGGTAACATGGTAAGCAATATGCGGCATCTTCAGATGGTGAATATTCTAACCATGATGGAAATATGCTAAACCAAGTATGTTGAAACCTTCCCGGATGATCCTCATTATCAGATAAATGATAGTTTTCTAAATGAATTTGATATGGACCCCATTTTAGATAAGCTCTTCGTATTGCATCCACTTGATTTGGTGGATATTGCCAAATCGGAGGACGCTTTCCAGAATCGCGTTCCAAAGAATTTTTAAAACCATGATGCTCTTAAATTGTTGGATTCTCAAGAACTGTTTCAGATTCGGATGTCGGGATTATAATTTCTTCATCTCTCTCTTCTCTTTCAATTTCACATGCTTTCCTTTTGAAAAAAGAATCAATTTTCCTATTATTCATATTTACTCTTCTTATAATATCATATCAGATCCAAAAATCAATTTAGAGAACATAAAAATTAAAAGAGAAAAAAATTAATAAACTTAATTAATCAACTTTAATCCGTTTTCAAATACCGGTAACTTCACTATTAGAAATTAGCAGCAACAATGATTAAATAAACCTTATTACAGTGTATAACTATATTTGTAAATTACAGTATTCTGAATTGGCTTAATAAACCTCGTATAGATTATTTTAACACATCAAGAAAGAAGAACCCTAAAAATCTCAAAAACACAAATCAAGCAATCACTTTAATTTGTTACTTTTTATAAAAGAAGAATGAATAAAGTTTTTTACCTGTTAGATGCCGATCACTTTAATCTCTTCCGATTTCGTTGCCGGTAGCAAACCCATATGAGAAAGAAAGGAAAGGTAGGAGCTTTTTACCTTATCTGTATTTTAACCTAACTTTGAATGAAAAAGAAAAAATAAAAATTAATTTTAATTTAAAATAAGGATGTTTTAGTAATTTAATATATATGAATTAAAAAAAAATAAAAAGTTGAGGGGTGGCCGTGGCCTTCCCACGTCCCCCCTCAGTTCCGCCACTAGGGGCAAGAGATCCAATTGAAGCTCAATCGACCCGGCCCCAACCCCCACAAAAACCTAAAGCTATAAGTGTGAGAACCAAACAGTCGTTCCTCCTCTTCCACCTTAGAAACTTCACTTTCTCTCTACTTCATCTCAAATGAGCGCTCATCATACAAAACCAAAAGCACGAGCACAAATCCTAAATGGAAAGCTAACCTTAGTGAATATGCCAATGAAACACAATGACTAAATGAAAAGGTCTTTGTATAATGATATGAAGAAGATGAGTAAATGCAGATAAATGAGCACAAAATGAATTAGGAGGGGAGAAATTTAGGATATGACAGTTTCCCCTATTTAAATATCTTTACCGGGTTACATGAGTGATGGTAATCCTCATGAAACCAAGATGAAAGATATTTAAATACAGAAGACCCGAATTTCGCCTCTAGATGCAATGACATGTTATGCTATGAGGTGAAAGACTTTTTCTTCTTTTTGTTTGTTGGGGATATGATGAACCCTAGCATGATTTTTTTCTGGATGATGCACAAACCTGCGGAAAATGAAGGAGACATGACAACAGTGGTCCATAGGAGACGTCAAAGACAAACGGGTGAAGACTCCATTGGCATGACAAATTGCTGGGGAAAAGACAATGGGGAACATTCAAAGTATGACTTATCAATATGTTCAGACATGACCTTACACTTTAGAATGTATCTGGAAATTTTGAAGATTTCTCCTAAGAAATATTCAAAGTATGTTTTATCAAACAGGTTCAGACATGACATAACAATTTAGAATACATCTAACAACTCTGGAGGTTTCTCACAAGAAAATCACCCAATCAAAGATTTTGGAGATTCCTTACATGGAATTTATCCAAGAAAAAAATAAGTTGAAGTTCTCTTATGAGAAGAACATCCACACGACACATTGGAGTTTTCTTACTAGGAAATCCTCCACACATTACATTGGAGTTTTATTACTAGAAAAACATCAACATAAACTAGATTAAGAGTCTTCTTACTAGAAAATCACCCATGTAAAAAGGCTAAGACGGTACTTTATGAATAAATCAAGCAGGATAAACATCATTGGAGTTATTCTTAACTATAATAACATCCAAGCTTTTAGGAATTCCTTAAAATGATGAGTCATACATGACTTTATAGGAACCATCAGGAAAAACAGGGTAATAAAACTCTCTGTATATGCCAATAATAATTGGACTTCGACCGTAAGCAATGGATTACAAACAGCTTCTAATAGATTGGTGACAACTTCAACTAGACTTTAATTGATTTTGATGACAACCAAACTTCAGGTACCAATTACGATTGGATTTTTAAACATAGTGCCAATTATAAATGGACTATTAGAGAAAGCCAATAAAAATTAGATTTTAAGAAGAGAGCGCCAGTTACTACTGGAGTTTTAAATGGGTACCGATGACAATGGGATTTTGAAAAGATACTAGTAACAATTGAATTTTTTACGATAATTCCAGTAAAAACTAAATTTTGGAGACGTCAATGACAATTGAACTCTTGAAATTATACCAGTGATAACTGGATTTTAAGGGTACTAAATAACAATTGGATTTCTAAAAATATACCAGTGACAACTGAACTTTGGACATACCAATAACAATTGGATTTGAGATAACACCAGTGACAACTGAACTTTACAAGATGCCAATGATGATTGGACTTTGGATGGAGTGCCAATGACTACTGGTCTTTGGGTCAATGGATAACAGTCAACGACGAGACCATGGTTCAATGCAAAATGTGCGTGAAGTACACTTCGGCTATGCATGGTTTGAATTTTCTTTTATGCATGATATATGAATGATCATGATATGCAAATGCTGACACTAGAGCAGACTGGGAATTCGTAGAGACTATTTTTTGAGGTTCTGATTCCTCAACACCAATAACTCTACCAAATATCTGTGATGGATGGCCATTAGACGAGGATCTATCGAGATTGACAGTTACAACTAGCCAAAGGGTCATCCCAGAGGATTAATAGGTTGTGCTCCGTGGAGATTCTTGTTGGTGATCTAGGAGTGCTTTCGTAACCTTGAGACTTTCGTGAAAACAAATTATTTTCTCTTGGTCTTCACATATGTCAAAGCAATTTTGTTTTTTTTTCAATACGTTTTTTAATTTTTTTTAAGTTTCAAAATTTCATCATTAACAAACAAATGATATTTTGCATAACAGAGAAAAACATAGAAGAACACAATTGGAAGTGACTGATAGGAAAATTTTATATTTATTCAAGAACGGTAGCATACAAATGGCGTAGCTCCATGGAATGTTACAATTTTGAAAATGGAAATGAGGAAAGGTTTACATTGAATCCAATAACCACTACCATCCCCAATAAACATGATTTCCCAAAATTTCGCTTCTGAAGGGAGCAACTAGATTGATCTTCCATCTTTGGCTCTTTTGTGTTGATTTGCTTTATCTAATGCAATCTTGCCTTTTGTCCATGATTTCTGCCTAGACCTCCCTTTCGTGTTTTCAGTCCATCGGGACGCTCTTTTTTGCTTGAGCTTCCCTTTTGGGTCTTCAACTTAGCGCGCTATCATTTTTATTTTATCCCTAACTTTTGCTTGGATCGCCCTTTCAGGTTTTTTATCCACCAGGATACCCATTTTTGCCTAAGTCTCCCTTTCCATTGTCAACTTAGCGGATTTTTATTAGGCATGATATTTTTTTACTACATCAGACTTCATGGGATGTGAGAGATCTTCATCATCCATAGTTGTAAGAATCAAGGCACCTCTAGAGAAGGCTTTCTTTACAACATATGAGCCTTTATAATTTGGAATCCATTTCCCACGTGAGTCATTGTGTATTAGCAATATCTTCTTGAGTACGAGGTCTCCTTCTCTGAATTCCCGAACACAAACTTTCTTGTCAAAATCCCTTTTGAGCCATTTCTGGCACAACTGTCCATGGCACAGATAGGTCACTCTCTTCTCATCTATGAGGTTTTACTGGTCAAATCTGTTTTGGATCCATTCAGCCTTTTCTAGCTTGGTCTCCATCAAGATTCTCATTGAATATATCTCCACTTCAATTGGGAGAATAGTTTCCATCCCATACACTAAAGAGAATGTGGTTGCCCTTGTTGAGGTGCGGGTTGAGGTCCGATATCCATGTAGTGTGAAGGGTAGCATTTTGTGCCAATCCTTGTAGGTTTTCACCATTTTCTGCAGGATCTTCTTGATGTTTTTATTAGCGGCTTCAACAACGAAATTCATCTTTGGACGATATGGTGAAGAGTTATGGTGCTCAATCTTGGAGCTTTCGAATAATTCTTTCATTATTTTACTATTCAGGTTCGTCTCATTGTATGTGATGATCTGGCTTCGAACTCCATAGCGACAGATAATCTCCTTCTTGAGAAAACGTGGGACCACTTGTCTTGCCACATTGACATAAGAGGCGGCTTTCACCCATTTGGTAAAGTAATCTATGGAAACCAAGATGAAGCGGTTACCATTGGAAGCTTTAGGCTCGATGGCGCCAATAATGCCAATGCCCCATATTGAGAACGTCTAATGTGATGTCAATACATTTAAGAGAGTTGGCGACACATGCACCTTGTCAGCATAAATTTGGAATTTATGACATTTCCTGGCATAATTGAAGCAGTCATATTCCATGGTCAACCAATAATAACTACTCTCAAAACCTTCTTAGTCATGGAATGCCCATTGGCATGAGTTCCAAAGGATCCCTCATGAATCTCTTTGATCAAGAGGTCTGCTTCGTGTCTATCCACGCATTTGAGTAGAACCATGTCGTGCTTTCTCTTGTATAACACATCATTGCTCAAGAAGAACTTGGATGTTAATTTCCTCAGAGTTTTCTTGTCCAGGGTTGTTGCATCTATTGGGTACTCTTGATTTTTCAAATAGTATTTGATGTTGTGAAACCAAGGTTTTCCATCGGCCTCTTCTTCAACCAACTGACAGTATGCAGGCTCAATTTTCCGCTCTATCTGGATGAGAGGCGCTTCATTACAGAATCATACTTGGTATTATAGCGGTACAAATTTTTAGATTAAGATATCAATTAACTTAACTCACGAAACAAGAGTCATCACCGCACTTTTATTGTTTCCAAAGGAAAAGGGAAAAAGTACGAACAAAACCCGAAGAAGTTTTAAAACAAAACTAATAAAAAGAGAACAAGGGTCCGAGGGTTAGTTATGGAAAGGGAAGGTATTATCACCTTAAACATCCATGGTACTCTATGGGAACCTCTTTGAAAATGTGTCTTTTGATTTGAAAAATGGGTGTTATTTATAAAAGATTAGAGAGATGGAAACCTTAAACATCCATGGTACTCTATGGGAACCTCTTTGAAATGTTTTTTTTTTAATTTTTGTGTTTGCCAAGACTTTTGAAGTGTCATGCCTACGTGCCAACAAAGTGCAATGGAGGATAAAAACCTCGTAGTTCGTGGTAAAAATAACAAAAGAGTTTGTTTTGATTCATTTTTTTATGAGAAGACATTTTATCATTTTAAGGAGAATACTCAACTAGTCACCCACAAGTATGAGAACCATGCATCATCATAAGAAGGGCTCCAACTTGGATAAGGATAAACAAGTATGCCACTAGCTCTCACATATGGAAAAAGAATCATCATCAATACTATGAAGCTAGCAGAATTATATTTCAGCTATGGAAATGAATTATGTCTAATGCCTTAAGAAAAGTTTTAAAAGGAAAAGTGCACAAAGGCACAAAATGATTTGAATGAGTGTAGCGGTGTATTCGTTACCATTGGAGATATTAACTAAATCCAAGGTAAATCATACAAAGTCGAGTCGCCACCGCACTTCTATTTATCCAAAGGAATGGTTAGAAAGCGAACAAAAACCTATAAAGTTTTACAAACAAAACTAGTAAAAGAGGGTCAGAGATCTTGGTAAGGGGGTTGGTTATGTCATGGGAAGGTGTTAGGCACCCACAACATCCTAGGTACTCCTAGGGAGCCCTTTTCACAACTTGTTGCAAAGGTTATTGTTTATGAAATTTTTTTGTGCAAACATGATTGAAGAGATGAGAAAAGAATGTACAAATTTATTTACATTTTTGTGTTTGGATGGATGAATCCATTGCCTACGTACCTTATTATAAAAAAAATAGGATCAAAACCCCGTAGTTCGGCTAAAAGATTTCGAAAACAAATGAGTGGATTGATTGGTCCAAAAGCCTTAAGGTCTTTTGTTATCAAAGGGAGAAAACTCAACTTGAAAAACCACAAGTCCACCATGTGAGAATAGCTTCGACATACTAGTGAGGGGTTAACCCTATAATAAGCATGGAAGTCTTACAATTCGATCACTAAGGACAGAGGTGAGTATTATATCTACCACAAAGATAACTCAAACATAATAGCTAAAGGTTATGAAAAGTTTGATTAAGACATGGTCATTGAAACCACAAAAGAGACACATTTGAGTGGGTTGAATTAACCAATTAGAAGTATTCACAAAAATGGTCAAAGTTGACTTAAAAATTCAATTCAAAATGAGTATTATGAAAAGAAAGTTTGAAAATCAAAGGCATAAGGCCTAGGTTTCTAATGTTGAAAACAAGTGGAAATGTTTGCACAAAAGTTTTTGGTTTTTGGGTTAAGGATGAAAAAAGGTCAAGGTTAAGCATGCAAGAGGTGGGGAATAAAGGACAAAGCCACAATAGGAATTCCTTTCTCGAGATCATAGAGATGATCCAAGTAAGTTCCTTTGGAATAAGGCAACACAAGGTATAAACAATAGGCAAGTCTCAAAAGAGAACTCAAATGAAAAGGAAAGAAGCTGCCAATAAATGGACTTACACTCAACTCCAAGGAAACAGAATGCCAATAAATGGACTTACATCCAACTCCCAACAAAAAACAGGAAACAGAAAGCCAATATATGGACTTACATCTAACTCCTCAAAACAAACAGATAGGAAATAGAATGCCAATAGATTGACTTAGATCCGACTCCAAACAACAAACAGGAAACAGAATGCCAATATATGGACTTACATTTAACTCCACAAAACAAACAAATGAGCAAAAGCAAACACATGCAAAGCAATCAAGCAAATAATGCATCACACTCTATATACAAACAAGAGGCTCAATCAAGTAGGTGGGCTTTAGTCAAGAGGGGTCATATCAACCTCGACAAACAAGCTAAACTGTGATGTTAAACTGTGAGCTCTTAACCACTAACATTGAGAGTTATGGTGAAGCTGATGAAATAGGAAATGAGGATGAGACCTCATGCTCTTAACCCTGGCCTGGGTGAGCTTATGATAAAGAAAGTATGGGGATCCAGAATGTGGGATCCTATTCCACTTGACAGACACTATACAAAGATCTTGGGTGTTTGTTCAAGAGCATCAGCACGTAGTGCGAGCATAGTGAAAGACTCACTGAATAACAGGGGATTGATTGCTAATCCCTTCTATCTGTCAATTGCCTCTTCACTTAGGAGGACTTATCAAGTAACATGCCCCATTTAGAGGTCTTTGGCACAAATGTAAACAATCACAAACAGAGCCTCATAAGGAGGACTTCAGCCAAAATGCCTGCCAAAAAGGTGACAGAACTTCCAGACTACATGGAGAAAGAGGGCTAAACTACCTCAGTGGTATATCAACCACACTCCAAAGCAAAGGCTAAGCAAAATCTAGCTAGCAACTAATGTACCTGTACAAAAACCAAACAGTTAATATTGCATTCAGAAAACCAACAGACAGACAGTGGAACTTTCCAATATGTACACAATGCAAGTCATAAGTGCAAGCACTCAAATGAGTTCATCACATCAATGGACATACAACACAACAATAGTTAGTAATCAAAGCAACTTGTATCTCAAATAATAAGGCCACACCAACCATCAAAGCTAAATGCTCAAACCTGAAACACAAAGCACAATTAGTATGTACAAAACAACTAGTGCAAAGACTAGGTTCAAAAGCAAGTCAAATGACCAAAACAGAAGTCAATCTTTTGCTTAAAGCAAGTTCAAACAATTAAGAAAATGTCCTCAAAAGGACCAAGATCAATTCACATGGCAAAGGTATCAAATGATTCATGTCATGCAAAGGCAAACAATATGCACAAAGTTGAACATCCAAATTAGAAAATCCCAATCAAAACAGAAAAGCATCCAATGATCATGAAATTTTTTATGTGAATTCAACATGTTATGAACAAGCATCATGTAAACAATTAGGTCCAGAAAAGTTCATATGATAGGCAAATGAAAATACACAAATGCAACATCCAAAATGTGACACAAATTGTCACAACATATGTTCATATGTCCAAAATAGTGATAACATATGATAAAAATCTCAAACCAAAGCTCAAAAATCAAATCACATGTTAGGATCAAGCATGCCAAATTTCAAATCAATTGGATCAACAATGAGCATTTTACAATCAAATGAATGCAACATAACAATATGGCACCATGTTCAATCACAAATTCACAATTTAAAATCTAGCACCAAACAATTCTTGAAATAAATGCTAAAAAAAACTAGACATCAAAACAAGAATGTGAAAAAAAATTAGGATCAAATTGGATCATCCTACTATTTTTTATGATTTTTGAAAGTTGAATGAAAATAATAGGAAATAATATGAAATAATGTGGAAAATGAAATTTGAGATAAAAATCAGAATATGCATGAGGCAAGGATTGAACACGCGCGCTGAAGGATAATGTGAATATTCAATTAAAATCACAAAATACACACGCCAGGGTTCGAACAGATGCACGCTAGGTTAAGAAATGACAAAACAAGCAAAAATCAAAAATGCATATGCCAAGGTTCGAACTAGCGCACGCAAGGTCCCAAGCTCGAACGAAACGCAGTGTTTCGACCTAAAACCCTAACAGCATGCAGAGACGGTGGCGGACGGTTGTTTCAACCGTCTTCTCCGGTTGGATCCACGACGGCGCTCAATTTTTTTTCCAGAATTTTATGAAATGCATATGGTTTGAAAGAGTTTTCAATGTAGATCATGAATCTCATATTCATTTGGCCTAAAACTTCATGGATTAAACGGATCGAGGCAAAACATTTTCAACAACCAAACTTTAAATCAACATATCTTGCACAATTTTCATCCATTTCAAAATCTAATTACATCAGCATCATCAGCAAGACAAACTCTACAGGTTTATGGCAATAAAAAGGCAAAAAGAGAGAGTCGAATTTCACCTTGTTTGAGATGCAGTCCTTCAAATTCACGTGTTCAAGCTTCCTCCAGCTCCAGATCAACTCCAATGCTTATGACTTGAAGCTTTGTGCAAGAATTAACACTTGAAACCAGCTGGATCTAGCTCAAATTCAAGTTTCCATTTCCATCTTCATGTGCTTGAATCTGCTCGAATCTTGCTCAATTCTTCAAACCAATTGATGATCCTTGCTCAGAATTCCATGATTAACCAGAATATGCAAAGAAATTGAGGACTTGTGTGAAGAAATTTGGAAATTCGAGGAGAGAGAAAATTAGGAGGGAATGGAAAATTTTGGATCTGAAAATTGTTGTTATCGCAAATGCAGTTATGATTTAGCTTTTATATCATCTGTTAATCACACTGAAATGATAATTAAGCATTGGTTAATACACGATTAAGGAAATATGAGGTGTAATGCAAATTTGCACAAGTGTGCTTAGCATGACCAATGTGCACGTGAACAGTGCCATGCAAGGTGCAATTTCACTCAAAATCATCCAACAAACATCATGGAAATGGTATTTAGCTTGTATGATCATCCAATTTTGAATTACCAATTTTCCCTCCAAAATGTACATGTATAAACAAATGGTCACATGAGCTTCTTTCATGCAAGGCAATGATTCACTTGGAAAGCATTGGTCACAAGGAGCATTTTGCAAAAAGAGTGAACCAATTTGGAGTTTTGAATCAAAAGTTATGTCATGTTGAACTTCCATGCATACTTTGTGATCATTTGGCCATAACTTCTCAACCAATTATCAGATGATCATGATCTTGGACTTTTTGGAAAGAGGAGAGAAAGATATTCAACTTTCATGTTCACCAAAAATTCATTTGAAGCTTCTTTGATGTTGGAAAGTCAAGTTGAATGTGGACCAAAAACTTGCCATTTTTGAAAACTTGAAATTACAGGTCACTTTCCATTTTGGGAAACTTTTGCAATGACTTCAAAATCTTCAAGATAGATATTTAACATGATGAATAGGCCTTGTTTGAACATAAATGAGATGTTTCAAATCATTTCCCCCACCTCAAAGCCCTCAGTTAACTGCACAGTTGATTATTGGTCCTCAGATGACCTTGACATGCTTTGATGAATTTGAACCTTTTCCACTTGGGGAAATGGCTTCAAAATGAACCCTAGCTCATATAAGCTCAAAATAATACCATGTGACCCTCATCTCAAGGAAAATACCATCAGCTCTTGTACAATGGAATTCCTTGACCTTTGACCTGATGCTTGCTTAGACTACAAAACAAAATGTTAGATGACATATTTTTGTGCTTTTGGTTAGTGATTAAAACAAGAAAAGAAATGATATACAATGCAAGCATGCCTGGTGATCTCAACCACTCACAGGAGATCCCAACCAAAGGGAAATGAAGCCAAGATGCTTAAATGATCCTTGAGGCTATGCAATGCTATGCTATGATGCCATGAGGAATCTTAGGGACAAAATTGGGGTCTTACAATGAGTTATGCATTTTTTAGTCTTTTGAAATTGGTCTAAACATGCTTAAAATGGATTACTATTTATTGGAAAAAAGGTTTTGAAAATATCTTACAAAATTCAAGGTTTATTGAGAAAGTAGTTCAGGTTAAAAAACACAAGAAGGTTTTAAAAAAAAAAGAGAGAAGATTTTGAAAATTAAGGGGAGGAGAAGAAGAGACTATCCTAAAGCATAAAGTAAAACCAAAGAGAGGGAAGATCTAACCAAGAAAATATCAAGCTTTATGACATAAGTCAAGTAAGAATTCCTTTCTTTGGATTAAGCCTCAAGCAAGCCAGAATAAGCAAATAATAATCCATGTATCAGATGAAACCAGAGTAACTCAACCAAGTCTCCAAAAGGAAATCCCAAGTTAAAGGTACTAGATTAATTCTAGGGTCTCAAATCACAAGTCCCAAAGCAAAGGTCAAGATCCTAATTCTAAGTCCATAACTCCACAATGATGCTAAGGATGGTAACCACAAGTCCATGAATCAGGATAACCAAGTTTCTTTTTAGGTCTTTCCTTTATTAATGTCTTCTTTACAATGATATAAAAGAAAAGTACAAATGGACAAATAACACATGACAAAATCATAAATAATATGATATGGGATGCTAAACATAAAGTATAAAGTAAATGGCATAAAGTAAAAAAAGCATAAAGTAAATGACTTGGAAATAAAAGTTAACAGAAGTAAAATGTTAGTAATCAAATATGAAAGATGCTTTGGTCATTTTTTAGAGAACAATCAACTATCCACTCACAAGCATGAAAAACATGAACCTATACATCAATTATGAGAAGGGCTCCAACTTGAATAAAATCAACAAGTATGCCACTAGCTCTCACAAATGTAAAAGGAGCAACATTTTCACACAATACCATGAGGAATTGGAGACTTACAATCTCACTTATAAAAATGGCTTTGTTTTTCTTGGGAAACATTTAGCGTTATGTTAAGCAATCATAATTGGACTTATGTAGAAGTCACAACTATCTGAGACCGATCAATAATAATGTTTGTGTTAATACATGCTAGAGAAATGATATATAAATCATTCTCTTAAAGGCATGCCACACAAAAAAGAAATAAATGGGATGATCAAGCACAAAGGCTAGGTGGGTGGTCCATTAATTCAATCCTCATTTCATGATACTTAGGATAAACCTATGCATCAATCCAAAGTACCTTAAATGATCCATGATCATTTAGAAGTTAGATTTGAAATTATGAAAGTTCATCAAGTACCAATCCATACATCATGAATAAGATGAACATAAGTCATCCAATTGATCATATGGAAAGAAGGAGATGAAGAAGAGAGAAACAAAAGAAGTCACACCCAAATTGGACCAGAAGTTTGATCAAGTCATCATCAAAATCAATAAATCATTTTGGTGGATTAGGATTTTCACCCCATTAACACCCAAGGTCCATTGAGTTTGATGAGACTTGAAGTCCAAACCATCATGATCCAAGGCCAACAGAAGTTCACAAATGTTACATAAAATAAAAATGCAATTAAATGAAATAAAAATACACCAAAAGTATTTTTAAATGAATTTTAAAATAGAAATAAAATGGAAAATACATAAACTCCTTCAAAACACCAAATAAATGGCCAAGAAAATTATGGAATATTGGAAATAAAATATGAAGCATATAATAAATATTTTAGAATTTCAAAATGCATAAAAGTATTTTTAAACCAATTAAAACAAAGGAGAAAATAGAAAATTCATGAAAAATAGAAAATCATTGAAAGATAATATGGAAAATTAAAAATCAGATGAAGAAAAATAAAAGAGAATTTTAGAAATTATTTTGGATAAAAAGTGAAATTACTATGAATTTTAAAAAAAAATCAATTAAATATAATAAAAGAAAAATAATTAAAATCAGAAAAAACACGGAGCGTTGGATCATGCCTCATTAATTGACGTGGCAGATCCAACACTCCATATGTTAGAGAACACGATGGAACGTGCTGCAAGCCAAACACATGATCTAGTTTAAATCCAACCAATTAGAACATTTCGTTCCTCCAACGTGTCTAATCAAACTCAGAAAACTTGAGAAAACTTCGGTCATCTTCTTCGGTGAGCTCTCACCAGAGTTTCATCGTTTGGTAAATTCAAGACACGGGACCACCACCATTATGATCCTCTTCTCATCCCGAATTCAACCTCATGCTCCAAATTCATTTATATAAACTGAGCAAAGGGAATTTTAAAAAAGTTTCAGAAACAAGCAAGCCATGAAAAATAAAATTAAATAATGAACACAATCAATCAACACCATATAAGTTAGGGGAAAGCATCAGGGAATGAAGCATTATATTATGGTAACTTTTTTGAGTTTAAATGATGCCCAAAACTACCTTGTCCAAATGGTGATAAGAAGTTGATGAAGCTCAATTTGGTTAGAGCACTTCATAAGGTCTCAGAGCTTGGGAATTGTTGCAAAAGTTTCAGAGGATGCCGAAGGTGCTAATGGAATCAAGAAATTGGATTGGAACAAGCTGAAACTCAAAACATGATAGTTGAATTTTCTGGAAAAAATTTAAGTTGCAACAGGGATTTCTTGGCTCTCCAAAGCTTGGAAATGAATGCAACAACTTCCTCTATTTATAGGGAATGTGATTGGATCCAAATACATGTCGAATGATGCAGAATTCGTGCAAAATGAATTTGATCCGAATGTGAGAAAAATGTGACTTGAAACTCATCAAAACTCAGCCAAATGATGCGTTTTAAGGGTCAATTAACTTCTGGAGACTTGTTTGAACATGTTTAGGTCTAAAACACATGCTAATTTGGCTTGGAATTGAGATTAGTGAAGTTCAAAACTCGGGCAATGTCAATTTCTTCAGCTATAAGTCACCATGTTTAACCCTATGGGGCATCCTGCTCTAGAGGCTTTTTAATCCCATTATTTTTGCAATGTGTTAACATCATGGCAAAGATTACAATGTGAAACAAAAGGCTGCATTTGTATGTTTGAGCACAAAGTTATGTCATGTTGAAGTTGGCGCGAAAAACTGATTATATAGCTTAGAACAATTTGAGTACTTCATGGCTGAAAGTGGCCTGTAATATTTCAATGAATTCTATGGCCCTACAAGCATGTTCATACCTTGATCCTTGAAGAAACCTTGTAGAGGTAATCATAAATAACATTGTTCAAAAAGAATCATCCTCATATGTTGAAAATTGGAGAAGTTATGAATCTTGAAAGTTGGGGAAAAGTCACTTGGAAATAGGTCAAATTTCACTAAATCCACAAATGACCTATAATGTCTCCAAACTTTTGATGATCCTCCAAGCATAATTGGCTCTTGTCATGAAAATATAAGTTGTAGAGGATGTTGGTAAGAGTCATATGCAAAAAGAATCATTAAAAAATGTTGAGAATTGAAGGAGTTGTGATCCTTGGAACTTTGACTTCAAATGTTGACTTTTTGCTCAAACCACTTGGAACAAGCTTGTGTATCTGCACTTTCCTTGCATTTAAAAGCATATGGGTGATCATATGAACTCAAAATAAGGTCTCCTTGATTTCCTTTTGATTAAATTCCTCAAAGCTTGAAGTTGCTTGTTGAAGAACGCATGGAAATAAACACATGAACCTTTGACTTTCCTTGAGAAGCAAGCAACAAAACTTTGAGATGATTTTGATTTAAAATCCCTTACCATGAAAAATAAACTTAAAGGAAACACAATATTTTTGGTATTTTGATTAGTGATTAGATAAGAAATTAATCACGTAAACACAAAGGTAAAGCAACAACAGAGAGGTGTTGGCGATCCCTGCAAGAAGCAAAACCAGAGATGGATAAGGGGAAGGACCAAGATGTTACCTTGTTTGTGTGAAAAGATGAAAATCATATGTGGGATCTTAGGGTTAAAATTAGGGTATGACAGGTACATTGAAGCTAACATATCCAGGGCATTAACTACTTGATTCTCATTCCCCGAGATATGACGGAAAGTGATTTCGTCAAAGTATTTTATCAACTTTATGAAATAGGTAGGATACGGGATTGTAAGATCCCAATTTTGACCCTAAGATCCCTCTTGTTCTTCTCATCATATGCATTAGCATTGGGATCACATATTGGCATCCTCCTTACCCCTCATTCATTGGGTTTGCATTGGGAGAGATCACCAAGCACAATTTGATTGTATCATACATTGTTTTTATCATTTTACTAACCAAAATACCAAAAATATGTCATTGTATAGTTTAACTCTTTTGTAGGTAGTGGGTATGCTCACCTATGTTCTATCAAACTCATATCTAGGGTTTAAGACCCTCAATGCAAGGAGCTCAATAAAAAATTGGACTAGATTAGATCTAAGTATCATATATGGATCCCCATGATCTTCACATGTTATTTTGATCAAGAAATCATTAAGAGTTTGAAGCTTGTTTTCCTTGGAAGCCCTAATTCATCTGGGCATCTTGTGTGACTTCTTCAACAAGTTTCTTCACCAATTGGTCAAATATTTCAAGGGATACTTCACATTTCATCATCTTATGCATATATGATCCCCCATGAGTCCCCAAAGTCAATAGAATATAGAGCTAGCAAGTTGGTTCATGGTGGTTGACCAGAGGAAGTCAAAACTGGGGTTCCCTAGACCCTATCTCCTACACTTTTTGTCATATGAAAATGATTTCAAGAGAAATGTTACTCTAAGTGACATTACAAACAACTTTCATGATGAGGTCAAGAGTTATTTTTGCTTTTAAAGTCATTGTTTATGGTGAAAGATTATAGGTCATTTTGTCTAAACCCTAATTTGGAGGTCAACTTCCCAAGATTATAACTTTATCATTTTCTATGATATGAAAGCCATTAAAATTGCATGATAAAATTAATGATGCCTAATTAAAGTTTTATGTTTGGAGGAAGTTCAAATTAAACTTGAAAATGCATGTGCCAAGAAGAAACATTATAGGTCATTTTAGGCCAATACCATTAAACAAGTGATTTTCCTCAACTTCTAAAGTGCATAACTCCTTCATCCGAAATACAAATGAGGTCAACTTTGTTACCAATTTTAAGGGATTTGGAAGAGCTACAACTTTTATGAAGGAACTTTTCTCATTTGAAGCCCATAGAAAACATTATTCAAGGTGGAGGAAGTGAACATATGGCTTGGTACTTAGAGATTTTTTTTATATGTTTGATTTTCCAAACTTCTACCTCAAAATTCATCATGATCCAAGCTTCAAATGAAAACATGTTCAACATGAAAGTTGTTCCTATTGTTCTAACCTTTCCAAAAAGTCCAAAATTATCTCATTGGGACAAAGGATGGATGACTTGTGCATGGGTTAAAGTTGAAAGACCATTTGGATAATATCAAGTTCCACTTTTCATACACGAATGCATGGCTTGACAACATGATTTCAGCATGACTTACACTCAATTTTGGACCTAAGTACATCACTTGATGGGCCTATCACACGCCCCTGTAAGCATGCAAGAGAGATTTTCAACTTTTGCCAAAAATGGAAGTGTGCAAATATCAGTCCCATTGGCCTATAAATAGAAGCTCTCTTGCTTAGAAAAAATTGGACCTCATGCGCAACCTTTGATTCAGCAACTCTAAACCCTCACCATTAAAGGATAAGCTTGAAGATTTTCTTTGAAAATCGAGTTTCCAATCTCCAACAATTTTGAGATTTAAACTCCAAGAGTCCATCCCTTTCCTTGATCCATTTCTATTCCATCAAGCATCTGAAGTAAGGCCAAGCATAATTGAGAGCAAGATCATGCCAATCTGAAACTCCATTGAAGGTGATTTTCCAGATTTTTCCACTCTTCGATTCTCTCTTATTTCTCCATTATTCTTGTTGATTTTTGGTTATCTGAAGTCCTACCAATGTAGGCAACAAGATTGAGTTGCTTAGAGGTCAAATCGAAGCAACTCAGATCATGATCCTCAAAATTCAACTCCCTGTATCTTCCTATATACTTGGAGTTAGACAAAATTGAGGCCAAATTCGAGCTCCTGAGCATTTTTTCTTTAAATCCATGTCTTGCTTTTTCATTTTGGTGATGGTTGAAGGTGGACCAGCCCGGTGAGGTCCACCGGAGAAGAAGACCGAAGCTCTGGCTCCGGCGATGTGTTGGCAAGCTTCTGAACCACATGATCCATCCAATTTGTTTTAATCTTGAACATTGGTTGTGATTACCATGTGTGCTGCACAGTTGACTGATGACCACATGGAACGTGCGCTTTGGACCATTTGGTCTACCACCTCAATTAATGAGGGAGATCAGATGGTCCATGTTTTTTTGATTTTTTTTATTTTCATTTCAATTGCTTTATTTTCATTAATTCATATTAATTTTAATATTGATCCAAAAAATATGAGACTTTCACCCAAAAAATTCAAATATTTTTCTCTTTCATTTTTTGAAATAAAATTATTTTTTGGATCAACATTAATATATTTCATGATTTAATTGTTTCTGTGCATATTTTTAATTATTTAAAAATACTTTTGACTTTCCAAAAATAATGAAATTTTTTCTCCAAGGTCCTTTGACCTTGTTTGACCTATGATAAATCTCTTGGCCATTTATTTGGTGTTTTGAAGAGGTTTTAGGTTTTTGATCAAACATAATTTAATTTAATGCATTTTTAATTGATTTTTAATTGTTTAATTATGAATAAATTGTGTTGAGCTATTTTGATTGACTTGTGAAGTTTGACTATTGTGTTTGGGCCTTGGTCAAGGTTGATTTGATTTTGTTGGATTAAAATCATTGAATTTAGGGGATTGATGAAATGTACATTTCATCTTCCAAAATGAATGAATGATTTTAATTTTATAAGATTCCTCCCATGACCAATTTGTGTTTGTCTCATTTCCCCTCCCTGTTCATCTTCAATCTCATTCTATCCCATCCATTCCATTGACCAATGATATCTCAATATCCTAAGGCTAATTGGTTCATAAACCGATACAAGTATGGATGAGATTAGGTTCACCCTTTTGCCATCTTATTTTTAAGTGTGGTATGTTTTAGGAGTGTGGTTCATTATAACATATCTCTAACATGCATTAACACTAAAATTTCTATTGCCCGACCTCAGATAGTTGTGACTTCTACATAAGTCCAATTACGATTGCTTAACATAACGCTAAATTTTGACCCAAAAGCATAGAATTCTAGTAAGTGAGATTGTAAGTCTCCCCCCTTTCATGGTATTGTGTGGAAACTTGGCCTTTTTTCCTTCCTTTGGAAGATACCTTGGTTCAAGGATCCATGCTTGTGAATAGAGGGTTGAGTGTTCTCCAAAGAATGACTTAAACAATTCAAATCTCTCCCCTCTTTCAAAATCTTCTTTGCTTGTGATTTTTAAATTTAGACTATATTGCAAAATTAGAAACTTTGGCCTTATGCCATTGCATTTTTATACTTATTTTTCTTAATTCAAACTTGTAAACAAACTTAACCATACTTGACTTAAAATTTCAAAAGACAAAAACAACTAACACTCATTCAAACTCTCTTGGGCCTTTTGTGCCTCTTTTAAACTCAAATTTTTGTTAAAAGAAATCCATTCATTTTGAAACTGATACCACGAACTACGAGGTTTTGATCCCTCATTTTATGTTGGTACGTAGGCACAAGTCTGAAGGTCTTGTCAAACACAAAAATATAATTAATGAATTCTTTTCTCATCCCCACACTCTGTTTTATTGCAAACATCTTTTATACCAAAACACATGCACACATAAAAAAGGGCTCCCTATGAGTACCTAGGACACTTTGGGTGTTAACACCTTCCTTCTGTGTAACCAACCCCTTTACCTGTAATCTTTATCATTTTATTAGTTTTGATTTGAAAACTTCTTATCTTTGGGTTTTGTTCGTAGTTTTCCCTTTTCCTTTGGAAACAATAAAAGTGCGGTGGTGACTCTGGTTTAATTGACGTTAAGTTTATCCATAGCTTAATGGTCATGAATTTACTACTACAAAAATTAAGTGGCGACTCTGCTGGGGAGTAGTCTCCAGTGGGTTTAGCCTACTTTTTTATGTGTATATATTTGTATATTTGATGTTTGTATACTTGTTTGTGTGATATAATTTGCTTGTTGTGCTTGGTGATCTTTGAGTGGTGAGATAAGTTCTAACCCAAACTTGAGTGCAATTAAGATAGGAGGATGCTATAGTCATGTTTGACTTGTGTGGAGTAGTCCTTAACAAGTTGGATTGAGACCCATCTACTAAGTGGAGACCCTTTTGGAGCTATTGATGTCACACAAGTTATTTGTGGTTAGGCATTACTTTCTCTGATTTGGGGCCCGAGAAGCTAAGGAACGTAGAACATTTAACCCAACTTGGCCTATTTAGGACGTAGTGCGTAGACAGTTCAGGTGTAGACTTGATAACAATTGTTACACGATACTACACTCAAACGAGTTTCTCTTGAGAGTATTATGGATTGATGAGTCAGTCATCCTAACCTGTAATATCCGATAGATGGAATTAAGACTCTGGGAACTTTTTAGAACATGACCTATAGGTTTTATCCTTCACACACTCCTTTGGGATGGTTCTTAACCGGACTCCATGCTCGTGACTCACAACAAACCCTTGATTCTTGGTTTATCCAATCAAGTCTTGCCAATATCAATGGAACTTGGGTGTTGATAAGGTGAAAACCATAATCCACCAAAATGGATGATTGATCTTGACAATGACTTGATTCATCCCTTAACCTTTGTTTGTTTTCCTTGTGGGTGATCTCTTACTTGTGATTGTTGCATTCATGCATTTATGCGCATCATAACATTCATCACACGAAAAATAGATTCAAGGAACTGAGGTTTTATTTGCAAATATTTTCAGACCATGGATTATAGATGAAGGAACACTAAGAAGTACAATTTTAGACGTTAGGATTTGAAAGAGTTGAGGAAGCTATCATCTTTTGTATTAGATCCCTTGGATTTCAAGCAACATCATGGGAAGCTGTTATCTGTGTTATCTACTATTATGGTCGATGGACTTTTGAGTGTGTTGATTCAGTTTTATGATCCTCTCTACCATTGCTTCACTTTTCCCGATTATCAGCTCGTGCCTACATTAGAGGAGTATGCCCATCTCTTGGGAATACCTGTTTCTAACAAGGTGCCTTTTAGTGGATTGGAAGAGATTCCCAGATCTCATATGATAGCTGAAGCTCTTCACTTGAAGAAGTCTGAGATTGAGGCTCATTGGGTAAAGAAAGGAGGAATCTTTGGGTTGACTTCTGAGTTCCTTATTGGGAAAGCTACTGCCTTTGCTCAGGCCAGTAGTATTCTTGCTTTTGAAGCCGTCTTTGTATTGCTCATCTATGGTTTAGCTTTGTTCCCTAACATTGACGGTTTTATTTATGTTAATTCCATTAGATTCTTCTTGATTGGGAATCCTGTGCCTACTCTGTTGGGTGATATGTACTCCTCTTTGCATTTAAGAAATTCTAAAGGTGGTGGAACTATTGTGTGTTGTGTTCCTCTTCTGTATAAGTGGTTTATTTCACACTTGCCTCAGACGCCTGCTTTTATGGAGAACAAACAATGTCTACGGTGGTCTCAGAGACTTATGTCTCTCACTAATGATGATATAGTTTGGTATGATTCTTCATTGGGTAGCTTGGAGATTATTGATAGTTATGGTGAATTCTCTAATGTGCCTCTCATTGGTACACAAGGAGGAATCAACTACAACCCTGCTTTGGCTCGTCGTCAACTTGGGTTCCCCTTGAGAGATAAACCTAATAACACTTAGTTAGAAGGTATTTTCTATCAAGAGGGTAAAGATTCCCAACTTTTGAAGCAAAAGACAGTTCACACTTAGCATAATGTGCATAGGAAAGGAAGATCCGAGCTTGGTCTGTGCAACAGTGTAGCTTTGAAAGCTTACACTCTTTGGGTGAAGAAGAGAGCTTTGGAATTGAAGATGCCTTATGCTTGTGAGAGACCTATGTCTATGGTTGTGGTTGAACCATCAAATCTCCCTAACCAAGATGTAGAGGAGTTGGAAGACGCACTCGCCAAGATGAAGCAAGAGAAGGATATGTGGGAAGAACGGTTCCATGCTTTGAGCCGAAAGCATGAGGAGTTACAGCTTGAGTCTAAGGGCAAATATGCGCTTATTGAACTTCTTAAAGACCGAGCAGTGAAGAGATAGAGAGAACCAGAGGGTCCATATTCCTCTAGTATGCCTTAGCCTTCCGGTGCTTAGAAGAAGATTGTTGATCAGCTTGTCCTTGAGAAGGCTCAGATGAAGACTTCTTTTGAGTCCGAGATCTGACGCATCCGAAGGAAGTACACGCCTGCAGCCAGATCATCCGACACTATTGTTAGGGGATCCTTAGGATGATTAGTCTCCTTTTCGCTTGTATTTGTATTTTGGTTTCTGAAATTGTACTCAGTGTAATCCTTCCAGAATTATATGAATAAAAGAGATTTTTTATGGTCAAATCAAATTGTTATAATTGTTATTATATACTTGCAAATAAAAAAGGTATGTTCCTTGAAAAATAAAAACAATCAAAACATTACATTTCATGCATCATTTGCATAGCAGGTTTTTCTTCCGCCAGATGTCTTATTGGTTATTCTTCTATGCTTCAGCCAAGATGACTCATCGATACAATACTCGCACCAATCATCCGAAAATCATGGAACACTTGGAACAAGAGAACCGAGAGTTGAAGGAAGAGATTGCCCGCTTGACTTCCATAATGGAGTCTGTTCTAGCTGCTCAAAGTCACTCTTCCCCAATGCCTACAACTCCTCCTCCTCAGAGGACTGTCATTTCAGAGGTTGTTACTTCAACCTTGCCTGCCACTCAGTTTGCGCCTGCTATGCCTGGCTGATTCCCATGGGGAATGCCGCCGAACTTTGTGTCTGAAGGTTTTGCGCCTACTTTTGCTTCCATGCCGGCATCTAGCCCGGTCATGTCTGTTTCGCCTCCAGTTGTTCACACGCTGCCTCGTGTTGAGGACACCATCTACCATTCTGAGTCGTTTGAGGGTCCGGATGTTTATGAGAAGATGGATGAGATGAAAGACCAATTCCTTAAGATGCGAAAGGAGTTGAAGACCTTGAGGGGGAAATATTTGTTCGGTAAGAGTGTTTCTGAACTCTACTTAGTGCCAAATGTCAAAATCCCGATGAAGTTCATGTAAGAACAAAAATTGTTCTACAACAGATTCCAGGATTTTGATGATAACAAAGGATGAAACCAAAAATGGCACTCTAACGAAAAGTTTCTAAGTGTGCAGGACTCTAAACAAGAAGAAAGGAATCTGATTGCGTCATCAGATACAAAATCAAATCAGATACAAATTATCGGAATATCAGAAGCATCTGAAGTAGAAACACGCTCTAGAAGTTCTGACTCTGAACAAAATAGCATATCAGAAGCATCTGAAGAAGAAGCGCGCTCTAGAAGTTCTGACTCTAAGCAACGGTACATCAGAACTCCAGAAATCTTAAGATCATTTGAAGTCAACACTGGAAATCTAAAAGATGAGGACTATCAGAAACTCTGAAGCCACATCTCAAGATCTCAGTCTAACAGAGTAACGCAGACTCTGATAATGGATTTCCTTATCCAGAAAGAGTAACGGCAACTTCAACTTCAAATGGAAAGAAAATATTATTGGAAAGAAGTTATTCAGGGAGACAAAGTTGTTTTGGCAAGAAACAACAGAAGTTATGGCATTAATTTCTAATCAAGACAAAAATATCTGCCATCAAATTCAACGGTCCTTTCACCTCTATATAAAGGACAACAAACTGCATTGAGAGACACACCTGAACACTCCAAGAATATTCTCTCTCTCTCTCAATCCTTCACGAGCTTTTGCTCAGAACGTGAAACATTCTAATTGCTTTTACTGTTGTAATACTTTCTTTATCCTAGAAGCACTCTAGATTACAAATTATGTTTTTACCTAAATTGTTTAATTCCTCAAGTGACTCTGCGCAGTCTGTATACTTGAGAGGACTAAGAGATCTTTCTCTTAGACGTTGGTTGTAATAATCTTTCAAGATTAGTGGATTAAGTCCTTGTTGAAGGCGAAATCACCTTGGCCGGGTGGACTGGAGTAGCTTTGTGTTATAAGCGAACCAGTATAAAATCCTGTGTGATTTTATTTTGCAAAAGCACTTATTTTCCAAAAACAATTCAAACCCCCTTTTCTTGTTTTTCTCACCTTCAATTGGTATCAGAGCTTCGGCTCTGTTATTGATTTTCCAATCAAACACTTAACCGTGTAGAGAGATCCAGAACGAGAAAAACTATGGCCCAGACAAACGAAAGAGACAGTTACAATGCTAAGCCTCCTGTCTTTGAGGGAGAGAAATTCGATTACTGGAAAGATAGAATTGGAAGTTTCTTTCTAGGCTATGACGCTGATCTCTGGGACATTGTCACAGATGGATACACACCTCCTGTAACTAATGCTGGAGTTGAAGTTCCCAGAAGTAAGATGACAGAGGATCAGAAGCGCGTATTTAAGAATCATCACAAAGCCAGAACGATACTTCTCAATGCCATATCCTATAATGAGTATGAAAAAATCACCAACAGGGAAACAGCTAAAGATATACTTGATTCTCTAAAGATGACTCATGAAGGAAACTCTCAGGTCAAAGAAACAAAAGCTCTGGCTCTAATCCATAAGTATGAAGCCTTCAAAATGGAGGATGACGAAGCCATAGAGGTAATGTTCTCTAGATTCCAAACTCTTATTGCAGGTCTCAAAGTTCTAGACAAAGGATACACAACTGCAGACCACGTCAAAAAGATAGTCAGAAGCTTGCCAAAGAAGTGGAGACCCATGGTCACTGCTCTGAAGCTGTCTAAGGATCTGAACAACATCAGTCTGGAAGAGCTTGTCAGTTCCCTCAGAAGCCATGAGATAGAACTAGAAGAAGATGAGCCTTAGAAGAAGAACAAGTCTGTAGCATTAAATTCCAGATCTGAAAGACGCAAATCTGACAGAACCAAAGCATTCCAGGGCGAAACAGAAGATGCTGATGACTCTGAACAGGAAGATTCTGATGATGAAGAAGAATTGTCCCTCCTAACCAGAAGAGTTAAACAACTCTGGAAAAAGAGGAACAATAACTTCAGGAGACCAAGACCCAGAGGGGATCGATCAGAATCAACGTCTAAAGGTAAAACTAACAAAGATGTCACTTGTTATGAATGTAAAGAAACACGTCACTACAGGAACGAATGCCCAAAGTTAAAGAAAGACAGTTCCAGAAAAGAGAGCTTCAAGAAAAATTCCCTCAGAACCAAAAAGGGATTAATGGCTACCTGGGATGATAGCGAGTCTGACTCATCAGAATCTGACTCTGATGAACATGCTAATGTAGCATTCATGGCTACCACATCCAATGACAGTTCAGATGAAGAATCTGAAGAGGTATTTTCTAAAATCTCTCGATCTGATCTAGAATCATGCTTGTCTGAAACTCTTAGCTCATATCAGAAACTAAAACAAGAGTTTAAAGCAATAAAAGGCTGTCTTGAAGAAAAATTTGAAGAATGTGGCAAACTTGAGATGACAATTCTAGAACTAAAAGATGAAAACAGATCTTTAACATTACAAAGAGATGCAGCAAAGAAAAATTGTTTAAAACTGGAAGAAGCGTTATCTCAAGCTCCACAAACTTCAAATACAATAATTTATAAATACGAAAAAGCCTTTCATAAGTTTCTGAAAAATGGGATAGGAAGGAGTGTAATGGCATCCATGATTTATGGAGTCAGTCAGAACAATAGAAAAGGAATTGGGTATGATCCTAAGGAAGATAAAACTTCTACTAGTGACCAACTTAAATCTCCATTTTCATATCACTATACACACACACAAGAACAAAAATTTGAAAATGCTAGAAAACCCAAAGTGATAAAAAACTCTGGGAAAACTAATCAAAAAGGACCCAAGAGACTCTGGGTACCAAAAGATAAGATTGTTTATGTTGCAGATATCCTATGCAGCAAAGTTCAAACACCAGTCATGGTACCTGGACTCTGGATGCTCGCGACACATGACGGGAAGAAAGTCTATGTTCCAAAGCCTGGAACTTAAAGACGCTGGATTCGTAGGCTTCAGAGGAGATCAGAAAGGAAGGATCAGAGGCTCCGGAACTATTGGTAATGGTACTCTTCCCTCTATATCTGATGTCCTTTACGTAGAAGGATTAATGCATAATTTGTTATCCATAACTCAATTAAGTGATAACGGTTATGATGTGATCTTTAATCAAAAAACATGTAAAGCCATAAATCAAAACAATGGTTTTGTCCTATTCACAGGCAAGAGGAAAAACAATATTTATAAAATTAATCTTTCTGATTTAAAAGAACAAAATGTGAAATGTCTGATGTCTGTTCACGAAGAGCAATGGGTATGGCATAGACGCTTGGGCCACATTAGCATGAGGAAACTATCTCAGCTAAATAAACTCGAGTTAGTCAGAGGCCTACCTAAACTGAAGTTCTCTTCAGATGCTCTATGTGAAGCATGTCAGAAAGGAAAATTTTCAAAAACCTCTTTCAAAAAGAAAATTATTGTTACTACCTCTAAGCCTCTGGAACTTCTTCACATTGATTTATTTGGTCCTGTGAAAACAGCATCAGTCAATGGAAAGAAGTACGGACTAGTCATTGTTGATGATTTCAGTCGCTGGACATGGGTGAAATTCCTTAAACACAAGAGTGAGTCTCACTCTGTATTCACTAGTTTCTGCTCCAAAGTGCAAAAAGAATTTGACTCTAAAATTATCAGAGTCAGAAGTGATCATGGTGGGGAATTCGAAAATAAATCCTTTGAGGAATTATTTGACTCTAATGGAATATCCCATGATTTCTCTTACCCTAGAACTCCACAACAAAATGGAGTTGTAGAGAGGAAGAATAGGACACTCCAAGAGATGGCCATAACTATGATCAACGAAACTAATGTGGCTAAGCACTTTTGGGCCGAAGCTGTAAATACAGCGTGTTACATTCAGAATAGAATCTCCATAAGACCTATTCTGGAAAAGACTCCCTATGAACTGTGTAAAGGAAGAAAACCAAACATTTCATATTTTCATCCATTTGGATGTTCTTGCTTTATTTTAAACACTAAAGAACATCTGAACAAGTTTGATTCCAAAGCACAGAAAGGTATTATGTTAGGATACTCAGAACGCTCTAAAGGGTACAGAGTATACAATACAGAAACCAAAATTGTGGAAGAATCAATTCATGTCAGATTTGACGATAAGCTTGACCCTGAAAAGTCAAAGCTAGTTGAAAAATTTGCAGATTTAGAAATCACTCTTGCAGGATCTGACAAAGCTCCAGAAGCAACTAACACTCAGAACTCTGAGGAAATTAATCCTCCATTAACCCCAAAGAAAGCTAAAAGTCGCCTCAACATATTTGAAGAATTGATTCTGGGCAACAAAGACGAACCTGTCAGAACCAGATCTACCTTCAAGACCTCTGAAGAAACTCCTCTGGGACTAGTATCTCTGATCGAGCCTATATCCTGTGATGAAGCACTTCAAGATAACGATTGGGTTTCAGCCATGCAAGAAGAGTTAGATCAATTCACAAAGAATGATGTCTGGGATCTTGTTCCCAATCCCAGAGGCACTCACGTTATCGGAACCAGATGGGTATTCAGAAACAAGCTGAACGAGAAAGGAGAAGTCGTCAGAAACAAAGCTCGACTGGTAGCTCAAGGTTACAGTCAACAAGAAGGTATTGACTACAATGAAACCTTTTCTCCAGTCGCAAGGTTAGAATTTATTCGTCTTCTTGTATCTTTCGCTATAAACCATTCTATTAAATTATATCAAATGGATGTCAAGAGCGCATTCCTTAATGGTTATATATCAGAAGAAGTGTATGTCAACCAACCTCCAGGTTTTGAAAATCCAAATTTTCCAGAACATGTTTTTAAACTTAAAAAATCTTTATATGGACTTAAACAAGCTCCCAGAGCTTGGTATGAACGTTTAAGTAACTTCCTTCTGGAACACAATTTTATCAGAGGGAAAGTTGACTCCACACTCTTCTGTAAGAACCTTAACAATGATCTCATGATATGCCAGATATACGTTGATGATATTATTTTTGGTTCCGCTAACGCATCTGTTTGTCAAGAATTTTCTGAGTTAATGCAGGCAGAATTTGAAATGAGTCTAACGCAAGAACTAAAGTTCTTTCTAGGAATTCAAATTAACCAAACTTCAGAAGTCACGTACATTCATCAAAGCGAATACATAAAAGATGTTCTGAAGAAATTTGACATGGCTGAATGCAACTCTGCAAAGACTCCCATGCATCCAACATGCATTCTTGAAAAGGAAGAAGTCAGCAAAAAGGTTTGTCAGAAGCTCTATCGTGGTATGATAGGCTCCCTTCTCTATCTGACTGCTACTCGACCTGATATTCTCTTTAGTGTCTGTCTTTGTGCCAGATTCCAATCAGATCCTAGAGAAACTCACTTAACAGCAGTTAAGAGAATTTTCAAATATCTGAAAGGAACTCCTAACCTGGGCCTGATGTATGAGAAAACATCAGAGTATAGACTTTCGGGTTACTGTGATGCAGATTACGCAGGAGATAGATTGGAACGAAAAAGCACATCTGGAAATTGTCAGCTCCTAGGAAACAATCTGATATCCTGGGCCAGCAAAAGACAGTCAACTATCGCTCTATCAACTTCAGAAGCTGAATACATCTCAGCATCACTGTGCACAACTCAGATGCTCTGGATGAAGAATCAGTTAGAAGATCTGCAAATCTTCGAGAGTAACATTCCTATCTTTTGTGATAATACTGCTGCCATTTGCTTAAGTAAGAATCCCATTTTACACTCCAGAGCCAAGCACATCGAAATAAAACATCATTTTATTAGAGACTATGTTCAGAAAGGGATAGTAACATTGAAGTTCATTGATACAGATCATCAATGGGCAGATATCTTTACTAAGCCTTTAGCTGAAGATAGATTTCTTTTTATCTTAGAAAATCTGAACATTCAAAATTGCCCTGAATAAATTGTGCCTCTGAAGATGTAAAATGAGACTCTGACATAAACAAATGAGATTCTGTCTCTGACTCTGATACTTCTACCTAGTTAGAAGCCATCTGAGTTAGAAATCTCCAGGAACCAATCCTTTGGTATTCCTGAAGACCAGATACATCAACACGTGGAGTGAATTACGTCTAACCTTGGAACTTCAAGACAACTGTCCAGAAAAATTCAAAGGGCAGACGTTTGAGATCTCCTCGAGCAGTGTGCATACTGTTGGGATTAGACATTCATTAATGAGCCATAATCATTTCTCCCTCTAAACGTGCTAACTTGGTTTTTGTGCTAAACTCTGATTTTTGTGTCGTTTTGCATGCGTTTCGTTTTAGTATTTAAACACTTCTCTCACATTGTGCACACACTTCACTCTCACTCACTTTCTCAAACCAGCTCTCTCAGGCATTTCTGCAAGAAGTTCATCTTCATCTCGTTCTTCATCAACAATGGATTCTCAACAACAATCCGTGTTCAACTACTCTCAACAAATGGACTCCAGCAACGCAGCTCAAAGCACAAGCATTCCTACTCCAACAGTTACAGGCGTAACTATAACACCAGTATATAAGGAGCCTCATATTCTTGACCGTGAGCCTCATATCAATCTTGCAACTCCTTTCGAGAAACTGGATGTTTTGTGTGAATCACTGGTTGATTTCAACAACATGAAGAGGAATGGAGTAGACCTAACTGAAGAACTCCGTCAACAAGGTTGGGAAAACTACTTTCAACGGCTCTATGGCCCTGTTTACCCAAACCTCATTAAGGAATTCTGGAGGTTTGCTGATGCTGACGACCACTTCATAGTCTCCTACGTATTGGGGGTAAAAATTGTGATTACTGAAAAGTCTATAGCTGCCTTGCTAAACATGGAAAAAGCTGGAGGAAGAAGGATTTACAACATCAATCCTAGGGCAAAATACATTGCTCATGAAATCAACCCCACTATCTTCAAACTCAACACAGAAGGCAACCCATCAAAGAACAAGGAACTTCATCAGAATCTCTGGGTGTGGCTCAAAATCATTCTGGGAACTATTCATCATCGCCCAACATCTAACTCATCAGATTACATCAATACAGATCAGAAATGCATTCCGTATTGTATCCATAAGGGTCTGAAGTTGTGCCTCCCTGCACTCCTCTTCAAATATCTCAGAGATTTTGTACGGGAAACCAGGAACAACATGAAACCCATAACCTACATTCCTCTGGGAAGACTCCTCTCAGACGTGCTGATTGAAAATGGTCTTGTGGACCATTTGATTAAACACAAACTCATGGAAGACTTGGCTATAGAAACTGGAAGGCCTCCGAATTCCAGGAATCTGAAGAGCATGGGGATTCTGGAGAAGATTCACGTTAAACCCACTCTGGACACTTCTTGGGAAGCCTTGAAAGATCAGAGGGATATGCCAAATGGTCTATGTAAGTTCTACAAGGATGAACCCAAAGAGGCAATTCTCCACTATCTCCAAAGTTTGAAGGATGAAGGAGTGGACATATCAGAATTCAGGCTGAGCGATCTGCCAGATTCAGCTCCAGACTTCGTGAGGTTTAAAAGAGGGTCATCTGAGAAGGCATCAAAGGCGAAGAGAGCAAAGCTAGGGGAATCCTCTGAATCAAGACCTCCAGCATCTCTACAAGAGTCTTCTGGTAAGTCTGCCTCTACTGCTCCCTCTGTACAGCAATTTGCTTCTTCTACTCCTCTACCTACACCGATCTACACCACCTCTGAAACTCCTCCTTCCACCACCAGAACCTCTCAACCCTTACCCAAATTCAACCTTGCCAATACCTCCTTACCCCTATCCGAAGCTGAACAATTAAATCAAACCACTTCCTCATCCTCAGCCCCAGAATCACCTCCCTACTTTGACATTTCCTCTGACACCGAACCCTCTGACCCCGCTTCTCCCACACTAGCCCAACTTCAGATTCTAAACCGTGATTCACAACAACCATAACAACCTCCACCTGAGCCTAAAATAACCTCACCATCCACAGAACAACCAACCGTCACTCCATCTGAAGTTCAACCCTCTGACCTCAACACCTCTGACATTATCCCTCCAAACACTTCCGCTGAACCTCAAACTCTCAACCTAAGCCCTCCAATTTCTCCACCTCAGCCATCTGAACCAGAACATTCCCTGCCAACCCTAGAGGAAGCAATTATGCTATTTGCAGGAGCATCAGTTGAAAAGGTCAAGTCTCTGACCATCAACTCTGTTATCAGTGATGATCCTGACTCTGTTAGGACACACTGGAACAGAGTCATTGGCTGGATGACTTCTGAGGCCTTTAAACTGAAGCACATCTCTGAGCAAGTCAGAAACAACTTCATCAGAGACGCTGAGGCAAGACTACAGGAGCGCTTGACTAGAGAGGCTGAAGAAAAGGCCAGAAGGGAAGAAGAAGAAAGAGCAAGACAAGCAGAACTTCAAAGGGTACGGGAAGCTGAAGCCAAAGCTCTAGCTGATGCTGCTGCTGCTGCTGAAGCTGAAGCAAAGGCTGCTGCCGAAGCTGAAGTTAAAGCCGCTGAAGAACAGACTGCTCTGACTCAGGGGGAGTCCTCCACTTTTGCCCCTCTGGTTCTCAGAACCCTTGAGGAGCTTCAGAAAGAGCAGAAGGAAGTTCTGGCCAGATTGGATCAACAGGACACTGTCAACGCCAACATTCAGAACCTACTGCACCAACTGCTTCAGAGAATGCCTCCTCCTCCCAACCCTTAGGCACTTAGGATTCTTTGCTTGTTGCTTTGCTTATCCTTGTTTCTGATGTTTCGTTTCTTGTCATTATCTCTGATGTTCTGTTTCTCTTATCTATATATATATATATATATATATATATATATATATATATATGTATATATATATATATATATATATATATATATATATTATATATATATATATATATATATAATATATATATATATATCTTTTTCCTGCTTATTATTTTGTGTAAGTCTTTTTGATTCTGACAAAAAGGGGGAGAAATCAAATAGCTCTGATGAAAAATTGCCTAATACCTTAAGCACTCTGCAAAACAGATTCCAGGATTTTGATGATAACAAAGGATGAAACCAAAAATGGTACTCTAACGAAAAGTTTCTAAGTGTGCATGACTCTAAACAAGAAGAAAGGAATCTGATTGCATCATCAGATACAAAATCAAATCAGATACAAATTATCAGAATATCAGAAGCATCTGAAGTAGAAACACGCTCTAGAAGTTCTGACTCTGAACAAAACAGCATATCAGAAGCATCTGAAGAAGAAGCGCGCTCTAGAAGTTCTGAATCTAAGCAACGGTACATCAGAACTCCAGAAATCTTAAGATCATCTGAAGTCAACACTGGAAATCTAAAAGATGAGGACTATCAGAAACTCTGAAGCCACATCTCAAGATCTCAGTCTAACAGAGTAACGCAGACTCTGATAATGGATTTCCTTATCCAGAAAGAGTAACGGCAACTTCAACTTCAAATGGAAAGAAAATATTATTCGAAAGAAGTTATTTAGGGAGACAAAGTTGTTTTGGCAAGAAACAACAGAAGTTATGGCATTAATTTCTAATCAAGACAAAAATATCTGCCATCAAATTCAACGGTTCTTTCACCTCTATATAAAGGACAGCAAACTGCATTGAGAGACACACCTGAACACTCCAAGAATATTCTCTCTCTCTCTCTCAATCCTTCACGAGCTTTTGCTCAGAATGTGAAACATTCTAATTGCTCTTACTGTGTTTGGAAGCTAACTTGTTCATGAAGTAACTTGGTGAAGTAGAAATTTTTGTAAGTGTAAGTTACTTCATAGTGCTAATTTTGTAAAATTCATAACTTCCTCATTTTTTATTGAAAATTTGCAAACTTTATATGCCTAGAAATATGGGAAGAAGACCTAAATGTTTGTCAATGTGGTCCCATGTCTAAACAATACTTATTTTGAGAGTTATGGAGTAAGACATTCTAGGTCACTTTTGAGAATTATGGGTCATTTTCACCGTTCAGCCATTTTCGAGGCCACTTTTGGGGACTTTAAATGTTTCAAACCAAATTTACACCAACATGAAAGTTGTAGGTAATCTCAATTCCGTTCCAAAAAGTACAAGAACTTGAGTTAACTCTCAAAATTGAGAAAGTTATGGCCATGAGACCAAGGGGTGGTTTTTGTGAATTTACTAAAACCTAGTTTTGCATATACTCCTTTTTCTCAAAATGTAGCCATTATTTTTTACTCAAATCAAGCCCATAACCTATTTGGATCGTGAATAAGAGTACCTTGCCTTCTATTTGCACCCATGCAACCATTTTGGCCAATTTTACACTTAAACCTCATTTTTGCCAAAATTGCCAACTTTGATGTTTCTCTCTCTACACTCCACTAACTTGTACCATCTTTTTTCCATGTACTACTGCACTTATGAGGTGTCCAAAACGCACAAACCCCCTAGCCAAATGTGAACAAAATGCAGCCTTGCTTAACAAGTTGATTTTTGGTCTTATCTTCCATTTATGCCCTGCAACGTGTCTTTGCTTGCAATGTCTCTTCTACCCTCACTTTGGGGGCCTGTATAAGCAAGTCAAGTCATCCATTTCAAGACACACAAGCTCTCTCTTCCCCTTTCACAAAAAACCACCAAATTGGTCTTATCTTTATCCCTCTTGAATCAAGCTTTTTCTCCAGAATTTCTCAATATAAAAACTCTTTACTTGAGTTGAAGGAAGAAGAATTTAAAAGAGTTTATGGGTTTCTTTTGATTTTGGAAGCACATGAGGGCAGTAGACTCTTTCTCCACTTGGTAAGCTTGCAAAACCCTAACCATGGCATTTAAAGATCTGGAAATTATTGTATGTGTTCTTGATGTTGTTTAGAACATTTTTCATGTTGAAACTTTCCATTGATTCTTGCTTGATTTTCTGATTTTTGGATTGGAAGTTATTTGATGAAAAGTGATTTTTAGCCAACTTCTCGCCCAGATTTCTCTCTCATCATTCATCCTTTTGAAAAAACTTCTAAACCAAAGTTGTAGATCTCTCTGAGATCTACAACTTTGGTGTTTACAACTTTTTATTTAGTTAAGAAACGAAGGATAAAAATGGAAGTGAAGTTGCCTGGTTGGAATTCGTAAAACATGATTTCAAGTGAAAAAGTGATTTTTAGCCAACTTCTCTCTCAGATTTCTCTCTCATCATTCATCCCTTTGAAAAACTTTCAAAACCAAAGTTGTAGATCTCTCTGAGATCTACAACTTTGGTGTTTACAACATTTTATTTCATTAAGAAGTGAAGGAGAAAAATGGATTGGAAGTCTACAGCTTGAAAATCATGTTTCACGATTTTATGAGGAGGTTTTGATTTTTTTTTGCTTTTGCATGGCCATGTGGCACGTTGTGGTTGGCTCATCTTGTTTTTGTCCTCTAGCACCCAATGATTTGATTTGTTTTGATTGGCTTGGCATGGAATACCATGTGGACATGTTTGACCAACTTTATTTTTAGTCATTTGTTTTCTTCTATTTTCTGTTACTTGTTTATTTTATTAAAAATATTTTTCATTATAAAAAAAAATATGTGCTGAAAGGTGTTTATGTCTATTTTTTATTTATGATTTTTATTTTGTTTTTACATTTAGTTTGCTATTTTTGGTATTTTAATTTCTAAAATATGTCTATTTTGTTATTTATTTTATATAGCTTATGAAAATATTTTCATATTACTCTGAGTTTTCTGGAACTTTTGATGGTCTTGGACCAAATTTATTTTTAGTTTTACTTTGTTTTAAAAATTGGACAAGATTTAAATGGATTCTTGAGGTTTTATGGCTTCTACATGAAGTTTCAACTTAATTCCTTCACTTCCATTGGTTATAAAAATTCAAAAAAAAATATTTTATAGCTTTTTTAAGATGTTAAGTTGATGTTTGTTATTTTTGTAGATTTTTTGCTTCTGTTTTTGTGCCTTGTTCAAATTTATTTTGTTCAAAGGTTGTTTTAGACTAGTTTGTGAGCTAGTTTCAACTTTTCTTTTTGTTTTGGTGTTGCCTTGATCTTTTGGCTTGAGCAAGGATATGCCTATGACTTGTTAGAGGTTTGAGCTCCTGTAAATATTTTGTTCGGATTTTATATCCTAATTTTCCATTTTCTTTGGGGTTTTTTATCATGAGCATCCCTTTTTCCTAGTGTAATTTAACCCAACTTCATTTTGAAGCTTGTAGACATAATTTAAGGCTTAGTTTTGGGTATGTTATGGTCATTTGGATGCTTAATCGGTACGTCAACTTATTTTCAATTGGTGGAAATTTAAAGTTGATCATTTGGCTTTTACCTTAAGCATATAAGTTTGTGTGGTTTGTATACCCTAGTTTCCTACCCTTTTGATCTTTTGAGCCAACTTTTGCTTTGACCTTGACTCCATTGATTCTAATAAGAATGATAAGCTCAAGGATAGTCTTATAAAAGACTTGAGAGGCATTTGACTTCATTTGATCACCTTGATCTTTCTCTTTGATTGTGTTTCTTTCTTACGCTTATTTGTGGTTTTTGTGAGATACATGGAATGCATTGATGCAAACCATTAAGGAGATGATTCTAATTTATTTATCTTATTCTCATGACATATTTAGGGAATTAAGATCAATTTCGTTGATTCATTTAAGATCCCTAACTTGTGTTTGCTATGATTGTCTTTGTTGCTTTATTTTCATTCATATGTGATCAAGGTTAGGAGATTGTTTTGATGCGTTCCTTTGCCAAATACCTTTGATCCATATTGAATTGAATCTTTTATGTTTGCTACTGACTTCTAAAGTCATTTTACCTTTAAGGTATAGCTTCTATGATTCTATGGCTTGCATTCAATTACAAGTCCACTTTGATGACTTTTGGGAAGCAACATTTCTCCTCCTCCCACTTTGTTTTATTTCCTCTTTGATGGTGAGACCTTTAGGGTTGAGGACATATATTTGAATTATGTTTTCATGTGTATGTGAATATTTCATTACTTTCATCTTTGTCCTTCCTTCTTGCTTGCATTACAAGTTTGCTTCCTTTGAGCTTTGTTTGATGTTTTCGCTAGCTAGTTTTGTATCTTGAGGACTATTTCATTTCTTGAATGACGTTCAATGATTGATACTTATTGGTATGTCTTAGCTACCGCCTTCTCTTATTTGTTTTGATCCTTTAGTGATCATACCTTCCTTGTTTGACCTTTGATATATGATTCCTTTGTGCGATGATATCTCTCACTTGTGTGAATTGTATTTGTTTTGTGCTTTAGCCTTAGTGCTTTGATCATTTGGCATCCTTTGTGATATGTTGATGAATTTGGGCTTGTAATTGCCTTGTCACATGGATATTTTATCATACATTAGTTTGTTTTGTTTTGCATAGATTACTTGAGTATTGCTTCGTGTGCATTACATCTTGTGGCGATCTTATGCATCCTCTCCGTGAGTTTGTTTTGTTGCTTGATCTTAGTATGCATGTTGTTTATCCTTGATTACTTATTTATTCTTTGTTTTCCATGCTCCCTTAGGATTTGACTTCATCTTGTGCAATATAAGTCATTAGATCTTAGGATTCTATCCATGCATGCTAATATTAGGGTTTTGCTTAGTCTCCCCTATCCTCAACTTTAGGGCCACTATTGCATGATAATGTTAGGACTTTGTGTAGTCTCCCCTTAGCCTTTTCTTATTTCTTTTGTATTATACCTTCTTTTTCTTAATCAAATTCAAAACACTAAGCCATAATGAGTTGGTTCACATGTTACGAGACTTAAGTAATAGGAGGGTAATGTGGCGGTACATTCTATTTACCATTATTTCTCTTATTTATAGCCTTTTATTATGGACCAATTCTCAAATCTTTTTCATAAAAGTGGAGAAGGAAAAGTGTCCCTACAATGGGATTAACTCATCACTATCTACAACAAAAATACAAACCAAATCAAACTCTTTTTGGCCTCTTGGCCCTTTTTTCTTTTGCAAACCTTCTTCTTAACAAAGGATGTGTTATTTCCATTCCGCGCAACGCGACGTGTAAGTCCATAAGGTCAGGTGGTAAGTCGTCAAAAAGCTAGAGTGTGAATGTAACATTATCCGCCTAAACAACACAAATAAACCAACTTTTTAAGGTGAACTACGAATTCCCTGATCCCTCACTAAGGGGGTACGTAGGCACAAAGTTTCACAACCATGTCGGGCACATTAATAAAAACCTTTTCTTTTTTTTTCTTTGTAAATAAATCAACCTTCTATCATGCATTGCATTCCTCCTTGGCTTTTAAGCTTTAGACTTAGACACCCTTAGAACAAACAAACATGTGTGGATACCGTAGAGTACTACGGACGTGAGGGGTGCTAATACCTTCCCCTTGCGTAACTGACTTCCGTACCTAGTTTTCTTTAGGGTTTTCTCGATATTTCTCCCTTCTCCTTTTGGAATGAATAAAAATTCGGTGGCGACTCTGTTTCAATCGAGTTAAGTTAATCAATAGCTTACACTCAAAATTTTCCCGCCGCGACACTTGGTTCTCAAGAACCTTCTCCAACCAAGAAATCCGCCACAAATTCCAAAACCACTTCCATGGTGGTATAAGCCAGAACTACGATGTGCCTTTCATCAAGGGGCTCCTGGTCATGATATCGAGAATTGCTACCCGTTGAAATACAAGGTCCAGAAGCTAGTAAAGAGTGGGATGGTGTCCTTTGAGGACCGTGCACCGAATGTTAAAGCTAACTCGTTGCCTGCTCATGGTAATTCCTCTGTTAATATGGTAGATAGTTGTCCAGGAAGTTCCCGAGTGTTTGATGTATGACGTATTTGTCGATCCTTTATGGAAATGCATAAGACCCTTTGTACGATTAGTGATTGTGAACACGACCACGACAGTTGTACAATCTGCAGTGTGAACCCCCGTGGGTGTTCGGTTGTCAAGAGAGATATCCAGAAGTTGATGGATGAGAATGTAATCCAGATTCAACAGTTGAGGGATATAGATGATGTAAATGTAATAGCGCCAGTGTTTAAGACCCTGGAGAGGGTGGTAATCCAGTTCGACAGCAGCATCAGTAACAACATTAACAGATCGGAATTGCTGTTAGTAATACGGTTAGCGGGCCCCGTCCTGTATGCATTTGATAGAGCTGTTCCATATCAGTATAATGCTACTATGTTGGAGAATGGTCAAGAGGTTCTGTTGCCTATGACTAATTCCATTGTGAACATTGCTGATATTGCAAAGGTGACCCGTAGCATTCGTGTGTTTGGTCTTGTTTTCTCGAAGAATGTAGAGGTTGTTGATAAGAAGGTTGAGGTACCTGCAGCAAATCCGATTAGTGCTCCAAAGTGTCAGTCTAGTGAATCCAGCAATTTGAAGCATGTTGATGATGATGAGGTACTGCGTTTAATAAAGAAGAGTGAATTCAATATGGTGGAACAACTGCTCCAAACTCCTTCGAAGATTTCAGTGTTGTCTCTGCTCATGAATTCTGAAGCACATAGAGAAGCATTAAAAAAGGTATTTGAGCAAGCTTATGTGGAACATGATGTGATAGTGGATCAATTTGACCATATTGTGGCTAACATTACTTCCTGCCATAATCTGAGCTTCTGTGGCGAAGAACTTCCCGAGGAAGGAAGACATCATAACCTAGCGCTGCACATATCAATGAATTGTAAGGAAGATGCATTGTCAAATGTGTTTGTTGATATCGGTTCTTCGTTGAATATACTCCCCAAGTCAACTCTGTCAAAGTTAATGTATCAAGGCGCCCCTATGAGATACATTGGCGTGATTGTCAAAGCATTTAATGGTTCTCACAAGATTGTTATTGGTGAAGTGGACCTTCTAGTAAAGATAGGTCCGAGCGATTTCTGAATTACTTTTCAGGTAATGGATATCTACCCGGCCTATAGCTGCTTGTTAGGAAGGCCATGGATACATGAGGTAGGAGTTGTAACATTCACTCTGCATCAGAAATTGAAACTTGTGAAGAATGGTAAGCTCGTCATTGTGGATGAAGAAAAAGCACTGTTGGTAAGTCATCTGTCGTCTTTCTCATTTGTGGAAGATAAGGATGAGATTGGAACTTCGTTCCAAGCTCTATCTATTTCTGAAGAGAAGAAAGTTGGGGCACCCATGTCCTCTTTTAAAGACGCTCAGAAGATTGTAGAGGTCGCCGAGAACAAGAATCGCGCTGGTTTGGGATTTCAGCAAGGGTCGTCTGTGATCAAAGTTGAAAGTGTGAAACCTAGTTTCCGTAGCGGAGGGTTCATCCATGGTAATGAACAACACTCAGTTTCAGTGATTGAGGATGATGAAGATGAAGACTGCACCAATTTTGTGACGCATGGAAAAGCTTGCAACAATTGGATCGCTATCAATGTTCCTGTTATTGTTCGTCGCTCTAAGTAATTGTTTTATTATTTTTGAAAATCCTTCTCCTATGCCTAAGGGAGAAGTGAACATTATCAGGTATCTTTCAATTTGATCATTAATAAAATGCAATTCTATTCATCCACATCTATGATGTTTTATTTTTACTTTTTACTTTTCTGAAAATGGTAATCACAAAAAACATAAATAAATAAATAATAATTATCCATCTGCGTAATATTTGGTCATAGTTCACTTCTCTAAAATCAAAATATCAAATCATTATGCAGGTTGGTTTCTAAACCCATTGAATACAATGATTCTACTCCTTCTCCAAACTTTGAATTCCTTGTGTTTGAGGCTGAGGAAGAAAGTGATGAAGAAATGTCTGATGAATTGTCTCGCATACTTGAGCACGAGGAAAAAGCCATTCAGCCATTCGGAGAGCAGATTGAGTTGGTCAACTTGGATTCCGAGGATAATGTGAAAGAAGTCAAGATTGGGTCTCAACTATGTCCAGAAGCTAAGAATGGGTTTATTGATCTTCTTCGAGAGGATTCAGATGTGTTTGCTTGGTCCTATCAACATATGCCTGGTTTAGATTCTGAGATTGTGGAGCATAGATTGCCGTTGAAGCCAGAATGCCCGCCAGTCAAGCAGAAATTGAGGAGAACACATCCTGATATGGCAGTAAAAATCAAAGAAGAAGTGCAGAAGCAGATTGATGATGGTTTCCTTGTTACTACTGAGTATCCGTAATGGGTGGCCAACATTGTGCCTGTTTTGAAGATAGATGGAAAAGTCTGTATGTGTGTTGATTATAGAGATTTGAATAAAGCTAGTCTGAAAGATGATTTCCCTCTGCCACACATTGATATGTTGGTAGACAATACAACTAAATTCAAAGTCTTTTCATGTATGGACGAATTTTCTGGTTATAATCAGATTAAAATGGCACCCGAGGATATGGAAAAGACGACATTCATTACACCCTAGGGAACATTCTATTATAGAGTGATGCCCTTCAGTTTAAAGAATGCTGGTACAACTTACCAAAGAGAAATGACCATTATTTTTCATGATATGATGCATAAAGAGATCGAAGTTTATGTTGGTGACATGATTGCTAAATCCAGTGGTGAGGAATAACATTTTGAGCATTTATTGAAGCTATTCCAGCGTTTGAGGAAGTATAAACTCCGCTTGAATCCCAATAAATGTACTTTTGGTGTTCGTTCTAGTAAGTTGTTGGGCTTTATTGTCAGCGAGAAAGGTATTGGAGTTGATCCTGCCAAGGTCAAAGTAATACAAGAGATGCTTGCGCCCAAAACTGAGAAGCAAGTCATAGGTTTTCTCGGTCGCGTGAATTATATCTCAAGATTCTTTTGCATATGTCTGCCACATGTGCGCCTATATTCAAGCTTCTTCGGAAAGATCAGTCTTGTGATTGGATCGGAGACTTCCAGAAAGCTTTTGACAGTATCAAAGAGTATCTGCTTACGCCTCCGATTCTGTCTCCGCCTGTTGAAGGAAGACCATTGATCATGTATCTGACTGTGCTTGAGGAAAGTATGTGTTGTGTTCTTGGTCAGCAAGACGAAACTGGAAAGAAAGAATATGTTATTTACTACCTGAGTAAGAAGTTCTCCGACTGTGAGACTCGGTATTCTATGCTTGAAAAGACTTGTTGCGCATTGGCTTGGGTTGCTAAGCGTCTACGTCAATATATGTTAAATTATACCACGTGGTTGATATCCAAAATGGATCCAATCAAGTATATTTTTGAGAAACCTGCTTTAACAGGGAGGATTGCCCATTGGAAGATGTTGTTATCAGAGTATGATATTGAAGACCAATCTCAGAAAGCAATTAAAGGTAGTGTGTTAGCTAACCATTTGGCTCACCAACCAATTGAAGATTATCAGTCAGTGCAGTATGATTTTCCTGATGAAGAGATCTTGTACTTGAAAATGAAGGATTGTGATGAACCATTGCTTGAAGAAGGGCCAGAGCCTGGTTCCCGTTGGTGCATGGTATTTGATGGAGCTGTTAATCAGTATGGTAATGGCATTGGGGCAATGATTATTACTCCTCAAGGCACGCATTTCCCGTTTACAGCTAGATTGACTTTCAAGTGTAAAAACAATATGGCTGAGTATGAAGCTTGCATTATGGGGCTTAAAGAGGCCATTGATCTCAGAATCAAGTATTTGGAAGTCTATGGAGATTCGGCTTTGGTCGTGAATCAGATCAAAGGTGAATGGGAGACGAACCAACCCGGTTTGATACCATATATAGACTATGCGAAGAGGATTTCAACTTTCTTTACAAAGGTTGAATTTCATCATATCCCTCGAGATGAAAACCGGATGGCAGATGCTCTTGCAACATTGGCTTCAATGATTATAGTGAAGTATTGGAATGAAGTTCCTAATCTTACTGTGATGCGTCTTGATAGGCCAGCGCATGTGTTTGTTGTTGAAGAGATCAAGGATGAGAAGCTGTGGTATTTTGATATCAAGTGTTTTCTCCAAAGTCAGATTTACCCGTCTGGGGCAACTCTGAAAGATAAGAAGACATGTTAGTCAGCAACTTCTACCTAAATAGTGATGTGCTTTATAAGAGAAACTTCGATATAGTTCTGCTCAGATGCGTGGATAGACACGAAGCAGACTTATTGATGACTGAAGTCCATGAAGGTTCCTTTGGTACTCACTCCAATGGACATGTTATGGATAAAAAGATTTTGAGATCAGGTTACTATTGGCTGACAATGGAATCTGACTGTTGCAAGTTTGTGAAGAAATGACACAAGTATCAAATTTATGCAGATAAGATTCATATTCCTCTGACACTGTTGAATGTTATTTCCTCCCCATGGCCCTTCTCCATGTGGGGAATTGATATGATTGGCATGATTGAGCCTAAAACGTCGAATGGACATCGTTTCATTTTGGTGGCAATTGATTACTTCACAAAGTGGGTTGAAGCGGTGTCGTATGCGAATGTAACCAAGCAAGTTGTTGTGAGGTTTATCAAGAATTAGATTATATGCCGGTATGGTGTGCCAAGTAAGATCGTTACTGATAATGGAGCTAACTTGAATAATAATATGGTGGAGGCTCTTTGCAAAGACTTCAAGATTGCACATCATAATTCTTCTCCCTACAGACCTAAGATGAATGGGGTTATTGAAGCTGCAAACAAGAACATCAAGAAGATCATCCAGAAGATGGTTGTGACGTACAGAGATTGGCATGAAATTCTCCCATTTGCTTTGTATGGGTATCGTACATCCATCCGCACTTAAACATGGGTAACTCCTTTCTCACTTGTTTATGGCATGGAAGGTGTGCTCCCGGTAGAGGTTGAGATCCCATCATTGTATGTGCTGATGGAAGCCAAGTTGACTGAAGATGAATGGTGTTAGACCAGGTATGACCAGTTGAATTTGAGAAGAGAAGAGGTTAACTGCCATGTGTCATGGTCAATTATACCAGCAGAGAATGAAGAAGGCATTTGATAAGAAGGTCAGACCTCGTGTGTTCAGAGAAGGTGACCTTATGCTCAAGAAGATTCTATCTTTCAAACCAGATTCTAGGGGCAAATGGACTCTTAATTATGCAGGCCCATATGTTCTTAAGAGATCATTTTCAGGTGGCGCTTTGATCCTTACAACTATGGATGGTGAAGAGTTCACACGTCCTGTGAATGTCGATGCATTCAAGAAATACTTCGCCTAAAAAGAAAAGAACAACTCGCTAAGTTGAAAACCCGAAAGGGTGGCTTAGGAAAAAATGAGCGTCTCGGTTGATTGAAAACCCGAAAGGGCGATCCAGGCAAAAGTTAGAGACATAAAAAAGAAAAATTATCCCGATAAATTGAGTACCACACCTTGGGGCAATTTATGCAAAAATTAGGGATTATGGCAAGTAACTACAAGCTTCCAATCTCCAGTCTTGAAGACTTTCTTGAGCACAATGATTGGTTCTGATTCATCTTCAGCCAAAGCCAAGAGCATATTGGATATTGAAGGCGGTAAAAGGATTAGTGATCATTGTATTCAATGTAGCTCTTTTCCATGTAAATTACCATTTTTCAACTTTTGTAAAGATCTATGGAGTCTTGTCATTTACAGACTACCATCCTATTAAATAAAGTTGAGCTTTTTATCCAATTGTTTCTACTCTTATTTATTCAGTTAAATGGAATTAAATTTTATTGTGATCATTTTCGAAATTAAAGTTTTAAAATAAAAATCATGTTTTCTTAAATAATAAAAACAATTACTTTTTACAGAGCAATCGATTTCAGGAAAATCCACAACGGTTTGAGAACAGGTAAGCCCTAAAATGCAAAACATTGATTGGTGTTATCCCCAAGCAGTTGGTGTGATTTATATTTCCTCCCCAACAACTTTTCAATCTCCAGTCGAGTTTTGATGGTTTCCCCAACTGAGTTCGTAATTGCCTCCCTCGAGTTGTAGGCGCATTATCGCAGCAAGTTGCATGGATTCAGCAAATTTTGTTTCCCCTCAAGTCACCTGCGGAGTTGCCCCTGACTCTGGTTAGCCCTGATTCTTGAGCAGTATTTTCGATCCTCTGCAAGGTTGTCTCCCATTTAATATGGTATTGACCTAAAATTCCCCGCAGAGTTGAAGGTGCAGATTTTCGGCAAATCTTTTCCTCTTCCCCAGCCAGGGTTGAACCTTCAAGATGGATTATTCATGTTCATTCCTTTGAAACTTTTTCTCTCCAGCAGATGCTTCCCTCCTGTGAGGATTGGATGAGTATTATATTGGTGATACAGACCAGTGACATTTGTATCCTTTGTGATCGTTTTGTCAGCATAACCATCATATATGCATATACATTCATAGATTTCATCATTTGCATTAATAATGCACTTTATGATTCACTATTTCTCTAATCCTCAGCTACGGTAGTATCCTCCCCCCCCCCCCCCCCCCCCCCCCCCCCCCCCCCCACCCCCCCCCCCACCGTAGATTTGGTGTGTCTATCCTCTTTTAATTATAGAGTGTTAGCCCCTTAAACAGAAAGAATTTAACCTTTCTCATTCCCCACTGAGTTATTTCCTCGTGGATGACCATTATTTTAGCTTCCTCCCCAGTTGATTACCTGGATGGAATCACTCCCCCTGAGTTATATCCTCATTGGTTTGAGTATTTGATTGACGGCTTCTTTCTAGATCTTACCTCTATAGATGCTTTTGGTCCCCTGAGAGTCTATTACCCAGTAACTGGTGATATTCTTCCCAATTTGCAAGTATTTCACTTATGCCCCGATACCCGGCAAAAGTAGCCTTTTTCTCCCCAGCGGATTCGTTTCCACGTCTCCCAGGAAGTTTATCCTTGATATGTTCATCTTAACCGATGACGGATACTCTTTCCATTCTGAGTTTATCCTTGATATGTTCATCTTAACTGATGACGGATATTCTCGTTTTGGTATTCTACCCAGTAAAAAGGTAGTTGTAATCCCTGTTTTGTTCCCCAGAAGGTTAATCCTTGATATATTCATCCTAACTGGTGACGGATTTCCTCTTCTTTGCGGTCTTCTGCCCAGTAACTGGTAGTCGTAAATTCTGCTTCCCCTTTCGTGGCGTCTATCCTTGATATGTTCATCTTAACCGATGACGGATATTCACTTTTCGGTATTCTATCCAGTAACTGATAGATGTAATTCCTATTTTTCCCCTCAGAGTCTATTCTTGATATGTTCATCTTAGCCGATGACGAATATTCTCTTTCTGATATTCTATCCAATAGCCGATAGATATAATTCCTACTTTTTCAGGCAGTTTATCCTTGATATGTTTACCCTAACCGGTAACGAATATTCTTCCTAATGTCCCCAGGTGAGTCTATCCTTGATATGTTCATCTTAATCGATGACGGATATTCTTCCCTTTGAGTTTATCCTTGATATGTTCACTTTAACCAGTGACGGATATTCTCTTTCTTTGTGGTCTTCTGCCCAGTAACCGATAGTTGTAAATCCTATTTGATTTGGTTCTTTCCTCAGCGAGTCATCCTTGATATGTTTACCCTAACTGGTAATGAATGTCCTCTCTGACAGATTATGCTATCCCTTTACGCAGTAACCGATAATGGATAATATACTTCTGTTACTCCTATGTTGAAGATCATCTCTTCCCCAGTTGAGTCTGAGTGCGTATTTCCTCAGTGAAATCGCCATTTCCTATTTGGATCGAGTATTTCAGTTTTGTTCTGATCTACCCGTTTCCCCTGCAGGTGTTCCTTTTATTCCTCGGCTGAGTCTTTCCATTGATTTATTTTCGTGGAATCCCTCGAGTCCCCCAACTGTTTTAAATCTTAGCCTGGCCTACGCACGACCTTTTTCGCACCAGAGTCTCTGTCTACCCAGTGAGTTTTCCTTACGGAATGCATTATACTCCTGCGGACTTTCGGTATCTCTGGACTCTTTTCCTTTGTGGCAACATTTTCCCCACAGAGATTATTTTAGCATTTCATATCATATGCATCATGAGGTCTCTTAGGGACCAAAATTTGCTTCTATTATTGTTATTTAAGCCCGTTCTACTGAGTCGATATGAAGCTTTTAACCTTCATCTCCTCAGCTAGAACGTCCATAAATAGGGGCAGTCGTAAGACCCTAATTTTGACCCTAAGATCCCTCATGTTATTCTCATCATATGCATTAGCATTGGGATCACACCTTGGCATCCTCCTTACCCCTCATTCATTGGGTTTGCATTGGGAGAGATCACCAAGTACAATTGGATTGTATCATACATTGTTTTTATCATTTTACTAACCAAAATACCAAAAATATGTCATTGTATAGTTTAAATCTTTTGTATGTAGTGGGTATGTCACTTATGTTCTATCAAACTCATATCTAGGGTTTAAGACCCTCAATGCAAGGAGCTCAATCAAAAATTGGACTACATTGGCTCTAAGTATCATATATGGATCCCCATGATCTTCACATGTTATTTTGATCAAGAAATCATTAAGATTTTGAAGCTTGTTTGCCTTGGAAGCCCTAATTCATCTAGGTATCTTGTGTGACTTCTTCAACAAGTTTCTTCACCAATTGGTAAAACATTTCAAGGGATACTTCACATTTCATCACCTTATGCATATATGATCCCCCATGAGTCACAAATGTCAAGAGAGTATCAAGCTAGCAAATTGGTTCGTGGTGGTTCACCAGAGGAAGTCAACTAGTCAAAACTGGGGTTCCCTAGACCCTATCTCCTACAATATTTATCATATGAAAATTATTCCAAGATCAAAGTTACTCTAAATTACATTCCAAACAACTTTCATGATGTGGTCAAAAGCTAGTTTTGATTGGAAAGTCAATTTTTATGGTGAAAGATTATATGTCATTTTGTCTAAACCCTAATTTGAAGGTCTACTTTCCAAGATCATAACTTGCTCATTTTGTATGAGATGAAAGCCATTAAACTTGAATGATCAAATTCAATATGTCTAATTCAACTTTTATGTTTGGATGAAGTTCAAATTCAACTTGCAAATGCATGTGCGAAGAGGAAACATTATAGGTCATTTTGGGCTAATACCATTGAATAAGTGATTTTCCTCAACTTCTAAAATGCATAACTCCTTCATCCCAATCCAAATGAGGTCAAATTTGTGACGAATTTGAAGGGATTTAAAAGAGCTACAACTTTAATGAAGGAACTTTTCTCATTTGAAGCCCATAGAAAAAATTCGTCAAGGTGAAAGAAGTGAACATATGGCTTGATACTTATAATTTTTTTTGATATGTTTGATTTTCCAAACTTCCACCTCAAAATTTCATCATGATCCAAGCTTCAAATGAAAAAATGTTCAACATGAAAGTTGTTCCTCTTGATCTATCCTTTCCAAAAAGTCCAAAATCATCTCATTTGGACAAAGGATGAATGACTTACACATGGGTTAAAGTTGAAGGACCATTTGGATAATATCAAGTTCCACTTTTCATACACGAATGCATGTCCTGACAACATGATTTCAGCATGAGTTACACTCAATTTTGGACTTAAGTGCATCACTTGATGGGCCTATCACACGCCCATGCAAGCATGCAAGCATGCAAGAGAGATTTTCAACTTTTGCCAAAAATGGAAGTGTACAAATATCAGTCCCATTGGCCTATAAATAGAAGCTCTCTTGCTCAGAAATTGGACCTCATACGCAAGCTTTGATTCAACAACTCTAAACCCTCATAATTAAAGGATAAGGTTGAAGATTTTCTTTGAAAATCGAGTTTCAAATCTCCAACTGTTTTGGGATTGAAACTCCAAGAGTTCATCCCTTCCCTTGATCCATTTCTATTCCATCAAGCATCTGAAGCAAGGCCAAGCATAATTGAGAGCAAGATTGTGCCAATCTGAAGCTCCATTGAAGGTGATTTTCAAGATTTTTCCACTCTTCGATTCTCTCTTATTTCTCCACTATTCTTGTTGATTTTTGGTTGTCTGAAGTCCTACCAATGTAGGCAACAAGATTGAGTTGCTTAGACGTCAAATCGGAGCAACTCAGATCATCATCCTCAAAATTCAACTCCCTGTATCTTCCTATATACTTGGAGTTAGACAAAATTGAGGCTAGATTCGAGCTCCTGAGCATTTTTTCTTTAAATCCATGTCTTGCTTTTTCATTTTGGTGATGGTTGAAGGTGGACCAGTCCGGTGAGGTCCATCTGAGAAGAAGACCGGAGCTCTGGCTCCGGCAATATGTTCGCAAGCTTCTGAACCACATGATCCATCCAAGTTCTTTTAATCTTGAGCGTTGGTTGTGATTACCACACGTGTTGCACAGTTGACTGATGACCACATGGAACGCGCGGTTTAGACCATTTGATCTGCCACCTCAATGAATGAGGGAGATCAGATGGTGCACGTTTTTTTTTATTTTTCTGATTTTTATTTTAATTACTTTATTTTTATTAATTCATATTACTTTTAATATTGATCCAAAAAATATGGGACTTTCACCCAAAAATTTCAAATATTTTTCTCTTTCATTTTATGAATTAAAATTATTTTTTGGATCAACATTAATATTTTTCATGATTTAATTGTTTTTGTGCATATTTTTAATTGTTTAAAAATACTCTTGACTTTCCAAAAATAATGAAATTTTTTCTCCAAGGTCCTTTGACCTTATTTGACCTATGATAAATCTCTTGCCAATTTATTTGGTGTTTTGAAGAGGTTTTAGGTTTTTGATCAAACATAATTTAATTTAATGCATTTTTAATTGATTTTTAATTGTTTAATTGTGAATAAATTGTGTTGAGCTATTTTTATTGACTTGTGAAGTTTGACTATTCTGTTTGGGCCTTGGTCAAGGTTGATTTGACTTTGTTGGATTAAAATCATTGGATTTAGGAGATTGATGAAATGTACATTTCATCTCCCAAAATGAATGAATGATTTTAATTTGATAAGATTCCTCCCATGACCAATTTGTGTTTGTCTCATTTCCTCTCCCTCTTCATCTTCAATCCCATTTTATCCCATCCTTTCCATTGACCAATGATATCTCTATATCCTAAGGCTAATTGGTTCATAAACCAATACAAGTATGGATGAGATTAGGTTCACCCTTTTGCCATCTTCTTTTTAAGTGTGGTATGTTTTAGGAGTGTGGTTCATTATACCATATCTCTAACATGTATTAACACTAAAATTTCTATTGCCCGGCCTCAGATAGTTGTGACTTCTACATAAGTCCAATTTGGATTGCTTAACATAGCGCTAAATTTTGACCCAAAAGCATAGCATTCTAGTAAGTGAGATTGTAAGTCTCCCCCCTTTCATGGTATTATATGGAAACTTGGCCTTTTTTCCTTCCTTTGGAAGATGTCTTGGTTCAAGGATTCATGCTTGTGAATAGAGGGTTGAGTGTTCTCCAAAGAATGACTTAAACAATTGAAAAGCAAAAATAATACTAACAACTAATCAACTAACATTTGACTAACTTTTAAATTCATGTCATTTACCTTATGCACTTTAAATTCAAGCCCTTTTTATCATTTACCATTATTCACATCATTTAACTTGTTTATTTTAATTCCATTTTTACTTTGCTCACTTAAGCCATGTATTGTGAATATATTGTGTTTGTATATATCTGTTTGTATACCTTGTTTGTGTTTGTTGGTATTAGGACCTTAAAGTACATAATAACAACAAAAACTCTTAAAAAATATTAGTGTGGACTGTTGGATTTGATCTGAGACTTGGACTTAGAATTAGGCAACATTCCCTATGCAAAAGGACTTGGCCAATGCCTACTTTTCTGAAGCCAAGTCATTGTGAATTGAACTTTCATCTGATGCAAGTATTGAGATCCCTTTTGAGTTCATCTGCTATATGGTCTTGATGCAAATGTTACTTTGAACCTGGTCTAATGCCTATTTCTGAGCCATTCAAAGAGTATGTCATCGGATGCAAGGGAGATTATGAAGAAGACTATGGAGTTGCTAGCTTGGATGTGGCTATCTTTATTTGATGCCTTGCTCTTCATCTTGCTACTTGTGTATTGATATTGCTTGATTTCAAAGTCCAAAGGAAAAGTGGGTTTCTATATGACATTCTTGTCTATTGGATTGCATCCCATTGGTCAGATCTTTTCAACTCTTAACTTTTAAATTTTTGCTTAGGATTAGTCTCTTCATCTCCTCCCACTTCTTAAATTTCAAATCTCTCCCCTCTTTCAAAATCTTCTTTGCTTTTGATTATTAAATTTAGACTTTATTACAAAATTAGAAACTTTGGCCTTATGCCATTGCATTTTTAAACTTCTTTTTCTTAATTCAAACTTGTAAACAAACTTAACCATACTTTACTTAAAATTTCCAAAGAGAAAAAAAACTAATACTCATTCAAACTCTCTTGGGCCTTTTGTGCCTCTTTTAAACTTAATTTTTTGTTAAAAGCAACTCACTCACTTTGAAATTGATACCACGAACTACGAGGTTTTGATCCCTCATTTTATGTTGGTACGTAGGCACAAGTCTAAAGGTCTTGTCAAACACAAAAATATAATTAATGAATTCTTTTCTCATCCCCACACTCTGTTTTATTGCAAACATCTTTTATACCAAAACACATACACACATAAAAAAGGGCTCCCTAGGAGTACCTAGGACACTTTGGGTTCTAACACCTTCCCTCTGTGTAACCAACCCCCTTACCTGTAATCTCTGGCATTTTATTAGTTTTGATTTGAAAACTTCTTATCTTTGGGTTTTGTTCGTACTTCTCCCTTTTCCTTTGGAAACAATAAAAGCGCGGTGGCGACTCTGGTTTAATTGACGTTAAGTTTATCCATAACTTAATGGTCGTGAATTTACTACTAAAAGGATCAACTTGGTATCACGGGTTTCCCATTCACCTTTGACTTGGTAGATCACCAAGGCTGAGTATCCACATGCTTCAAGGATTTTGATTCAGAGGTCAATTATTGCTTCAATGCCTAGGATGCATGCCTCATATTCTACTATATTATTTGTGCAATAAAAACACAACCTCATCATGAAATGAGTATATCCACCATTCGGAATCAACAAAACAGGTCCTGCACCACGCCCCATGTAATTGGAGGAACCATCTAACATGATCTTCCACCGAGATCTGGGTTCAAGCCCTTCATCAGGTCTTGGGATTTCATAATATTTTACTACCATAATGTCTTCGTCAAGGAAGTCAAATTTCAACGATTGGTAGTCTTCAACAGGTTGGTTTGTTAGGTAATCAGACAACACACTTCCTTTAATAGCTTTTATGGGATACATATTGGATGTCATACTCAGACAGTAACATCTTCCAACGGGCGAGCCTTCTAATTAAAGCAGGCTTTTCGAAGATATACTTTATTGGATCCATTCTTGAGATCAACAAAGTAGTGTGACTAAGCATGTATTGTCTTAGACAGCGAGCGGCCCATGCTAAAGTATAACAAGTTTTCTCCAAGAGTGAATATCGGGTTTCACAATCGGTAAACTTCTTGCTCATATAGTAAATGGCATCTTCTTTCTGGCCAATTTCATCGTGTTGCCCTAGTACGCATCCCATTGACTCTTCAAGCATAGTCAGATACATAAAGAGAGGCTTCCCGTGAATAGGTGGAATTAGAATAGGGGGATCTTACAGGTATTGTTCGATCTTCACAAAAGCTTTTTGGCAGTCAGAGTTCCATTCAATTGCTTGATATTTTCAAAGCAACTTGACTATAGGCTCACACGTAGCAGTCATATGAGATACAAACCTGGAGATGTAATTCAATCGTCCAAGGAATCCTTTAACTTTTTTCTCTGTACGTGGAGTAGTCATTTCTTGTATTGCTCTGACCTTGTCAAGATCTACCTCAATTCCTCGTTGACTAATGATGAGACTAAGGAGCTTTCCAGATCGAACATCAAAGGTGCATTTAGTTGGGTTTAATCGTAGTTTATGTTGATTCTAAGTGTTGGCAGCAATTTTGGTAAAACAAAGAGTGTTCACAAGATGTCATGTGTGATGTCTTAACATGAGATATCCTATGTACCTGCTGGAGTTAAAGAACATATGCAAGCAGGATTGTTTCAGAATGCCACATACAATGACAAGGCTTCTGATATTGGTTGTACCTGCTGGAGCTTATATGGAAGACATGTTCATGCAGGATTGTTTCAGATGACATACACAATGTCATGGTATCTGATATGGTTGTACCTGCTATAAAAGGAAATTGAATTATGCAGGATTTTTCCAGGATGTCATACCCGATGTCATGACATCCTGTACACAGAACATTCAGTATGAATGTCTGGTGTTTTGTGATTGCACAATTAATGGCAATCATTGGATGATTGAAGATATGGCTAGCTGGCGCATTCAATCATGGATTACAACCAGATTTATTTATTTTCCAAGGAGATCTCTACAGCTGTTATAAAAAGATTTGATTGGAAAATATATTTAAGGTTTTCAAGATGTCCAATGCTTCTATAAAAAGGGACTTAGAAAACCTATTTGTACATACAACCAAGACTGAGGAAAATAGAGAGAGAGAGCTAGGGTTTGTGTCTGTTTAGTCGTAAGACTTGTAGGTAATTCAATTCATCCATTGATGATTGAATTGGACTGATTTGTGGTTGTAATTTGTCACTCTAAAGCTGTTAAGCAAGAGTGTGTGTCCACTTGATCAAAGCTGTGAAGCAAGATCAAGTGTGTGTCTTCTTGATCAAAGTTGTGAAGCAAGATCAAGAGTGTGTCTTCTTGATTGAAACTGTGAAGTAAAATCAAGAGTTTGTAATTGAAAAGTATTTTCTTTTCACAAGGGATTGTTGTTTAAAATCACGGGTGTGTGATTGTAAGGGAAGTGAGTGGGTTCTCATATCTAAGAGTGCTTAGGTAGAAGTTGCACGGGTAGAGATTAGGTGAGAAAGACTGTAACTTGTTGAAGTGTACGGATAGTCTTTGAACTAATTATATTTTAGTGAATTTCCTTCCTAGCTTGGTAGCCCCCAGACGTAGGTGAGTTGCACCGAACTGGGTTAACAATTGCTTATGTTATTCGCTTTACCATTCTATTTATTTTATCCATTGTGTGTTAGCAGATATCAGTGTCGTAACATTACCTTCGACATCTTATATCTGATACCAGAATTTCAATTGGTATCAGAGCAGGCATCCTGCTCTGGTTCTGGGTGAGATCTAGGGACAATACTTTCTGGTACAATGGAGAGAGATGGAGGATTTGTTCATAGGCCACCAATTCTGGATGGTTCTAACTATGACTACTGGAAACCTCGAATGGTAGCGTTTTTAAAATCCCTTGATAACAAGGCTTAGAAAGTTGTGCTAACAGGTTGGGTGCATCCTGTCATTACTAAAGAAGGAGTAGCCACCACTGAGAAAAAGCCTGAAGAAAAATGGTCCAAGGAGGAGGATGATCTTGCTCTTGGAAACTCTAAAGCCTTGAATGCAATATTCAATGGGGTAGACAAGAATATTTTCAGGCTGGTAAACAACTGTGAAGTGGCCAAAGAGGCTTGGGACATTCTCAAGACCACTCATGAAGGCACCTCTAGGGTAAAGATGTCGAGACTTCAGTTGCTCACCTCCAAGTTTGAAAACTTAAGAATGAAAGAAGATGAAAATATTCATGAATTCTACATGAGTATCCTTGAAATTGCCAATGCCTCTGGAGCCTTGGGGGAGAAGATGTCAGATGAAAAGTTAGTAAGAAAAATACTCAGATCACTCCCCAAGAGATTTGCTATGAAGGTAACAACCATAGAAGAATCACAAGACATCTCAAATATGAGAGTTGACGAGCTAATTGGATCCCTCCAAACGTTTGAGATGGGAATATGTGATGGAGCTGAAAAGAAAGCCAAGAGCATAGCATTTATGTCAAACACTGAAGAGGAAGATAAGGAAGGTGGTCAGGATATTGATGAAGACCTAGCAAATGAGATAGCAATGCTGGGAAGACAGTTCAACAGACTGATAAAAGGGGTAGATGTGAGAGCAAAGGGAAATGTCAAGAACATCACATCTGACAAATCCAATAGCTTTGGTAAGAAACCAAAGTCTGAAGAAAAGCCCAAAGATGTTCAGTGCTATGAATGCAATGGGTATGGTCATATTAAAACTGAATGTGAGACCTACCTCAGGAAACAAAAGAGAAGTCTTGTGGCCTCTTGGTCTGATGGAAGTGAAGCAGAAGAAGCCACAAACCATGTGACTGCTTTGACAGGAAGATGGGGGTCTGAGGAAGAGTCAATTGATGATGAAAGAACCCTTAAAGAATTGTGCCAGAGAAGGACAGGAGTGTGCAGACAAGTTGACATCCATAAGAAAATGATCGCTCAGTTGGAAAATGAAAAGGAAGAGCTTGTGGAAACCATCTCTAAATTAAAGGTGGAAGTTGTATTCTTGAATTCCAAACTAGATGAGATGACTAAGTATGTAAGAATGCTTAACAATGGTTCTGCCATCTTAGACAAGATTCTTCAGACTGGCCAAATAACAGGAAACAAATCTGGTATTGGATTCAAGGCTGAGTACAGTTACACTGGTTGTAAACCAAAATCCAAACCTAAGTATAGCCATGTTAAAAGCAAACCTGAGATGTCACAATAGATGTCACAACAGCAAAAAGGGAAGCATCAAAGATGGAAATGCCAATACTGTGGAAAATTTGGCCACCTGAAGCCCTTTTGCTATAAGCTATGTGGCTATCCTGACCCTGTTCAGTCTCAATACCAATCAAAGTCCAAGCATCACAAGACTGTCAACAAAAAGCAATGGGCTCCTAAGACAAAGGTCACAAGTCTCATAGCTCACACTTCCCTCAGAGTTTCTACCAAAGAAGATTGGTATTTTGACAGTGGTTGCTCCAGACATATGACTGGGAACAAAAATCTGCTAACTGAACTTCATCCTCATGCCATGAGTTATGTCACCTTTGGTGATGGTGCAAAGGGGGAAATCAAGGGAATGGGTAAGCTGGATTGCCCAGGAGTTCTTGACCTTGATGATGTCCTACTTGTTAAGGGATTAACTGCTAATCTTATAAGCATCAGTCAACTGTGTGATCAAGGTCTGAATGTAAACTTCACCAAAACTGAATGTCTGATTATTAACAGAGAAAATAAAGTAATCATGAAGGGAGTTAGGTCCAAAGACAACTGCTACATGTGGAGCTCTCAAGAGACTAGATACTTTTCAATTGTTCCTTAGCCAAAGAAGAAGAAGTAAAAATATGGCATCAAAGATTGGGCCATCTGCACCTGAAAGGTATGAAGAGAATCATATCAGTTGAGGCTGTTAGAGGAATTCCCAACTTAAAGATTGATGAGCGAAAAATCTTTGGAGAATGTCAGATTGGAAAACAAACAAGGATGTCACACCAGAAGCTCAGACATGACACGACTACCAAAGTCCTGGAACTACTTCATATGGACCTGATGGGACCCATGCAAGTAGAAAGCCTTGGTGGGAAAAAATATGCATATGTAGTAGTGGATGATTTCTCCAGATACACCTGGATCAATTTTATAAGAGAAAAATCTGATGTTTTTGAAGTCTTTAAGGAGCTGTGTCTGAAACTTCAAAGGGAAAAAGAAAGTCCTGTTGTCAAAATTAGAAGTGATCATGGAAAGGAATTCGAGAACAACAAATTTGCTGAATTCTGCTCTTCAGAAGGAATTCATCATGAGTTCTCATCTCCCATCACTCCCCAACAAAATGGTGTGGTGGAAAGAAAAAATAGGACTCTGCAAGAATCAGCCAGAGCTATGATTCACGCTAAGAAGTTACCCTATCACTTTTGGGCTGAAGCCATGAACACAGCCTGCTATGTCCACAACAGAGTGACATTAAAGAAAGGGACTCCCACAACCCTTTATGAAGTCTGGAAAGGAAGAAAACCTACAGTAAAATACTTCCATGTTTTTAGTAGCAAATGCTATACCTTGGCTGATCGTGAGCAAAGAAGGAAGATGGATCCCAAAAGTGATGAAGGAATATTTTTGGGCTATTCAACAAACAGCAGAGCCTACAGGGTCTTCAATTCCAGAACTAATGTGTTGATGGAATCCATAAATGTAGTGGTTGATGATCAACAGACTGATGTCACAGATGATGTCGAGACATCTCTGAATGATTCTCTAGCTGACACCTCAGACAAGAATAAGGAAGAAGAACCACCTCAAGCTGAACCTGAAGATGACAAAATCAACAAGGGACCCTCTATCAGAATTCAGAAGGATCATCCCAAAGACCTTATCATAGGATACCCAGATAAAGGAGTCACTACTAGATCAAGGGAAGTAATCTCATATGGTTGCTTTGTGTCAAAGATTGAACCTAGAAACATCAAGGAAGCCTTGACTGATGAGTTCTGGATCAATGCCATGCAAGAAGAGTTAGGTCAATTCAAGAGGTATGAAGTATGGGAATTGGTCCCTAGACCTGAAGGAGTGAATGTCATAGGTACAAAGTGGGTATATAAGAATAGATCTGACGAACAAGGAGTTGTTACTAAAAACAAAGCTAGATTAGTAGCTCAAGGATATACTCAAGTTGAAGGAGTTGACTTTGATGAGACTTTTGCTCCGGTAGCTCGCCTTGAGTCCATTAGATTATTGCTTGGAGTGGCATGTATTCTGAAATTCAAACTGTTTCAGATGGATGTAAAAAGTGCCTTTCTAAATGGCTACCTAAATGAAGAAGTATATGTTGAACAGTGTAACACCCCGATAAAAATAAGATAATCATTTAATTTAAGTTAATATTATATTTATTAATTTAATTAAATAATTGGAATTATTGGATTATTATTATTATTATTGGAATAAAAGTTGGAATTAGAAAAGGTCCCATTTGGTAAAAGGGTTATTTTCACGTGAAAAGGAAAAGAGACAGAAAAGTGGAAAAAAGAGCCAGAGAACGAGAGTTGAAGGAAGGAAAAGCTTGAAGCTCAGAGATTTGCCGGATTAACTCAGGTAAGGGGGGTTTATCGTCGATTAATGGGTATTATGGGATAACATGTAATGGGTAGTGATAAACCATTGATTTGACTCTAATTGGAATGATGCATGATGAAATTGTGAAATATTGGATGAACGAAAATTGGATTATAATTGAAGGGAATTCGTAGGAATTAGATGTAAAAATGTTAGAATTTGTGAAATCGAATAGGGGATAATTCGTGTTAGATGATATGAACGATTACTGTGTAAAATTGAATTGTAAGAGGTTGGAATTGGGAGATCTCGTAGCAGAGAAAACCATAGCAGATCTGGAATTCTGGTTTCTGGTCATACGCGTATGGCACTAGGCAATACGCGTATGAGATGGTCTGGTACGCGTATGGCACTAGGCATTACGCGTATGGATGAGGAAGATGATGTTTTGAACGTGGTTTGGTCTCTGTTGGTACGCGTATGGGGAAGTGGTACGCGTAGCATACGCGTATGAGATAGGTGGTACGCGTATGGGATTGGCTGAGAATTGGGCCATACGCGTATGGGACTAGGCAATACGCGTATGGGCAGGATTGTGATTTTTCTGTGCTGTTGTTGTGCAGTTTTTGGTTGTTCAGCTGAGTAATGTAATTTAGCTGATGTATGATAGAGTAGGGATCAGTTCCCGTTGGTTTGAGTAGTATAGGTATTAGTAGAGTGTGCTAATGCTGTGATTGATTATGTGGTATGACATGATATGATTATGTGGTGAATATGTGATGATGTATGATGATATGCATAATGTGGTGAATGTATCTATCATGTATGAAATTATGAATGGACTGTTTATGGCTTAGAGTGTGAGCATACGTCCATTGTGGATGATTGTTGATGTTTGCATGACTAAGTGATTTAGCTTGCATATTGTGGCCTTTATGGTGGTAGCTAATTCCCATGGTGAGGAATTAGTGAGTGAATCATTGTGGATGATTGTTGATGTTTGCATGCTAGGTGATTAGCGTGCATATCATAGCCCTTGGGGTGGTAGCTAATTCCCATGGTGAGGAATTAGTGAGTGAGTCACTAGGTCTCAAATGAGTGGGACTAGTGAGCTTGGTAGCCGTATCTGGATTTGATCGGTGAGGTTGAACTATATGTTCACGAATAGTCGGTACCGCATGCATGGAGTCTCATTGCATAATGTATGCATGTATGTATGGCGTATAATATGAATGGATGTATTCCAATATTATACGTATGTTTTATGGTTGTGTTGAGTTTGAGTATGATGATGATGATGATTATGAGTTGATATTGTCGTTGCTGAATATGTGTGATCTGATTAGGGTGATGATATGTGTTAAATTACTTAGCATTTCATGATATTTTATAATGCTTATTATATTGATTGAGGAACTCACCCTTACAACTATTTTTCAGGTAACGAGCAGTGATTGAGTAGGAGCTAGTGCTTGAAGTCTAGTGTAGTTCCTTAGTGGGTCATGCTCTGGTAGATGTAACATCGGGATGGGATGTTTTAAATGTTTTATTGTTGGTTGTGACCCAGTTTACATGTAATAGGCTACATGTTTTGTATGATTGATTTGATTTCTATCCGCTGCGTATTGTGCAAATGCTTTATGTTTTGAATTAATAAAAGAGCATGACAGTTATTTGGTGAATGGTGTGAAATGATTGTGTGACACCCTTAATTGCATAATTACTCTGATTGATATATTGCTATTTTAATTAAATATTTGGGGTATTTTAGAAGGGTGTTACAAACAGCCTAAAGGCTTCACAGATCCAAATCTTCCACAACATGTGTACAGACTGAAGAAAGCCCTCTATGGGTTAAAACAAGCTCCCAGGGCTTGGTATGAGAGACTCACAGTGTTCCTCACTGACAACGGGATAGGTGTTGTGTAACCCTATCAGTACTTATTGTTTAGCTTGTTGGGTTTTCAGAATAGAGATGGCTGGAAGAGGTAGAGACGATGCTGCGATTGCTGAGGCTCTGGGTATGCTAGCTGGAGTACTTGGTGGGAATCCGAATGTTGTGGGAATGGGAGCTGCTCGTCAACTGAGTGAGTTCCAGAAGAACAATCCTCCAATGTTCAAGGGAGCATACGATCCAGATGGTGCTCAGAAGTGGTTGAAGGAGATTGAGAGGATCTTCCGAGTGACTGAGTGTGCCGATAACCAGAAGGTCAGGTTCGGTACGCATATGCTGTCAGAGGAAGCAGATGATTGGTGGGTTGCTACCCGCACTGAGTTGGAAGCTGCTGGAAATACTGAGATCACTTGGGCGGTGTTCAGAGAGAGATTCCTGAGGAAGTACTTTCTAGAGGATGTCAGAGGAAAGAAAGAGATAGAGTTCTTAGAATTGAAGCAGGGCAACCGGTCTGTTACTGAGTATGCTGCTAAGTTCACAGAGCTGTCGAAGTATTACACTCCCTATAACGAGGCTACTGGGGAATTTTCAAAGTGTGTGAAGTTTGAGAACGGGTTACGTCCCGAGATCAAGCAGGCTATTGGATATCAGCGGATCAGAGTGTTTTCTGATTTGGTTGACTGTTGCAGGATTTTTGAACAGGATACCAAGGCCAGAGCGGAGAGCTATCAGCAGAGGGTTGATAGGAAAGGCAAGAATCAGAATGATCGTGGAAAACCGTATGCAGCTGGCAAAGGTTTTCAGAGACAGAGTGGGATGAAGAGGCCTAGTGGGGGAGACTCTAGTGCCCCTGCTAAGTGTTACAGATGTGGTCAGGCTGGACATCGTGTCCATGAGTGTACCAGTAATGAGAAGAAGTGTTTTAAGTGTGGCAAGGGTGGTCACTTGGCCGCAGAGTGCCGGTTGAAGACTGTGACTTGTTTCAACTGTGGGGAGGTGGGTCATATCAGTCCACAGTGTCCTAAACCGAAGAGAGAGAACCAGTCAGGAGGCAAGGTCTTTGCTTTATCGGGTTCTGAGACTTCTGCAGATGATCGTTTGATCCGAGGTACGTGTTATATTAATGGCTTTCCTCTTGTAGCTATTATTGACACAGGTGCGACTCATTCCTTTATATCTTTGGATTGTGCTGTGAAACTTAAGTTAGCGATATCTGAGATGCATGGTAGTATGGTGATTGATACTCCTGCGAAGGGTTCAGTGACTACTACTTCAGTTTGTTTGAATTGTCCTTTGAGTATTTTTGGTAGAGACTTTGGGATGGACCTCGTGTGTCTTCCACTAGTGCAGGTTGATGTTATCCTGGGTATGAACTGGTTGGTGTTTAACCGAGTTTATATCAACTGTTTTGATAAGACGGTGATCTTTCCTGAGATTGAGGAAGGAAAGAGTTTGTTTCTATCAGCAAGGCAGGTGAATGAGGAAGTAGCAGATGGGGCAGAGTTATTTATGCTGTTAGCGACCTTGGAGGCTAAAGATAAACTGGTGATTTGCGATCTAGCCGTGGTGTGTGATTTTCCTGATGTGTTTCCTGAAGAAGTGAATGAATTGCCGCCAGAGCGTGAAGTTGAGTTCTCGATTGATTTGGTACCTGGTACTAGGCCGATATCGATGGCTCCTTACCGTATGTCTGCTGTTGAGTTAACTGAATTGAAGAGTCAGTTGGAAGATCTATGGGATAAGAAATTTATTCGTCCGAGTGTGTCGCCGTGGGGTGCACCAGTGTTGTTGGTTAAGAAGAAAGAAGGTACTATGAGGTTGTGTGTGGATTACAGGCAACTGAATAAGGTGACGATCAAGAATCGGTATCCTTTGCCGAGGATTGACGATTTGATGGATCAGTTGGTTGGTGCGAGTGTGTTCAGCAAAATAGATTTGAGATCGGGATATCATCAGATACGTGTGAAAACTGAGGATATTCAGAAGACTGCTTTTAGAACAAGGTATGGACATTACGAGTATTCCGTAATGCCTTTTGGTGTGACTAATGCGCCTGGAGTATTCATGGAGTATATGAATAGGATTTTCCATCCGTATCTAGACCAGTTTGTTGTGGTGTTTATTGACGATATTTTGGTGTATTCGAAATCTGAAGAAGAGCATGCTGAGCATTTGAGAATGGTTTTAAGAGTTCTACGAGAAAAGAAGTTATTTGCTAAACTGTCTAAGTGTGAATTTTGGTTAGAAGAGGTTAGTTTTCTTGGTCATGTGATTTCAAGAGGTGGTGTTGCTGTTGATCCTTCTAAGATAGAAGCGGTATCTAAGTGGGGAGCTCCGAAGTCAGTGTCTGAGATAAGGAGTTTTCTTGGACTTGCAGGTTATTATAGGAAATTCATTGAGGGATTCTCTAAGTTGGCGTTACCGTTGACGATGTTGACTAGAAAGGGGCAAGCGTTTGTTTGGGACTCAAAATGTGAAGAAGGTTTCCGAGAGTTAAAGAGAAGGTTAACTACTGCTCCTATTCTGATATTACCAAGTCCGTCGGAATTATTTGAGGTTTACTGTGATGCTTCATTGTTGGGTTTAGGTGGTGTTTTGATGCAGAACAAGCAGGTTATAGCTTATGCTTCGAGACAATTGAGGGTTCATGAGAGGAACTATCCGACACACGATTTAGAGTTGGCAGCTGTGGTTTTTGTTCTGAAGTTATGGAGGCATTATTTGTACGGGTCAAGATTTGAGGTTTTCAGTGACCATAAAAGTTTAAAGTATTTGTTTGATCAGAAAGAGCTGAATATGAGACAGAGGAGATGGTTAGAGTTTCTGAAAGATTATGACTTTGGTTTGAATTACCATCCGGGTAAAGCAAACGTAGTGGCTGATGCATTGAGTCGGAAATCATTGCATATGTCTATGTTAATGGTTAAGGAATTGGATTTAATTGAGCAGTTTAGAGACCTGAGTTTGGTGTGTGAGAGTACTCACAATAGTGTTAAATTGGGAATGTTAAAGTTAACAAGTAGTATTCTAGATGAGATTAGAGAGGGTCAGAAATCCGATGTGCTTTTGGTTGATAAGTTGACTCTAGTGAATCAAGGTCAAGGTGGTGAATTCAGAGTTGATGAGAATGGTGTTTTGAAATTTGGTAATCGGGTGTGTATTCCGGATGTTACCGAACTTAAGAAGAGTATTCTTGAGGAAGGACATCGTAGTGGCCTGAGTATTCATCCTGGAGCTACGAAGATGCATCATGATTTGAAAAAGTTATTTTGGTGGCCGGGAATGAAAAGAGAAATTGCGAGTTTTGTTTATTCTTGTTTGACTTGTCAGAAGTCAAAGATTGAGCATCAGAAGCCGTCTGGGCTAATGCAACCGTTGGCTATTCCAGAGTGGAAGTGGGACAGTATCAGTATGGATTTTGTTTCTGGTTTACCGAGGACGATTAAGAACTTTGAAGCTATTTGGGTGATTGTTGACAGATTGACAAAATCGGCTCATTTCATTCCGATCAGAATGGATTATCCGTTAGAGAGATTAGCTGAGTTGTATATTGAGAAGATTGTAAGTTTGCATGGTATTCCGTCGAGTATTGTTTCGGACAGAGATCCTAGATTTACATCGAAGTTCTGGGAAGGTTTGCAGAGGGCTTTGGGAACTAAGCTGAGATTGAGTTCTGCATATCATCCGCAGACTGATGGTCAGACTGAGAGGACGATTCAGTCACTAGAGGATCTGTTGAGGGCTTGTGTTTTGGAAAAAGGAGGTGCTTGGGATTGTTATTTACCTTTGATTGAGTTTACCTACAACAATAGTTTTCATTCGAGCATTGGTATGGCACCGTTTGAAGCTTTGTATGGTAGGAGATGTCGGACACCTTTATGTTGGTATGAGTCCGGTGAGAGTGATGTGGTTGGACCGGAGATTGTTCAACAAACTACGGAAAAGATTAAGATGATTCAGGAGAAAATGAGGATTGCTCAGAGTCGTCAGAAGTGTTATCACGACAAGAGGAGGAAGTCACTTGAGTTTCAAGAGGGAGACCATGTGTTTCTTCGTGTTACTCCGATAACTGGGGTTGGTCGAGCTTTGAAGTCGAAGAAGTTGACACCTCGATTTATTGGTCCTCATCAGATTTTGGAGAGGATAGGAGAGGTAGCCTATCGTATCGCTTTACCGCCGTCACTTGCGAATTTGCATGAGGTTTTTCATGTGTCTCAGTTGAGGAGGTACATTCATGATCCGTCGCATGTGGTCCAAGTAGATGATGTCCAGGTGAGAGATAACCTGACTGTTGAAACATCACCTATGAGGATTGAGGATCGAGAGTTGAAGCAGTTGCGGGGTAAAGAGATTGCTTTGGTGAAGGTAGCTTGGGGAGGACCAGCAGGTGGTAATGTGACTTGGGAACTTGAGAGCCAGATGAAGGAGTCTTATCCAGAGTTATTCGCTTGAGGTATGTTTTCGAGGACGAAAACTCTTTTAGTGGGGGAGAGTTGTAACACCCCGATAAAAATAAGATAATCATTTAATTTAAGTTAATATTATATTTATTAATTTAATTAAATAATTGGAATTATTGGATTATTATTATTATTATTGGAATAAAAGTTGGAATTAGAAAAGGTCCCATTTGGTAAAAGGGTTATTTTCACGTGAAAAGGAAAAGAGACAGAAAAGTGGAAAAAAGAGCCAGAGAACGAGAGTTGAAGGAAGGAAAAGCTTGAAGCTCAGAGATTTGCCGGATTAACTCAGGTAAGGGGGGTTTATCGTCGATTAATGGGTATTATGGGATAACATGTAATGGGTAGTGATAAACCATTGATTTGACTCTAATTGGAATGATGCATGATGAAATTGTGAAATATTGGATGAACGAAAATTGGATTATAATTGAAGGGAATTCGTAGGAATTAGATGTAAAAATGTTAGAATTTGTGAAATCGAATAGGGGATAATTCGTGTTAGATGATATGAACGATTACTGTGTAAAATTGAATTGTAAGAGGTTGGAATTGGGAGATCTCGTAGCAGAGAAAACCATAGCAGATCTGGAATTCTGGTTTCTGGTCATACGCGTATGGCACTAGGCAATACGCGTATGAGATGGTCTGGTACGCGTATGGCACTAGGCATTACGCGTATGGATGAGGAAGATGATGTTTTGAACGTGGTTTGGTCTCTGTTGGTACGCGTATGGGGAAGTGGTACGCGTAGCATACGCGTATGAGATAGGTGGTACGCGTATGGGATTGGCTGAGAATTGGGCCATACGCGTATGGGACTAGGCAATACGCGTATGGGCAGGATTGTGATTTTTCTGTGCTGTTGTTGTGCAGTTTTTGGTTGTTCAGCTGAGTAATGTAATTTAGCTGATGTATGATAGAGTAGGGATCAGTTCCCGTTGGTTTGAGTAGTATAGGTATTAGTAGAGTGTGCTAATGCTGTGATTGATTATGTGGTATGACATGATATGATTATGTGGTGAATATGTGATGATGTATGATGATATGCATAATGTGGTGAATGTATCTATCATGTATGAAATTATGAATGGACTGTTTATGGCTTAGAGTGTGAGCATACGTCCATTGTGGATGATTGTTGATGTTTGCATGACTAAGTGATTTAGCTTGCATATTGTGGCCTTTATGGTGGTAGCTAATTCCCATGGTGAGGAATTAGTGAGTGAATCATTGTGGATGATTGTTGATGTTTGCATGCTAGGTGATTAGCGTGCATATCATAGCCCTTGGGGTGGTAGCTAATTCCCATGGTGAGGAATTAGTGAGTGAGTCACTAGGTCTCAAATGAGTGGGACTAGTGAGCTTGGTAGCCGTATCTGGATTTGATCGGTGAGGTTGAACTATATGTTCACGAATAGTCGGTACCGCATGCATGGAGTCTCATTGCATAATGTATGCATGTATGTATGGCGTATAATATGAATGGATGTATTCCAATATTATACGTATGTTTTATGGTTGTGTTGAGTTTGAGTATGATGATGATGATGATTATGAGTTGATATTGTCGTTGCTGAATATGTGTGATCTGATTAGGGTGATGATATGTGTTAAATTACTTAGCATTTCATGATATTTTATAATGCTTATTATATTGATTGAGGAACTCACCCTTACAACTATTTTTCAGGTAACGAGCAGTGATTGAGTAGGAGCTAGTGCTTGAAGTCTAGTGTAGTTCCTTAGTGGGTCATGCTCTGGTAGATGTAACATCGGGATGGGATGTTTTAAATGTTTTATTGTTGGTTGTGACCCAGTTTACATGTAATAGGCTACATGTTTTGTATGATTGATTTGATTTCTATCCGCTGCGTATTGTGCAAATGCTTTATGTTTTGAATTAATAAAAGAGCATGACAGTTATTTGGTGAATGGTGTGAAATGATTGTGTGACACCCTTAATTGCATAATTACTCTGATTGATATATTGCTATTTTAATTAAATATTTGGGGTATTTTAGAAGGGTGTTACAAACAGCCTAAAGGCTTCACAGATCCAAATCTTCCACAACATGTGTACAGACTGAAGAAAGCCCTCTATGGGTTAAAACAAGCTCCCAGGGCTTGGTATGAGAGACTCACAGTGTTCCTCACTGACAACAGATATAGGAAAGGAGGTATTGACAAAACTCTGTTTGTGAAGAATGAAGGAGGGAAGCTCATGGTGGCACAAATATATGTAGATGACATTGTATTTGGTGGGATGTCAGAACAGATGGTTGAACATTTTGTTAGACAAATGCAATCTGAGTTTGAGATGAGCCTTGTTGGGGAACTGACCTACTTTCTTGGTCTACAAGTCAAACAGATGGAAGACTCTATCTTCTTATCCCAAAGCAAGTATGCCAAGAACATTGTGAAGAAGTTTGGCATGGAGAATGCAAGCCCTAAAAGAACACCTGCTCCTACACATGTAAAACTCTCCAAAGATGAAAATGGTGTCAGTGTAGATCAAAGTCTCTACAGAAGCATGATAGGCAGTTTGCTATATCTCACAGCAAGCAGACCTGACATTGCATTTACTGTTGGTGTGTGTGCTAGATATCAAGCTAAACCAAAATTCAGTCACATAAACCAAGTAAAGAGAATACTGAAATATGTCAATGGCACTAGTGACTATGGGATGTTATATACTCATGGATCTGGCTCTATGTTGACTGGATACTGTGATGCAGACTGGGCTGGGAGTGCTGATGATAGGAAGAGCACATCAGGAGGATGTTTCTTCTTAGGGAACAATTTGATTTCATGGTTCAGCAAGAAATAGAACTGTGTATCTCTATCCACTGTTGAAGCTGAATACATAGCAGCTGGAAGTAGTTGTTCTCAACTGGTCTGGATGAAACAAATATTGTCTGAATACAATGTCACACAAGAAGTCGTGATATTATACTGTGATAACCTGAGTGCTATAAATATTTCCAAGAATCCTATTCCGCACAGCAGGACAAAGCACATTGATATCAGGCATCACTTCATCAGAGAACTTGTGGAAGAGAAGATCATAGCACTGAAGCATGTTCCTACAGAGAGGCAATTAGGTGACATATTCACAAAAGCTTTGGATGCCAATCAATTTGAATGTTTAAGAGGAAATTTGGGGTTATGTGTGTATGAGAATCTATAGCAATCAAAGAAGTCTGTGGTTAGTTCTCACAAAAAGAGTATGGAGTTTTGTGAGGTATGGGGTAGTGAAAGAGGTGATGGGTGTAAAGATGCTATGAGATTTGCTCATCTTTGGTCAATTTTGACTAAAAAGGGGGAGAAGTGCTTGATATGGAAGCTGATGTGTGGAAGTTGTATGTGGCTGGACTGGAGGACAACTATTATTGAAAGAAGTGCACAGGTGCGAAGACAGAATGGTGTTATGTTTACAGATGTTTACAGATGTCAAAGAGGATGTTTGTTATGGTGCACAGGTGTTGATGTTGAAGCAGATGTCAGTATGAAATTCTGGCTGGTACAGGTGCTGGAGTTACAGTAGCTGTTATGTTTGGTGTATGCACAATTTTAGGGGGGGAAGAAGTACCCTGGTGCATTATGCATTTGTGTGTATTACTAGTTGCAACAATAACTAGTGATTCTGATTGTTGCATAGATTTAGGGGGAGGAGAAGTACCCTTGTGCATGTGTGTATTACTAGTAGCCATAGCTAGTAATTGTTTTGCTTCTGCTGCTGATTAAACTACTGTTATGTGGTTTAACTCCTGATAGTTTGCCTTGTGAACAAAAAGGACAGATATATGTTTTAGCCAAAATTTGCCAAAGGGGGAGTTTGTTGATTCTAAGTGTTGGCAGCAATTTTGGTAAAACAAAGAGTGTTCACAAGATGTCATGTGTGATGTCTTAACATGAGATATCCTATGTACCTACTGGAGTTAAAGAACATATGCAAGCAGGATTGTTTCAGAATGCCACATACAATGACAAGGCTTCTGATATTGGTTGTACCTGCTGGAGCTTATATGGAAGACAAGTTCATGCAGGATTGTTTCAGATGACATACACAATGTCATGGTATCTGATATGGCTGTACCTGCTATAAAAGGAAATTGGATTATGCAGGATTTTTCCAGGATGTCAGACCCGATGTCATGACATCCTGTACACAGAACATTCAGTATGAATGTCTGGTGTTTTGTGATTGCACAATTAATGGCAATCATTGGATGATTGAAAATATGGCTAGCTGGCGCATTCAATCATGGATTACAACCAGATTTATTTATTTTCCAAGGAGATCTCTACAGCTGTTATAAAAAGATTTGATTGGAAAATATATTTAGGGTTTTCAAGATGTCCAATGCTTCTATAAAAAGGGACTTAGAAAACCTATTTGTACACACAACCAAGACTGAGCGAAATAGAGAGAGAGAGCTAGGGTTTGTGTCTGTTTAGTCGTAAGACTTGTAGGTCATTCAAGTCATCCATTGATGATTGAATTGGACTGATTTATGGTTGTAATTTGTCACTCTAAAGCTATTAAGCAAGAGTGTGTGTCCACTTGATCAAAGCTGTGAAGCAAGATCAAGTGTGTGTCTTCTTGATCAAAGTTATGAAGCAAGATCAAGAGTGTGTCTTCTTGATTAAAACTGTGAAGTAAAATCAAGAGTTTGTAATTGAAAAGTATTTTATTTTCACAAGGGATTGTTGTTTAAAATCACGGGTGTGTGATTGTAAGGGAAGTGAGTGGGTTCTCATATCTAAGAGTGCTTAGGTAGCAGTTGCACGGGTAGAGATTAGGTGAGAAAGACTGTAACTTGTTGAAGTGTACGGGTAGTCTTTGAACTAATTCTATTTTTGTGAATTTCCTTCCTGGCTTGGTAGCCCCCAGACGTAGGTGAGTTGCACCGAACTGGGTTAACAATTGCTTGTGTTATTCGCTTTACCATTCTGTTTATTTTATCCATTGTGTGTTAGCAGATATCAGTGTCGTAACATTACCTTCGACATCTTATATCTGATACCAGAATTTTAGTTTAAATTTCCTGAGGCGCTCAAATAGCTTCTTTAGATGTTCCATATGATCTTCTTTATTCTGACATTTAGTGATCATACCATCGACATAAACCTCGATTTCCTTGTGCATCATATCATGGAAAAGAGTGACCATTGCTTTTTGGTAAGTTTCCCCGACGTTGTTGAGACCAAATGGCATTACCTTGTAGAAAAATGTTCCCCAAGGGTGATGAATGTGTTATTTTCCATGTCTTCTGGAGCCATTTTGATTTGATTGTAACCCGAGAATCCATCCATGAAGGAGAAGACTGTGAACTTAGGAATGTTGTCTACCAAAGTGTCAATATGTGGCAGAGGGAAACCGTCCTTTGGACTAGCTTTGTTTAGATCCATGTAATAAACGCACATCCTAACTTTGCCATCCTTTTTGGGTACTAGCACAATATTAGCTACCCATTGAGGGTACTTTGCAACCGTTACAAATCCGACATCGAATTGACATTTGACATCGTCACAGATCTTCAGACCCATGTCAGGTCTTGCCCTTTAGAGTTTTTGCTTCAAAAGTGGGCAATCTGGCTGCAGTGGTAGTTTGTGGACAACAATGTCGATATCTAGACCTGGCATATCTTGATACGACCATGCAAATACATCCACGTATTCTTTTAGCAACTTGATCAATCTTTCTTTGATGCTTTCCCCAAGTGTAGTATCAATTTTAACCTTTTTCTTCTCTTCCTCAATGCCAAGGTTGATTGTCTCCACCGGTTCTTGATGTGGCTGAAGGGCCTTGGACTCGTGCTCGAGCAGCCTTGCCATTTCTTCGGGGATGTCACAATATTCCTCCCCCTCCTCTTCTGCTTAGTAGATGGGGAATTCAAAGTTATAGGAAGTATTATGGTCATCAGGTTCAAGTGGTTTATTTATTTATTTACATGTTTTGAATGATTGCTTTCTTAGAAAGGTGGAAATAAGAATGCACATTTTTTTTGCATTTTTGTGAAAATATTTCCATTTTCAAGTAAGAAAGACAGTGAATGAACAATAAGAATTTGAATAAAAATGCTCTTTATTTTTCCTAACGATTTTTGAAATTTAAAGTGGCCATATAAATGATTTGTTGGCCTTGGGAAGAGCTAAGGATTTTTTTTTGAAAAACAAAGGAAACACAATTACTTTGACACAGGAAAAACTTCTGGAATCTTAACTGCCTACCAATTTGTTAAGGCTGCTTCACATGGTATATCAGATTTGACGTTTCTTCATCTTTAGTATCATCTTTAACTGCACCGACTTGATCCCCACGGACATAACCTGTGTTGAGGAAGACTTCTTGAATGCTCTGCACGCGGTCATTTGCAGGGACCAGGGCCCTTTTCTTAGAAGAAGGCTTGTACCCCAAACCAAAACGATCATTTTTCTTGCTGACATCGATGACTTTCCCCCAACTTGCAGGGCCTCCACTTTCAACTGCTAACTTCGTGCTTTTCAAAGATGCAAATGACAAACTAGCTTTCTCAACAGGGTCCTTTACTTCCACAAGCGTGGCATTGGCTATCTCAAGTGCTTGGAAAGAAGTTTCTAAAGCATCTTTATCAGCCTCAATATAACGGAAAAAGGAGAGTTGACTAATGATGAAACCTTCTTCGCCTGATACAATGATGAGCTTGTTGTTGACGAAAAACTTCATTTTCTGATGCAAAGTAGAAGTCACTGCCCCAACAGCATGTATCCATGGACGTACCAAAAGGAAGCTATAAGTGAGATTGATATTCATGACTTGAAAAATGATGGGGAATACATGTGAGCCGATTTAGATTAATAGCTCTACCTCCTTAACCATTGTCCTTCGGGAACCCTCAAATGCTTTAACCACAAGCGCATTGGGTTTCATCTCTGACCCTTGTTAAGATATCTTAGCTAGTTCCTTTTTTGGTAGGACATTGAGGGAAGATCCAGTGTCAACTAAAACCCTATCTAGAGAATCTTCTTAGAACTTTATGGATACATGTAAGACGCGGTTGTGATTATGTCCTTCCTTAGGAAACTCTTCACTACTGAAACTTAGAATGTTGCAAGTTGTGATATTGGCGACCACCCCATCGAGTTGGCCAACTGTTATATCTTGAGTAACATGAGCTTGGGCAAGTACTATCAGTAGATCCTCCCTATGAGCTTGGGATTTCAATAGCAAGGATATGATGGATATTTTTTATGGTGTTTAATGTAGTTGATCGACTATTTTGTAGTCTATTTTCTTTATCATTTTGAGAAATTCAACCGCTTCACCTGATTGCAACGCTGACTGTACCACTCCATATTCTTTGGAAAGAACTAAGATCATAGCTTCCTTTATCAGTTCTTGAGGGGTTATATTGAAAATAGGAGTATAAATCCAACCATTGCGGGTCATTCTGCTTGTCCATGCGATGTTTGTGATATTGGCATCAACATATTTCAGGCTCTTCTCACATTCAACATCTTCAGGCTCTCCATCTACAATAGCTATGTCATACTTCCAATATATAACCTTGGTGCCTTCGAAGGGAAATGGGGAAGGCATACAGACTACCACGGGTGATGGATAAACAACATCCCTTCACGGTTATCATGACAGGTATCAACTTGGCCAGCTCCCACCAATCTTGCATGGAATACTAGCAATGGAGTTTTAACATCTTCAACATTTTTTATTATACAAACATCAGATACATCTTTAATGGCCTTAACAACACCACGCGGGAAGAGGGTTACTCTTTACATTGGGTCCAACATCTCTGAATGAAAGGATCTTATTCTCAACCAACTCTCGCATTATATGCTTCAAAGCATAACATCCTTCCAAACCATGCCCATGAGTGCCCTTATGGAAAGGACAATGGGCATTTTGGTTGTATCATGTAGGAAAACATCTGATGGAGGACCCAAAGGTCTGGAGTCACCAACCTTTTTTACAGCAATGATGGGTAGAACTCAGTGTACGTCATAAGGATCGAAGCGAAATGAGGTCTACCCCTTTGTACCCTGCTCTGATTTGGAAGATTTTACGGACCCAGAGCATGAGCCCTTAGCTATTGATAAATGGGTTCTGTAGGTGTTTGTTGGTATACTGGTGCTTGTTAAACATGTTGATAGCTAGGAGCTTATGGTTGGCCAAAAGTCGGGGTGATTGCTGCCACATACGGTTGTTGGATATACTGCATTGGATAAGTTGGTTGTTATTGGGCAACTTGTTGTTGCTGCTTCTTCCATGAGTGACTCCTTCTTTGACTGGTTGACACTACGTTTATTTCACCCTCCTTTTTTCTTTGAAAACCTCCGGAAATGTTTTTGACATTGTTACCAGATGTTTCAGTGGTGGTTATCATTTTTCCATTTTTCAATCCAAGCTCAACCTTTATGCCCACGACAACCAAATCAGAGAAACTTGTCGATACACTACTCACCATCCTTTCATAAAACATAGGCTTTATTGTATATATGAACTTATCTGCTAACTCCTTCTCAACAAGGGGTGGTTTAACTTGTGAGGCCACCCCCTCCATTTTTGTGCATATTCCTTGAAAGCCTCATTATCCTTCTGGGACATGCTGAACAATTGCCTCTTATCCGGGGCCAGATCCATGTTATATTTATAATGATGGATGAAAGCATCAGTTAAGTCTTGGAAACAATGAATCCTACTTTTATAAAGGCTTAAGTACCACTTAGATGGAGCATCCCTCAAGCTATCTAGGAAGAAATGTATCATAAGTTTATTGTCTTCGACATGCGCAACCATGTTCTGATAGTATATGATGAGGTGACTTTGAGGGCATCAGTGGCCCTCGTACTTATCTAAATTAGGGGTCTTGAACTTTACGGGAATCACAAGACCAGACACTAAGCTCATCCCCCTAATAGCAGCACAAAAGACTTGGTCACCTTCCATAGCCCTTAACCATTTCTCAAGAATATGGAACTTATCCTTCATTCCTCTTATGTCTTCATGCCTTTTGTCATCTTCGTCAGAAAAATCTGGAGCATGTTATTGATCTTCGAAATAACGTTGCATACGTGCATGAATAAGGGGTTGTGCAAATGTGTGGACCACGGGATATGCCTCGTTGATAGTTGGTAAAGGCACTGTCTATTGAGTGGATTGTACAACACCAGGGGCACCTTCAACTGGAGGTGTAAAGCCGGGAGGTAAATCAAAGATTGGCCAAGTAGTAGGCACCTTTCTTGCATGTTGGGGTTTAATTGTATGACCAATGACCTCTGAAACGACCGTTGTTTAAGTGTCCAACTTAGCCTTAATGACTTGTAGTATCTCAATGACTTGACCCATATTTCCTCACAGGTCCTTAAGTTCTGAGCTTACTCTCTCCAATTCTTTCTCTTGATCTGCCATTCTTTGACGAGCATTGGCTTTGGTGTGGTAGTGGTATTGGGACTCAGTATGGAATTGGAAGAAGACACAAAATGAGTTTTTGTTTCAAGAATGACATGGATGCACATATGGGTGCATATATAGATGCATTTTGTGCAAAGCTCTTAGTTATCTTTGTTATTTATTTCAACAATGTAAGAACATATTGTTTGCAATATTTTGAATAAGAATAAAAGCAAAATGAATGAGATCCAAAATGAGAACTTTCATTAATTTAAATTCAACTTCAAGTACAAATTGTTTAAATTCAAGTACAAATGATTCAAATACAAGAGATTCAAATTCAAGTACAAGTGAACTTAAGCTCCATCTCAGTCCTTTTGATCGTAACAAGATCTGTCGTGAGCTCCTTCACCATTTGCTTGAAACATACACCAATCATCTTCTTGGAGTTTTTCTGGAAGTTCCAACATGTTAAGGTAGCAAATCTAGCCAAGTTGAGGAACTTGCAATTCCATTCAACATAGAGGTCTTGGAGTTTCTTGATGATGTGTTGATCTTCATCTAGGGCCGCTCTAGCCTCTTTGTACAACCTCCTCTAATACACACAGACATTCTTTAAGAGCAAGTAGGTTGTATCACCTTCTTGGCTCTCCAAAGATGCAAAACTCCTATTAGCTTCTTCCAACTAGTACTCGAGGTGGAGACATTTCCCCTCAGCTTCTTTTCAAAGGACCTCGTGAGATAACTTATCTTTGCACTTCTTAAGGGTTTCCTTAAGTTCACATATCTGGGCTTCAAAGTCGAGCTCAATTTCCTTCTTTTCCATCATAAACATATCCAACATTCTTCCTAACTCCTGAATTCTATATTCATCTTTCTTGAGCTCTTCCTTTCTGGTCTGGATTACCGATGTAGAACCTATAAGGATCTGATCAAGGTCGTCCTTCTGGTCTTCCAGAAACCTGGATCTCTTGTTACTATCTTCAAGTTCCTTGGCTTTTCCCTTACGTTCATCCTTCAGTTTTTGATTTTCCAAAGAAGTTCGATTCATCTTATTCCGCAACTCAGTATTCTCCATTTCGAGCTCCTTAACCTTAACATTGAGTTTCTCAATGTCCTCAGGAAGTGTAGGTTTTGGCTTAGGAACCTTAGGGAAAGCTGAAGCATCAAAGATGAATGGTAAATGGATTATTTTAACTCTCTCTTTCATGCATCGAGTATAATGTTCTTTGACAAGAGTGTTCCTTTTTCCGAATTCTTTACCTTTTCAACAATCTTCAACCAAGCTTTTTGGAATGTTCTTACCTCAAGATTACTTGCTTGGATGTCAAAGAGCACAAATGGTTGTAAGTGTTTGGCTTCAGAAGGACCATCCACGGAGTAGCCGTGTTGCATTTGAGATGACATAGGGTTCTAATTGATACATCCCTTAGTTTCTAACAGCGGCACATTAGGAAATTCCCCACAACTGACAAATATGTCTAGGGTTTCCCATTCTCTTACATACTATCTGATGGAACTTGTGGTGAGAGAAGCTAATCTTTGAGGATATTTAAGCTCTTTTACTATGAAAGGACCTTTTTCGGGCATATGTTGCATGAACCAAGTATAAAGAAAAGGAGCACAGTATAACAGAGTTCCACCTATCTTTTCATGTCGAGCGTGAAAAGAATTGTAAATGTTAGCTAAGAGAAATGGCACAGGATTGCTAGAGAGAAAGACTTCTACGGCTACATGATCAACAAAATTTTCAATGTTTGTAAGAGCATAATCCCATGGATCAATAGAACCGACACAACATAGAATGCCTTCTAATTTCTTGTTTTCTTGAATTTTAGAGCTAATTCTTCCAAGAACCTCATGGAAAAACCTTTGAAACCCCCTTTCTCGATCTAATTGGCTAGAACAGTTAGCACATTGATACTTAGGACTAGAGCTAACTTCTTTGGGCCCACTTCCTCTTAAAGCTTTGGAAATGGATTGAAATCCTTCAACTTTAGACCCATAATTCTCTCAAATTCTTCCAACGTAGGAGCTAGTTAGAAATCGGAAAATGTGAAACAACTAGAGGAGAATCATAATATTATGCCAGAGAGCTGATAATCCCATAGTCAATTTTCTTAGTCAGAAGGTTCCAAATTTTCCCATAGTCTTTGCTAAAGTCGTCACGCTTATTTAGAGTCAAGTCAAAGATCAATCCTTGCAAACTTTCAAGCTTAGGTTCCTTGTACTTGAGTAAGAAAGTGTTTCTTCTTGGAGTTGTCATTTTCATGTTCTCAATTCTTGAAACAAATATAAGACAACTAAGAGTTTTCTTTTTGTGATGTAGATGCAATGCATATGGATGAATGTGATACATTTTTTTTATAAGTTCATAGGTTTGAGGAATCGATAAATTTGATTTCTTCGTATGGGTAGGGTTCTCACCAGTATGGTCTAAAGTTACAAAAAGTTCCCAGAGTCATGGATCCATTAGACTGTTTGCTTCCTGTGGCAACTTGCTTGTCGAGCGTCAACTTCATCCAAAGAATCCATTATAAGTGAGTTTCTCGCATCGATTTAACGAGAAATTCATCTCGCGGACCCACACTATGCAACCATTATTCCTAGTTGGCCAAAGGATTAAGGTTCTACAAATGGTCATTAGAGTCATGAATCCTAATGAGAATATCGAAGCTTATAATAACTTACTTGTTGAGCGACAATATCCTCCAAAGGATCTACTATAAGTGAGGTTCTCGTACTAACCCAACGAGATATTCATCTCGCGGACCCTCACTACTCAACCTCGTTCTATCTTATGTTTTTACTCGAGACTCAGGTAGAGAGTCTGAAATTCTGGTATGCAGATATCAGATGTCCTAAGAGATATTAAGACACTGATATCTGATCAAAACACAATAATAAGATAACTTACAGATATGAGAACAGGAAATAATAGAACAGAATGTTAAGACAGATGTTAAGACATCATCTGCTGGCAGAACCACTTTAACAAAATAGTAATTATGCAGAATTAAATTGCAGAAGGTAAAAGAGACAATCAATTGTTAACCTAGTTTGGTGCAACGTCACCTACATCTGAGGGCTACCAAGCCAGGAAGGAAATCCACTAAAATAGTATTAGTTTGAAGTTCTAAACAACCTCTGGTTTTACAAACTTCTCACCTAATCACTACCCGCGGAATTTCTATCTAAGACTCACCTAGATATGATACCCTTCTCACATCCCTTTAATCACACAATAGTGATAACAACTGAAAAACAACCAAAGAACACTTCCAATAAAAACTACTTGGTTTTGCTTAAAAGCTACAACCAAGAACAATACTCAACTCTTTGCTTAAAAGCTCTGATTGAGAATAATAACTTGATATACAATCAAGTACAATCAGCAAACCTCTATGCATCAAAAGATACATGAGGGGCTTACAAACAAACATTAAAACCTAAGGAACTCTCGTAACCCTAAACCCTTATTTGTGCACACGGTTTCTTCAATGTCAATTCCATGACAATTTAGGTTTAGGCCTTCCTTATAAATAGAATCTTGCAGTATAGGCTTGGACTCTTCAAATCAGACCCACTATTCTCTTGTAAATTAGTTGCAAGATCTTTTCCATAATAATAGGACCAAATCTATAATATTTCCTAAAGAGTCTCAAAAGATCCTTTTTATAAAATCAAATCAAATTTTCATTGTTCTTAAAACATCATTAATTTGTTGCGTATATAGGAGAACTAGAATCATCGAGAATCTCACATTTTAAAATCAAATCTTCAAGGATTCACACTTGCAGATCTGTACTGGAGTAAGATGTCATAACATCTGTCAAGACATCAGTCTGCAGGGAACATACGTAGCACTTACTACACAGTTGATCAAGATGTCATGACACCTTGTTCAACATTAGGCTGTGATACATGTTTTCCCAAATGAAACATGTTTTACCAAAATTATTGTCAATCATAAAATCACATACCTAATAGAGTCTTTCCCACAAGGTTTACAATCAGAGTATCCAAGTACGAACAACATAATAGAACCAATACAATAAATTATATCAATATAACAATAAAGATAACAAAAGTAAAGATAAATAAAAGCCACACAAGTAAGCAAACAAAGGCACACAAACTACCTCACTAGGCTTAACTCACTTAGGGAACTGTATCCCTAATTGAGTCTCCATCTGTGGTACCTCAAAAAATGAGAACACGACTTAGTGAAGCGCAATAGCACGCTTACAGGATGGACTAAACAGAGTCGCCACAAAACATATATTTATTCCTAAAAAGGAAAGGGGAAATATCGATAAAACCCAAGAAAGAACGACAATGATTATGTTCTTCGCAACCAAATCAGGGTGCAGGAATCGATTATGCAAGGGGAAGGTATTAACACCCCTCACGTCCATTATACTCAACAGGAAACATTAGGTTAGTTATACGCGTTAGTGTTATTTTGAAATGTTAGGCTTCTCGAGTTATTAGGAGGGGAAATAATAATAGGATCAAAAGTTAAGAGAAGATGTTTTTGGATTTTTTGCAATGAAGGGGACTAAACCTGTGTTTTTTAATTAATGGGCCTGACAAGATTTCGCAATCCTGGTCCTACGTATCTCCATAGAGAACTTAAGACACACGCAGTTTTGGGTAGAAAAAAGTTTGTTTGTTGGTCGATTTTAGCAAAATCTATATTATGTTAATCCATGAAGAATATTGTTTAACCCAAAATAGGTGATGAGCGGACGCCTGCATCACATTGAATGGATTTACAAATCAACATTTGAGAAAACGTCACTTATCTCAACTCAACAATTATGGATAAAGCATTACTTTGCATCATCTTAAGACAAAATGTCTTTCGTTTATAAAAAATATTTTAAGATCAATCGTGCGGTGGCGAGAAAGAGTTTGATTGGTTGGATGTGTTTTTGGGTTGAAAGACGAGTATTTGTGACTTGCAAGCTCTTACAACTTGGGTATAATACTCGAGACTACTTTTGGACCTTTCACGCAGGTAATCTTTTTCTTTCAATTTTATTATGAAAAGAGTTTGAATATTTACAAGTGTTTTGAAAAGAGTTTGAATAAAAATAAAGTGATTAATTAAAGAAAAGAAAAGATGAGATCCTTAAGAGAGGTTGATAGTTCAGGGTTTGGGTTTTATGAAATATGCATTCTTGATAGAGTATCCATTATCTCATCTAAAAAAACAAAGTCTAGGTAAAATATAATCGATGTCAAACATGGCATGCAAATTAATCACATAAGCACACATCGAATGGATTTACAAATCAACATTCGAGAAAACGTCACTTATCTCAACTCAACAATTATGGATAAAGCATTATTTTACATCATATTAAGACAAAATGTCTTCTATTTATAAAAAGGTTTTTAAGATCAATCGTGCGGTGGCGAGAAAGAGTTTGATTGGTTGGATGTATTTTTTGGTTTAAAGACGAGTATTTGTGACTTTTAAGCTCTTACAACTTGGGTCTAATACTTGGGACTACGTCTGGACCTTTCACCAAAGTAATCATTTTCTTTCAATTTTATTATGAAAAGAGTTTGAATATTTACAAGTGTTTTGAAAGAAAGACGGACGCTTATGGCTTGCAAGCTCTTACAACTTGGGCCTAGCATTCGGGATTACAACTGGACCTATCACCCAGGTAATATTTTTCTTTCAATTTTATTTTGAAAAGAGTTTGAATAAAAATAAAATGATTAATTAAAGAAAAGAAAAGATGAGATCCTTAAGAGCGGTTGATAGTTCAGGGTTTGGGTTTTATGAAAGATGCATTCTTGATAGAGTATCCATTATCTCATCTAAAAAAACAAAGTCTAGGCAAAATATAACCGATGTCAAACATGGCATGTAAATTAATCACACAAGCAAACAATAAACAAATAAATAAATCAAGACCAAATTAAAAATTGTGACGACACACTCCTTTGGAATTGGACACTAAAAAAACTTAAGGAACCTACTAACCAAACCTAAAAAATTCTCTCCTTTTGTCACTTTTTGAAATTAAAAAAAATACATGTGAATGATCATAATGAAAATAAGGTTATATAATTTTTTTTGTTTTGGTGAGACATTGCTAAAATAGAAATAAAATAAATAAAATTTATTGTATTTATATATAAAAACTTGTTGGAAAATGAAGACTAAAGAAAGAAAAAGTAATAAACAAACTAAGAAACCAAAACGGGGAAGGGGGCTTAAGTGACAGGGGGGGCAATGGAGGCCCAAAGAGATCTCATCCAGACATTCATAAGAGGGCATGAGTCAGGAGATCCAATTGGATCTCAATCGACCCGGCCCTAATCCCCACAAAAACCTAAAGCTATAAGTGTGAGAACCAAACAGTCGTTCCCCCTCTTCCATCTTAGAAATGTCACTTTCTCTCTACTTCATCTCAAATGAGCGCTCATCTTACAAAACCAAAACCACGGTCCATGGAAAAAATGCAGTGAAGACAAACAAACTCAAGTCACACAAACAAAACCAAGCCCTCTCCACCATCCTAAATTGATGAACCAAAATGAAACTTGTGTGTGATTACGAGTCATAAACATTGATAAAAAAACAAACAGTAACTCAATCCAACAGCAAACCAGTAAACAAACATATAGACCAATCTAACGGCAACCTTAAACCCAATCAAAACCCAAACCACTTTTGATTTTCGACATTTGTTACAAACTGAGCAAAGGTGTACGGTTACGATATGGATCCAGCGGAACAACAAAAAATAGGGTCAATTTCAAAGTAGTGGAAAAAGGAGAGATAAGCTACCTGTGGATAGAAAACCTCAGACTAATCCCAGGTATTCACTTTTATTATTGTAGATTTCCGGGTCATGCCCCTTTTCTTCTTCTTGTGGATAAATGTTGTGCTGGTTATGGTTTTGTGTATTATGCTCTAGAGGCTGCTAGGGTTCCTTCAAAATTTGCCTCCCTTTGTTTTGCTTAATGCCCCCATTTATAGTGAAAAAACTTTGAAATTTGAATAGCATAGGTTGAGTGAAGTAGGAAAGGAGTAGAGGAATCAATTTTTGTATGAAGTTTTTTTGTTGCAATTTTTTTGAAATTAGGGACTATTACTATGTTTGTTATGGGATAAGTCAGTTTGGTAATGATTCAGCTTGACCTTTTAGAGAGACATATTAGTTTTTCTATTTTGATATAAAAACCAAATTTCACTTTTGATTTATATTTTCATGATATTCTAACCAAACTTGTGATACATTGTCTCCAATTATTGCTTTTGGCTTTGTTTTTGTTCAGAAATTTTGTACCAACTTTGAACTAATTTGGAATTTATTTCTTTTGTTATAACAGTAAAACATGGTTGGCACAAGGATAAGTTAATAATGAATGCAAAATGATGTGGTTTGAGGCAGCATGATATGGAATGGATTGCTTGGATGTGAAGAAAAAAATATGTTGAAGATGGCTTAAAGAGGATGGATTCAAGAACGAGAGGGGCATAATCATGGAATAATTTGGAGTTATCTTGAACCAAAAGCAGCCTTGGAGATAAATTAGGTCTCAAATTTAGGTGTATGGTATTAGGGTTTAACTTGTAATTATTCTTAAAAATGAAAATATACATGAATACAAGTTATGCAAAAAAAATATCAAATTTGCAACTCCCCTTTTTTCGTGAACTTTTCTAATGTAAAAAATAAGTATATCATAATAAAATGATGCATGTTTAGGTCTTGTTTCCAAAATGAAATATGTAGAAGGCTTCACACTTGTGAGGATAAATGGAAACATTGAAATGCAATTGTCTCACACTATGATGTAATTTGAAAATTATTCAAAAATGTAATTTGATACACTATTTTTCGAAAGAAAACAATGATGGATGTATGCATGATTTTTTCAAATGATCTAATTATTCAAACAAAGAGATAAAATAGAAAAAAAAACACGACCATAAATCCTAAATGGAGAGCTAACCTTAGTGAATATGCCAATGATACACAATGACTAAATGAAAAGGTCATTGTGTAATGATATGAACAAGATGAATGAATATAGATAAATGCGCACAAAATGAATTAGGAGGGGATAAATTTAGGGTATGATAATAATAAACTCCATCATCAGACAAACTACTTGATTAGATATTTTTGTTGACTTCACCAAACACTACTTGACATAAGGTGTTGTCTCTATAGATAGTCATTGGTAACTTGATCTCCAAGCATCCATAATCATCATATCTTGATTTTCACAACTAGATCTTCTCAATTGATTAACACAACTTGATCTTCAAAACACAACCTCCTGATATTGTATTATATGATCTTCAAGCTTAATCTTGGTCAGGATATCTTGATCAACATATCTTGAGCTTCAAGCACCAAGCACCATCACTTGGTCATATCAAGCCCCATCACTTGATTAATTTTCAATCACCATCACTTGAATTAATTTTTCAAGCATCATCACTTGATTAACATATCAATCACCATCACATGATCAACATATCAAGCACCATCACTTGAATTAATATGTTAAGTACCATCACTTGATCAATAACATGTTAAGCACCACTAATTGAGGAATATATCAAGCACGATCACTCGATCAACATATCAGATGATACAATCTAAAACAACTAGCCTTGAATAACAAGACTAATGAAGACTTCTCTTAAGAACGTTATAAATATTAAAACCAACTCAACAGACACTTACAGTCTTTATACCTAAAGCACATAGATCCATAAAAATAATAGCACTAGAACAGAAAATAACATAACAGAATGTCAAGACAGATGTTAAGACATCATCTGTTGACATAACCATTTTTACCAAAATAGTAATTATGTAGAATTAAATTGCATAAGGTAAAAGACACAATCAATTGTTAACTCGGTTCTGTGCAACGTCACCTACATCTGGGGGCTACCAAGCCAGGAAGGAAATCCACTAAAACAGTATTAGTTTGAAGTTCTAAACAACCTCTGCTTTTACAAACTTCTCACCTAATCACTACCCGTGGAATTTATATATCTAAGACTCTCCTAGATATGAGACCCTTCTCACTTCCCTTCAATCGCACAACAGTGATAACAATTGAAAAACAATCAAAGAACACTTCCAATAAACACTACTTGGTTTTTATTAAAAGCTTCAACCAAGAACAATACTCAACTCTTTGCTTAAAAGTTCATGATTGAGAATAATACCTGGATATACAATCAAGTACAATCAGTCAACCTCTACACATCAAAAGATACATGAGGGACGTACAAACAAACACTAAAACCTAAGGAGCTCTCGAAACCCTAAACCCTTATATATGCACACGGTTTCTTCAATGTCAATTCCTTGACAATTTAGGTTTAGGCAGTCCTTATAAATAGACTCTTGCAATATGGGCTTGGAATCTTCAAATCATATCCAATATTCTCTTGTAAATCAACTACAAGATCTTCTCTACAATAATAGGAACAAATCTATAATGTTTGCTAAAGAGTCTCAAAAGATCCTATTTATAAAATCAAATCAAATTTGCATTGTTCCTAAAATATCCTTGAGTTGCTGCGCATATAGGAGAACTAGAATCATCCAGAATCTCACATTTTAAAATCAAATCTTCAAGGATTCACACTTGCAGACCTGTACTGGTGTAAGATGTCATAACATCTGTCAGGATATCAGTCTGCAAGGAACATACGTAGCACCTGTTACACGGTTGATCAAGATGTCGTGACACCATGTTCAACATTAGGATGTGATACATCTTTTCCCAAATGAAACATGGTTTACCAAAATTGTTTTCAATTATGAAATCACATGCCTTGTAATATCCCATATTCTCTTAAATGCTCAATTAGTCTTCAGTGAAGACCAATTGAGTTCCTATGTACTCTATCTATTATCAATTGTAACAATTTATGCTCATATGTGCTCTAAATGTCGTTAGTTGGGATCAATAGAGTAACCAGTGAACTCTGAAGAGATTAATTATTAATAAAAGAGACAAACCAATATTAATAAGTACAAGAGAGGATATTTTGGTAATAATAATAATTGGTCAATTGGTACTGGAAGATAAAATATCAATTGAGATATTCTATATTACTACCTAATATATATATATATATATATATATATATATATATATATATATATATATATATATATATATATTATATATATATATATATATATATATATATATATATATATATATATATATATATATATATATATATATATAGTATATATGAGTGCTGGATAAGAAGAAAGAAAAGAAGGAAGGATAAGAACAAGAGGGAGAGTTATCAGAAAGTGGAAGAAGAGAAAAGGAAAGAAAGAAGAGAAGAAGAAGAAGAAGACTCATGGAAGAAGAAGAAGAGGAAAGTTCATAAACTCATCATCACCACCATCATCTCATCTTCATCATCATCATCACCAACTTCGTCTCTACTTCACCATCTTCATCTCCAAGGTGAGTTCTTAGATAGATTTAGCCTTTGGGGGGAAATAACCTATGTTTGGGGGTTAGGATTTGTGTGAATTTGTGATGAACTTATTGTGTTCATACTTCTCATCCATGCTATGTGTTGGTATCATGTTGTTGTTGTTGAAGTTTGGGTCTTTGGGTGTTTGATGTTTATGTGTTTTGTTGTTGAAGTTATGGAGGTTAACCATATGATTCATGATAATATATGTTTTAGAATGGTTGGGTATGATTAATTTTGGAAGGAAGAATGTTTAGAAGAGGTATTTTTAGAGATTATACAGGTGTTAATCGATTGGTTACAGAAAAGTTGCAGAACCAATCGATTGGTTCATGTTTCTGTGAAGAAAAAACAGAACTTTTGCTGATGTCAATCGATTGACATGGAGGATCAATCGATTGGTCCTGTCAATTTTGTGAAAAATACGTTACAGAAACTTTATACAATTGATTGGCTCCAAAATGCAATCGATTGGTCCAACATTATTTTTCCAAAAACCACTTATTTCATGTTTCTAAACCACCTTGGATGCATTATAACTTATACCATGATGTGTATGCATTAGATTAACATTGATCGGTCGATTTATATGAGTTTGTGTATGTTTTAACCTAGAATTCCGACTAGGTTAAAATGATCGATTAATGAGTGACATTGTGGCGGGTTGAGTGATAACCTTGTCTATAGACCTTGTAGCATGTTATGTCATCTTGTGGACTTTAATGTATGTTATACATGTCGTTGGTTGTGGTACTTGTGTGTGTGCATAAATGATTGGTTGATTGTATTGGTTACACAGTAAAATGACTAAAACTTATGAGTGAGGTAAACTTAGGAGAATATTAGGTAAATGACTTAGAAAGATAACTTAAGTTAGGAAATGATTTAGATAGTGATGCTTGGATGTAATCGTACCGTGGGTGTACAATGAACAAGTAGTCACAGAACGATACGTTAACATGCTTTGTATGGAACATGTGTGATATATGTATGAGAATGGATAATGTTATAATGCCATGACAATTGATATGATATCATGAGGATTGTTTGATATTTTTTGTGAGGAACATTTGTTCCAAAAGTCCTATTTTGGTGAGGAGCGTTGCTCCGAAAGTCCTATTGGTTATTGAGAATTAATCACGTATTCAGAATTATTTGTGATTGTGCATATACCACTTTAAAGGCTTAGGTAAAGCGATAAGTGGGGATGTGGCACCAATGATACGTGCCTCAATTGGGTTTGAGTTCCAACCATGGAAGACATGGGAGAAAGGTGGACACCTAAGTGGGTTAGAGTCCCATACGATGAAAGATACTCAAAGTGGGTTCGAGTCCCATATGAGTGATGGTTCTTAAAAGTGGCTTCGAGTCCCATAGGGGAACCTGATATCCATCGTGAAAGTTGAATCATACGGGCATGCATGAACCAAGCCTTGGCCTAGACGTAGGTCCAATTGGGGATCGGTATTGTGTGAATTCGAATAGTGATTTGTTGAGTGGATTCACTCAAATGACATGTTTCCATACATTGCAATTATCCCGTAGTTACTCAAGTCCTAGTTACAAGGTGCAAATGATGCACAGGTGACAGAAGGTGAAAACTTGAGTTAGAATCGAGTAGGAACCCTGTAGAGCCGAGTGGACCCATAGGATAGGAGAACTCACTGAGATTATCATCTCATCCCATTATTATTGTTATTTTTCAGGTATTTCTTGCAGGTTGAATCTAAGAGAAGCCGTCTATGGATGTTTCAAGGGATGCAGTTATTCTGATCTTTCGTTGTGGAGTTGTGCGCAAGGAAGATGTTGCACATAGTTCTTAGATTTTTTATTTTATTTTTAGGCACTATTGTATAACATATTCCATTGATGTTTTCATATTCGGACATGTGTATATATTGATGCCATTAGGCACTTATGTTGGATCAGTACCAATTATTAACACTTGTATGATATTATTCTAGATATATATTATATGGGTTGTTATAGTTGGTATCAGAGCAACTTAACTCTCGACCTAGCCTTGAAACATCATAAGTAAATCTATTCCTGCCTCATATGTGTGGTTAGCCGACATGATTCTTAATATCACTGTATGTAGTATTGGGCCTGATCAACCTAATTATGTATGCATGGTAGGTAGGATCATGGTTGAGCGACCACGAGGACTCCGAAGTGTGGGTGGAACTTGTGCTTTAAGGGTATGCTCAAGCCAAGAGTTAGAAAGTAAGGAGAACCGGATAGCCCAGTTGAAGTTTCAGAGGACTTGTGATTCGGGTATTATGGAATTGAAGAGTAGTGTATCGTTCAAGCAATTCTGCGGTGTTAACGGAGTTGAGAAGTTGAGGAATTCTATCGGATGAGTTTGTTAGAAATTTTGAGGAATTAGTGAATTTGCTAGTGGAATAAGATATACCCACTGATATGGAATAAGTATTGTAAGTAATTCCATATGGTGAAGGAGAAAGTATGGTTATGTTACTCATAGGTCATAAGGTCTAGAAGTGAGATAGTGCATTAGTGTTTCAATTTCTAAGGTCACTAGAGTATCTTGGAAGCACGAGAGTACTTCATGGAGTATATGTGGAATGGTACCTTGCAAGTGGTTGAGAACTTGAGAGATAAGGACGTTCAGTTTTGTTGGGAGCCTAAGGTAGTGGTGACGTCTAAGGAGAGACTCTAAGACATGGCTGCAGATTCCAAGTGAAGCATGTATGGATCAAATGAAGGTTAGAAGATAAATCAAGTATATTCAGCCTTAGAAGGGACATCAGATTCAGGATAGCTCGTCAAAGGTTTAGTGTTGGTAAGAAACTGTTATGGAATGTTGAGTTACCTAAGGATCAATTATAAGAGCTTGTGACGAAGAGAGAAAAGCATTATATAACAACGGAAGCTCTAGTAGGTGATCTGGAAGAGATTAGTTAGGTATATTGTATATGTTGGTAAGGTGTGAAGTGATTGGTCATAGTATGACATTGGTTAATTCATTCGGATTCATAGCCTTAGATGTAGACTCCATGAGAGTGGTAATGGATGTGTATGATGATACTCTACCCTATTGGAAGGATTCATGAATTATACTTCCCAGGAGGAACGGGAATCGGATATTCTTGAAGTTAAACATGTAACTCGGACTGTATATTAGTAAGAGCATGAGCTAAGATTATGGAAGATGGGACAGGACGATTGAGATGAATGATTTTGGATACGAAGTGAAATATTATCTCTAGATGTGTGTGAAATATTATGTGTGACTCTATGAGGTGTATGGACACTCATAGTTATGTTCTAGATTGCTTAAGTTCCTTAGAAATGGTGTCTCATTGATGATTTAAATTTCTTTGATGGTGTTATGTCGTTTTTGGTCGAGATCATGTATTGAGAGAAATCTTAAATGAATCAAAACCCTATAAGAGGATTTAATAGGGAATATAGTAACAAGAATTGGATAGTGTCAAGCTAATTTGGATAAGTTCATTCGAGCGTAGGATAAACCTGAATGTCATACACCTTTATGGTTGTAGTCGTGTGGCTCCGGTGTATATATATCTTATGGGAGATGTTGGTCCTATTCTAAACTTTTGGGTGTCAGCGAGAAATTTATTCTACTAAGGGATGTCGGTGAGGTCCTAGTACTGTTTTGGATGGTGGGCACTCTGGAGGATAGGCATGATCTTCTATGTACACTGTTAGCTAACCAGTGGTGCTTAGGAATCCCAGGTGTTCCACTATTGGAATCGAAGTATCACAATGGAAGTGATGGAAGAAAGGGCTCAATCGAGATTATGGGAATCAGAGAGGTCGTTACTCATAAGGATGAGAGTAAGACAATCTCGTGCTAATGGTGTTATCTTATTGGAGTAGTACGAGAGAAGGGAAACAATTGGAGTAGAGGCTTGCTGCATATAGCATTAGATCAAGTGAAGTTGATGAGATTATAGATAGATAGATTAAAAGTTTGTCACATTTGTTGAAGGAATATGAGATAAGAGTAGTCAATATTGTGTGTCGTTAAGGAATCAATAAGTTTTCTTATGAAGAATTAATGAGTATTGATTAACCAAGTCAAGATAAGATATCGTAATTATGTCTCGTGTAACTTAGTGCAAGGAAGGGAAGTCTTGATTTCCGGGAGGAAAGTGACCAACTGATGTAGAGCGGTATATCAGATGAATTAAGTGGGAGCAAAGTTAAACGTTAATCCAATATTGCATTAAGGATATGGTTAAGACCATGAATTATTGAGAGTTCACACAAGATAGAAGTTTGCCAAGGAGAGGAGGTTAAAAGAATGAGTATGTTAGAGGTTTGAAATCGAAGAGAAGTCAAGTGTTGGTCGAAGACGTTGATACAAGAATTGTTTGTTTGTTGAGTGAAGGAAATCTGGGGGAGAATTTCAATTTAAGGGGGGGAGAATGTAATATCCCATATTCCCTTAAATGCTCATTTAGTTGTCAGTCAAGACCAATTGAGTTCCTATGTACTCTATCTATTATCAATTGTAACAATTTGAGCTCATATGTGCTCTAAATATTGTCATTTGGGACGAATAGAGTAACCAGTGATCTCTGAAAAGATTAATTATTAATAAAAGAGACAGGCCAATATTAATAAGTACATGAGAGGACATTTTAGTAACAATAATAATTGGTCAATTGGTACTGGAAGATAAAATATCAATTGAGATATTTATATTACTACCTAATATTATAATATATATATAATATATATATATATTATATATATAATATATATATAATATATATATATATATATATATATATATATATATATATATATATATATATATAATATATATATATAATATATATATATATTATATATATATATATATATATATATTATATATATATATATATATATATATATATATATATATATATTATAGTATATATGTGTGGTGGATAAGAAGAAAGAAAAGAAGGAAGGATAAGAACAAGAGGGAGAGTTATCAAAAAATGGGAGAAGAGAAAAGGAAAGAAAGAAGAGAAGAAGAAGAAGACTCATGGAAAAAGAAGAGGAAAGCTCATAAACCCATCATCACCACCATCATCTCATCTTCATCATCATCATCACCAACTTCATCTCTATTTCACCATCTTCATCTCCAAGGTGAGTTCTTAGATAGATTTAGCCTTTGGGAGAAAATAACCTATGTTTGGGGGGTTAGGATTTGTGTGAATTTATGATGAACTTGGTGTGTTAATACTTCTCATCCATGTTATGTGTTGGTATCATATTGTTGTTGTTGAAGTTGGGGTCTTTGGGTGCTTGATGTTATGTGTTTTGTTGTTGAAGTTAGGGAGGTTAACCACATGATTCATGATAATATATGTTTTAGAATGGTTGGGTATGATTAATTTTGGAAGGAAGAATGTTTAAAGAGGTATATTTAGAGATTATGCATGTGTCAATCGATTGGTTGCAGAAAAGTTGCAGAACTAATTGATTGGTTCATGTTTCTGTGAAGAAAAAATAGAATTTTTGCTGATGTCAATCAATTGACATGGAGGATCAATAGATTATTCCCGTCGATTTTGTGAAAAATATGTTACAGAAACTTTATGCAATCGATTGGCTCCAAAATGCAATCAATTGGTCCAACATTATTTTGCCAAAAACCACTTATTTCATGTTTCTAAACCACCTTGGATGCATTATAACTTATACCATGATGTGTATGCATTAGATTAACATTGATCGGTCGATTTATATGAGTTTGTGTATGTTTTAACCTAGAACTCCGACTAGGTTAAAATGACCGATTAATGAGTGAGATTGCATCGGGTTGCGTGATAACCTTGCTTATGGACCTTGTAGCATGTTATGTCATCTTGTGGACTTTAATGTATGTTATACATGTTGTTGGTTGTGGTACTTGTGTGTGTGCATGAATGATTGGTTGATTGTATTGGTTAGACAGTAAAATGACTAAAACTTATGAGTGAGGTAAACTTAGGAGACTATTAGGTAAATGACTTAGAAAGATAACTTAAGTTATTAAATGATTTAGATAGTGATGCTTGGACGTAATCACACTGTGGGTGTACAACGAACAAGTAGTCATAAAACGATACGTTAACATGCTTTATATGGAACATGTGTGATATATGTATGAGAATGGATCATGGTATGATGCCATGAGAATTGATACAATTATCATGAGGATTATTTGATATTTTCGGTGAGGAACATTTGTTCCAAAAGTCCTATTTTGGTGAGGAGCGTTGCTCCGAAAGTCCTATTGGTTATTGAGAATTAATCACGTATTCATAATTATTTGTGATTGTCCACATACCACTTCAAAGACATGGGTAAAGCGATAAGTGGGGATGTGGCACCAATGATACGTGCCTCAATTGGGTTTGAGTCCCAACCATGGCAGACATGGGGGAAAGGTGGACACCTGAGTGGGTTAGAGTCTCATATGTTGAAAGATACTCAAAGTTGGTTTGAGTCCTATACGAGTGATGGTTCTTAAAAGCATGTTTGATTTCCATAGGGGAACCTAATATCCATCGTGAAAGTCGAATCATACAGGCATGCGTGAACCAAGCCTTGGCCTAGACGTAGGTCCGGTTGGGGATCGATGTTGTGTGAATCCGAATAGTGATTTGTTGAGTGGATGCACTCAAGTGACATGTTTCCATACATTGCGATTATCTTGTAGTTACTCAAGTCCTAGTTATAAGGTGCGAATGATACACATGTAATGGAAGGTGAAAACTTGAGTTAGAATCGAGTAGGAACCCTGTAGAGCCGAGTGGACCCATAGGATAGGAGAACTCACTGAGATTATTATCTTATCCCATTATTGTTGTTATTTTTCAGGTATTCCTTGTAGGTTGAATCTAAGAGAAGCCGTCTATGGATGTTTCAAGGGATGCAGTTATTCTGATCTTCCGCTGTGGAGTTGTGTGCAATGAAGACGTTGCACATAGTTCTTAGATTTTTTATTTTATTTTTAGGCACTTTTGTATAACATGTTCCATTGATGTTTTCATATTCGGACATGTGTATATATTGATGCCATTAGGCATTTATGTTGGATCAGTACCAATTATTAACACTTGTATGATATTATTCTAGATATATATTATACGGGTTGTTACATACCTAATAGAGTCTTTTCCACAAGGTTTGCAATCAGAGTATCCAACTAACAACAACATAAGGGAACCAATACAATAAATTATATCAATATGACAATAAAGATAACCAAAGAAAAGATAAAGAAAAGACACACAAGTAAGCAAACAAAGGCACACAAATGACCTAACTAGGCTTGACTCACTTAGGGAACTGTATCCCCAGCATAGTCGACTTCTGTCGTACCTTGAAAAATGAGAACATGACTTAGTGAAGCGCAATAGCATGCTCACGGGATGAACTAAACAGAGTAGCCACAAAACATATATTTATTCCTAAAAAGGAAAGGGGAAAATCGATAAAATCCAAGAATAACGACAATCATTATGTTCCTCGTAACCAAATCAGGGATCAGGAGTCGATTACACAAGGGGAAGGTATTAACATCCCTCACGTCCGTTGTACTCAATGGGAGCCATTAGGTTAGTTGTGCGCGTTAGGGTTAATTTGAAATGTTAGGCTTCTCGAGTTATTAGGAGGGGAAAGAATAATATGATCAAAAGTTAAGAGAAGATGTTTTTGGATTTTTTGCAGTAAAGGGGACTAAACCTATGTTTTTTTTATTAATGGGCCTGACAAGATATCACAACTCTGCTCCTAAATATCTCAATAGAGAACTCAAGGCACACGTAGTTCTGGGTAGAAAAAAATTTATTTGTTGGTCGATTTTAGCGAAAGTTATATTATGTTAATCCATGAAGAACATTGGTTTACCCAAAACAGGTGAGGAGCGGACGTCTGCATCACATCGAATGGATTTACAAATCAACATTCGAGAAAATGTCACTTATCTCAACTCAAAAATTATGGATAAAGCATTATTTTCCATCATCATAAGACAAAATGTCTTTTGTTTATAAAAAGCTTTTCAAGATCAATCGCGCGATGGCGAGAAAGAGTTTGATTGGTTAGATGTATTTTTGGGTTAAAAGACGAGTATTTGTGACTTGTAAGCTCTTACAACTTGGGTCTAATACTCGGGACTACGTCTGGACCTTTCACCTAAGTAATCATTTTCTTTCAATTTTATTATGAAAATAGTTTGAATATTTACAAGTGTTTTGAAAGAAAGACGAATGCTTATGGCTTGCAAGCTCTTACAACTTGGGTCTAGCATTCGGGATTACAACTGGACCTATCACCCAGGTAATCTTTTTCTTTCAATTTTATTATGAAAAGAGTTTGAATAAAAAGAATATAATTAATTAAAGAAAAGAAAATATGAGATCCTTAAGAGAGGTTGATAGTTCAGGGTTTGGGTTTTATGAAAGATGCATTCTTGATAGAGTATCCATTATCTCATCTAAAAAAACAAAGTCTAGGCAAAATATAATCGATGTCAAACATGGCATGCAAATTAATCACACAAGCAAACAATAAACAAATTAATAAATCAAGACCGAATTAAAAATCGTGACGACACACTCCTTTGGAATCAGACACTAAAAAAACTTAAGGAACCTACTAACCAAACCTAAAAAATTCTCTCTTTTTGTCCCTTTTTGAACTTTAAAAAAAAATACATGTGAATAATAATAATCAAAATAAGGTTATATAAAAATTTATTTGTTTTTTTTTGTTGAGACATTTCTAAAATAGAAATAAAATAAATAAAATTTATTCTATTTATATATAAAAAACTTGTTGGAAAATGATGACTAAAGAAAGAAAAAGAAATAAACAAACTAAGAAACCAAAACGGGCCAGGGGGTTTAAGTGACAAGGGGGCAATGGAGGCCCAAAGAGATCTCATCCAGACTTTCATAAGACGGCACGAGTCAGGAGATCCAATTGGATCTCAATCGACCCGACTCCAACCCCCACAAAAACCTAAAGCTGTAAGTGTGAGAACCAAACAGTGGTTCCTCCTCTTCCATCTTAGAAATGTCACTTTCTCTTTGCTTTATCTAAAATGAGTGCTCATCTTACAAAACCAAAACCACGGTCCATGGAAAAAATGCAGTGAAAAAAAACAAACTCAAGTCACACAAACAAAAGCAAGCCCTCTCCACCATCCTACATCGATGAACCAAAATGAAACTTGTGTGTGATTACGAGTCATAAACATCGATAAAAAACAAACAGTAACTCAATCCAACACCAAACCAGTAAACAAACATCTAGACCAATCAAACGGTAACCTTAAAACCAATCAAAACCCAAACCGCTTTTGATTTTCGACAAACTGAGCAAAGGTGTGCGGTTACGATATGGATCGAGCGGAACAACAAAAAATAGGGTCAATTTCAAAGTAGTGGAAAAAGGAGAGACGAGCTACCTGCGAATATCAAACCTCATACTAATCCCAGGTATTCACTTTTATTATTGTAGCTTTTCCGGTCATACTCCTCTTCTTCTTCTTGTGGATAAATGTTGCGTTGGTTATGGTTTTGTGTATTTTGCTCTAGAGGCTGCTTGGGGTCCTTCAAAAATTGCCTCCCTTTGTTCTGATTAATGCCCACATTTAGAGTGGGAAAAAAATTGAAATTTGAATAGCATAGGTTGAGTGAAATAGGAAAGGAGCAGAGGAATCAATTTTAGTATGAAGTTTTTTTTGCAGTTTTTATGAAATTGGGGGCTATTACTATGTGTGTTGTGAGATAAGTCAGTTTGGTAATGATTCAGCTTGACCTTTTAGAGAGACATATTGGTTTTTCTGTTTTGATATAAAACCAAATTTCACTTCTGAGTTATATTTTCATGATGTTGTAACCAAACTTGTGATACCTTGTCTCCTATTACTACTTTTGGCTTTATTTTTATTCAGAAATTTTGTACCGACTTTGAACTAATTTGGAATTTATTTCTTTTGTTATAATAGTAAAACATGGTTGGCACAAGGATAACTTAATAACGAATGCAAAATGATGTGGCTTGAGACAGCATGATATGGCATGGGTTGCTTGGATGTGAGGAAAAAAATATGTTGAAGATGGCTTAAAGAGGATGGATTCAAGAACAAGAGGGGCATAATCATGGAATAATTTGGAGTTATCTTGAACCAAAAGGAGGCTTGGAGATAAATTAGGTCTCAAATTTAGGTGTATGGTATTAGGATTGAACTTGTAATTATTTTTAAAAGTGAAAATATACATGAATCAAAGTTATGCAAAAAAATGTCAAATTTGTAACTCCCCTATTTTCGTGAACTTTTCTAATGTAAAAAATAAAGTTTATCATAATAAGATGATGCATGTTTAGATCTTGTTTCCAAAACGAAATATGTAGAAGACTTCACACTTACAAGGAGAAATGGAAACGTTGAAATGCAATTGTCTCACACTTTGATGTAATTTGAAAATTATTCAAAGAATGTTGTTTCTATGCTCAGGATTTCACCTTGTAGTTTATGGGAAAGACATTATTTTTGGAAAGAAAACAATGATGTATGTATGCATGATTTTTTCAAATGATCTAATTATTCAAACAAAGAGGTAAAGGAGAGAAAAAAACACGACCACAAATCCTAAATGTAAATCTAACCATAGTGAATATGTCAATGATACACATTGACTAAATGAAAAGGTCTTTGTGTAATGATATGAACAAGATAAATAAATGAAGATAAATGAGCACAAAATGAATTAGGAGGGGATAAATTTAGGGTATGACAATAGTAAACTCCATCATTAGACAAACTACTTGATTAGAGATTTTCGCTAACTTCACCAAACACTGCTTGACATAAGGTGTTAACTCTATAGATAGTCATTGATAACTTGATCTCCAAGCATTCTTAATCATCATGTATTGATCTTCACAACTAGATCTTCTCAATTGATCAACACAACTTGATCTTCAAAACACAACCTCTTGATCTTGTATTATATGATCTTCAAGCTTAATCTTGGTCAGGATATCTTGATCAACATATCTTGAGCTTCAACACCAAACACCATCACTTGGTCATATCAAGCCCTATCACTTGATTAATTTTTAATCACCATCACTTGAATCAATTTTTCAAGCATCATCACTTGATTAGCATATCAATCACCACCACATGATCAACATATCAAGCACCATCACTTGAATCAATATGTCAAGTACCATCACTTGATTAACAACATATTAAGCACCACTAATTGAGAAATATACCTATCACCATGACTCGATCAACATATCAGATGATATCATCCAAACCAACTAGCCTTGAATAACAACACTAATGAAGACTTCTCTTAAGAACGTTGTCAACATTAAAACCAACTCAATAAGCACTTATAGTCTGTATACCTTAAGCACATATATCCATAAAAAGAATTTCACTAGAAACACTATTACATGAAAGTATCAACTATCTAACTAAGACCAAAACATGCATAATCACTCCCTAAATTGTTCTTCCATCAAAAATTAAATTTCACTTAACAAAGCCCTTTTTTAGTAAAAGACTAATATAAATGAATTTTCCCAATCAAAAGCAAACAAATTGCTAAGTTGAGAAAGTAACCAAGTGGAGAAAGCAAACAAAACCCTCTCAGATGCTTCCTTTTCCATTTTTAAAAATTTCAAGTCATCCCTTTTACCCGAGTAATACATTTCATCTACTGTTGGATTCCTAACGAAACAGTTTTTCAACGAACCAACTTTCCCATTTTTTCACTTTTCCATTTCATCTGCAACAGGTTCCTCCATTCTCTCCCATCACTCTCGTCATCGACGGGAATATTTTTAGGTAAGTTCATCTCTTTGTGGTTAAATCTTCTTTCTACTCTATTATGAACATGTTATAACTGTTTTTTCCTATTCACAAAACTGAATATTTAAGCTTTGATACTGTCTATGTATGGTGTGGTTAATGCCTTAAGGGTTTCATGTTCGTGTTTTTATGTTTCGTTTGGTTTATTTGAGTATGGTTTGTCATCTATTTTTTTCAACTGATTGTTCTTCTTCACAAAACTGAAATTTAAAATAATGATTATGTATATTCATCATGTACTTAATGCCTTCAGGTTTTCAAGTCCGTGTATATGTGTCTAGTTTGGTTTATGTTCGTCTATTTGTTTGATTTTTTGTCTTCACAAAACTGAAATTTAAAACCATGATTATGTATATGTGTTGTGTTGTTAATTCCTTCAGGTTTTCAAGTCCATGTATTTGTGTCTAGTTAGGTTTATGTTCGACTATCTGTTTGATTTTTCCATATTCTCATGTGAAATTATTTCTGTTTGTAACCATTTTCCCTCTAATTTCATATATCAGATCCATTTTTTCTGTTTTCAGAGTTTAGAAGTAATGAAAATTGCTTTCATCATTTTTTATGTCCATCTTTAGATTTATCATGTGTTTTGTTTGTTTTGGTGTGTGAGACGTGTTAACATTTAATGTTCTATTTTACCATGATGTTGAGAATTTGCTTAATCATTGTTATGACATTGTAATTTTTATGATATCAGATAAGCCCAAAATCATATCCAGGCCACCTATTCTTATCACAAAGTTGAGGCCTGACCAAAAAGTTTGGAAAATTGCTATACGCGTTATCAATCTATGGATAGTGAAGTAACTCAATGGACAACAACATGTGGAAGCTATTATACATGATGCAGAGCTATGTATTTTGTGTTTGTTGTGTTTTCATTGAATTCTCCAAGTTTAACTTACTGATGTAAGTTTCTTTCACTCACAAGGGTCACCAAAATCCACGTTGTAACTAGGAATCGTGAACTTGACAAGTGGATCCAGACATTAAAATAGCATCACAGTTACATGGTTTATAATGGAGAGCCTTAGATTAATGACCTACTGTTGAAAGTATGTGACAACAAGTTCAAACTATTTTTTAATGGGACCACTACAGTCACAACCATTAACATTCCGGAGATTCCACTTCACAAATTCAAATTCAAACCATTTGGAGATTTCTTGAATGGAGCCTTTGAAGTTGATCACTTATATGGTACTTTCTTGGACCGAATGTCTTCTAATATGCAACTTACTTTCTAACAACTTCTAACCTGTTTTTCATTTCATAAGCAGATGTCATTGGTTTTCTTCACCAATCTGTGAGGTCCCAGGCTAGCGGGACTGGCAAAAAGGCTTGCATCAAATTTACACTCTCTGATGAATCGTATATTACAACATATTTACACACCTTGATTAATCTACCCATGTTGCATATTTTGCATAACACGATGTAACTTTTCTTGGTTTTATTTTTGTTTAGTGGAGTTGAACTAGATGCACCACTTTGGGAGTCGTTTGAAAACTAGCTTATGGTATACACAAAAGACAATGCCTCCCTATTGTGATACTCACCCATGCTTGGTGTCTCAAAAGTTCATGTAGATTCCACTTATACACGTTTTACATATATTATGTCCTACTGTTTTACTACATTCTTCTACATCTTACTTTACATGCTTGCAACCACATGGAAGCTCAATGTTTCAAATGCTTGGAATGGATCGAAATTGTTTCCCAACTATGACCATCCCCAAGTCATTGAATTCAAATCAAAGTATGCTTCTCTTATATATATCCCATATTAAAATTCCCAAATATTTATTATAGATTAACTAATCATGCCTTTCTATATAGATTTATGTCAAGAAAACCGATTAAGTCTTTTAATGTTTTTTGGTTTTGTCTTTCTTTACCCCTTCAGATTTGAAGAGGGAAAACCATATCCGATTGCTTCACAAACACTTTCACTTAATTCTAGATCTCAAGGGGCTTTTGAAGAAAGATCACTATCCTTTATTAAAGATGTCAAAACGATTGGAGAGATGAATTCTCTTAAGGATGTCATCTTTTTTTAGTGAGGGACATGAACTTATTTTAAATTCCACTTAGTTGTTTGTTTCATATTTACTACCTATTGTTTGTAATAGGAAACTTCCAGCAATACTATTGGTATGACTAAGAGGTTCAAGGATAATTGTTTCAGATGGTATTATGAAGTTTATCCAACCTATAACAAGACAAAAAAAATCACTTGGTGATCCCTTCCAATGTGAATACTCATATAACAAGTCTCCCTCAATCACCAAGTAATCATTAATATTTCTATGTCCGTGAAGTTATGCATTCATCTTGATAATTTATTTCTAATGCAGTATCCATTTTTTTTATATTAGGTTCAAAATTGAAATAGAGGTTGAGCATGAAAACAAGATTGGTTATTTCGTCTTCTGGGACAAGGAATGTATCCCCTTGGTTGGTATATCAGCTCATAATTTAAGATAAATTATGAAGCTGGTTTGTAGTGCTAACTCTGACTTCCATTGACTATTGTCCATTTATTTCAACATTATAATTTTGAGCTTGTCTTAAGGCTACCATAAACTAATTAACCATCATGAATGAATTTAACATTCATTATTAACATGCATCGAAGAAATCGTATATATGAGACATGACATTTCCTACCTACTTTCATACCCAAAAACTTGCCCTCCCCTTTTTACTTTTCATATAACCTTTGGCTTGAGATTCATTTGAAATCATTTATGCCTCATTAATGTGCATAAATCATTCATGTTAACAATTGCTAATAATCATCATAGATTCAAAGTTTGTGGTTAACAAGAGCTAGGGTTTGCTTGTGGATCAAGCCTTTGGGTTGTGGTATTGCCCATCATTTGCTCATCATGTGGGGTGAAACCTTAATTTCATGATCTTTGGGACCTTGACTCATGGAGATCACAACTTGGCATTCATTTGTGCATCAAAACCCTAATTCTTGACTTTGCTAATAATTAATCTTGTGATTGACCTTGATGAGGATTGATTTGATCAATAAACCCTAGTCTTGGGCCCGTGTGTTGGGAAATTAATTGTGGAGCATTATGCTTGGTTTGAAGACCTTGATTGTATGGTGTGCATCATGAAACTCTAATCATGGATCCTTGGTATTTGTGTTCCATTTTAATTTTACTTTTGACCTTGTGATAGTTTGAAACCCTAATTATTTGGGAGGAGGCTCCTGACTATCATGTCATGCATCATCGACTATTAAGCTTGCTTGGTGCATGAGAATCATTCATTTGACCTACATGTCTACATGCTTGAGATTTCATGTGATTCAAGGATTTTTTCAAACATCCATGCATATGCATCTTACTTGGTCATTCTTAATCCATTGATTCCAAGCATATGGTGTCTTCAAGATTCATGGGTATTTTAGTCATTGATTCATGTTTGCATTAGTGCATTGATCTTTTGGTCCATATTTGTCATTGATCCATTGTGATTCATAGATGGAATTTATTCTTGTTTCATCCATGCATCTTAGTCAATTTTGTACATGTGTTATCATATGTTCATGGTCCTTATGATTCAAGTGATTAGAGGTGATTGATTCATTCATAGATCAAACTTGGTTTTTTGTTAAAGTTTGTTCAACGGTCAAGTTTTGATTCACGTTCATCCATATCCATTTCATCCAAACAATTGATCATTTCATTCATTTATTAAACTCATAAATAGTCCATTACAAAAAGAAATAAAAAAAATTACATTTTTTCAAAAGTTGACTTTTTGGTCAAACTGTTGACTTTTGGGTTAACCGTTGTATTTTTGTCATCCTAAACCTAATTATAATTACATTTTATCCATACATGATTCATAAAGTCCCATATGGATTTACAAACAAGAATTTTCATTTTGACCACTCCATGTCATAACCATGGCCTTCTTGCCTTGCCAAACCATGGTCACTTTGCCATAAACCAACCATTCCTTACCACCCTTTGCCTTTCATAAGCCAAACTTCATGACCTATGAAAACATATCCAAACATACATTATAACACATTCAAACAAAGCCAAGCAATGCATATTCATCAACCAATCATGACCAACCTTTACAAGTTACAAGTACAAAGCATACCATAACAATTCACTTAACACATTCATGGAACACCACATACAACATACCGTAGAATTTCAAACCATCCTAAACCATGACATTTTCAAGCACTCAAACAAAGGCAATGTTATAAGTCCAAGCATCTACCATGACCACAATTTGCAACAGAACCTGAACAACAATCCGAGTAGCCATAAACATAGCAAGCAAGGTCATGAACATAACTTGTAGACCTACTGCAGCAGACCAAGAGCTTACCATTTCACAGAAAATCAATGCATATCAAAAGCATACCTGCACCAAATGCAAACCCTGCAATCAACCACAAGCCATAAATGTAGTATACACTTCTAACCTACATTCATTAATCATCTTGTTGCAAGTAAACACAATCAGCAATGCAAGCAAACATTTAGCAGACTCCTCGTCATTGAACAATAACATGTAGCACCTACATAATGGACCAATGAAAACCCCTACAGTGCAATAACAAAATCTGCAACCATCTCATCAGCAAGCAGACAGTTAACTCATAAGTTCACAATCGAGCCAAGCCATTCAACAACTCACTACAGCAAACCATTGCATATCAACCATGGTATAAACACCCTGTAACATTCCAATGTCCATCAGCATGCCAACAATATTTCACAAAAACTAGAGCAAAGTAATTAAGATTAACCCCTAACATTTCGAACTAACTAACATTTCATATACCAATTAACTTTTCCTCGATACCCATAAGTCAGCAACAACCAACTAACTAACTTGGCCTCGAAAAAACAAAATACAACTACAAAACTTAACAGAAATTTCTCACATATCCCAAAGCACAACCACCTATAAATCACTTTATCCAATCACTAATCGGAGGTTAATCATTTTTCCCTCAGAATTACTAATCATTCTCTCCAATCATTACCACTAGAACATCTCATCACTGAATCCCAAAAAATCTCAGAATCCACATATTCAACTTCAAACCTCAAACACATTCATCCATCATATTCAACCTCTCAATATCATCATCAACCTCCATCACACTCAACCCTCAACTCCATCAATCTTAACCTCTAAATAACAAACTCAAAGTACTCGAAATCAGATCTTAATTCACTCACGAATTCAATAAGAAGAAGAAGAGTAGAAGGAAGAGAGAATTTTGCATCAAGCACCATGGCATAGAAAGAAAGTCAGAAGGTTACCTGAGTTTGCTCCAAGCATCTTCTCCGGTGAGGTATTTTTTTCCATCTCTCGTGTTCTTCAAGTTTCTCCATACCAGGATGTAGAGAATGATGGGAGGAATTAAAGCCCCAACATCTTAGACTTTGATTACTCGAAACAACTATTTAATTTCATGTAGAACATATAGGGTTCTTGATCCCATTCCTTCTATTGGAGCTTGTGTTTGAGAATCTTGTGAATTCATCCCTATATCTATGTTTAGCTCATTACTCTGCTTCTGATGGCCTTTTCAATATGATATTTGGAGTACCACCACTGCCGGAGGCAACCTCCGGCATGGTGGTTGGTGGTGATAATCTGACCTTAGTTCTTGAGGTTCATATTTTTCTTGCGCGCGTTATTTTTAAAACTCATATGAATTTTCATTATGTTGATGCTTCCTTCATATTCCCCTTCATTCGTTTGGGCCTCAATTAGATGGGCCTTGCACAATTTGTGAATATCACCATTATTTTACTTGTGCACCCCCTGCTCTAACTACAAGTGCAATGGGCCTCTCTTTAAGGCATGCGTTGGATATTGTTTTTGCACCACTATTTTCACATTCTGAAACACCCCCCCCCCCCCCCCCCCCTTAATATGAATCTATGAATCTTGCTAGTTTAATTCATGTTTGTATACTATGCATGATGATTTTGATCATTATGTCAATTCCCGTTTTAATTGACTTAGATTGTGATTCTTGTTAAATTTAAAATGCCATTTCAATTTTCCTTGTGTATTTCATGTCCCATCTTGTTCATGTGATTAATATCCATTGATTGTCCATGTTGAATCCATTTCCATTTGATTGAATGATACCATTGGATGTAATTAACTTTGATGCATGTTTCTATTCAAATTTAATTCCAATATAACTTTATTTACCTTGTGTGTCAAGCTTTATCCATAATGTGTTTCCATTATCATCATTGGTTGCACTTTTTATTTTCCTTGTATTGTGTGTTTACACTTAGGATACCATGCCACTTGATTGTTTTAGGCATGGTATTTAGTTTGTAACTTATTTGATTCCATTTTCCATTATTTGTATTGTTTGGTAGTGTCCCCCTATTGTGGGTCATATGTCCCCCACTCCGATGAAAGTGTAATAGTTTAGGTTTATCTTTCCTTTAATGCTTTCAGTTACATGATAACTAAAAAGATAAAATCAAATGATAAAAATATCTCTTTCAAAATACAAAAGCACATTTGATCCCACGTCAAGTGATTTTCAAAATCAAATCAAATCAAACGCAACGCGAGTACTTGATCCAATGTTAAGTATCTCATCCTCCATTCCCATCCTATCTTTATCCCATTCTCATCCAATCCATTCTAATCCTATCTCATTTTATTCTTAATCCATTCATATTCATCAAATAGTTTTCATTATAAAATTGGATGAAAATGTGGGGTGTACATACTTGTGCATAACACTCAAGTACTTGGGTTGTCGGTTGTACCTATCTTGTGGTCGTATGCTTGTCCTCCCTTCAAAACACTTCACAAATAAACGCATGTCTAATTTGTTGCTCTGAGAGTGAAATAGTGGTTAGGATGAAATTATCCTCTCAACTCCCAAGTATTATGATTGTCGGCCGTACTTAGCCAGTGGTTAGACGCTCGTCTCCCTCTAAGTACCATTGATTAAACTTGTAAAAAAAATCATAATTAAAATAGTCAATCAAAGATATCATTTTTCCTTAGGGAAACATCCAAATCTTCCAACATCCAAACTCTTCATCATTCAATATTTTCAACAATCTTCATCATCAATGATTAAACACAACAATCCTTTTTGTTACCCACACATTGGGTTAATCACTTCATCATCAGATACCCTTCTTTGAACCCTAATCAATCTATCATTCATGTTTGCCTTATTAGTCCTCTTGTGCTTAGGCAAACTCTATTAATTCATTGTTTGTCTTATCAGTCCTCTTGTGCTTAGGCAAACCCTCTTATTCATTATTTTCCTTGTAAACCCTCTCGTGTGTTGGAAAATCATCTCTTATTCATTGTTTTCCTTGTAAACCCTCTTGTGTGTTGGCAAATCACCTCTTATTCATTGTTTGCCTTGTAAACCCTCTCGTGTATTGAAAAATCATCTCTTATTCATTTTTCTCCTTTTAATACCTCTCGTGCTTAGGTGAACCCCTTGAGCTCTTCTGCCTTGTAAACCTTCTCGTGTGTTGGAAAATCATCTCTCATTCATTGTTCTCCTTTTAAAATCTATCGTTCTTAGGAGAACCCCTTTGAGCTCTTTTGCCTTGTAAACCTTCTCATGTGTTGGCAAATCATCTCTCATTCATTATTCTTATTTTAAGACCTCTTGTGCTTAGGCGAACCCTTCGAGCTCTTTTTCCATGTAAATCCTCTCGTGTGTAGGCCAATCATCTCTCATTCATTGTTCTCCTTTTAAGACCTCTCGTGCTTAGGCAAACCCTTCGAGCTCTTTTGCCTTGTAAACCTTCTCGTGTATTGGCAAATCATCTACCATTTAATGTTCTCCTTTTAAGACCTCTTATTCTTAGGCGAACCCTTCGAGATATTTTGCCTTGTAAATCCTCTTGTGTGTAGGCCAATCATATCTCATTTGTCACTTTGGCTAAATACCAATCATTGGTTAATTCCACGCTCTTTCTAGTCAAGCATTTTACTTCGCCTTTTGGAAACCCAATCAACTATATCTCTCTTTGTTCCACATTAGTTCCCCAAACTACGGAGCTCTGACTTTTTCATTGCACTGTGATAATACGTAGGCATGAGGATTAAAATCCTCCGTGAGTACATTTATTTATTCATTCTCTTTCTCCAACTATTCACCTATCATCATTCATCATTCAATACTCACTACCTTCAATAACTCACCCCATGTGATATAATTTCTCTTTGAACCAAATACATTATCTCTTTGAGTTCCATATATACTTTTGGTCCAATAACCAATGCCTTCCTCTAAACCAAGAGTCATTTTGTTTGTCTTGTCAGTCATCTCGTTGCTTAGAAAAACATATCCTTACTTACTTTGCAACCTTATATAGGCAATACCCTTCTTTTTTGGCTTGAGGCCAGTTTTCCTCATTGGTTCAGACATACCTACCCTATGGGTTCAAACAACATGATACTTTGGTTCAAACCATACTTTTATCACTCTTCTTTCATCTCTCACCTCTAGTTATATGAACTATAAAGCTCGGAATTCCTTATTGCACTATAAGTGTATACGTAGGCATGAGGGTCATAATCCTCACCGATCATTTTATTTATTCTTTTCTTTTTCCCCTTTTCTTTTACGAGTAATCTTTAGATAGTAACACTCATTTGAGCATAGAACAATCAAAATGGTTCCCGTTGAGTGCAACGGATGTGAGGGGTGCTAATAGCTTCCCTTTGCATAACCGACTTTCTTAGCCTTTTTCTCTTCCCCCGGGTTTTATCGATGTTTTCCCTTTCCTTCGGGAATAAATAAAATTTGATGGTGACTCTGTTATATCTTTGAGCGTGTGATGTGCTCCGGTATTTTTCACGCAACTTCACCTGCTACTTGTCAAATAAACGGATATGAACTTTAACACACTTATCAAACACATTACAACTAGATATTATAGATTAATTACCAACGTTATCATATTTGAAACTTCTTAAATAACTAATAAATATGTAGCTGCAAGTTCTGAATGGCAAACAAGTTCATATATTGCAAACAAGTTCATATATGTAGCTGCATAGAAAATAAGTTCAGTAATAAACTTATGAACTAGTGGATGTTTAAGCCCCATTTTCTATTTGTAATCAACTTTTTAGTATATCATATCTCTCCATTTGTTGTTTGCTCAAATATAACTGATACCTACTAACATGCTTAATACTCAATCATTATACTGACATACTATTAATTCTCATTTACATTTACATCAATGATATACTATTCTCTAATATACAATATAGACCAACGAGGATCATCATTTGATTTATTCGACACACCTTGACAATCTTCTTGAGAAGTGTGTCAAGTACCAATCATACTACAAATAGGCTTCTATCATTCGCCTTACTAAAGATCCGGAAGTTTGACAAATGGTTGTCGATGGAATGGCTCCAACTAATGTATGCTTTTATGTTTTTATGTCACTAGTGTATTTCTTTCACTATGATTTATTTGACTATTACTTCACATGAATACTAATGTATACAACATGTGTATTCCTTTAGAAAACTACGCACATGGTCATCCACTCTCAAGGGAAAAGAAATTGTTCCAACAGAAGACCATGTCATCCCAATAGCCCTTAATCAGTCTTCTAATAAAACAATATGTATTTCTGCACCTATTCCTATACTATTATTCACATCTTATAACTATTACTTATAATGCTCACTTCTATTTTTCAGAATACCGCTTCTGCTTCCCAGAACTGGAGCCCCAATGCTAACTATAACAATACTCCTTCAAAGAGGTTTTCAGGAGATGATCCTGATGGAAAGTCATTCCGTTCATAATTTTTGAGTCCAAAGCATGCAACGGCCAAAAGTGCAAGGCATTCCAAAACCAAATGATGCACACTTTTGTCAACTATAAGCTACTAAGTCTTAATATGCATATGATTTTTTTGTCACTTGACAATATTCTGTGTAAGGAGTTATTATCATGCCATTTGAACACTCTATATGTGCAACCTTAGACACATACTCTACAAGATAACAAGTTATTTTGCAATACAAATTCCATTTCTATGACAAACATGATATTTCTTGACTTAAAGGTTCTGATGTTTCTCCATATCCTGCAAATTATACTTTAACTTATAATTTGAAGATTTCTCCAATTTCTCCTTTGACATGGGACTTTCTCCTATTACTTTTATATGAAAACTTATTGTCATTGAGAGGGCATAAAGAAACCTGGCAATGTGAAGTAGTCACAAGTTTTGAAAAGCTGCTAAAATAGACAGTGCTACAGTTACCTTTATATAACTTAAGATACTCTTGATTTTAAATTTGCTCATTTTTATCTTCATTTTCATTTTGTATTGTCTCTTATGCATTATAAATATCGGCGGTGTATTAGGAGTGTATTGTTAAGAAAATGATAAAATCAAATCATGTTTTGATATAAACTATAAGCCATTTCTATAATACTTATAAGGGTTTCCCTTAATCATAAATATGCTGCATATAAGGCATAACAAACCTTCTAAGTTGGAATTTCCAAACTGAACAGACGCATAAATGAGTTCATGGCATAAATGGATATGTTTAAGCTACTTCTATAAAATTTAGATCATGAAGGTTACATTACTGAACTTTTTTTGTCTATCGTTCTTTCCTAAATAGGAATCACAATGTAATAACAATCATCTTTCATGTTCCAACATATAAGTATAACATCTATACTAAGATGGGGTATTTAATTACTTATCAGATTATTTCTTGCTTTCTGATTATGCTAATTATTGTATAGTGCTTCTCCTGCAACTTTTCGATGGCAGTTCTTAAACATCATCATATTGAGATCTTCTGGTGTTACTTGGTATTGCAAGTCACTGCTCTAATGTCAGTCTTAACCTAGGTGAGTTAGTTCCATGTCAAGTATATTACTTTAGTTCCATGCATTTCTGACAATATTAGGTTATCAAATAAATTTAACAGAAAAACAATAATTCGTTTAATTTATGTTGACCATATTTAAGGTCTATACTTTGACTTTTGTCATTTTTTCAAAAAGAAAAGTCAACCTACTAACTGTTTTATACAACTCGCTCCATAGCAAAGCATCTATTGTTTCATGCTTAGCTTCTACAGCCAATAAGCCCCATCTTCTTCATTTAAAGATCTTTTGTTAGACTTATGCAATTCTGCCAATGTCACTTTTTTTTATTTTAACCTATATAAACATTTCCATTGGTGATTGGTTTTATATGTAGATTTGAAACTTCTCTCATGTTGTTTGTGCATTGTTGTTACAGGTTGTTTTGATGCATTTGAGAAATCGAAGACAACACCTATAATGACATACATGTCAGGTATACCAACAACATTTTTATTACAGATCCCATAAAGTTTACCAATGATAGTGCCTGTCATTATTTTAATGTGTTCTTGTTTTTATGGTTATTAGGATTGTAGCTCATACTACATGTTAGGTATGCTAGACTGTTAATCGTTTACATTAAGGGTATATATGATTATGGTTGATTTTGTTGGTTGTTTATTCCTCAATCTATAGAAATTCACATATAGACTTTTGTTTTTTTCAACAATTGCTTGCTCCATTAAGTTGCTTTCTCCCTCACTTGCTTGCTCCATTAAGTTTCTTCTGGATTTCTACTTTTTAATGCATGTCATTGTGTTAATGTTTTCTTGGTGTTATGGTTATTATGATTGCATCTCATACTACATGTTGGCTATGCTAGATTGTTAATCGTTTACATTAAGGATATATGTGATTATGGTTTATTTTTCTGGTTGTTTTTTCCTCAATCTATAGAAATTCACATTTAGAACGATATGCTTGCTCCCTCATTTGCTAACTCCCTTAAGTTGTTTGTGTAGCGATAAATTCATGACCATCAAACTATGGATAAACTTGACGTCAATAAAATTAGAGTTGTCATCGCGTTTTTATTGTTTTCAAAGGAAAAGGGGAAAGTACGAACAAAACTCAAAGATAAGAAGTTTTCAAATCAAAATTAATAAAATGTTAGAGATTACAGGTAACGGGGTTGGTTACACAGAGGGAAGGTGTTAGCATCCAAAGTGTCATAGGTACTCCTAGGGAGCCCTTTTTTATGTGTGCATGTGTTTTTAGTATAAAAGATGTTTGATAAAAATAGATTATTGGTATGAGAAAAGAATTGATTGATTATTTTTTGTGTTTGACAAGATCTTCGGCCTTGTGCCTACGTACCAACATAAAATTGAGGGATCAAAACCTCGTAGTTCATGGTAAAAATTTCAAAGTTGGTGAGTTGATTTTAACAAAAGTTTAATAAGGCACAAAGGGCCAAAAGTTTGAATGAAGTTGTTAGTTCTTTTTGTCTTTTGAAATTTTAAGTCAATATGATTAAGTTTATTTACAAATTTGATTTAAGAAAATAGTTTGAAAATTCAACGGCATAAGATCAAAATTTCTAATTATTTACAACAAAGTCTAAGTTTGAAATCACAAGCAAGGAAGTTTTTTTGAAAAGGGGGAGAGATTTTGAAATTTAAGAAATGAGAGGAGATGAAGAGGTTATCCTAAGCATAAAATTAAAAGTTAAGAGTTGAAATGATCTGACCAATGGGATGCAGTCCAATAGACAAGAATGTCATATAGAAACCCATTTTCCTTTAGGATTTAATCAAGCAATAATCCATAAGCAATGGGCAATATCCAAGCATCATGAAGATCAAGGCATCAAATAAAGATAGCCACATCCAAGCAAGTAATTCTAATAGCTAACAGTCTTCTTTGTCTTCCCATGTATCAGATGAAATATTCCTTGATTCACTCAAAACAAAGCATCAAACATAAGATCCAAATAAAAATTAAGCACAAAGACAGAGTAACAGATGAATTTAAACAGATCCCCCAGGCTTGTATCAGATGAAGACTCGGTATACAATAGCTTAGTCTCAAAATGTTGGCATTGGTCAAGTCCTTTTTACACAGGGAATGTTGCCTAATCATAATCCAACAGTTCAGATCAAGTTCAACAGTCCACCAGATGTTTTTTAGTGTTTTTGTTGTTATTAAGTATTTTAAGGTCCTACCTAAGACCACAAACAAAACCAAAATACACCAACAATATATATACAATCACAAGATATGACTCAAATGACCAAAGTGAAAATGACATAAACATAAACAAGTTAAATGAAATGTAAATGGCAATGAATGATAAATGACTTAAATTTAAATTTGCATAAAGTAAATGACTTGAAAGTAAAACAATATTAACAAGAATTAGTCAAATGCTAGTCAAAGTTTAGTCAAGTGTTAGTGGTGTTTTTTTTAGTTGATTAAGTCATTCTTTGGAGAATACTCAACCATTCATTCACAAGTATGGATCCTTAAACCAAGACATCTTCCATGAGAAGGGTTCCAACTTGGATAATTCAATAAGTATGCCACTAGCTCCCATGAAAGGAAAAAAGGTCAAGTCTCCACACAATACCATGAAGAATGGGAGACTTACAATCTCACTTACTAGAATGATATGCCATTAGGGTCAAATTTAGCTCTATGTTAAGCAATCGTAATTGGACTTATGTAGAAGTCACAACTATCTGAGGTCGGGCAATAAAAATTTAGGTGTTAATGCATGTTAGAGATTTGGTATGGAGAACCAAACTCCTAAAACATACCACACACTAAAATAAAAGAGCAAGAGGGAGGAACCTATCTCAATCATACTTGTATTAGTTCATCTGACACAAGGTCATTGATGAACCAATTAGCCTTTAGACATTAGAGATTTCATTGGTCAAATGAGGGAATGGGGAAGAATAGGGATGAAGATGAAGAGGGAGGGGAAGATAGAAACACAAATTGGTCGTGGGAGGAATTTTATCAAATCAAAATCATCCATTCATTTTGAGAGATGAAATGTACATTTCATCAATCCCTAAATCCAATGGTTTTGATCCAACAAAAGTCAAATCAACCTTGACCAAGACCCAAACAAAAAGTCAAACATCACAAGACCATAAAAATGGCTCAACATAATTTTTAAACATTTAATCAATTAAAAATCACATTAAAAATGAATTAAAATACATTTTAATTTGGTCAAAACCTAAAATCCCTTCAAAACACCAAATAAATGGCCAAGGGATTTATCCTAGGTCAAACAAGGTCAAAGGACCTTAGACAAAAAATTTCATGATTTTAAAAAAATCAGAAGTATTTTTAAACAATTAAAAATATGCACAAAAACATTTAATTCATGAAAAATATCAAAATTAATCCAAAAAATAATTTTAATTCGGAATATGGAAGAAAAAAATATTTAAAGATTTTTGGTGAGAGTCCCATATTTTTTGGATTAAAAATGAAATTTCTATGAATTAAATAAAATAGAAGGATTAAAAATAAAATCAGAATTAAAAATAAAATAAGAAAAAACAAGGGTCATCAGATCTCCCTCATTAATTGAGGTGGCAGATCTGATGGCCAAACGCGTATCATCCACCATAGCCCACAGTCAACGCGCATGTACAAGTGGTATCCAAAAGCAATGACTCAGATTAAAATATCCAAACATGACCAGATGGCCAGGAGGCGTGCCAACACACCACCGGAGCTAAGGCTTCGGTCATCTTCTCCGGTGAACCTCACGGGACTGGTCCAACTTCATCTCAATGAAAAATGAAAAACAAGGACACTATTTCAAATAAAAAATGCTCAGGAGCTCGAATCTGGCCTCAATTTTCTCCAATTCCAAGTATATCAAAAGATACAGGGATTTCAATTTTGAGGATCATGAACTGAGTTGCTTCAATTTGACCTCAAAGCAACTCAATCTTGTTGCCTACATTGGTAGGACTTCAGTCAACCAAAAATCAAAGAGAATGGTGAAGAATTTAGAGAGAATCAAAGAGATGAAGTTTCTGAAAAATCATCTTCGAGGGAGCTTGAATCTTGCTTCCAATTGGCCTTGGCTTGACTTCAGATGCTTAGGAAGTGAATTGGATCAAGGAATGGCTTGGATTCTTGGAGTTTCAACTTCAAAACAGAAGTGAAATTGAAACTCGATTTTTAATTGAAAACCTTCAAGTTTATCCTCTAATGGTGAGGGTTATGATTGCAGGATCAAAGCTTGGGCAAGGTGTCCCCAATTCTGAGCAAGAGGGGTTGTATTTATAGGCTATGCACTTGCTTTTTACACACCTCCATCAAAATGCAAAAAATAGTAATCTCACTTGCATGGATGCATGGGCGTGTGATAGGCCTATCAAATGATGTCAAATGATCCAATATTCTGTGATATCCAACCTGAAATTATATCACATAGCCATGCATAAAGGAAATTAAATTTGACCATAAATCTTACCAAGTGGAACCTTGTGAAGAACTCATGCTCAAGTCCCTTAATATTGGTCCAAGTGAGCTGATCTTGGACATTTTGGAAAGGTGAGATCAAGGGGAACAACTTTCATGTTGAACACTTTTTCATTTGAAGCTTAGATCATAATTCATTTTGAGGTGGAAGTTTGGAAAATCAAACATAAATGAAAATTTTCTAAGTACCAAGTCAAATGTTCACTTTTCCACCTTGAATAACTTTTGCTATGGGCTTCAAATGGAAAGAGTTCCTTCATCAAAGTTATAGATATTTCAAACCTATTTAATTTGGTTACAAATTTGACCTCATTTGGATTTGGAATGAAGGAGTTATGCATTTTAGAAGTTGAGGAAAATCTCTTATTCAATGGTAATGGCCCAAAATGACCTATAATGTTTCCTCTTGGCACATGCCCTTGAAAGTTGAATTTTAAGTTTCTTAAATAATAAAATTTGTATGAGACATCTTGAATTTTATCATGAAACTTGGATGGACTTAATCTCATAAAAATTGAGAAAGTTATGGTCCTTGGAAGTTGACCTCCTAACTAGGGCACAAACAAAATGACCTATAATCTTTCACCATAAAAAGTGACTTTCCAAGCAAAAATAGCTCTTGATCTCAACATGAAAGTTGTTTTAATTTCATAATGAGTAGTGTTTCTCTTGGAATAATTTTCATATGACAAAAATTGTAGGAGATAGGGTCTAGTGAACCCCAGTTTTGACCAGTTGACTTTCTCTGGACAACCACCATGAATCAACTTGAAAACTTGAAGTTATATTGATATCTTGGACTAATGGAGGATCATATATGTATAAGATGATGTATAATGAAGTATCCCTTGGAATATTTGATCAAATAATGAAGAAACTTGGTGAGGAAGTCACACAAGATACCTAGATGAATTAGGGCTTCCAAGGCAAACAAACTTCAAACTCTTGAAGAATTCTTGACCAAAATGATAAATGAAGATCACGGGGATCCATATATGATGTTTATAGTCAATGTTAACCATCTCTTGATTGATCTCCTTATACTGAGGGTCTCAAACCCTAGTTGTGAGCTTTATGAGGCATGGGTGAACACACACACTATCTACAAAAGGAACAAAGTTATACATTGACATATTTTTGGTATTTGGGTTAGCAAACAAATAAAAACAAAGTATTATACAATAAAATGTGCTTGATGATCTCTCCCAATGCAAACCCAGTGAATGAGGGGTAAGGAGGATGCAAATGTGTGATCCCAAAGCCAATTCAAATGATGAGATAGCATGAGGGATCTTAGGGTCAAATTTAGGGTCTTACAGCGACAATCCTCTTTTGCTTGTTCCATTTGGTTTCTTCTGGATTTCGAGTTTTTAATGCATGTCATTATGTTAATGTGTTATTGTTATTATGGTTATTATGATTGTATCTCATATTATTTTGACAACAATAGATGAGTTGGTTTCATCTTAATAATTTGTTTTATATTACTATTAGGACAACAACAACACATGCCTTCATTGATGAGCCATTCTATTGGAGGAATTTTCCAGCTAAAAGAGCATGATTGCATAGATTTTGCATACTTAAACAGAAAAAGACAAAGCGCTCTAAAAAGGATATGACGTCAAATGAAATTACACCTGCCACCAATCGAATTCCCCTTTCTGATATTATAGTAGCGATTTCAAGCCAACAAATTATTGACAAAATTGTGTCATATGGAAAGCGCATAGATGTTATTGGACAACAAACATAACCATGGGCTCGAAATATCCTATCCATACTCTACTAAGGCTATTCAACCTTCATAACATGAGAACAAAACTTTTCTAAAAGTTCTCCACAGTCGTCACTCATACAGTAATTGAAAATATAAATCCATGCGTACTTCTTCCCACGGAAAACACATGAACGCTTCACCCAATTTGACAACACATATCTACGACTATTGTGTAAAAATTCCCAAGTCCTAGCATACTTCTTTTGTGAAACACTTTTCTTTAACACAATTACTATTATTTTTACAGGAATGATGTTTTCAAAAATAATAGGAGTACACCACTGCCCCTGAAACATAGCATTCGTTTCCCGAATAAGGGTCTTGGAGTGTCGCATAGAGCTTACAACCTTACAAGGAACGACCAAGCAAGAAATATACCTACACGTCCAGGAACTACACACCAGGATCCTATTTCACCTAGGTAGGATCACATGATTTTAGTCCCCAGTAAGACATAATTCGTATGTCCGTTCCACACTTGCGTTTTATAACTGATTTTCACAACTCTATCAATTAGTCATCCACATTCCATGTGGAAAATTCAACAACAAACGCAGCCATAACCTCTGCAAGATGACCGATTTTTACGCCTAGGGTAAATTTGGATTTTGAAAGTGATGTTGACGATGACTCAGACTACGACCCGTTCTTAGGTATGCAAAACAATTCTATGTTGTCCATCAAACTCCTTGGTTGTAGTTTCATTAACCAAATTCTTATAACATTATGTTAATGTCATTATTCATAATTTTAACTTTCTCAATGCTATTCTGTTTATTTATTTTATTGCAATATATCACCATAATAATTCTACACTATGGCGGAGGGATTGTTATCATTGCATTGGATTTGTACCTGTTTCACAGTTAAATAAATTTTCCTTCATATATTTTTCAGGCATACATATGAGTTTGCACTTGCATATTACCTTTGTTTCCATTCATAAATGATCTGTAATGTGATATGGTACAGTTGAATTATATGATCATGCTTATTTTATTACATTTTAAATTACATCTTCATAATTGTATGAAACAAAATTTATTTAACATTTTTTGACAGGTTTGCCACTTTTTATAACTATTTTACTATAACGGACATCTTTTAACATACTTTATAATACATTAGCACAATAATCTGAAGATGACTCAACTTTGGATAATAACGACATATCCCCACCATATTCAACAACACAGGAACATGCATGTAACACTATAGGTAGACGCATTATTGATATACTCATGTCTTACGATTGTATCTGTTGTTATATGTTCATTGAATTTTATTTATTATGTCTAGATTATTACGATTTAGGTGATACAATGATTGAGTGTAGACATTGTAAGATGTTGATGTGGTATCAAGAGAGAATGGACAAACATAAACATGCAGAAAATCCCAAATACAAATTATGTTGTGGTAATGGCAAAGTTGAACAACCTTCCTTGAAACATCCTCCAAGTTTGCTGTCCCATTTTCTATTTGATCAAGATTCCAAAGATAGTAAGAATTTCCAATCACAAGGAAAAACATACAACATGATATTTACGTTCACTTCACTCGGTGCTAAATTGGACAACAAATTCAATTATGGAACGGGTCCACCTACAATAAGAATCCAAGGTCAAACTTGTCACCGCATTGGGAGTTTATTGCCACCTAAAGGTCAGTCGTCCAAACTTGCACAACTCTACATTTACGACACAGAAAATGAAATTGCAAACAGAATAGAAGGACTGCGATATGTATATATATATTATAGGCATCCAATTTAAATATAAAACTTACTTACATATATACTTACTTACTCTTTGAATTTTAGGAACAAAAAAATTATCGATCCTAGCATCGTACATAAGCTATATGATATGTTGTACACTCATAACACACATGCCAAGAGTTTCCTCATGGTAAGACAGAGACTTAATCAAGGGAGTGTACACAACTTGAAACTCATACTTATTTCAAATAAATCTACAGATGGAAGAGTGTACAACCAACCAACTATTTCGAAGGCTACTGCTTTAATTGTTATGATGTTGACACGGCCGAAGAAAGAGACATTATTAGGCAAAGACAATGGGGATCACTAAAACATATTCATGAATTTCATGCAATCTATTTGGCTTACCATATCCATTGATATTTTCATATGGAGAAGATGGATATAGACCAAATGTTGCTCACTGAGATCTCAATATCTACGACGATAGCCCAAGAAATAGACTTACTATTCGAGAGTGGTTAACTTTTCGAATCCATACAAGATGTGAAGAAGGTAAAACTATTTTTTCGTCTAGGATATTGTTTCAACAGTTTTTGGTGGACGGTTACATCATGCTAGGGGGAACGATTGAAATGGCTTCGTAACAATCAATCTAAGCCTCAAGTTTCAAAGTATTGAAGTCTTAATGAAGAAGGAGACCAAAGTCAAGCAATTGAGTCAAGCACAAGAAAATGAATCATCTTACCTTCATCTTATGTTGGTAGTAGGAGATTTATGGATCAACTATACTATGATTGAATGATCATTTGTAGTTAAGTCGAATTTCTAGATTTATTCATTACTTTCACCTGCAATCCAAATTCGCTTGAGATTCAGCGAGTTTATTTCCTCTCAAATTGAAGCCACAAGATAAACCTAATATCATTGCTAGATATTTTAAAATGAATCTCGATAACCTATTATCTGACGTGAGGAAGAAAGGTGTCTTAGGCAAAGTTCTGGCGTGTAAGGTCATACTTTTCGTTCTTATTACATTTACTTACATCTATTACTTTTTAAATTTGAATTTTTTTACATTGGTTTTAATATAATCTATGTTTTTCGATATAGACATGTATACCATAGAATTCCAAAAAAGAGGATTGTCGATGTAAGACCCCAATTTTGACCCTAAGATCCCTCATGTTATCTCATCATTTGCATTGGCTTTGGGATCACACATTGACATCCTCCTTACCCCTCATTCATTGCTTTTGAATTTGGAGAGATTACCAAGCATATTTGATTATATCATATTTTATTTTGTTTTGTTTACTAACCAAAATACCAAAAAAATATGTCCATGTATAGCTTTGTTTCTTTTGTAGGTAGTGTGTCCATCCACCAATACCCTATCAAGCTCACAACTAGGGCTTGAGACCCTCAGTGCAAGGAGATCAATCAAGATATGGTTCACATTGGTTATAAAAATCATATATTTATCCCCATGATCTTCACTTATCATTTTGATCAAGAGTTCATCAAGAGTTTGAAGCTTGTTTGCCTTGGAAGCCCTAATTCATCTGGGTATCTTATGTGACTTCCTCAGCAAGTTTCTTCAACATTTGGTCAAATATATCAAGGGATACTTCATCATACATCATATTATTCATATATTATCCTCCATGAGTCCAAAAGACCAAGATAACTTCAAGTTTGCAAGTTGGTCCAAGGTGGTTCACTAGAGAAAGTCAACTAGTCAAAACTGGGGTTCCCTAGACCCTATCTCCTACAAATTTTATCATATGAAAATGATTTCAAGCTAAAAGTTACTCCTTATGACATTCCAAACAACTTTAATGTTGACATCAATATCTAGTTTTTCTTGGAAAATTACTTTTGTTGGTGAAACATTATAGGTCATTTTGTATGTGCCCTAGTTATGAGGTCAACTTCCAAGGACCATAACTTGATCAATTTTTATGAGATGAAGTCCATCTAAGTTTCATGATCAATTTCAAGGTTTCCTCTCAAATTTTTATTCTTTGATAAATGTCAAATTCAACTTGCAAGGGCATGTGCCAAGAGGAAACATTATAGGTCATTTTGGGCCATTACCATTGAACAAGCAATTTTCCTCAACTTCTAAAATGCATAACTCCATCATGAAAAATCCAAATGATGACAAGTTTGTGACCAAATTTAATAGGTATGAAATACCTACAACTTTAGTGCAGGAAAGTTTTACATTTGAAGCTCATAGCAAAAGGTATTCATTCAAGGTGGAAGAAGTGGTCATTTGACTTGGTACTTAGAAAATTTTCAAATATGTTTGATTTCTCAAACTTCCACCTCAAAATTCATCATGATCCAAGCTCCAAATGGAAAAATATTGAACATAAAAGTTGTTCCCCTTGATGTCACCTTTCCAAAAAGTCCAAGATCACCTCATTTGGACCAAGATTGAGGGACTTGCACATGGTTCCTTTCATAGGCTTGTTTTGGCAAGATTTGAATTCAATTGACGATTTCCTTTTGCATGCTTACATGTTATTGTTTCAGGATCCATTGTGCACAAATTAGAGTCAGATTACATAATGAATTGGGCCCAAATAAATGCCCATGCATCCATGAACCAAAGTTGCTAAATTTGGAAAAATTTCAAAGTGTGTGAAAAGCAACTTGATACCCTATAAATACATGGCCATTGTGATTAGAAAAAGGATCCTTACTTGCCCAAGCTTTGAACCATCACCTCCCTAACCTCCATTAAAGGATAAACTTGAAGATTTCACTTAAAATCGAGTTTCAAATCTCCTTCTATTTTGAGATTCAAACTCCAAGAATCCAATCCTCTCTTTGATCTATTTCACTTCCTGCAAGCTTTTAGAGTTGAGCCAAGGCCAATTGGAAGCAAGATCAAGCCAGATTCAAGCTACCCAAAGGTGATTTTCAGAAACTTTGAGCCTTCGATTCTCTCTCAATTCTTCACTATTCTCTTTGATTTTTGGTTGGCTGGAGTCCTGCCAATGTAGGCAACAAGATTGAATTGCTTTGAGGTCAAATCGAAGCAACTCAGATCATGAACCTCAAATTTCAAATCCATGTATCTTTCAATATACTTGGAATTGGATGAAATGGAGGTCAGATTTGAGCTCATGAGCATTTTTCCTTTAAAACCATGTCCTTATTTTTCATTTTTATGGTGGTTTGTGGTGGACCAATTTTGTGAGGTCCATCGGAGAAGATGACCGGAGCTAGGTCTCTGGTGGTGCGTTGGCACAGTCCAAGCCATCCGATCTGGTTCCCATGTTCTAATCTTGGCCTTTGATTTGGATCACCACGCATGTACACGCGTTGACTGAGGTGTTTGGTGGGAGCGCGTGCTTGGCCATCAGATTTGTCACCTCAATTAATGAGGGAGATCTGATGGCCCTCGTTTTTTCCAATTTCTTTTTATTTTCTGAATTTTCATTTAATCCTTTTATTTTGTTTAATTCATAATAAATCCATCTTTAATCCAAAAAATATGGGACTTTCACCAAAAATCTTTAAATATTTTTCTCTTCCATATTTTGAATTAAAATTATTTTTTGGATTAATTTTGGTATTTTTCATGAACTAAATGTTTTTGTGCATATTTTTAATTATTTTAAAATACTTCTGACTTTCTAAAAATTGTGAATTTTTTTGTCTAAGATCCTTTAACCTTGTTTGAGCTAGGATAAATCCCTTGACCATTTATTTGGTGTTTTGAAGGAGTTTGAGGTTTTTTCCAAATTAAAATGTATTTTAATTCATTTTTAATGTGATTTTTAGTTGATTAAATGTTTAAAAATATTGTTGAGGCATTTTTATGGTCTTGTGATATTTGACTTTCTGTTTGGGTCTTGGTCATGGTTGTTTGACTTTTGTTTAATCAAAACCATTGGATTTAGGAGATTGATTAAATGTACATTTCATCTCCCAAAATTAATATATGGTATTGATCAAATGGAATTCCTCTCATGATCAATTTGTGTTTCTATTTCGCATTCCCTCTTCTTTATCCCTATTCTTCCCCATTCCCTCATTTGACCAATGAAATCTCTAATGTCTAAATGTTAATTAATTCCTCAATGACCTTGTGTCAGATGAATCAGTATAAGTATAACTGAGATAGGTCCTTCCCATTTTCTTTTAGTGTGTAGTATATTTTAGGAGTTTGGTTCTTTGTACCAAATCTCTAACATGCATTAACACCTATATTTATATTGCCCGATCTCAAATAGTTGTGACTTCTACATAAGTCCAATGACGGTTGCTTAATATATAGCTAAATTTGATCAAGAAGGCATATCATTCTAGTAAGTGAGATTGTAAGTCTCCCATTCTTCATGGTATTATGTGAAAACTTGACCTTTTTTCCTTTCATGAGAGCTAGTGCCATACTTGTTGAATTCTCCAAGTTGGAGCCCTTCTCATGGAAGATGTTTTGGTTTAAGGATTCACACTTGTGAATGAGTGGGTGAGTATTCTCCAAAGAATGACTTAATCAATTAAAACTCAACACTAACCATTGACTAACTCTTATTCATTATGCTTTTACTTTCAAGTCATTTACTTTATGCAATTTAAACTTCAGTCATTTATCATTCATTGACATTTACATTTCATGCAACTTGTTTATGTTCCAAGTCATTTTCACTTTGCTCACTTGAGCCATATCTTGTGATTGTATGTATTTATTTGTGTGTTCTGATTTTGTTTGTGGTCTTAGGACCCCTAAAACACCTAATAACAACAAAAACCCTAAAAAAAACATTTGGTGGACTGTTGGGACTTCATCTGAACTTTTGGACTTATAACTAGGCAGCATTCCTTGTGCTAAAGGACTTGGCCAATGCCAACATTTGAGACTGAGTTATTCTTGAGTGTGCATTCATCTGATGCAAGACCTTGGATCTCTTTGATTCATATGATACTTTGTCACTGTGCTTAATTGTTATTTTGTCATTATTGTCTTTGTCTGATGTTTTGTTCTGAGTTGATCAAGGAATATTTCATCTGATACATTGGAAGACACTGAAGAGTGCTAGCTATTGGAGTGCTTGCTTGGATATGGATATCTTTATTTGATGCATTGATCTTCATGGTGTCTGGATATTGCTAATTTCTTATTGCTTGTTGCTTGATTAAAGTCCAAAGGAAAATGAGTTTCTATATGACAACTTTGTCTGTTGGATTGCATCCCATTGGTCAGATCTTTTCAACTCTTAACTTTTAATTTTTGCTTAGGATAGTCTCTTCATCTCCCCCACTTCTTTAATTTCAAATCTCTCCCTATTTTCAAAAACTCTCTTTGCTTGTGGTTTCAAACTTAGACATGTTTTAATGATTAGAAACTTTGGCCTTATGCCATTGAGTTTTTGAACTTCTTTTTTTAAATTAAATTTGTAAATAAACTTAACCATATTGACTTAAATTTCAAAAGACAAAAATAACTAAAAACCCCATTCAAATGTTTGGTCTTTTGTGTCTTTACATGTTAAACTTTTGTTAAAATTAATTTACCAATTTCTTTGAAATTTCTACCATGAACTACGGGGTTTTGATCCCTCATTTTTATGTTAGTACATAGGCATAAGACCGAAGGTCTTGTCAAACACAAAAATATAATTAATGAATTCTTTTCTCATCCTCATACTCTATTTTGTCAAACATCATTTATACTCAAAAACATATGCACACAAAAATGGCTCCCTAGGAATACCTAGGAAATTTTGGGTGCTAACACCTTCCCTCTATTTAACCAACCCTCTTACCTGTAATTTTGGTATTTAATTAGTTCTGATTTGAAAACTTCTTATTTTGGGGTTTTGTTCGTACTTTTCCCTTTTCCTTTGGAAACAATAAAAGCGCGGTGGCGACTCTGGTTTTATTGACGTTAAGCTTACCCATAACTTGGGGATCATGAATTTACCGCTACAGTCGCACGCCCACCTCCTAATCTTCTTACATCTATCAAATAAATATTCAGCATCTGATGACAATGACAAGATCATTTCTGCTGAGGTACCATATCCTTTAAAATAATCAAAGTTGTATGGTCTTGTGAAGAACTACATGGTGTGTGGCCCATGTGGAATGGAAAACCCTAAATGCATGTGCATAACCAATGGAAAGTGTACTAAGTATTATCCAAAAAAGTTCCAAGATGTCACATTAGTTGATCAAGACGGATATCTGGTTTATATAAGAAGGGATAACGGTTTTACAATTGAGAAGTATGGAATAATGCTTCGTAACGGTCATGTTGTGCCCCCACAACCTACATTTTCTTATGAAATATGAAGCACACATTAACATGGAGTGATGCAATCAAAGTGCTTCTATTAAATATCTCTTCAAGTACTTAAACAAAGGTTTTGATAGAATATCAGTTGTTAGTGTTCCAAGTGCAGTTGGTGGTGAATGGAATAATGATGAAATCAAACAATACCTTGATTGTAGATATGTTTCACCAAGTGAAATGTGTTGGAGAATTTTTTCATATTCTATCCATGGAAGGAAACCAGCAGTTGAAAGATTGTTTTTTGACATGGAAGGAGAGAACTCGGTGTACTACAAAGACTTTGAACAAATTGGCAATGTCCTTTTAAAGGCGAGTGTAACTAAATCCATGTTTACATCTTGGTTTGTGGCAAATCAATAATATGTTGAAGCAAAGTTATTGACATATGGACAATTTGTGTTCAAGTTTGTTTATTTCAAGAAAACAAGATGTGGGAAACTAAGAAAAAGAGGTTATATAATTGGTCGCTTGATTTGGGTACCTCCAAGTCCAACAACCGGGAAATTATACTATATGTGGATGTTGTTGACAGTAAAGAAAGGGCGTACAAGTTATGATGATCTCAAAACTATTGAGGGGTTAAAACATGCCACTTTCAGAGAAGCATGCTTTGTTATGGACTTTCTACAAGATGACAAAGAATTCATTGAGACAATAAAAGAGACTTACAATTGGGGTTCTGGTGTATTTGTACAAAAAAATTTTGTTATCATGTTGTTATCAGCTTTAATGAATCGACCCGATCATGTATGGCGTAACGTTTGGATATACTTATCAGATGGAATTCTATTTGAACAAAGAAATTTGTCTGGTAATCCCGCTAATGGTAAATTTATATTCAACTACACCATAGCTTTGTCATGTTTCTCATTATTATTTTTTACTGATAACTATCAACTCTATTAACATAAATGTACAAACTTACTGTATATTTATCACAATCTCCTGAAGAAATCCAACAATTTATTTTGATGAAAATTGAGAAACAACTTTAAAAAACAAAAAGAGTTTAAAAGACTTTAAACATATTCATATCCAAATAATTATGTCCTGGATTTCCTTGGTAATAGACTCATTTATGATGAATGGCAATACGATATTAAAGTTCAAAAACTTTTATACTAAAGTTTGTTTCAATCTCTTATAGGTATTTCAATTGCTTAGTTTATAAATATTTTATTCATACAGAAAATAAGTCATCAATTCAATGCATTATTTTATAAAATGAGTTATTGTGTTCTTCAATGAATGTTAATTACAATCATTATAGTAGGTTACTTTCCTATAAATTATAAGCATTGCTAAATTATATAATGTGCTCTTCAATGCATGTAAATTAGTACATATTGGTCTAATAAATGCTTACTTTCCTATTCACTGTATACACTGAATCCTGTCAAATAATTTTCGGTAACTTATAATACTGCAGCATAAATTCATGTCGGTATTCAGTTGTTCCGCTTAACTTCATGACCAGTATAGATACGTTAGCAATTTTTATGGCAGCCATATATTAGATAAACAGTTTTTATGTTGCACATTTATGCGGACAATTCAAGATATTCAAGATATTCAAGATATTTCGGTCATGAAGTTAAGTGATATATTCAATATTCAAGCATTACCGAACAATGCTTCTGCTTCTGCCCATTTATGCAGACAAGTTAAAAATCATGTATCATGCCCTGAATTTTTTATTTGTAACATTGAGAAAAAAATCAGATCTTATTGGGTTGTTGCATATAAGAAAGCTGATAATTTGGGATTAGACTCCCATGACAAACAAGTTTTGTTTTGAAGCTCTTGATAAGTCTTTAAAAGATATAATAGGTAATGACAATGTTGCATGTCAGAAATTTTTTGGAGGAAAAGTTGTCGTTGGTGGTGATTTCAAACAAATTCTACATATAGTTCCCAGAGGCGCTAGGTTTGGCATTGTTCATTCTACAATAAATACTTCATATATTTGGGATCATTGCAAAATTTTAAAGCTAATAAAAAATATGTGTTTGGAAACTAGGTCAAATTCAATTGATGTTAATGAGATTCAAAAGTTTTCTAAATGGATTTTAGAAGTTGGTGATGGAAATATCTGAATCATATAATAGATATGCTGAAATTACAATTCCACCAGAGTTACTTCTAACAAATTTTATGGACCCAATAGAAAATATTGTTACAAGTATTTATCCAAATCTCTTTCAAAATTTTACTAATACTACCTTCCTATTGAAATAGTGGATGAAATAAATGATTATGTCACAATCATCTTTCAGGTAACCATTATATGTCTATTTTTTTCCTTTTTATTATCTTATTTTTTTCTATGTAAATGCTAAATAACAAAAGTCAACTATACATGTGACACAAATGAGTTTTTGAGTAATGACTACATTGACAGATCTAAAGCAAATGATAGCGATGGTTTTCGAGCATTTAACTACTTAGTTCTTGAACTGTTTGAAAACATCAGGCTTGCCAAATCATTCCATGAAATTAAAAATGAAAACATTTATCATGTTGATAAGGAATTTGGATCAATTTGAAGGTCTTTATAATGGTACAAGATTGACGATTACTAGACTAGCAAATCATATCATTAAAGTCAAAATTATATCAGATACCCATATTGAAAATACTATTTACATATCAAGAATTTCGTTATCTCCTTCTCAATCTCCTTGACCATTCAAATTTATTAGAAGATAATTCTCCATTATTGTTTCATTTGCAATGACCATTAACAAGTCTCAAGGTCAATCCTTAAATTATGTTGGTTTATATTTGCCAAATAATATTTTTAATCGGAGACAACTCTATGTAGCAATATCAAAAGTCAAGAGCAAAAATGTTCTCAAGATATTATTTTATGACAAAGACAAACATCATTTATCTCAAACAATAAATATAGTCTTCAAAGAAATTTTTCATAATATTATCTAAAATTTCATATGTCTAAGAATTTCTTACTTATTTAGGTGGAATTACTTTTGTTGCTTTACTATCAACATTAAATTCTTATATTTTCATGAGGTGTTATTCCATTCCAATTTCTATTTATTTATAATTTATATTAAACTACTCTACTAAACTATTCACAATTATGGTTTTTTCAAATTAATTCCATATACATTATTATTTGGCTACAGCATTAATCTTCAACATAACATTATTATTCTTCGACATAAAATTTATTTCTTATAAAATTATTATTTCCTTTTACATCATTATTTCCTTAGCTTTTATTTCATATACATTATTTCATATCACTGATTTCTTCGCCTTGGCATAAAATTAATCTACAGCATTAATCTTCAACATAACATTATTATTCTTCGACATAAAATTTATTTCTTATAAAATTATTATTTCCTTTTACATCATTATTTCCTTAGCTTTTATTTCATATACATTATTTCATATCACTGATTTCTTCGCCTTGGCATAAAATTAATCTACAGCATTATTATTTCATATACATTATCACTAATTTCATATACCTTTTTATTCTATTTAAAACATTTTACGGCATAACTTCTCAATTAAAATTTTCTTTTATTCTTAATTTTGTATATTTTTAAAGTTTTTATCTTTGAAACTTATCCATATAGATGCACGGATTTTCTATTAGTTAAAAAGACGAAAGATTTGCTTAACAAGTTAGAATCAAAAAGTGAGCAGACTTTTCTCTTTAATAATGATGTTTCAGAAGTAAAAGAAGTTATGACAGATTTGTAGAAACTTTCCAACCTTACTTGGAACATTCGGTGGCAAAGGAAGGTAATGCGAATACAAAATACTTTCATATAAATGTGAATAGAGAAAATGCTACTAAAGTTTTTAAAGTAAAATAAGTGATCTTTGATCATTTTAAATCCCAATTTAAAATTATTGATACAAGATTGAAATGGAAAATTGGGAATGTGAAATTTCAAAAATTCCAAGGTTGGATGGTATAAACTTGTGTTTTGTGAAAGACTTTTGGGTAGTTATAAAGACCGGTTTTATGAAGTTGATGGCGGAATTCCATGCCAACAATAAACTTGCCAAGGATGCCAACAATTCACTCATTGTTCTTATTCTAAAGAATGATTGGCCTCAAGGTTTGAAGGATTATTTTCCTATTTCATTAATAGGGTGCATCTACAAAGTCTTATTAAATGTGAGCAAATTGTGTCAAAAAAACGATCGTATAGGTGATGTTAAAAAGCCTATCAGTTTTTATTAGTAGTAGCCAAATCCTTGATGGAATTTCGTTCGCTTGATGGAGGTTGGTGTAAGGGAGAAGTGATTTTCAAGTAGACATGAGTCTTAATTAGGAATTTATATTATCATTTATCGTAAATTATTTATTTTCTATAATAGATTAGATAAATTAGACAATAGAATATATGTTATTATAATTTGTAATTACCTATAATTATTGATACTATTATATATAGTATAGAATGCAATAGAAAAAGGCTACAAGTCAATTTTACTAACATGGTATCAGAATGTTCAATCAAATCTGAGAAACCTTTTTATCTTGGCTGAACAACGATATCCCACTAGTTCGTGTTCTTTGCTTCTGTTCGTTTCTTCAGAAATCGAAACCTTGTAGTTGCTTGCGATTATGAGATTTGTTGAATTGTAATTCCTTGTGTCGAAGCAGGTTTCTCGACAGAGTAAGGAAGTGTCGAACCACCTAGGGTGTTGAGTTGTGTTAGTGTTCGAAGTGTCGAAACATGTTGCTTCACACAGGATTTCGACTTAGGCCTATTTTAGTAATGTTAGTTATTTTGGGTTTTGCCTTGGAGTCCAAGTTAACCTAAATCTATAAATAGAGAGAGTACCCCTTATTCTTGTAATGAAGTGAATAGAGCATTCATAATATTGTAATTCACGGTATTTAGCAGTTGCAAAGTGAATAAGAAGTTTGTCACAGTTTGTGGACAGAGAGAAACTCTGCAGAATTTAATTCTTCTTCTCCTTCTTCGTTCTTTACTTTCTTTCTTTCTCCATTGTTCTTCTTTTTTTCATTGTTATTGTGTGGGTGATAACAATCTTGTTCATCAAGATTGATTGAGATTCTCCATAGGTTGTGGTGGATGTTCAACATCTGATATCAAGAGCTATGATTTAAATGATTTGTGGGAAGAAAATCACCATGGCAACGAATCATCCAAACGGGCATTTTCCAGGAAATCTTCTGATTCTCAAGAACAACAATTATGAGAATTGGTGCAAGCAGATAAAGGTTGCGTTTTGTTATCAAGATCTTTAGGATATTGTGAAGGAAGGAGTAACAACGCTTGCAGAAGACGCAACAGATCAAGAAAATGCTGCACATAAAGAATTGAAGAAGAAAGATTATAAAGCTCTCTTTATAATCCATCAATGTGTATATGCAGATAACTTTGAAAAAGTTAGTGATGCAGAGTCAGCGAAAGAAGCATGGGAAATTCTGGAGAAATCGTTTGGAGGCACAGAGAAGGTGAAAGAGGTGAGGTTACAAACTCACAAAATGACGTATGAATTGCTTCAGATGGAAGACAATTAAAGCATAACTGATTTCTTCAACAAGGTTACGAAATTAGTGAATCAAATCAAGGTATGTGGAGAAGTGTTGACATCAAGATCTGTTGTTGGAAAGATCTTGAGGTCGTTGGCTCCAAAATTCGACCACGTGGTAGTAGCCATAGAAGAGTCGAAGGATTTGTCACAAATGACAAAGGAAGAGCTTCAAGGGACGCTTGAATCTCATGAACAAAGAATGGTTGAAAGAGTTGCAGGAAAGTCGAATAATGATATGGCTTTCAGGATCAAGCAGCAAAATAAAGAAAAGGTAAACGAAGTTGGAATGGAAACAAAGGCAGAGGAGGCTACAATAATTCGACTGGTAGAAATCAACAAGAAGAAAATTGGTCGAATCATAGAAAAACTTGGAACCAAGGCAACCAAAGAGGTAGTGTTGCAGGTAGAGGAAGAGGTGGTGATCAAAAGTCAGACAAGAGTCACATTCAATGCTACAATCGTCAGAAGTATGGTCATTATTCTAGTGATTGTCCAGAAAAGAAGAAGAATCAAGAAACTTATACAAAGCTGGCGAAACATGAAGAAGAAGAAGAGACGTTTCTGATGGTCACAATAAGAGATGGAGAGAGATTCAAGGACCAGTGGTACTTGGACTCAGGATGCTCATTACACATGTCTAGAAGGAAAGATTGGTTTGTCAACATAACACCCTCAATGAAGAACATGGTGAAATTTTCAAATGACAACACTCTAGCAGTTGAAGATGTTGGTGATGTTCTGATTATGAGGAAAGATGGCAAGAGGTCAGTAATTTCAAATGTGTTGTACATACTAGGCATGACGAGCAATTTGCTCAGCATAGGGAAGTTAGTCAAAAAAAACTACAAGGTGTCGATTGAAGACAAGATGACGATAGTTCTCGACTCTAATGGAAGGTTGATCTTGAAGCTTTTATGCCTCATAATAGAACCTTCAAGATTGAGCTTAATGTGATGGAGCATAAGTGACTTGCAATAGCAACCAACAGAGATGAATGGATATGGCATTATAGACTTGGACATATCAATTTCAAAGACATCAGAGATTTGAAGAGAAGAAATATGGTTTCAGGATTACCAGAAGGTGTTTAGATATATAGTACATAGACATGTGCCAAATCAGTTAAGAAGAAAACTTGATGACAAGCTGAATTAGATGATCCTGATAGGATATCATTCGACTGATGGATACAAGTTGTTCGACCCGGTGAATAAGTAAATGGTGATCAGTAGGGACGTGATCATAGATGAGCTTAGATAATGGGATTGGACTGAGAATGTAAAGAAAGATTCAGTGAGAATTTTATGTGAAGAACCAAGAATTGAAGTCGAAAGAGAAATTCGACAAGAAGAAGTCAGAGGTGAAGCAGGCCTAAGCAGACCTCAAAGAATAAGACACATGCCTGCAAGGTTACAAGAATGTGTGATTATATCAGATGATATGGTCAATGAAGAAGGTGAGATGGTACATTATGCTTTCTACACATATGTCAAACTAGTCAATGCAACTGAGGCATTGAAAGATTCTAAGTGGATGAAAGCAATGGACGAAGAGTTGAAGTCAATCGAAGTCAACAACACTTGGCCACTTGTCGAGTTTCCCCAAGACAAGAAGGAAATCGATGTGAAGTGGGTATATAAGGTGAAGTTGAATCCCAAAGGAGAAGTGACTCTACACAAGGCGAGACTTATGGAAAAAGGATTTCTTCAGAAAGAAGGAATCGACTTCGATGAAGTTTTTGCACCTGTTGCTAGGATTGAAACAATCAGGTTGGTTTTTGGTCTAGCAAACATAAACAACTGGCAGATGTTCCAGATGGATGTGAAATATGAATTCCTAAATGGCCCCTTAGAAGAATTTTATGTTGCACAATCAGCTGGGTTTGTGAAACAAGGCGTAGAAAGAAAGGTGTCCACGATGCATAAAGCCTTGTACGAACTTAAACAAGCTCCAAGAGCTTAGAACAAGAAGATAGATGGCTTTCTAAGGGAGAAGGAATTCTTGAAGTGAAAATTTGAACATGGAGTATATGCAAGAAGAAGCAATAGTGAATTGCTTATAATATGTCTCTATGTCGATGACCTATTGATAACAGGTAACTGCAAGAAGGACATCGAAGGCTTCAAAGGTGATCTCAACAAGGAATTCAAAATGTAAGATCTGGTTGACATTTCATATTTCCTTGGCATCGAATTATACAAGAGTGGTAGAGGTTTGATAATGCATCAAAGAAGGTATGCATGCGAAATACTCAAAAGATTTGAGATGCAAGATTGCAACCCAACTTTGACTCCAGCTGAGCCCAGAATACAATTGTCGAAAGATTCAGGTGAAGATGATGTCGACCCAACCCAATATAGAGGACTTATTGGGTCACTTCGATACCTTTGTCACACAAGGTCTAACTTAGCATACAATATAGGTATGGTAAGTAGATTCATGCAGAAGCCAAAGGTATCACATCTAGTAGCAGCAAAGAGGATACTAAGGTATCTGAAAGGAGCTATCGACTATGGAATTTTGTTTCCTATAGCTGATGAAGGAAAAGAATGCAAATTAGTGGGATACACTGACTCAAGTTGGTGTAGTGATGTTAAGGATCGAAAATCCACAATTGGCTACGTGTTTATGCTAGGTGGTGCGCCAGTTGCTTGGAGTTTGAGAAAAGAGCCAGTAGTGGAATTATCGTCGTATGAAGCAGAATACATAGTTGATTCTCTTTATGCATGTCAAGCAACGTGGATGGTGAATCTGGTCGAAGAAATAACAACTAATAGTCATGGAGCAATTACCATGAAGATCGACAACATGTCAGCTATGAATTTGGCGAAGAATCTGATAACACATAGTCGAAGCAAGCACATAGAGATGATGTTCCATTATCTTCGAGAGCAGGTAGAATATGGGAAGATGAATGTGGAACACTGCAGAACTGAGAATCAGATTGCAGACATCATGACAAAGGGAGTGCAGGTTGAAGTGTTCAGAAGACTAAGAGCTATGATGAATGTAGATAGCTTAGACACAATGAACTAGGTGGTGTGTTGAATAGTAATTCCTTGTGTCGAAGCAGGCTGCTCGACAGAGGAAGGAAGTGTCAAACCACCTAGGGTGTTGAGTTGTGTTAGTGTTTGAAGTTTTCTATTATGCCTCAATCTATAACACATTATAACTCAGGTCATGTATATGTCAGAAAACATAGACAGCAGGTTCCCACACCCCTTCCCCGTGTTGAGCTGCCTCCTGATCCTGTACCGGTTGAACCGCGGCGTTCTGGTCGAATATCTCGGGCACCAGATAGATATTCCCCAGACAGGTATGATTCCTCACATACTTCTTTGACTGCTACTCTCTATCATATTTATTCCTACTTGTTACTTATAGGCTGTTAAAGATGTGCATTGGATAAAAGCAATGAATGAGGAACTTCAGTCTCTTCAAGAGAACTTCACATGGGATATTGTGTCTTATCCTCCTAATGTCAAACCTATTGGCTGCAAATGGGTGTATTCTGTGAAATTGAATTCTGATGGGTCCCTTAATCGTTACAAGGCGCACTTAGTTGCTTTAGGAAACAAGCAAGAATATGGAATTGATTATGATGAGACATTTGCACTGGTTGCCAAAATGACAATTGTCCGCACTGTAATATCTATAGATGCTTATAATGGATGGTATATTTATCAAATGGATGTGAAAAATTCTTTTCTTCATGGTGACCTGACTGAAGGTATCTATATGACACTTCCTCAAGGCATTTTCCCTTCTTCTAAGGGTGTTTGCACGCTTAAACGCTCCTTAGATGGTTTGAAACAAGCACCTAGAGCATGGTATGAGAAATTTTATTCCATTATAATTGGGTTCTCCTTCACTCAAAGTCAATATGATTCCTCTCTACTTATTCATAGCACGTCTGCAGGTATTGTCTTACTTCTTCTGTATGTTGATGATATGGTTATTACTGGTTCTGATCATGCTTCCATTCAGAGACTTAAAGAGCAGTTACAAGCCTCATTTCATATGAAAGATCTTGGTAAACTGCATTATTTTCTTGGTCTTGAGGTTCACTCTACATCCAAGGGCATTTGTCTCCATCAATACAAGTATGCTACATATTTGATTTCTATGGACGAACTCCAATCGGCTAATCTAGTGGATACCCATCTTGAGGTTAATGTTAAATATCATCATGATGATGGTGATCTTTTGCCTGATCCTTTATTGTATCGATAACTTGTGGGTAGACTTAATTACTTTACTATTACTCGTCTTGATACATCTTTTGTTGTTCAGCAAGTAAGTCAGTTCATGCATTCTCCTCGACATATTCATTTGGCAGCGGTTCATTGTATAATTCACTATTTGAAAGGAACCTCTAATCATGGTCTAATTTTTACCACCGGAATAGCTCCCAAATTGAGTGCTTATAGTGATGTCGATTGGGCAGGGTGTCTGGACACTCATCGCTCAGTCACTGGTTGGTGCATGTTTCTTGATTCTTCGTTGACCTCATAGAAAAGTAAGAAGCAAGCAAGAGTCTCTAAATCCTCTATTGAATCTGACTATCACGCCATGTTTGTTGCTTTCTCGGAAATTATTTGGATTCGTGGTCTTTTGGTTGAACTTGGATTTCCTCAAACAGATCCTACATCACTTTATACCGACAATACAAGTGCCATCCAGATTGTTGCAAATCTCGTCTTTCATGAACTCACCAAACACACCGAAGTCGGTTGTCATTGAATTTGTGATGCCTATGATGACTGACTTATTGCACTTCCTCACGTCAGTAGTCAGCTTCAGGTTGTAGATATTCTTACCAAATTTGTTTCGTGCCGACGCCATCAGTTTCTTGTTAGCAAATTGATGCTTATTGACCAGTCACATCAATTTGAGGGGGGTGTTAAATTAGGAATTGATATTATCCTTTATTATAAATTATTTACTTTCCTATATTATATTAGATAAATTAGACAATAGAATATTTGTTATTATAATTTGTAATTACCTGTAATTATTGATACTATTATATATATAATATAGAATGCAATAAAGAAAGGCGACAAGCCAATTTTACTAACAATGAGAAAAGTAGTAGGGATTGTATTGGCTCAACAATGACTTAAATAGTTACTTCTTAATAGGATGTATCCAAATTTGGTTGACGATAGGACTATGGAAATCTTTTTACCTAGTATACTAGCTTGGAACAGATTAAATTCTAGAAATGATTCAATTCTTATATGGAGGTTATTGTAAAATAAACTCCTAACCGAGAAGAAGTTCCATAGTGTTAGAACTTGAAACCACAAGGTTGGTAAATAATTTAGTGTGGAGAGAGAGTGAGAAAGTGAGAGAGAGAACGAAAGAAAGTAATTGAGGGTGAAAATATGAGCATTTTTTCATTTGTAAGATACCTAAAGGATATATATACAACAATACAAGATGAAGTGAAATTATCAAACAAATAAAACTAAAAACTCCCATATGTAACTGGTTAACATATTATGTCAACCGGTTTCGTTTAGCTATTAACTTGGTTTTTAACTAAAATGTTCCAGGTGTAACCGGTTAGCATAAAAGTGCAACCGATTACATCCACATGAATTAGCTTTTTCTCTTAACACACCATATTAGTTCATGTGCTCCAAGTCTTCCATGCCCATTAGCTTCTTCAATCTATTAACACTTCAATTGTGACTCCTTATGTCAGTAAATCGGCCACTTGATCTTCACTTTTACAATACCTCAATCTCAGCCTTCCTTCACTAACAAGATATCTCAAGTAGTGAAATATCATCTCAATATTCTTGCTTATCCCATGTACAATGGAGTTCTTAACAAGTTTTATAGCAAAAAATTTATCAACCATGAGCTTTACATCGTCATCCTCTTCACTGCCCAGCTTCTTCAACAGATTCTTCAACCACGCAGTTTGACATGAACACAACGAAGCTACAATGTACTTGACCTTACAAGAAGAGAGCGCCATTATTGGATCCTTATTCGAACAGCATGAAATTTTTGTTTCACCGAACATAAATATGTATCCAACTATAGATTTTCTAGCATCTATATCTCTGCACCAGTCAGAATCGGTATATCTGAGTAAATTTTATTTTCTACCCTTTTCCATTATGGGAAACATAAATCCGCAACCAACAGAACCTTTGACGTATTGCAAAATCCTCCTGACTTCTTCCAAGTAAGACAAATTCGGTCTCTCCATTAATATGCTCACAATCTCGACATTAAACACCAAATTTCATCGTGTATTGCATAAGTAACGCAACGATTCAATCAACCTCTGATACTAAGTTGGATTAACATCTTACTTATCCTCATTCTTCGACGGTTGCAGTCTCGGTTAATCCGGAGTAATGGCAATATTACAATGCACCATTTAAAACTTATTCAAAATCCCAAGCGCATACCTTCTTTGGTGCATTAATATTCCCTTCTTGGGCTTGTAAAACTCAATGCCAAGGAAATATGTCATGATTCCTAGGTCGGTCATCACAAAATCCTTCATAAGCTCACCATTGAACTTAGAAATGCATATTTCATCCTTGTTTGTAATCAACAAATCATCCACATAGAGACATAGTATTATCAACCCTTCATTTTCATTCTTCTTCACATACACATCACGTTCAGATACACTCTTGTTGAAACCAAACTCCTTTAAGAAATCATTTATCCTCTTTTTCCAAGCACTTGGAGCTTGTTTCAAATTGCACACCATTTTCTTCAATTTGTAGAACTTTGACTCTTGGTTTTTCACAACAAAACCAAAGGGTTGTTCTATATAAACCTCTTCTCAAGTGGTCCATTTAAAAATGCATATTTGACGTATATTTGATTAATGGACCAATTATTGTTATTTGCATTCCCAACAACCAATCAGATGGTTTCAATTCTAGCCACCAGTGCACATACTTCTTCAAAGTTTATGCTTTCTATTTGAAAAAATCCCTTTGCAACTAATTGAGACTTGTGCTTGATTATTTCCATTGGGATTTGCCTTCACTTTGTGCACCCATCTTACACCAATTGACTTCTTTCCTTTCGGTAGATCAACTAGCTCCCAAGTCTTGTTCTTATCAATCAATTCCAGCTCTTCTTTTATGGCACAATTCCATTTTGTATCACTCAAAGCCTCCTCCATTTTAACGGGTTCAGATTCATCCATATGTGCAAAATGGACGAAGTCACCACCGTCATTGATTTTATTATCTTGGAACAACTCACAATCTTGGAGTATTTTAGGAAAACCATTTTGGCATGTTGATCTTCTCACATTATCTTCCATTCAGGCTTCAACGGAGGCTGATTACGTACCTTTCAGCACTGCATGAATGAACTTTTCACTAGTGTAACCGATTGACATATTATGACAACCGGTTGCACTCTATTGCAACTGCTTAATTTCTTCAAAAACGATATCTCTCCTAATCACGATTCTTCTGTTTGTTGCATCATACAACTTATAACCACCAGTAGAGTGATACCCTGCATGTATCATCTTCTCTCTCTTGTTATCAAGCTTCTTTCTAATTCATCTGACACATATCGATACACCACTGACCCAAACACTCTTAAGTGACTCGTTCAGCTTCAATTTGGACCAAGATTATTCCTATGTGATCTTTTCAAGATTATTTTTTGGGCACATATTCAAAAAATATGCAGTCAAATGGACATAAAAACCAGAGGGTTGTTCTACATAAACCTTTTCTTCAAGTGGTCCGTTCAAAAACCAGAGTGTGTTCTCATCATCAAACTCTTGTCTTGTAACTCTAGCTTCATCTTCTTAAGGTTCTTTCTTGTTGGCATTGAATTATCTTCAAAAATTACCAAGCTTTTGAAAAGTATAGCAATGCACACTGGTCTTGTTAATCATTCTTCTTCCTCCTCTAGCTCTTAGGTTGCATCTTGTAGAGTTGTTTGATTCAAAATCCCTATTGCGACTATTTTCACCCTTTTAGAATGTTGAATTCTTAGAATTTTGGGACTATCTTACACCAAAATTTTGAAAGTTCCCTTTACCTTTATTCATGACCCATTTTCCCTTCGCCTTCTTGCCTCTCTCGTTGAAACGGGTATGCAAAGCATCAACATTCATTTCCTCCATTCTCTACTCATGCACTTCAAAAGAGATTTATAACTCCTCTTTTCTCATCGACGCAAGATCCTTCGATTCCTTAATCACAACCACCACATTGTAAAATCTAGGCTTCAAATAATGCAAGATTTCTGTGACAACATCCTATTTTGTAATCGTTTCTCCACACACTTTTATTTGGTTCACCAACCGAGTAGTTCTCGTCGTGAAATCATTGATGGTCTCATTCTCCTCCATTTGAATCAACTCAAGTTGTCTTTTGTGAGTTTTTAACCTCACAACCTTTGCCTTGTCAGCTCCTGCATACGCCTTCTCAAATATTTCCCACACTTCTTTGATGATTCGTAATCACTAACTTTTTCGAAATTATTTGCATCAACATAATGATGGATCAAAAATAGTACCTTGTAATCTTTCGTATTCTCCTCCTTATACTTATATCGTTGTGCTTCCGTTGCACCTTCTACGAGTGTATTACCCTGTTCTTGATCACTTCAAGAACATATTGATAACCAAACAACACCCTCATTTTTTTGTACCACTTATCGTAATTCTCCGCATTGAGAATTGAGAGATTTACAAGAATTCGTTCATTGGAAACAAAGGTCATTTTCTCACACCAGGTGTTTGATGGATCAAACCAGACTCTTGATGACAAATGTTAGAAATTAAAACCAAAAGGTTGGTGAATAATTGAGTGTGAAGAGGGATAGAATGAGAGAGAATGAAAAGGAGTAATTGAGGGTGAAATATGAGCATTTTTCATTCATATGATACCCAAAGGGTATATATACAATAATACAAGATGAGGTGAAATTATCGAACAAATAATGCTGAGAATTCTAAGACTTAACATGTTGATATAATATGTCAACCGGTTGCATTTAGCTATTGACTCAGTTTTTAACTAAAATGTTTCAGGTGTAATTGGTTAGCATAAAAGTGCAACCGATTACATGCATGTAAATTAGCTTTTTCTCTTACCACATACGAGGAGATGTATGTTGATGGAGAATAGCTTGAGGTGTGTGTTTGGGTATAACCAAGTTGAATTAATTAATCATCTTTTGTGTGGCTATAGACACCTAAATACTATCTACTACCTAGTTTTTGGTGGCTTAGAATTCCTATTAACATTAATATATATTCTCTCGTTTTTTCTGACTATTTTGCAAGACTCTTTGGTGGGATTAACATAAACAAAAAGGTTTTCATGTATTTGGAGGGGGCATCTTGAAATATTTATAACGAAATAAATAACAAAAATTTCAATAATCTGAATTCGGAACTAGAATCCTTAATCAAGGAAGTAAAGATTTGACAGTGGTTAAAACACAAAGAAAAATGGTCCAATCACTCTTTAGATTTGTGGTTGAAAAATCCTTGGAAGTGCTTAAAATTTTGATCTTCTGAGTTTTTCTTAGTCACGGATCAAACAGATGTGGACTTTTTTGGCTTGGAAAAGAAAATTTTATTGTTATGGTCTTGAGTTTAGCATTCTTATTGGAATTGACCCCAACCTTGGAGATAATACGAATCAATATTGATATAACAAGAATCAATCTCTCTGATTGATCATTATTCTTATTCCTTACTCGTCTCTTGAGTGATTCAACCACACCTTGGTTGCAAGATGATTCCTTCGTACAATGATTTGAGAAGAAAAGAGAAATTAGAGTTTTGGGGGAAAAGAGAAAAAGATAGATCAAAAATTTCGTAGAGTTTTTTTCTCTCTGTGTTTTATTACTACCTTTATCTTATTAAACTACTTACAATAATTGGATACCTCCCTATTTATATATGATATTACTTGCACACTAAGTAATCTCTAACTAATTCAGCTAACAAATGTTAAGTTTTTAACTTTATCGAGGTTAACTCATTTGAAAGCTACCTACTTCGACTTTGTCGAATGCTTAACACAAATAATTATGTATTTAATACACCATGTAATTCATTGTATTTAAGTTATCTACATTCATCATAGTTCTCAATCTCTTGAGCAATTCGACCTGCACAGCCTTCGTCATGATATCTGCAATCTGATTCTCAGTTATGCAATATTCTAAGTCCAGCTTCCCATTTGCTACTTGCTCTCGAAGATAATGGAACCTCATCTTGATGTATTTTCTTCTTTCATATGCTATCGAGTTCTTGGCCAGGTTGATAGATGACATGTTATCGATCTTCATGATCATTTCTCCATGTTCTTCCCCTGAAATCTCTTCGATCGGATTCACCATCCACGTTGCTTGAAATGCACAAAGGGGGCAGTTATGTACTCACCCTCACATGATGACATCATTAATCCTGGTTCTTTTCATGCACTCAAAGTAACTAGTGCACCACCTAGCATAAACACATACCCAAATGTGGATTTTCTATCCTCAGTCACCACACCAATTCGAGTCAGTGTATCCCATTAGTTTGCATTATTTTCCTTCATCAACTGCAGGAAACAAAATGTCATAGTCAAGAGTTTCTTTGAGATACCTTGGTATCCTCTTTGTGGATCCAAGGTGCCTTTGGCTTCTGCATGAATCTACTCATTATGCCTAAACTATATGCTAGATCAGGCCTTAGGTGACAACGGTAACTTAATGATCTAATGAGTCTTCTATACTGAGTTGGATCGACATCATCTTTATTTGAGTCCTTCGACAATTGCAGTATTCGTTCAGCAGGTGTCGAAGTTGCATTATAGTCTTACATCTCAAATATTTTGAGTATTTCACTTGCATGTCTTCTTTGATACATCATCAGGCATCTACTACTCTTACAAAATTATATACCAAGGAAGTATGAAATGTTTCCTAGGTCATACATTTCGAACTCCTTGCCCATGTTGAAGGAGAATAGAAATCCAAAACACAACGGAAATTAAAATTTTCTCCTTTAGTGATCCTTACGAATGGGCATGATCAGTGATAGAATCGTTACCTCTTATGGCGATTGAAACCCTTGATGCAGATCAAAGGAGTGATCACAAATGTTGAATGGTGACAACGCCTCTACTCAGTCCACTCGAACAGAATCCTTCAGTCTCAGTGCTAGCTGCTACAAATGAAGGCTTTGAGTGAGTGAGTGAGAGAGAGAGAGAGAGAGAGAGAGAGAAAAATGAAAATTTTCAAATAATAAAATGCTTCTGCACAAGGGTTCTATTTATAGAAGCACTTCTGTGGACTGCAAGCTAAAAATCCCACTTAAGTGTATGTGGCTCATATCTTGTGATATACCAAAATCACTTAAGCGCGTGGTACCTTACTATATTTCATATTCTACTTAAGTGCACCGTACCTTACGATGTTCTACAATTCACTTAAGTGCATCGTACCTTACGGTGTTCCTTATTTACTCTATCTCTTATCAATTCGTCCTTTTGTGTGTGACCCTGTAGGTTCTTGCGACATTGGTAATTATATTAAATCATGTATTTAACATAATAAACAGTGAGCGGTATCTAGCAACACATCACTGCTACCCAAGACACGAAAATAGCATGTGATCTGACAAATCCTTTTATGATAATACTTATGTGTACAATTACCCTTTTACCCTTATGTCTATATTAAACACAAGGCATAGACCGTGTCATCCTTGTCCAGTTCAATATTGGGCCCTTAGACATTTATCATATTACGCAGGATGGGCAAATTCCATCTAGGTCACTCATGTCCCTCAGCATGCTTCGTGGAGTACCCATCAACTGTCTTTATGGTCATCCAGTTACAAACAATGTTTGATCAGCAATAAGGCACTCGACTACACATCTATGGTCCATAGTGGTTTCAGGTTGAAGGGTGGTATACACCACTATCACCATGAGAATAGCTTATGACACTTTGCATAACATTCTATATAGTATTCTCATAGCGGGTCAATCCAGTATAAATATTACTCTTAATATTCATACTTATGTTTAAGACTTGATAACTCCTTATCCATGATCCATGAGATGTGATCATCAGTCTATATACATAATAATCTTAATGCTTTAATGTTATCCCACTTTACAACAAAGCTCGACTACAGATACTTTAAGAATAGTGTCCTTATGTTTAGTGGGATCTCATGATTAAGTCACACTTGATACATTAAACGGACTAGCTATTCTAGGGACTTTATTAAACAAACATAATAAAGTAAAAGCCTTTTATTATTAATAAATAATTCGATACAAGTACCAAAAGTATTGGCCTCTAGGGCTTACACCAACAAATATCACCTTTGAAGTCTTCGATATTCTTCTTGCACCTACTTGTTATCAACAGGACATCGACATAGAGACATAGTATAAGCCGTTAACTTCTGCTTCTTCTGACATATACTTCATGCTCAATTGTGCACTTTAAAAATTCCTTCTCTCTTAGGGAATTATCTATCTTCTTATTCCAAGCTCTTGGAGCTTGCTTAAGTCTATACATGGCTTTATGCAGACTGTATGCCTTTCCTTCTTTGACCTTTCTTAAAAAAAAACCACTGGTTATGGTAAATAAACCTCTTTATCTAAAGGGCCATTCAGAAATGCACATTTCACATTCATCTGACACATATACCAATTGTTCGTGTTTGTTAGGCCAACGACCAACCTGATTGTTTCGATCATAGCAACTGGTGCAAAGACTTCGTCAAAGTCGATTTCTTCTCTATGAAGACATCCTTTAGCTACTAGTCTTTCTTTGTGTCTTGTTATTTCTCCTTTTGGATAAACTTCACTTTATAAATCCACTTCACATCAATTGTCATCTTACCTTGTGGTAATTTAACAAGTGACCGGGTCTTGTTCACTTCCATGGACTTTAGTTCCCCCTTCATGGCTTGCATCCATTTTGAGTCCTTAAATGCCTCAGTTACATTGATTTGCTAAGTATCTGCATATATAGCATATTTAACAAGTTCACCTTCATCATCGACAAGGTCATCAGATGTAATCACAAATTACTGCAACCTTGCAGGCATATTTCTTGTTCTTTAAGGTATACTTGTGCCTGCTTGACCTCTGACTTCTTCTTGTCGAACTTCTCTAGCAAATTCACTAGTTGATTCCTCATACATAATTCTTAATGAATCCTTCTTGACATTGTCTTTCCAATCCCACTCCTCCAATTCATCTATGATAACATCTCTTCTAATCACAACTTGCTTGTTCAAGGGATCGAATAGTTTGTATCCACCAGTCAAATGATATCCTATCAGGATCATTTGGCTAGATTTGTCATGAAGTTTCCTTCTCAACTGATCAGGAACATGTATGTGTTATAGCTCCAAACACCTTCAAATGACTTAAGCTAGGCTTGACACTTGACTGACATTCTTCTGATGTGATTCCTTCTAGCCCCTTAGTTGGAAATCTAATTAGGATGTATGTTACAGTCGACACAGCCTCGCCCCATAACTCATTTGGTAAGTAATTTCCTCTTAGCATACTCCTCACCATGTTCATGATGGTTCTATTCTTCCTCTTTGCAGTTTCATTTTTCTGTGGAGTGTAGGGTGGAACTACCTCATACACAACCCTTTCTTTCTCACACGATGCATAGAAATATTTCGGCACATATTCTCCACCATCATCGGTCCTCAAAGTTTTGAGTTTTCGACCACTTTATCTCTCTATCATAGTTTTAAAATTTGGGAACACCTCAAGCACTTCTGTCGCACCTCGACAAATGAGAACACGACTTAAGCAAAGCGCAAGCGCACGCTTGCAATAATGGACTAAACAGAGTCGCCACTGAACTCTATTTATTCCTAAAAAGGAAAGGGGAAATATCGATAAAACCCAAGAAAGAACGACAATGATTATGGTCGTCGCAACCAAATCAGGGTTCGGGAGTCGATTACGCAAGGGGAAGGTATTAGCACCCCTCACGTCCGTTGTACTCAACGGGAACCGTTAGGTTAATTGTGTGTGCTATTGTTAGCTTAGAAATGTTAGGCTTCTCGAGTTATTAAGTGGGAAAAAAAGAATAGAAGAGAGAAGAATGTTTTTTGGATTTTTGACGAAGGACTAAACCTAAGTTTTTTATTAGTGGACCTGACAAGATTTCGCAATCCTGCTCCTACGTATCTTAATAGAGAACTCGAGGCTTACGTAGTTCTAGGTAGAAAATATTTGTTTGTTGGTTGATTTTAGCGAAAGCTATATTGTATTAATCGACGAAAATATTGTTTTACCCAAAACAGATGAGGAGCGGACGTATACCACACATCGAATGGATTTACAAATCAACATTCGGAAAAACATCACTTATCTCAACTCAACAATTGTGGTCGAAGCATTGCTTTACATCACCTTAAAACAAGATGTCTTTCGTTTTGAAAAGGTTTTTTTAATTAATCGCACGGCAGCGAAAAAGAGTTTGATTGGTTGGATGTATTTTTGGGCTTGAAAGACGAGTACTTATGACTTGCAAGCTCTTACAACTTGGGTCTAATACTCGGGACTACGTCTGGATATTTCACCCAGGTAATCTTTTTCTTTCAATTTTATTAAGAAAATGGTTTGAATATTTACAAGTGTTTTGGAGGGAAGACGAACACTTATGGCTTACAAGCTCTTACAACTTGGGCCTAGCATTCGGGATTATGACTGGATATTCCATCCAGGTAATCTTTTTCTTACTTATGAAAATGATTTAAATATTGGAGCATTTTGAAGAGAAGACGAATATTCATGGCTTGCAAGCTCTTACAACTTGAGCCTAATATTCGGGATTATGACTGGGTATTCCATCCAGGATAATCTTTTTCTTCAGATTTTATTGAAAAAAAACGTTTGAATATTTACGAATATTTTGAAGAGAAGACGAATATTTATGGCTTGCAAGCTCTTACAGCTTGAGCCTAATATTCGGGATTATGACTGGGTATTCCATCCAGGATAATCTTTTTCTTCAGATTCACTTATGAAAATGATTTGAATAAATTTAAAATGATTAACGTACAAAGGTTTGAAATTATTGAAAATTAAGTTGATATTGCTTAAAAGCTCATTGTAAGAAGGCCCAAGAGTAAGCCATGCAAAGAAAATAAATGACACAACAAGTTATATTTACAACACACTTAAAAATTAATTCGAAAAAAGTAAAATCGGTATTTGCACTGATGGAAATTGAGGGACACACAAAACCTAAATAATGTGCTCAAAGCCGGTTTGCACATATTGACAACAATCGAAATGTCATATGTGATTGATCATAACGCGGCGAAATTCTATTGGTATCTCGATAAAATAATTATGGATAGACAACATGAGAATTGTTGAATCCATAAATTAAAATCGATGTTTAAACAATGAGATAAATACTGAAATTAACAAATGTCGAAAAAATGAGAATAAAGAGATTTAATAAAATAAAATAGAAAATAAACATACACAAAAATTTGGATATGTCCCCCACGAGAATCGAACCCACGACCAGGGGGAAGCGAAATAGTTTATCACCCACTTGGCCAGGAACTACCACCTGCCAACTTACGACCAATTAAAATACATAAACACAAATCTTCCACTCGAAAAACCAAAAGCAGCGAACAGCCAAACATGGGTTGTTGGACTTGAAGTGAAATAAAGCCCAATGGAAATAGTGGGAGAATCTCAACGGCCAACCCTAGTCGCCTGGCTGTTGGGTGGAGATAACAAGGCTAATCATCATCAATGCCAGCAGACAGTAGTTAACAAAAAGTTGTGCAAGGAAAAGCCAAACGGCAATTAAATGGCACGGTAACCCTCACAGGTGGGTTTTAAATGCCTTAAAATAAATAAAAGAAAAATCTGAAGGAAGGTTAAACAATCACAACATATTCGTTTATCTCCCTCAAACAGATACCAACCACACAAAAGGGATAGCTAATAAAGAGAAACATATTTGTTTATCTCCCTCAAACAGATACCAACGACACAAAAGGGATAGCTAATAAAGAGAAGTGATTACCGGCGACGAACGAACGGGTACTTTCACAGATGATGGATGCGAAAGGTGCGAGTAGGAAGGTGCTTCTGAGCGTTCAACAGAAGCGATAGTCTTACCGGTGACACTGAGGTGTTCCGGCGATTCCAAACGGTGACGTACCGGCGATGTCCCTTGATTGTTCTTTCTGAGTGTGGATCGAAGCGAGTTCGTGAGAAGCGATTTGGTGGAGGAGGCGGCCGTTTTCTTTCAGGTCCAGATTCACGGTTATCGTCCTCCTTTTATACTCACCCTGCTAGGGTTTTGAGTTAGCTTACTGCAATCAAAAGGGGTATCCCACTTGGAAGTGCTTGAGGTGCTCTAGTTTGTCTACCCTATTTTGGTGTTTGATCTGGAAAAGGTAACTCGAATCCTGTACTTTCTTCTTACTTCTCTTAAATTTGTCTCAATTCCTTTTTGGGTCACTTGTGGACTTTTACCGCCGGTGAGAAAAGTTTCACCACTGTGAACCCACTTAGACGAAAATAGGACGTGTTTCTTCTCTTTTTTTTCTTCGAAATTTACACTGATTTTGTGTTGTTGTTGTAGCAGCTTTGCAAGCTCTTAGCAATGGTTCAAGCAGCATCGAATGTCGACGGCTTGCAACTGTGCTTGAAGAACTCTTGTACTACTCAACAAATTCAAATGGCCATGTTTCTAATTTGAAGATTGACAAAACCTGCAATCTCATTCTATACCAAGTTCATTCTGCACAAGTTCATCAAACTGTTTCTGCACAATTGCATCAATTCCACTTATGTACAAGCTCAAGATCAAGCCGTACCGAAGTTTTGTTATCTTGTTTCTATCAACGGTAAGTTATTCTCACTTGCTGCAACTTGTATTCATCTGTGAACTGATACAAATTGATACGCGAATGTGATGCCGCTGTCGTGACGAATCTAAGATGCATTGATGAAGTATTCAACATGTTTCTTTAACGCAAGCGATAGAAGCGTGAATCCATGAGAAAGAATTCATTGTCTGCATTGTCATTATGTCTTGCATTTTCAGATTTCTCATGCACATTTTTTTGATCTTTTGCAGATGCAGGTTTTAACACTTCCATCTGATATCCAGTGGAATTCCGGTTAAGTGTACATCTCATGGTTCACGACATACTTTTGGCAGTTCTCCTGGTTTTACTTCAATAGCAATTCTTGAAGTTTTGGAAACATGCTTATTCATGAACTGATTTTGATCTTCTTCCTGTATGAACTCATGAATTCAATCAACCGAAACTTTTGTTTGACTTATCATGGAAATAAGTTCAAGCAAATTGTAAATCGGTTCTTTCAAAATACGAAACGTCGCTAGAGCCGAGAGAACCGTGGCTGCCGTTAGTTCGGTTTTCACCAATATACAAGCACCGAAAGTGAAAACAGAATCAAAAGTCGGAGACGCCCAAAATAGAGTGGCTACCGACTGAACTTGATTTCCCATTATTCTCCGAGTCCAATTCAGTATGGGATGCAAAGGGCGAATTGGGAAGTATAATGCCAGAACCATTTAATGCGGTGAAGTTTGGGTGGTTGGACCTCATTTCAGCAGCTTCAATTTCAAGTCGTTGTCCATTTCATGTTTTCTTTTCCAAAGATCTCTAAATTTTGCAGATGCATCCATCAATCGAGATGCTCTAAAGCATTCAGCAAATGACATCAAAGCAGGTATATAATCAATCTCAAAACCAGCAGCAACAACACGTGCAAATGTCATGCCTTGCTCTTTCTGGAGCACTGATTTCCACGCCTCTAGGACTTTCAAAAGCTGAACTATTGAGTTTCCTTTTGATATGGTGTTTCCATTTACTTTAGGTAGATGTGCATCAGGCTTGTAAAGAACAATCGCTTTCTCCTTGTTAGCATCATGTTGAGTCTTCCGAGACAATGGATGTTTCTTAGTTGGAACAGAAACGCAGGTGAATGCACTGCATTTGTTATGGTCTCTTTTCTATGTTTGGAAATGATTGTAGCACCTCAAAATTTGCACCTATCATTGTACATACATTCTCATATTAGGTCATAACATAACATGGTCCATTGCATAGCATTGCATTGTCCCTTTTGCCCAAGTGCAAGATCATCAGAAGAATTAGGTCAAACTGATCAGGAGATCAGTCAATCAATCAAGCAAGTACAATCTTCATTGAGCCAAGGCCCTAGGGTTGGTCCAACATGTTCACATGACCTAGGGGTCCTTTGGAAGTGTTTTGGTCAGGGATTGGATGTTCAGAAGTCATCAGTCAATGCACAGTTTGCCAGAAACCCTAAAAAGTCAAACTTGGTCAACTGTGACTGATTTTATGGTTTTGATAGTGGGATTTGGTTTGAGAGAGCTTATTCATGTCCAAATAGGCCTCATATATCATGTCAAACATCATCATTGAAGAATTTGAAGCCAAATCAGAAATTTCCAAAAATAGAAACTGGACCTGTAATTTTAACTGCCAAAAATGGAAACTTCTTGATCCCAAACTTACATCATGATACAAGCTTCAAATGAATTTTTGCCCAACAGGAAAGTTGAATATCTTGTTCTCCCATTTCCAAAAAGTCCAAGAACTCTCAATTCCCATGTATGGTTGGCAAGATATGATCAATTCAATCTCAAAACTTTTTGAACTTCAAAAGGCCATATCTCTCAAACCATTTGGCCAAATTGGGTGGGGTTTTTTCCTACAAGTCACATTTGATCCCCTCTTTCCAAAAATGTCATCATCATGCACCAAAACATCACCATTCAAAATGGCCTTTTTGGACTTGCTTGAATTAATTTCAAGTGAGGTTGAAATTTGACTTTTCCAAATAATCATTTTTAATCATTTTGGCCAATTGGGAATGTTCTGAAATGTCATTTGGGACATGTTTGCAAGCCCAAATTCGTGCAGCATACACACCCCATGTGAAGTTGGTGGAATTTTAGCAAATGACAAAACTTACTTCATTTGAGCTAATTGTGTTTAGCATTCCACTTAGCAACCTTAAACAGCATATATATTCATTCTTTTCTGCCAATCTAAACCCTAGCAGCCATAACATCACACACAAAAAACTGATTTCTCTCAAATACACCATTTTATCATTTTTGCATTTTTCGGCCAAAACCTCAAGAGAACTCGAGCTATCTTTGGTTGCCTCATCATTTACCATCACTTTGGAAGCAATTTTTGGCACCATTCCTTAACTGTGAGCAAAGGAACCACAGCTGCATTAACAACCTTCATCCATGGCAGAGTTGATTTGGAGCTTTCACAAACATCCTTGAGCTAAAATAACTCGACCATTCATCATTGCAAGCTGGAAGAAGTACCTGTTTCGAGTATAAACAACCAAACAACACTCCAATCATCACTGAGCTTCAATCTTGGTCAGTTTTCGAATCTCTTATTTTTTAAAATCATGCCATGCTTTGTGTAGAGCTTGTTATGTTGGTCATTCTGAAACTTAAACCACTAAAAATGGTTGAGTATTTATGAAGTTATGCTGTTTTAAAGTTTGATGTTGGAATGAGTTCTTGCTCGATTCAGTTTGTTTAAGTCGATTTAGGGAAAATGATGCTTGGATTCATCATGTGTGTGGTTTGCTGAGTTTAATAGTGTGCTTGATTTCATGTTCTGGGCGAATAATTTTTTCCACGATTTGAACAAGATGATGAAGATGAAGCTTACTGTTGCATGAAAACCCTAGTTCCCTGCCCAGAAACACGTTTCGCCTTTACATTGCATGTTCCTCCAAACTTCTGGGCCATGTCACCAATCAGCGTGTGACACGCAGGCTATCCAATGCACACCGTTTCATTTAAATTCCCCAATAATTACCACAATGCCATTTCCGGTTTTAAATTCAATTAAATCATTTATTTTCTCAATTTTTATTTCATTTGATATGCTCAACTTGCAAAATTCATAGATCATTCATTTGTGATCCAAATTTCATGGGAATTTTTGCTAAATGCTCAGCATGGTCTCTAGTATTTTATCATGATTTTTCCTGAATTTTTGGATGGTTGGATTTTAATTGGTGCTAGGGTTTTGTTCATGTGTCCATATTTTGTACCTTTTGCCAAAACAATTGTGAAATGATGATGCATTATTCAATGGCTCCCAAATTGTTTGTGCTTAAACTAGACACATTCATGGTGATTTTGGTGTAGAGTTTGTGAATTTATCATTGCTGGTTTGTGAGTTGTGATTTTTTGAATTAGGGTGTGACAATTTGTGTCACACCAATGATGTGCAACTTGATGATTTTCAATACCATGCCTCTTGACCTCAAATTGGATTGAATTTTTTCATGAAAATACTTGAGGATGTCTAGTTTACATGTGATTTTTCTTGGAATTATTTGTGGCATTTCCTAATTGTTTGAGATTTTTCTGCCCTGTTTGGTCATATGTTAACTTTTTGTGATACATGTTCCCATTTCATTTGTGAAATTCTCATACTTTATTAGATGGACATGAAATTTGACATGTGATTAGTAGACATCTTAAGGTTTATCATGGTGTTAGTCCCATTCATTTATCATTTGCTATCACTGATTTATGATTTATTCAAGTTGGTACATGTTTGGTTGACTTCTTTGAGCATGTTCAAAATTGTTTTGCCTTTCTGATTTTCATTGACCAACTTCCCTTTATCCAAATGAGCTGAAATTTGGTATGCATATCATGCTATGGATTATGTTTGATCTTGAATTATTTGAGAATTTTTGGAATTGTTTATGATTGGTTTTGAGTTGAGTCTTGCTATTGACTTCTATGAGCTTCCATATGCCATGCTTTGACTTCCTTTGCTTATAAAATGATGATGATGAATGATATGATTGTGGAACCAATTGAGCTTGTTTCTTGATTGTTTGAACTTGATTTTGGATGCTTGCCACTTGCTGTTTTGACTCTCTCATCCCCTTTTGACCCTAGGCTCGTCCTAGTGGTCCTGTTGCTCACGTTTGAGTTCATTTTTTTCAGGTTAAGATGCAATTGCCTTAGGGAGATCAATAAAAATTGATTGATGCTTGTTTATTTATCATGACTAACTTGTTTGTTTTGTAGGTTGCTTAGCTCACATGCTTTGAGCCTTGTGCATTGCACATTTAACTGACTATGTTGTCTGTTGACTTATGCTGTTTTGTTTTAACTTTGTGTCTGGCATACTAACTGTGCTTGACTGATTTCAGGTACTTTAGTTGTTTTTAGTTCCTTGTGAACTTTGCTTTGCTTTGCTTGATAAGCAATTTGCATTGAGGTATAACTTCTTTACTTCATGTAGTCTGGAAGACCTGGCCTGTTACTCGGCCAGGCAACTGTCTGAAGTCCTCCTTAAGAGGCAATGTTTGTGATTGTTTACAATTTGTCCTTGTACATATTTAAAGACCTCCTAAGTGAAGAGGCATTGGCAGACACAAGGGATGTGCAATCCATCCCCTGCTATTCTGTGTGTCATCTGCTTTGCTCACACCACTGTGTTGATGCATTGCAGGTACCAACCCAAGATCTTGTACAGTTGTATAGTTGAGTCAGTTTCAAATGTGTAGAAGGGTTCCTACTTTCTGAACCCACACATTCTTGTCTTAAGCTCTCCCAGGCCAGGGATAAGAGCTGTGAAGTCCTATCTTCACTCACCTTTGATCTGCTTCACCTTAGCCCCTCAATGGCAAGGTTAAGAGCTAACACTACCCAGTCCCAGTGGTTTGTTTGTTGAGGTTGATATGACCCCTCGACTAAAACCTGACCTTGTTTGAGCCCATTGCTTGCATATAGTGTGTGCTACTTGTGCTTGTGTGTTTGCTACTTGAGCAACCTTATGACCAGTGGTAACCAGAAGGGGTTTGTTGACCAGTATGGAGATATTCTGACACTGTTGAAGATGGTAGTCGATCCGGTGCCGTTGCAGACTCTTCTACAGTTCTACGACCCAGAGCTTCATTGTTTCACCTTTCAAGATTATCAGTTGGCGCCTACTCTTGAGGAGTACTCCATTCTGCTGAGTGTCCCGGTCCGGTATCAGGTTCCTTTCTTGGATGTGCCCAAGGAGGTTGATTTCAGAGTTGTTGCCAGAGCTCTCCATTTGGGTATCAAGGAAGTCAGTGATAGTTGGAAGTCCAGTGGGGATGTTGTAGGATTGCCTTTGAAGTTTCTGTTGAGGGTAGCTAGAGAAGAAGCAGAGAAGGGAAGTTGGGAAGCCTTTCATGCTCAGTTGGCCGTCATGATCTATGGGATCGTCCTGTTTCCGAGTATGCCCAATTTTGTTGACTATGCTGCAGTCAGTATTTTCATTGGAGGAAATCCAGTTCCTACTCTGTTGGCTGACACTTACTATGCTATTCACAGTAGGCATGGTAAGGGTGGGGCTATCAGGTGTTGTCTCCCGCTTTTGCTCAGATGGTTCTTGTCTCTCCTGCCAGTCAATGGACCTTTTGTGGATGCTCAGAGCACGCATAAGTGGACTCAGAGGGTTATGTCTCTTACCTCCTATGATATCAGGTGGCAATCTTACCGGATGGATGTGCGTAACGTCATTATGAGTTGTGGAGGATTCCGTAATGTGCCACTCGTAGGGACTAGGGGTTGCATCAATTACAACCCGGTTCTTTCTCTTCGCCAGTTGGGGTTTGTGATGAAGGGAAGACCACTTGAGGCTGAGGTAGCTGAAAGTGTGTATTTTGAGAAGCAGAGTGACCCGGCCAGATTGGAGCAGATAGGGAGAACTTGGAAGTCTATTGGTGTGAAGGATGGATCTGTCTTAGGGAAGAAGTTTGCCGTTGCTATGCCTGATTACACTGATTGGGTCAAGGAGAGAGTAGGAACTTTGTTGTTACCCTACGATAGGATGGAGCCGTTGCAGGAGCAACCACCTTTGATCCTTGCTGAGAGTGTGCCTGCGGAGCACTACAAGCAAGCCCTGATGGAGAATCGCCGTTTGAGAGAGGAGCAGGATACCCAGATGGAGTTGTACAAAGCCAAAGCTGATAGGTTGAATTTGGCTCATCAACTCAGAGGAGTGCGAGGAGAAGATGCTAGCAGACTGAGAAGCAAGAAGAGATCCTACGAGGAGGTGGAGAGCATGTTAGATGCAGAACACCGGGAGTGCTTGAGGCTGCAGAGAGCTGAGGCCAGCTATCAGAAGAAGATCAGAGACTTGGAGAAGCAACTCAGAGATAAAGACATCCAGTTGAAGAAGGAAGTAGACTTGAGACAGGCATCAGAGAACCACCTTGGAGGAGAAGTGGTAGAGCTTAGACGACAACTGAAGGAGAAGATCACTCTTTTGCCAGAATGTTCAGAATGTGACCTGTTGATAGACCAGTGTCAGTACTTGAAGACTCTCATTCCGGGAGGCCGTTTGTCTTAGCTTGTATCTTTGATGTGTATGTTGAGAATCACCTCCAGGCTTGTTGGATGGGATTCATTGTTGTACTCCGATTGTTTGGATTTTCTTGGTCGACTTTGTTGTATGATCCTGTTACTCATATAGATGAAGTTGTTGGTTTCACCTTGTACTCATCACTCTTGTGTATGTTGTTTCTGTGCTTCTGTGTTGTTCTTGCTGCAGGTTGCCATCTTTTGAGGATGACTCAGGCTCTTTGAATGCCTGAGAAATGAACATATCATGTGCATCATACGCATCATTAGCACCATACTCATGTCATTTTGCATAACAGGTGTACTTGGTCGTGACTTCTCACTCTGGTTCCTGTTTTAGGCAGGATAGCTGATCAACGTCCGCACCGCTACTCAACAAGACTGAATCAACAGAGAGGTATGGATCAAGTTCAAGCTGAGTTGGCTGAGATGAAGGCTAACATGGCCCAGTTCATGAATATGATGCAAGGGGTTGCACAAGGTCAAGAAGAACTTCGAGCCCTGGTTCAGAGACAAGAAGCTGCAATTCCACCGGTCAACCATGCTCCGCCAGAGGGAGGCCCGGTCAATGATAACAATGTCGCTGCTGCTGTACCCATCAACAACTATGCTGTAGGTGATGAGTTGGGGGGAATTCGAATCAACGGTCAACCTATTGCTCCAGATGCCGCTAATGCCAGAGCGGTTCGTGCCCCGGCCCGTAATCCTGCTCCGATTGTTGACAGACAAGAGGATATGTTCACTCTGCTCAGTGAAGACGAAGACGTTCTGGGAAGGGTTGACGAGAGGGATCGTAAAGTTGATGCCCTTGCGGAGAAGATCCGGGCTATGGAATGTCAAAATTCTCTCGGTTTTGATGTTACCAATATGGGGTTGGTGGAAGGTTTGAGAATCCCTTACAAGTTCAAAGCACCGTCCTTCGATAAATACAACGGTACTTCTTGCCCTCGCACCCATGTGCAGGCTTATTATCGAAAAATCTCTGCGTATACCGATGATGAAAAGATGTGGATGTATTTTTTCCAAGATAGTCTATCTGGGGCTTCTTTGGACTGGTACATGGAATTAAAGAGAGATTTGATCCGATGCTGGAGGGATCTGGGTGAGGCCTTCTTGAGGCAATATAAACATAACATGGACATGGCGCCTAGCCGGACTCAGCTGCAGAGTCTATGTCAGAAATCCGGAGAGAGCTTCAAGGAGTACGCCCAGAGGTGGCGTGAACTGGCTGCTAGAGTTCAACCCCCTATGCTGGAGAGGGAGTTGACAGATATGTTTATCGGCACTCTTCAGGGTGTGTTTATGGACCGGATGGGGAGCTGCCCATTTGGTAGTTTTTCTGATGTTGTCATTTGTGGAGAGAGGACTGAGAGCTTGATTAAAACTGGGAAGATCCAAGATGCTGGTTCCTCTTCTTCTAAGAAGCCGTTTGCTGGGGCACCTCGTCGAAGAGAGGGTGAAACTAATGCTGTTCAATACCGCAGAGATCAGAACAGAAGTCAACGCTGTCAGGTTGTTGCAGTGACCATTCCGGCACCTCAACCTCGTCAACAACAACAACAAAGAGTTCAACAACCGCAACAACAACAACAGCAACGTCCGTATCAGCCCAGACAAAGGATGCCTGATCGACGTTTTGATTCGCTACCCATGTCGTACACCGAACTGCTGCCCGAACTACTCAGGTTGGGGTTGGTTGAGTTGCGTACAATGGCTCCGCCTACAGTATTGCCTCCTGGGTACGACGCCAACGTCCGTTGTGACTTTCACTCTGGGGCACCAGGGCATCATACTGAGAAGTGTCGGGCTTTCCAGCACAAGGTCCAAGATTTGATCGATGCCAAGGCGATCAACTTCGCTCCAGTGCCTAACGTCGTAAACAACCCTATGCCTCAGCATGGTGGGCATAGAGTGAACAATATTGAGGGGAAAGAAGCTGAAAATCTGGTTGTTAATGTTGATGATGTTCAGACTTCTCTGTTAGTTGTGAAGGGCCGTCTGCTGAATGGGGGTGTCTACTCGGGCTGTGATGAGGATTGTTTGGGCTGTGCAGAATCTGAGAATGGTTGCGACCAGTTAAGGGCCGGTATCCAGGGTATGATGGATGAGGGTTGTTTGCAATTCAGTAGGGTTGTAAAAGATCGTGGGACAGTGTCAACTATCACCATTTACTTTAAACCGTCTGAAGGACGTGGACAAAGGGTCGTTAGTGCACCTGCAACAAATGGTACCCCAGTTACCATTTCAGTGCCTGTAACCATCAGTGCTCCGACTACTATCGTTGCGTCTGGAAGAAGGGCTGTTGAGAATAGTAGAGCCGTGTCGTGGAAGTATGATAATGCTTATCGCAGTAACAGAAGGGCTGAAAGTCAGACGAGACCAGTGAATCAAACTCCAGTGACCATTGGTTTACCGAATAGAGTTCCTGCAACTGTTGGTCCGGCTGTGGATAATGTAGGGGGTCCAGGAGGTTTTACCAGAAGCGGTCGTCTGTTCGCACCGCAGCCTTTGAGGGACAATAATGTTGAGGCTCTCGCCAAAGCAAAGGGTAAGCAAGCTGTGGTTGAGGAAGAGCCTGTCCATAAGGAAGCGCCCGAGGGCTCATTTGAGAAAGACGTGGAGGAGTTTATGAAAATAATCAAGAAGAGTGACTACAAGATTGTAGATCAGTTGAACCAAACTTCGTCCAAGATTTCTATACTTTCACTGTTGTTGTGCTCTGAGGCACACCGTAATGCCTTGCTGAAGATGTTGAATCTGGCTTACGTGCCTCAGGAGATTTCTGTCAATCAACTGGAGGGTGTGATGGCCAATGTGAGCACCAGGCATGGTGTAGGATTCACCAACCTGGACTTAACGCCTGAAGGGCGAAACCATAACAAAGCCTTGCACATCACCATGGAGTGCAAGGGGGCAGTGTTGTCTCACGTATTGGTAGACACCGGGTCATCGCTGAATGTGCTGCCTAAGCAGATTCTGAAGAAGATTGATGTGGAAGGGTTTGTGCTTACTCCCAGTGACCTGATCGTTCGTGCTTTCGACGGATCCAAACGTTCTGTGTGTGGGGAAGTTACCTTGCCTGTGAAGATAGGTCCTGAGGTATTCGATACCATCTTCTATGTTATGGACATCCAGCCCGCCTATAGTTGTTTATTGGGGCGTCCATGGATTCATGCAGCAGGGGCAGTCTCGTCGACTCTCCATCAAAAGCTCAAGTATGTCTGGAACGGTCAGATTGTGACCGTGTGAGGTGAAGAAGAGATTCTGGTGAGTCATCTATCCTCGTTCAAATATGTTGAGGTGGATGGCGAGATCCACGAAACCTTATGCCAGGCGTTTGAGACTGTGGCTCTTGAGAAAGTGGCGTACGCTGATCAGAGGAAGCCGGGTGCTTCGATTGCTTCGTACAAGCAGGCCAAAGAAGTTGTTAAATCCGGCAAAGCTGAAGGCTGGGGCAAGATGGTGGACTTGCCTGTCAAAGAAGACAAATTTGGCGTTGGTTATGAGCCTCTCCAAGCAGAGCAGAATGGTCAAGCGGGTCCGAGTACCTTTACCAGCGCTGGGCTGATGAATCATGGCGACGTCTCTGCAACCGGTAGCGAAGACTGTGACAGTGATTGTGATTTGGACAACTGGGTTCGCTCGTGTGCACCAGGGGAGTCTATCAACAACTGGACGGCTGAAGAAGTGGTTCAAGTTACTCTTCTGACAGAGTAATTTTCTGTTGTTTTTTCATTTTGCATGAAAATCCTACGATCTGCCCAAGGCGTAGTGATTCATTGTAGGGCCTCATCATGTTTTAATGATTATCATTAATGAAGGACATTTTTGCAATCAAACTTTGTGATCCCTGTCTTTCTATTTTTTGTTTTCATCTTTTTTCAAAAAACAATAAAAATGGCAATGTTTTTGTTTTTTATGACTTTATTGAACTCTTTTTCTAAAACAAAGCATTAAACATGCAGAAGCGATCTTATGGCATTCACTATGAACAGTTCTGTTATGGCTCAGTATGATTTCGACAATCCCATCTACCAAGCTGAAGAGGAGAGTGAGGAAGACTGTGAACTTCCTGCAGAATTGGTCAGATTGCTGAAGCAGGAGGAAAGGGTCATCCAGCCTCATCAGGAGGAGTTGGAGGTTGTTAATTTGGGTACTGAGGACGCCAAAAGAGAAATCAAGATTGGGGCTGCTTTAGAGGACTCTGTCAAGAGGAGGCTGATTGAGATGCTGAGAGCATATGTGGAGATATTCGCCTGGTCATATCAAGATATGCCTGGGTTGGATACAGACATTGTGGTGCATCGATTACCTCTTAGAGAAGAACGTCCTTCGGTCAAGCAGAAGCTTCGTAGAACGAGTCCTGATATGGCAACTAAGATCAAGGAAGAGGTTCAGAAGCAGTGGGATGCGGGTTTTTTGGCTGTTACAAGTTATCCCCCATGGGTGGCCAACATCGTTCCTGTGCCAAAGAAAGATGGCAAAGTCAGAATGTGTGTCGATTACCGGGATTTGAATAGACCGAGTCCGAAAGATGATTTCCCTTTACCTCACATTGGTGTATTGGTTGATAATACGGCTCAATCCTCGGTATTCTCTTTCATGGATGGTTTCTCTGGATATAATCAGATCAAGATGGCATCAGAGGACATGCAAAAGACGACATTCATTACACCTTGGGGCACGTTCTGCTATAAGGTGATGCCATTTGGGCTAAAGAATGCTGGTGCTACCTATCAGAGGGCAATGACGACTCTTTTTCATGACATGATGCACAAAGAAATTGAAGTGTACGTAGATGATATGATTGCGAAGTCGCAGACAGAAGAGGAGCACCTGGTTAATTTGCCGAAGCTGTTTGACCGGTTGAGAAAGTTCAAGCTGAGGTTGAATCCGAACAAGTGTACGTTTGGGGTGAGATCAGGGAAGCTTTTAGGCTTCATTGTCAGTGATAAAGGGATTGAGGTTGATCCAGCGAAAGTCAAAGCTATTCAAGAGATGCCTGAACCAAAAATGGAAAAGCAGGTCCGTGGGTTTTTAGGGAGATTGAACTACATTGCAAGGTTCATATCTCACCTAACTGCCACGTGTGAACCAATTTTCAAGTTGCTAAGAAAGAATCAAGCAATCAGTTGGAATGATGACTGTCAGAAAGCTTTTGACAAGATAAAGGAGTATTTACAGAAACCTCCAATCCTTATACCTCCAGTTCCAGGGAGACCTTTGATAATGTACCTGTCAGTGACTGAGAACTCCATGGGGTGTGTATTGGGACAGCATGACGAGTCTGGTCGAAAAGAGCATGCCATATACTACCTTAGCAAAAAGTTTACCGACTGTGAAACAAGATATTCACTGCTCGAGAAAACTTGATGTGCTTTGGCCTGGGCTGCTCGCCGACTGAGGCAGTATATGTTGAACCATACTACCTTATTGATTTCTAAGATGGATCCAGTGAAGTACATCTTTGAGAAACCGGCTCTCACCGGACGCGTTGCTCGTTGGCAGATGATTCTAACAGAATATGATGTTCAGTACACGTCACAAAAGGCCATCAAGGGTAGTATTCTGTCAGACTACCTCGCCGAGCAACCGATTGAAGATTATCAGCCTATGATGTTTGAATTCCCTGATGAAGACATCATGTATCTTAAGATGAAAGATTGCGAAGAGCCTCTTGTCGAGGAGGGACCGGATTCGGATGACAAATGGACACTGATGTTTGATGGGGCTGTGAATATGAATGGTAACGGTGTTGGGGCAGTATTGATTAATCCCAAAGGTGCTCATATACCCTTTTCTGCCAGATTAACTTTTGACGTCACCAACAACGAAGCCGAGTATGAGGCTTGCATCATGGGGATAGAAGAAGCCATTGATCTGAGGATCAAAACTCTTGATATATTTGGAGATTCCTCTCTAGTGGTCAATCAAGTCAATGGAGATTGGAATACGCATCAGCCGCATTTGATTCCCTATAGAGATTACACCAGAAGAATATTGACGTTCTTCAAGAAGGTGAAGTTGTATCATGTCCCCCGGGATGAGAATCAAATGGCTGATGCCTTGGCTACTTTGTCGTCTATGATCAAAGTTCATTGGTGGAATCATGTGCCACATGTTGCGGTGAATCGACTCGAGAGGCCTGCGTATGTGTTTGCAGCCGAGTCTGTTGTGATTGATGAGAAGCCGTGGTATTATGACATCAAGAACTTCCTCAAGACTCAGGAGTATCCTGAAGGTGCGTCGAAGAATGACAAGAAACCCTGAGAAGGCTAGCTGGAAGCTTCTATTTGAATCAGGATGATGTGTTGTATAAGAGAAACTTTGACATGGTCTTGCTCAGATGCGTGGACAGACCCGAGGCGGACATGTTAATGCAGGAAGTTCATGAAGGTTCCTTCGGTACTCATGCCGGCGGACATGCAATGGCTAAGAAATTGTTGAGAGCGGGTTATTACTGGATGACTATGGAATCCGATTGTTTCAAGTATGCTCGGAAGTGCCATAAGTGTCAAATTTATGCTGATAAGGTGCATGTACCACCAAGCCCTCTGAATGTCATGAATTCGCCTTGGCCGTTTGCCATGTGGGGCATTGATATGATTGGGAGGATTGAGCCTACTGCTTCGAATGGACATCGCTTCATTTTGGTAGCGATTGACTATTTCACCAAATGGGTGGAAGCAGCTTCCTATGCTAACGTTACCAAACAAGTGGTTGCCCGGTTCATCAAGAAAGAAATCATATGTCGTTATGGAGTTCCTGAGAGAATCATCACTGACAATGGTTCGAATCTCAATAACAAGATGATGAAGGAGCTGTGTAAAGATTTCAAGATTGAACATCACAATTCTTCTCCTTACAGACCGAAGATGAATGGTGTTGTAGAAGCGGCGAACAAGAATTTCAAGAAGATTGTGCAGAAGATGGTCGTTACGTACAAGGATTGGCATGAGATGCTGCCTTTCGCTTTGCATGGGTAGCGTACCTCAGTACGTACGTCGACCGGGGCAACCCCTTACTCCCTTGTGTATGGTATGGAAGCTGTCCTACCTGTTGAAGTGGAGATTCCTTCTCTGAGAGTTTTATTGGATGTCAAGCTGGACGAAGCCGAGTGGATTCGAACAAGGTTTAACGAGTTGAGCCTTATCGAAGAGAGACGGCTAGCAGCTGTATGCCATGGACAGTTGTATCAGCGAAGGATGAAGCGAGCCTTTGATCAGAAAGTGCGTCCTCGAAGCTATCAGATCGGTGATCTAGTTTTGAAGAGGATCCTCCCTCCCGGTGCAGATAACAGGGGCAAGTGGACTCCTAATTATGAAGGTCCATATGTTGTGAAAAAGGTATTCTCCGGTGGAGCCTTGATGCTTACAACTATGGATGGTGAAGACTTTCCGTCTCCTGTTAACTCAGATGTAGTCAAAAAATACTTCGCATAAATTGACCCACTGGACAAAAAGAAAAAAAGAGTCCAGGCAAAAATGGGCATCCCGGCGAACCAAAAAACAGAAAGGAAAGGTTCGGGCAAAAATTAGGGATAAAATGAAAAGAATTTGTACACCCGGTAAGTCGAAAACCCGCAAGGGCGGCTTAGGCAAAAGTGGGTATCCCGGTGGATTGAAAACCCGAAAGGGCGATCCAGCCAAAAGAGGGATTAAAGCGAAGACTACAGTCTGAGTTGTCTGTACTTCATCGAGCTTTGTCGTCTGCCATCTCGAAAGATGTGATCCGTCCAGTCATTCTTCTTAGAAAGAAGGGAGTTGGGAGGAAAACTGGATCTGTGAGTTATAACAGAATTGGGGAATAGTGGATGCCGTGTTCACATTGCCATTAGGATAGATTTTGCCTTTTGTGCGCAATTACCTCTTTCTAGGAATTGCCTCCCAATGTATTTGCCTTTTCAGGCACATTTTCAATCAATAAAAAGTCGTTATTCAGATAAATGGCTCTTTTGTTTTTATTTTTACTGTTTTGTTTGCAAAAATGTCCGAATTTTTGATAAGCATTGCATATAAAAACATGAAGGCTAAACAATAGCTTGCAGGATGACAAAACATTTGAAAATCATTTTGAATGTTGAGGACACTTGAGCGTATCTTGTCCATGTATCCCCTGGGGGCATTTTGTTGTGCTGTTTTTCAGGTTGGCATCTGTGAGGACGTTTCCTCAGCAGATATTCTCCCCAAGCAAGTTTGGAAGCTATCAGAGCTATGTTCCCCTGCGGAGACGTCTGTGGATAGTGCCTTCTATTCCCCAACAGATCTAAGGATTGCCTATCCCCAGCAGGCCTGTATTTGCCGATTTCCTCCCCAAGTGAGGCAGGTTCATTGAAATTTATCTCCAGCAGTTATCCTATCTGTGGACTGGATGGGTCGTCCCTAGCGGAGTAGCTTTTATTTCCCAAAGCAAAGTTTTTTTCCTATTTGTGGATTGGTTGGCTTTCCCCCAGTGAAGTCACCAGGTTGTCCCTAGCAAGTCGTTTTATTACTCCCCAGCGAGTGGTTTTGTTTACTCCTCAGCGCAGTCGTTTTGGTTCGTCCCCAGCGTTGTATTGGTTGTTCCCTCAAGCGGAGTCCCCGAGTGGATTGGATCCTATGAAGGATATCCCCAGCGGAGTTTACCTTTCCCCAGCAACAGTGCTATTCTCCAACATGAGTGAGAAGTCGTTGCTCTCCCTGCAGAGTCTCCCCGCAGAGTTGGAGTACCCGATCAGTTTTGGCTCCCCAGCCGGAGTTTTTCATCATTTTTGCATTTTTGCATTTTAGTAATCATTGCATCCTCAAACTGCGTAGCATTCCCATTCAATATGGAGCATTACGCCATAGAAAAATTCAAACATATGCATTCATGTGTTAACCTCACCAGACCGTATCCCCGGCAGAGGCGGATCATTTCATTCAACATCAGCACAGCAAGTCTGCTACAGTTGCTCTTAACAGCATTCAGGATTGATATCCCCACAGAGGTTTATTACCTCACCCGTTGGCGACAGAAAGTTTGTTTCTCCCCAGTGAGACCCCCAGCAAGTGGTCAACCTTGCCTTGACTTATCTAAGATGTCGTTCTTGTGATACCGGTAAGTGTCATGCCAGCACCCGCGTGTGTTTCTTGTTTGGTGTCGGTAAACACCATTGTTTCGGTGTCTGTAAACATCGGGTATTCTCCCCAGTCATCGGTAAATGTCTGGTCATCATTTTTGGTGTCGGTAAACACCATTGTTTCGGTGTCTGTAAACATCGGGTTTTCTCCCCAGTCATCGGTAAATGTCTGGTCATTTTTGGTGTCGGTAAACACCATTGTTTCGGTGTCGGTAAACATCGAGTCTTTTCCTCAGTCATCGGTAAATGTCTGATAATTCCCCAGCTAGATCCCCAGTAGAGTCATTGGTAAATGTCCTGTCTGGTTTCCGGTTGCGAATATTTGTTTTTCTCTTCCCAATAAATTTCTCATCCCCAGTCATCGGTAAATGTCTGGTCATTTCTTTTGATGTCGGTAAACATCATCTTTCGATGTCGGTAAACATCGAGTCTCATCCCAGTCATCAGTAAATGTCTGGTCATGCTTTGTTGCCTTGTTAATAAAATCAAGATCCTCAGAAGTCGCCGGTAAACGTCTTGTCTGGTTCCACCACAAGGATTTTGTTCCTCCCCAAGCAGAGATGCCATCGGTAAATGGCCCAGTTTTCTTCGATATCGGTAAATATCGAATTCCCAGTTGCAACAGCCATCGGTAAATGGTCTTGTTGAAGTTGATATCGGTAAATATCAAGTTGCTTTGAAGCCACCATCGGTAAATGGTCTTGCTTCCTTTCTACATCAAGTTGTTTCCCAGCAGCCATCGGTAAATGGTCTCGCTGAAGTTGATATCGGTAAATATCAAGTTTCCAGTTTCCAACCATCGGTAAATGGTTTCGCTTTTCAGAAGTTGTTTTTCCCAGCAGCCATCGGTAAATGGTCTCGCTGAAGTTGATATCGGTAAATATCAAGTTTCCAATTTCCAACCATCGGTAAATGGTGTTGCTTTTCTGAAGTCGTCATGCAGTTGTCATCGGTAAATAACGTGGTTCTTCTTGTACTATATCCAGTCGGTGCAAATTTCTACGGTTCTTTGGTATTCAATCCCTGTTTACCCTGAAAGTCTGACAGCCGTTGCTATCATCCCTTCGGGTTCCCAGCTGATTGAATAGGGGCAGCTGTAGCACCTCAAAATTTGCACCTATCATTGTACATACATTCTCATATTAGGTCATAACATAACATGGTCCACTGCATAGCATTGCATTGTCCCTTTTGCCCAAGTGCAAGATCATCAGAAGAATTAGGTCAAACTGATCAGGAGATCAGTCAATCAATCAAGCAAGTACAATCTCCATTGAGCCAAGGCCCTAGGGTTGGTCCAACATGTTCACATGACCTAGGGGTCCTTTGGAAGTGTTTTGGTCAGGGATTGGATGTTCAGAAGTCATCAGTCAATGCACAGTTTGCCAGAAACCCTAAAAAGTCAAACTTGGTCAACTGTGACTGATTTTATGGTTTTGATAGTGGGATTTGGTTTGAGAGAGCTTATTCATGTCCAAATAGGCCTCATATATCATGTCAAACATCATCATTGAAGAATTTGAAGCCAAATCAGAAATTTCCAAAAATAGAAACTGGACCTGTAATTTTAACTGCCAAAAATGGAAACTTCTTGATCCCAAACTTACATCATGATACAAGCTTCAAATGAATTTTTTCCCAACAGGAAAGTTGAAGATCTTGTTCTCCCATTTCCAAAAAGTCCAAGAACTCTCAATTCCCATGTATGGTTGGCAAGATATGATCAATTCAATCTCAAAAAAGTTTGAACTTCAAAAGGCCATATCTCTCAAACCATTTGGCCAAATTGGGTGGGGTTTTTTCCTACAAGTCACATTTGATCCCCTCTTTCCAAAAATGTCATCATCATGCACCAAAACATCACCATTCAAAATGGCCTTTTTGGACTTGCTTGAATTAATTTCAAGTGAGGTTGAAATTTGACTTTTCCAAATAATCATTTTTAATCATTTTGGCCAATTGGGAATGTTCTGAAATGTAATTTGGGACATGTTTGCAAGCCCAAATTCGTGCAGCATACACACCCCATGTGAAGTTGGTGGAATTTTAACAAATGACAAAACTTACTTCATTTGAGCTAATTGTGTTTAGCATTCCACTTAGCAACCTTAAACAGCATATATATTCATTCTTTTCTGCCAATCTAAACCCTAGCAGCCATAACATCACACACAAAAAACTGATTTCTCTCAAATACACCATTTTATCATTTTTGCATTTTTCGGCCAAAACCTCAAGAGAACTCGAGCTATCTTTGGTTGCCTCATCATTTACCATCACTTTGGAAGCAATTTTTGGCACCATTCCTTAACTGTGAGCAAAGGAACCACAGCTGCATTAACAACCTTCATCCATGGCAGAGTTGATTTGGAGCTTTCACAAACATCCTTGAGCTAAAATAACTCGACCATTCATCATTGCAAGCTGGAAGAAGTACCTGTTTCGAGTATAAACAACCAAACAACACTCCAATCATCACTGAGCTTCAATCTTGGTCAGTTTTCGAATCTCTTATTTTTAAAATCATGCCATGCTTTGTGTAGAGCTTGTTATGTTGGTCATTCTGAAACTTAAACCACTAAAAATGGTTGAGTATTTATGAAGTTATGTTGTTTTAAAGTTTGATGTTGGAATGAGTTCTTGCTCGATTCAGTTTGTTTAAGTCGATTTAGGGAAAATGATGCTTGGATTCATGATGTGTGTGTTTGCTGAGTTTAATAGTGTGCTTGATTTCATGTTCTGGGCGAATAATTTTTTCCACGATTTGAACAAGATGATGAAGATGAAGCTTACTGTTGCATGAAAACCCTAGTTCCCTGCCCAGAAACACGTTTCGCCTTTACATTGCATGTTCCTCCAAACTTCTGGGCCATGTCACCAATCAGCGTGTGACACGCAGGCTATCCAATGCACACCGTTTCATTTAAATTCCCCAATAATTACCACAATGCCATTTCCGGTTTTAAATTCAATTAAATCATTTATTTTCTCAATTTTTATTTCATTTGATATGCTCAACTTGCAAAATTCATAGATCATTCATTTGTGATCCAAATTTCATGGGAATTTTTGCTAAATGCTCAGCATGGTCTCTAGTATTTTATCATGATTTTTCCTGAATTTTTGGATGGTTGGATTTTAATTGGTGCTAGGGTTTTGTTCATGTGTCCATATTTTGTACCTTTTGCCAAAACAATTGTGAAATGATGATGCTTTATCCAATGGCTCCCAAATTTTTTGTGCTTAAAATAGACACATTCATGGTGATTTTGGTGTAGAGTTTGTGAATTTATCATTGCTGGTTTGTGAGTTATGATTTTTTGAATTAGGGTGTGACAATTTGTGTCACACCAATGATGTGCAACTTGATGATTTTCAATACCATGCCTCTTGACCTCAAATTGGATTGAATTTTTGTATGAAAATACTTGAGGATGTCTAGTTTACATGTGATTTTTCTTGGAATTATTTGTGGCATTTCCTAATTGTTTGAGATTTTTCTCCCCTGTTTGGTCATATGTTGACTTTTTGTGATACATGTTCCCATTTCATTTGTGAAATTCTCATACTTTATTAGATGGACATGAAATTTGACATGTGATTAGTAGACATCTTAAGGTATATCATGGTGTTAGTCCCATTCATTTATCATTTGCTATCACTGATTTATGATTTATTCAAGTTGGTACATGTTTGGTTGACTTCTTTGAGCATGTTCAAAATTGTTTTGCCTTTCTGATTTTCATTGACCAACTTCCCTTTATCCAAATGAGCTGAAATTTGGTATGCATATCATGCTATGGATTATGTTTGATCTTGAATTATTTGAGAATTTTTGGAATTGTTTATGATTGGTTTTGAGTTGAGTCTTGCTATTGACTTCTATGAGCTTCCATATGCCATGCTTTGACTTCTTTTGCTTATAAAATGATGATGATGAATGATATGATTGTGGAACCAATTGAGCTTGTTTCTTGATTGTTTGAACTTGATTTTGGATGCTTGCCACTTGCTGTTTTGACTCTCTCATCCCCTTTTGACCCTAGGCTCGTCCTAGTGGTCCTGTTGCTCACGTTTGAGTTCATTTTTTTCAGGTTAAGATGCAATTGCCTTAGGGAGATCAATATAAATTGATTGATGCTTGTTTATTTATCATGACTAACTTGTTTGTTTTGTAGGTTGCTTAGCTCACATGCTTTGAGCCTTGTGCATTGCACATTTAACTGACTATGTTGTCTGTTGACTTATGCTGTTTTGTTTTAACTTTGTGTCTGGCATACTAACTGTGCTTGACTGATTTCAGGTACTTTAGTTGTTTTTAGTTCCTTGTGAACTTTGCTTTGCTTTGCTTGATAAGCAATTTGCATTGAGGTATAACTTCTTTACTTCATGTAGTCTGGAAGACCTGGCCTGTTACTCGGCCAGGCAACTGTCTGAAGTCCTCCTTAAGAGGCAATATTTGTGATTGTTTACAATTTGTCCTTGTACATATTTAAAGACCTCCTAAGTGAAGAGGCATTGGCAGACACAAGGGATGTGCAATCCATCCCCTGCTATTCTGTGTGTCATCTGCTTTGCTCACACCACTGTGTTGATGCATTGCAGGTACCAACCCAAGATCTTGTACAGTTGTATAGTTGAGTCAGTTTCAAATGTGTAGAAGGGTTCCTACTTTCTGAACCCACACATTCTTGTCTTAAGCTCTCCCAGGCCAGGGATAAGAGTTGTGAAGTCCTATCTTCACTCACCTTTTATCTGCTTCACCTTAGCCCCTCAATGGCAAGGTTAAGAGCTAACACTACCCAGTCCCAGTGGTTTGTTTGTTGAGGTTGATATGACCCCTCGACTAAAACCTGACCTTGTTTGAGCCCATTGCTTGCATATAGTGTGTGCTACTTGTGCTTGTGTGTTTGCTTTAGCTTGCTTCCTGTGCAAGTTAGGTTTAATTTGACCTGCTTCCTGTGCAAGTTAGGTGTGGCTTGCTTCCTGTGCAAGTCATGATTAGGATAGGCTCGCTTCCTGTGCAAGTTAGCTAGAAACCTTAACTTAGGGATGATTTTGCATGATAACATCTAGGCTCGAGTCGTAGTCTCCCTAGTTGTGTCTCCCTCTGTTATCTGGTTAGGCTAGTCCTTTATGCCTTCGTAGGGGAACTACGTCGCCCTGATCTTCATACCAGATGAGGTACGTAGGCAGGAGATGAGCCGCTCTCAACCTTTTTGTCCAGTGATTGGCATTCGGGCTCCACGTTTGCCTTTGTCTGTGTTTGTCTGTGTGCGTGTTAGCCGAGCTACGAATGCTCTGATTCTCCTTCGTCCAAAGGAGATACGTATGCATAGGATGCGACATCCTAGCGAGCATGTGTCGTTTCCCCAGTCCGAACTACTTGGACTCTGATGTCTATGTTTGATAGACTAAGTAGGCCCAGGATACGATGTCCTGCCGAGTCAGTCTTGTTTGTTTCTTGTGTCTCTTTCAGCCAGTGTGTGTGTGTTTGAGCAGTGTTTAGCAACCATTTTCCTTCCTTTAGTGCGTGGATCCCGTCGAGTACGACAGATGCGTAGGGGTGCTAATACCTTCCCTTCGCATAACCGACTCCCGATCCCATTCTCTTTGGTCGCGAGACCATGCTTTTCCCAGGTTTACTCTGAGCGTTCCCTTTCCCTCTTTTGGGATAAATAACGCACGGTGGCGGCTCTGTTGTTCTTGTTTTCCCGCCGGTTTTTCGCGTAATGCGACAATGATGCATAAAGATGACAATTCTAACCCAAGAGTTCACTGCAGGAAGTGTTGTTGTTGGCATAATGTTGGATAATGTCTGTTGTTGTACAAGATAATGACACCTTCAAAACCTCGCCATACCTCCAAAAGTACTCCTTATGCTGAAATAAATCTTCATCTTCCGTAGTTCCATTCTATGTTGTGAATTCATTTCAATGGCCAATCTTCTACAGTTAGCTGCCATTACCATAATGCGTTCTTTGCCATAAGACGAACGACAGGTATGATAAAGATTCTCTGTTTTATCCTTATGTGCCATTTTCATTATATGATGCTAACACCACACACATATCTCACAACCGCATTTGCATTATTTCAGATGTTGATCAGTCAAGTCCATCTCCTCAGTGTCAATCGGACATGACTTTCCTCCTTTGTCACCCATGGTTGTCCTTCATATTCAGGGTGAGAGCAGAGAAGGAGGGGAGCGGAGGTAGAGCAATACATGAGTGCAGCAGGGACTGATGGACTTCCAGCTTTAATCAACCTCTTGCTGAATCCAGAGCAATTTTAGCCCTTGCCGTCCATGACAAAGGTTCTCCATCTGTGTTGCGAAGAAGTTGGTTTAAGTCTCTATTTTCATCTTTTTATCACAGCTTTCTGCTGTAATTGTTCAACACTGCATAATAGGCTTCAATGAAACCTTCTTGAGCGTTTTTTGTTAGCCAAAATGAAGTTGACCGGTTTTGTTAACTAGTTTTTTATACAAAACTTCTCTGATTTTTGCACTTTAACGCCAATGATATTAGCAGGACTCGTAGAATCAAAAGTTCTATATGCCACATTACCGGAGACTTCAATGACCGCTGGTTTTTCTCAGAGAGAAATTCTTGATTCCATTAGTTCGTCTTTCAGCAACATGTAATATAGAATGCAAAATCTTAATGGCATTCGTCCCGCTACTGCTCCAAGAGATGTTCCAATGATAGTTCCACCTGATAGACCTTTAGTGCTTGTTTGAAGAGGCACATAATTACTAGCATTCACGTCTTTCTCAGGAATATAAACCGAACCAGTCCCTTAACTAAAATTCACACCAGAATTACTTCTGTAATAACTTAACATCACTTTAGTCTTATTCGAAATCAAATTCCAAAGAAATCTCAATTCTAAAAAGGATAAGTAATAACCAAACCATAATCCTTGGAAACATCACTAGTCCCACAAAACAATTAACAGCAACATTAAGAGTTCCTCCAAATTAGCATTTTCGATACATATCAGTCCAATTATGTTGGTGCTCTTCTGTTGACAACTCCCTTGGTAGCAAATCTGTCCAGGCTGAATCCTCGGTTGGCGTTACATGATAGTGAGACATCACTTCTTTCTCCCATGTCTCATTCTTTGATGTCCCTAATTCATATTGCAATGCATGTGAATGAGTAGGACTGTTTGTGCATTCTCTTCCAGCAGCATAACCACACGGCATGAAGGCCACACAAACATATAAAAGAGCTTCCATGTTCAGAGAACCAACCAAAGTAGAGGTAAAATAAATGGAACTGAAAGGCAACCCATAAATTTACAACTGAATTGAACCAAATCAAAAGGGATGAACTTTGACAAAGGATAGCATGGGTGAGAAAGTTTGGAAACAAACATGGTTATGTGAAGAACGATTCTTTGTGAACAAGAAAACAAAAATATGGTGGAAAAAAAATTCAGGGCCAAAATCACGGTATGACAGTTGCCCCTATTTAAACATCCTCCACCAGAGGAAAATGAAACAACACTTTTCATCGGATCGCAGTGGGGGATGGTTAAATACCATGGAGACCCGGATTTTGAACCTGAAAAATGAAAATGTTATGATATGATATGCATGGATGAAGGGTTCTATATTATTTGGAATTTATCTGTTAGGGACACGAAGAATCCTTAACAGGAGATGTTACCAGACAGACCAATCTATGGGGAATGTTGATGGTCCACAGGGAGACAGACAAAGGGTAAAAACCAACTCGCTGGGGAAAACAATCTTGTTGGAGAATCAAACACACACTAGAGAGTACTCAAAGTGAAATTCGATGAACGACACTTAGAATATAAGAGATTTCGGCAGTAAGTTCACACATGACTTACTAAACCCGAATAAGAAAAATTTCTACAACAGGTTCATACATGACCTGATGACCAACTTGAACATTTTGAGAAAATTTCCATAATAAGTTCATACATGACTTGACAACATTGGAATAATCAAAGAAAATACATCCATAGGTTCATACATGACCTGGCAATATTGGGAAACATACAAAGCAAGTTTCATCAATAGGTTCATACATGACCTGACACTTTAGAATTCATCTGATAGTTCTGGAGATTTCTCACAAGAATTTTATCCAATCACAGATTTTTGAGATTCCCAACCGGGAATTTATGCAAAAGAAAGATAAGCAGGGGTCTTCTTATAAGTAGATCATCCGTGCAAAAGACTATGATGATTCTTTACAAAGAAATCAAACAAAACCAACATCATTGGAGTTTTCTAACACGAAAAACCTCCAAGCTTCTGGGAATTCCTCAAGATGATGATGAAGGAGAATTGCCATCCAAGGCGCAGCGGAATTTAAAAATTTCTCCATTTAGTGATCCTTACAAATGGGCATGATCAGTGATAGAATCGTTACCTCTTGTGGCGATCACGAACGTTGAACGATGACAACGTCTCTACTCAGTCCACACGAACAGATTCCTTCAATCTCAGTGCTAGCTGCTACGAATGAAGGCTTTGATTGAGAGAGAGAGAGAGAGAGAAACGGAATGCAAGAGTGACAATTCTTCTACCCAAGGGTTCTATTTATAGAACCACTTGTGTGGGCTTCAAGCTAAAAAGCCCACTTAAGTGTATTTTGGCCCATATCTTATAATATGCCCAAAATCACTTAAGCGTGTGGTACCTTACCATATTTCGTATTCAACTTAATTGCACCATACCTTACGGTGTTCCTTAGTTACTCTATTTCTCATCAATCCGTCCTTTGTGTGTGGCCCTGTAGGTTTTCGCGACGTTGGCAATTATCTTAAATCACGCATTTAACATAATAAACAGTGAGCGGTATCTAGTAACACATCACTACTACCCAAGACACGAAAATGTCATGTGATCTGACAAATCCTTCTGTGGTAATAATTATGTGTATAATTACCCTTTTGCCCTTATGTCTATATTGAACACAAGGCATAGACCGTGTCATCCTTGTCCAGTTCAATATTGGGCCCATAGACATTTATCCTGTTACGCGGGATGGGCAAATTCCATCTAGGTCACTCATGTCCCTTAGCATGCTTCGTGGAGTACCCATCAACTGTCTTTATGGTTATCCAGTTACGGACAATGTTGGATCAGCAATAAAGCACTCGACTCTACATCTAGGGTACATAGTGGTTTCAGGTCGAAGAGTGGTATACACCATTATCACCATGAGAATAACTTATGACACTTTGCGTAACATTCTATATAGTATTCTCATAGCGGGTCAATCCAGTATGAATATTACTCTTAACATTCATACCTATGTTTAAGACTTGATAACTCTTTATCCATGATCCATGAGACGTGATCATCAGTCTACAAACATAATAGTCTTCATGCTTTAATGTTATCCCACTTCACAATAAAGCTTGACTACGGATACTTTAAGAATAGTGTCCTTATGTTTAATGTGATCTCATGATTAAGTCATACTTGATACATTAAACAGACTATCTATTCCAGGGACTTTATTAAACAAACATAATAAAGAAAAATGCCTTTTATTATTAATAAATAATTCGATACAAGTACCAAAAGTATTGGCCTCTAGGGCTTACACCAACAATCTCCCACTAGCACTAGAGCCAATCAGGCATATCCCTAATGCCCATAGATCTAGTATGGCCATCATGCTTCTGCTGCGCAAGAGGCTTTGTCAGTGGGTCAGCAATATTGTCGAGTGTAGGTACTCTACATATTTTCACATCTCCTCTATCTATTATCTCTCGAATGAGGTGATAACGCCTAAGTATGTGTTTGGATCGTTGGTGAGATCTAGGCTCCTTAGCTTGTGCGATAGCACCATTGTTATCACAATAGAGACCAATGGGATCCACAATGCTAGGAACTATGTCAAGTTCACTAATGAACTTTTTGATCCAAACAGCTTCTTTTGCTGCACTTGAGGCAGCAATATACTCGGCCTCAGTTGTAGAATCAGCAACTGTATCTTGCTTTGAACTTTTCCAGCTCACAGCGCCACCGTTTAAATAAAACACGTAACCAGATTGCGATCTAAAGTCATCCTTATCTGTCTGGAAGCTAGCATCGGTGTATCCAAATACAGCCAACTCTTCCTGACCTCCATATATCAAGAATGAGTCCTTAGTCCTTCTCAAGTACTTAAGGATATTCTTGACAGCTACCCAATGGGCATCACCAGGATCAGATTGGTACCTACTCGTTGCACTTAAAGCATACGAGACATCTGGTCGAGTACATAACATGGCATACATGATAAATCCTATTGAAGATGCATATGGAATCTTATTCATGCGATCCCTTTCTTCCTCAATTGAAGGGGATTGTGTTTTTGATAGACACAGGCCATGTTGCATAGGTATGAATCCTTTCTTGGAATCATGCATATTAAAGCGTCTCAGCACTTTGTCTATGTACGTACTCTGACTTAGGCCAAGCAGTTTTTGTGATCTATCTCTATAGATTCTGATTCCTAATATATAGGCTGCTTCACCTAGGTGCTTCATAGAAAAGCATTTCCCCAACCAAGACTTTACTTGTTGCAGGGTAGGGATATCATTTCCAATGAGTAATGTGTCATCTACATATAATACCAGGAAAACGATCATGCTCCCACTAACCTTCTTGTAGACACAAGGCTCATCTTCGTTCTTGATGAATCCATATTGTTTTACTGTTTCATCAAAACGAAGATTCCAGCTTCTGGAAGCTTGCTTCAATCCATAGATTGACCTTTGTAACTTACATATCTTTTGGACTTCTTCTGGTATGTCAAATCCTTCAGGTTGTGTCATGTACACATCCTCAAGAAGATTCCCATTAAGGAAAGCAGTTTTGACATCCATCTGCCATATTTCATAATCATGTTATGCAGCGATAGCAAGTAAAATCCGAACAGATTTAAGCATTGCAACTGGTGAAAAGGTTTCATCATAGTCAACACCATGAATTTGTTTATATCCTTTTGCAACCAGTCTTGCCTTATAGGTATGTACCTTACCATCCATGCCAGTCTTCTTTTTGAAGACCCACTTGCATCCTATAGGGTTGACTCCTACAGGAGGCTCTACCAAGGTCCAAACTTGGTTTGTGTACATGGAATCCATTTCAGATTTCATGGCTTCTAGCCACTTCTCAGACTCAGGACCAGTTATGGCCTCTTGGTAGGTCACAGGCTCATCTTGATCCATGAGTAATACATCACCTTGATCTGTTATGAGATATCCATATCTCTCAGGTAGGTGACGTATCCTGCTTGACCTACGTTGGTCTTGTTCTACTTGAGCAGGTTGCTCTTCCACAACTACTTGTGTTTCTTACTCTAATTCCTCCATAGGTGTATCGATGCTTTGTGATTCTTGAATTTCTTCAAGCTCTACTTTCCTCCCACTGATTCCTTTGGAAATAAAATCCTTTTCTAGGAAAACTCTAGTTCGAGCGACAAACACTTTGCCCTCTGAAGGATTGTAGAAGTAATACCCTCTTGTTTCTTTAGGATACCCCACAAATAAGCATTTGTCAGATTTGGGCTCAAGCTTTGTTGAAATTTGTCGTTTCACATAAACTTCGCAACCCCAAATCTTCATGTAAGACATATGTGGTTTCTTACCACTCCATATCTCATATGGTGTCTTCTCAATCTTTTTGGATGGAACACGGTTAAGTGTGTAAGCTGTTGTCAATAATGCATGTCCCCAAAAGAAGTTTGGAAGATCGGCGTGACTCATCATAGATCGGACCATGTCTAACATGGTTCGATTTCTTCTCTCAGATACACCATTCCATTGGGGTGTTCCAGGAGGAGTAAGTTGGGATAGGATCCCACACTCTTTCAGATGGTCATCAAACTCTAGGCTTAAATACTCACCACCTCGATCTGATCGAAGAGTTTTAATATTCTTACCTAGTTGGTTTTATACTTCATTCTTGAATTCCTTGAACTTTTCAAAGGACTCTGATTTGTGTTTCATTAAATACACATAACCATATCTACTGAAATCATCAGTAAATGTGATGAAGTACTGAAAACCTCCTCTGGCTGGTATGTTCAGTGGTCCATATACATCAGTATGTATGAGGGCCAAAAGATCATTAGCTCTTTCACCTTTTCCTGTGAATGGAGACTTTGTCATCTTTCCAATTAAACAAGATCTGCATGTCTCATATGATTCATAATCAAAAGAGTCCAACAGTCCATCTTTATGGAGTTTGGAAATGCGTTTCTCATTTATGTGGCCTAATCGACAATGCCAAAGGTAAGTTGGATTTAACTCATTAGGTTTCATCCTTTTAGTATTAATGTTATAAATAGGCATTTCAAGATCAAGGACATATAGCCCATTGTTCATTTGTGCAGAAGCATAGAATATATCATTCAAATAAATTGAGCAACAATTGTTCTTTATTATAAATGAAAAACCAAACTTGTCCAAACAAGAAACGGAAATAATATTCCTGCTAATTGCAGGTACATAATAACAGTTCTCTAACTGAATTATTAAACCACTAGGTAAAGTCAATACATAAGTTCCTACGGCTAAAGCAGCAACCTTTGCTCAATTGCCAACTCGTAGGTCGAATTCACATTTTGCCAAATCTCTACTCCTTTTTAGTCCCTGCACATTTGTACAAATGTGAGAACCGCATCCAATATCTAATACCCATGATGCTGAAGTAGATAAATTAATTTCAATAACAAAAATACTTGAAGTTGAAGTCTCTACTCCATTCTTCTTATCTTCCAGGTACTTTGGGCAGTTTCTCTTCTAGTGTCCGGTCTTACCGCAATGGAAGCAGGTGCCTTCTTTTGCTATGCCTCCACTAGGCTTTAAAGCAGCAACGGTGGGTTTGGGTTTGGCAACTTCCTTGCCTTTCCCTTTATCACCCTGCTTAGTGGGCCTTTTGTTCTGTCTCTTTCCATTTCCGATCATCAGAATGGACTTCCCTTTTGACTTCAAATTCTGCTCAGCAGTTCTTAACATGGCGAGCAGTTCAGGAAGAGATTTGTCCATATCATTCATATTGAAATTTAGGACAAATTGACTGAATCTATCTGGCAACGATTGCAAGATCAAATCAGTCGCAAGTTCCTTTCCGAGGGGAAAACCCAATCTCTCAAGGTTTTCCACATACCCAATCATCTTGAGCACATGGGGACCTACAGGGGCTCCCTCAGCTAACGTGCCTTGAAAAAGGGCTTTTGAAACTTCAAACCTCTCATGCCTTGCTTGCTCTTGATAGAGCATCTTCAGGTGTTCGATCATATCGAACGCTGCCATGTTCTCATGTTGCTTTTGCAATTCTGATTTCATGGTAGCTAGCATGAGACAGGCAGTTTCATTGGCATCATCGACATGCTTCTTATAAGCATCTCTTTCTGCCTTAGGTGCAGAACTAGGAGGTTCCTCTTCAGGAACAGGTTTCTCCAAGACATACAGCTTTTTATCATGTTTGAGGATAATCCTCAGGTTTCGGTGTCAATCCAGGAAATTTGTCCCAGACAATTTTTCTTTGTCAAGGATTGATCGCAAGATGTTGTTAGAGGTGTTTGTTGTCATGGTAATCTACATAAGAATTAATGAAAATATAAGTATCATTGACATATTTAATTAGGCCTTTAATTAAATATGCTCCCACTATTTTACTCAAAACAAATGACCCTCATCATTTGATTCGGAAAATCCCGTTGGAAGATTTTCTAGTGGGTCGAGATCCATATTTCACTTCGTTCTAAGTTCGCGTAGGCGGATTACACAAAACTAGGTTATTTAGGTAGGAACTCCTTCCAATTGTATCTAATACAACTCTCGAATATTTTAGTTGGGTGAATAACTCCTTATTCCAATCCATCACATGGATAATTCCTAACTCTTGCTTCTAAACATATATAATCTTATTATAATTTGTTTAGTCGAGTTTGACCCATTGTTTTAACAATTGGATATTACAATTATCCCATCGCACCTTACTAATATAGAACATGCACCTCGCGTAGGCGAAACCTACATTATCTGATACTAGTCTTGATGAGTGTTAAAACTTGGAAAGCATAAACTTAATATTTAATTTGAGGGAATTTGCAATTATTCTGATCTCACCGGCTTATTTATCATATAAATCGTCTCTCACATGCATCAACATACATACACATGCATCAACATACATATATAATGAAACAGTTATGGCCCCTAGCGCAATTGTTCTCCCAAGCCAATGAGAGAACCTAAGCTAACCTAATAACGATCTAAGCTTCTCCAAGCAAGATCTTCAAGGTTGTCCTCCTTTGGCACTGACTTCTTTGCTTTCTTCATAACATTACATTACATAAAGAAACTCGTTTTACATACGAGGGAGTGAGATGAGAAAAGAAGTTACATTGAGAGATTAAAAGAGAGGCACGACACGCAGGTCGTATTTTAAAACCCAAAACAAAATAAAGGAAAACTAAGGCCATAACCGATCACCACAAGACAATAATAAACACATTATTATTATTAGTTCTTTTAATTAATTAAAACCAAATTAAATCTCGACGACCGATCACATTACGCAGAGTTAGCCGAACGGGTGAATTTTGCCTTTCGTTAACCGGTTAATCATATGCGTTAACCGGTTAACACTATTTGAAAATCTGTTCATAATTTGTATTCTATTTTGCGTTAACCGGTTAACCAAATACGTTAACCGGTTAACACTGTTGAAAAACTGTTAGAAAGCTGTATTCTGTTTCGTGTTAACCGGTTAACCATATACGTTGACCGGTTAACACTGTTTGAAAATCTTTTAGAAAATAGTATTTCGTCTTGCGTTAACCGGTTAACCATATGCGTTAACCGGTTAACACTGTACGAAAATTTGTTAGAAAGCAAAACTCTTGTGCAGTCAAAACCCCAATCGCATAACTCTCTAACAACACAACCCTTGTGCCGTCACTAACCCTGATGCACCAATTTCAGACCGTCAAACACATCTCAATTGTTGATTCAGTATGATTGATCAACACGTCATTGCTTCACCATACTAATGTCGGATCAAGAAGCAAATGACCATTGATCGCTCAAAGGAAAACAACCATTGAGTGTTTGAATGAACGAAACAAGAACACTATATCATATATAATGTATTTTGCATCAGGATTACTTATATCATATATATAATTTGATCGATCTCAATTTAATCTTTGATTCATTCTGTTTTAATCGTATTAATACAGAAAAATAAACAGTTATCAGATTCATGGTTTCATAAGTGGCTTTAATACCACTGAAGGAGAATTGCCATTCAAGGCGCAGCGGAATTTAAAAATTTCTCCATTTAGTGATCCTTACGAATGGGCATGATCAGTGATAGAATCGTTACCTCTTGTGGTGATCACGAGCGTTGAACGGTGACAACGTCTCTACTCAGTCCACACGAACGGATTCCTTCAATCTCAGTGCTAGCTGCTACGAATGAAGGCTTTGATTGAGAGAGAGAGAAACGGAATGCAAGAGTGACAATGCTTCTACCCAAGGGTTCTATTTATAGAACCACTTGTGTGGGCTTCAAGCTAAAAAGCCCACTTAAGTGTATTTTGGCCCATATCTTATAATATGCCCAAAATCACTTAAGCGTGTGGTACCTTACCATATTTCGTATTCCACTTAAGTGCACCGTACCTTACGGTGTTCCTTAGTTACTCTATTTCTCATCAATTCGTCCTTTGTGTGTGACCCTGTAGGTTTTTGCGACGTTGGCAATTATATTAAATCACGCATTTAACATAATAAACAGTGAGCGGTATCTAGCAACACATCACTGCTACTCAAGACATGAAAATGTCATGTGATCTAACAAATCCTTTTGTGATAATAATTATGTGTATAATTACCCTTTTGCCCTTATGTCTATATTGAACACAAGGCATAGACCGTGTCATCCTTGTCCAGTTCAATATTGGGCCCATAGACATTTATCCTGTTACGCAGGATGGGAAAATTCCATCTAGGTCACTCATGTCCCTTAGCATGCTTCGTGGAGTACCCATCAACTGTCTTTATGGTTATCCAGTTACGGACAACGTTGGATCAGCAATAAAGCACTCGACTCTACATCTAGGGTCCATAGTGGTGTCAGGTCGAAGAGTGGTATACACCATTATCACCATGAGAATAACTTATGACACTTTGCATAACATTCTATATAGTATTCTCATAGCGGGTCATCCAGTATGAATAGTACTCTTAATATTCATACCTATGTTTAAGACTTGATAACTCTTTATCCATGATCCATGAGACGTGATCATCAGTCTACAAACATAATAGTCTTCATCCTTTAATGTTATCCCACTTCACAATAAAGCTTGACTACAGATACTTTAAGAATAGTGTCCTTATGTTTAATGTGATCTCATGATTAAGTCATACTTGATACATTAAACGGATTATCTATTCTAGGGACTTTATTAAACAAACATAATAAAGAAAATTGCCTTTTATTATTAATAAATAATTCGATACAAGTACCAAAAGTATTGGCCTCTAGGGCTTACACCAACAGATGAGTCATACATGACTTTCACGGAACCGTCAGGAAAGACAGGGTAATCAAACTCTCTGTATGTGCCAATAACAATTGGACTTTTAACCGTAAGTAATGGATTACAACCAAGTTTTAACAGGTAGGTGCCAACAACAATTGGACTTTGACTGTAAGCAATGGATTACAACCAGTTTTTAACAGGTAGGTGCCAACAACAATTGGACTTGACCAAAGGAAATAGTAAAATATTCATTATCACACTAGAGTTTCCCAGCAACAACTGGACTGGAAATAAATCCCAAGGTCTATGGGATTTTTTCAAAAAGAGATACTAGTAACCACTGAATTTTTGATGATAATGCCAGTAATGACTGAATTTTGGAGAAGCCAAAGACAATTGAACTCTTGAAATGACACTAGTGACAACTGGGCTTTGGGTCAAGAGATAACAATCAACAACGGGACCAACGGGCCACACGAATGAGTACAAAGTACATTTTGAGCCATGCATGATTGAATTTTTGTTTTATGCATGATATATGAATGATCATGATATGCAATGCTGACAATAGGCAGACTGTGAGTTTGTAGGGACTGTTTACAGAGATTCTGATTCCTCAACACCAATAACTCAAACCCGTATAGTTAACATGCGTATCCAGAGGAGAATCTATCAAGATTGATAGTTATAAATAACCAAAGGTCCATCCTTCCAGAGGATTAATAAGTTGTGTTCCATGGAGATTTTTGTTGGTGATCTAGGAGTATTTATGCAATCTTGAGACTTTCAGAAAAACAAATGATTTTCTCTTGATTTTCACATATATCAAAGTAATTTTGTTCCTTTCACTAAATTTCAAATTCTTTTCAAGTTTCAAAACTTCATTATTAACAAATAAGTGACACTTCGCATAACAAAGGAAAACATAGAAGAACACAATTATCAATGATTGATAGGCAAAATTTGTATTTTATTCAAGGATGGTAGCACACAAATGGCGTAGCTCCATGGAATGTTACAATTTTTTAAAATGGCAATAAGGAAAGGTTTACATTGAATTCAGTGACCACTAATATCCCTAATAGATATGATTCCCCAAACCTTGCTTCTAAGGGGAGTAACTGGATTGATCTTCCACCTCGGATTCTTCTGTGTCAATCAGTAACAACTAATGCAATTTATGCTTTCTGCCCCTAACTTTTGCCTGGATCGCCCTTTCGGGTTTTCAATCCACCGGGACGCTCCTTTTTGCCTAAGTCGCCCTTTCAGGTTTTCAACTTAGCGATCTACCATTTTTTTTTATCCCTAACTTTTGCCTGGACCGCCCTTTCGGGTTTTTGATCCACCGGGATACCCCTTTTTTGCCTAAATCGCCCTTTCAGGTTTTCGACTTAGCGGGTTTTTATTAGGCATAGTATTTTTTAACTGCATCAGAGTTCACGGGGTGTGAGAGCTCTTCATCATCCATAGTTGTGAGAATCAAGGCACCTCCGGAGAAGGCTCTCTTCACAACATATGGCCCTTCATAATTGGGAGTCCACTTCCCACGTGAGTCCTTGTGTATTGGCAAGATCTTCTTGAGCATGAGGTTTCCTTCTCTGAATTCCCGAACACGTACTTTCTTGTCAAAAGCCCTCTTGAGCCGTTTCTGGTATAACTGTCCATGGCACAAAGAAGTCATTCGCTTCTCATCTATGAGGTTTAACTGATCAAATCTATTTTGAATCCATTCAGCCTCTTCTAGCTTGGTCTCCATCAAGATTCTCATTGAAGGTATCTCCACTTCAATTGGGAGAACCGCTTCCATCCAATATACCAAAGAGAATGGGGTTTCCCCTGTTGAAGTGCGGACGGAAGTCCAATATCCATGCAGTGCAAAGGGTAGCATTTCGTGTCAATCCTTATAGGTTTTCACCATTTTCTGCAGGATCTTCTTGATGTTTTTATTAGCGGCTTCAACAGCGCCATTCATCTTTGGACGATATGGTGAAGAGTTATGGTGCTCAATCTTGAAGCTTTCGCATAGTTCCTTCATGGTCTTATTGTTCAGATTCGTCCCATTATATGTGATGATCCGGCTTGGAACTCCATAAAGGCAAATGATCTCTTTCTTGAGGAACCGTGCAACTACTTGCTTTGTCACATTAGCATAAGAGGCGACTTCTACCCATTTGGTAAAGTAATCAATAGCAACCAGGATGAAGCGGTGACCGTTGGAAGCTTTAGGCTCGATGGCGCCAATCATGTCAATGCCCCACATTGAGAACGGCCAAGGTGATGTTAAAACGTTTAGTAGGGTTGGAGGCACGTGTACCTTATCTGTGTAGATTTGGAACTTATAACACTTTCTAGCATAATTGAAGCAATCGAATTCCATGGTCAACCAGTAATAACCTGCTCTCAAAATCTTCTTGGCCATGGCATGCCCATTAGCATGAGTTCCAAAGGATCCTTCATGAATCTCCTTGATCAACAGGTCCGCTTCATGTCCATTCACTCACCTGAGCAGAACCATGTCGTGGTTTCTCTTGTATAACACACCATTGCTTAAGAAGAATTTGGATGTTAACTTCCTCAACGTCTTCTTGTCAAGGGTTGTTGCATCTGTTGGATATTCTTGATTTTGCAAAAAACATTTGATGTCGTGAAACCAAGGTTTACCATCGGCTTCCTCTTCAACCGACTGGCAGTAGGCAGGCTTAACTTTCCGCTCGATCTGAATGAGAGGCACTTCATTATGAAATCTAACTTGGTACATTGAAGCCAACATAGCCAAAGCATCAGCAATTTGATTCTCAGTTCTCGGGATATGACGGAAAGTGATTTCGTCAAAGTATTTTATTAGTTCCATGTCATAGGCACGATATGGGATCAACTTGGTATCACGGGTTTCCCATTCACCTTTGACTTGGTATATTACCAAGGCTGAGTCTCCACATACTTTGAGGATTTTGATTCGGAGGTCAATTGCTGCTTCAATGCCTAGGATACACGCCTCATATTCTGCTATATTGTTTGTGCAATCAAAACACAACCTTGCTGTGAAAGGAGTGTATCCACCATTCGGATTTAATAGAACAGCTCCTACGACATGCCCCATGTAATTGGAGGAACCATCGAACATGAGCTTCCACCGAGATCCAGGTTCAGGTCCTTCATCATGTCCTGGGATTTCACAATCTTTTACTACCATAATGTCTTCATCAGGGAAGTCAAATTTCAACGGCTGGTAGTCTTCAACGGGCTGGTTTTCCAGGTAATCAGACAACACGCTTCCTTTAATGGATTTTTGAGATACATATTGGATGTCATACTTAGATAGTAACATCTGCCAACGGGCGAGTCTTCCAGTTAAAGCAGGCTTTTCAAAGATATACTTTATTGGATCCATTTTTGAGATCAACAAAGTAGTGTGGCAAATCATGTATTGTCTTAGACGACGAGCGGCCCATGCTAAAGCACAACAAGTTTTCTCCAAGAGTGAATATCGGGTTTCACAATCGGTAAACCTCTTACTCAGATAGTAGATGGCATGCTCTTTTCGGCCGGTTTCGTCATGCTGTCCCAGCACACATCCCATTGACTTTTCAAGCACAGTTAAGTACATAAAGAGTGGTTTCCCCTGAACAGGTGGAATTAGAATAGGGGGCTCTTGCAAGTATTGCTCGATCTTCTCAAAAGCCATTTGGCAGTCAGAGTTCCATTCAACTGCTTGATCTTTTCTCAGCAACTTGAATATAGGTTCACATATAGCAGTCATATGAGATATAAACCTAGAGATATAGTTCAAACGTCCCAGGAATCCTCTAACTTCTTTCTCTGTACGTGGAGAAGGCATTTCTTGTATTGCCCTAACCTTGTCTAAATCTACCTCAATTCCTTGTTGACTAACAATGAAACCAAACAACTTTCCAGATCAAACACCGAAGGTGCATTTAGCAGGATTCAGCCATAGTTGAAATTTCCGAAGACGCTCAAATAGCTTTTGCAAGTGATTTATATGATCCTCTTCACTTTGGGATTTTGCAATCATATCATCTACATAAACCTCAATTTCCTTATGCATCATATCATGGAAAAGAGTGACCATTGCTCTTTGGTAAGTTGCCCCAGCATTTTTGAGACCAAATGGCATTACCTTGTAGCAAAATATTCTCCAAGGGGTGATGAATGTGGTCTTTTCCATGTCTTCTGGATCCATCTTAATTTGATTATAACCCGAGAATCCGTCCATAAAGGAGAAGACCGCGAACTTAGCAGTGTTGTCTACCAAGGTGTCAATATGTGGCAGGGGGAAATCGTCCTTTGGACTAGCTTTGTTTAGATCCCTGTAATCAACACACGCCCTGACCTTGCCATCCTTTTTGGGTACTGGTACAATATTAGCTACCCATTGGGGGTACTTCTCAACTGCTAGAAAGCCGGCATCAAATTGACGTTTCACCTCGTCACAAATCTTTAGAGCCATGTCGGGTCTTGCTCTTCGGAGCTTCTGCTTTACTGGCGGGTAATCTGGCTGTAGTGGTAGCTTGTGGACAACAATATCAATATCTAAACCTGGCATATCCTGACATGACCAAGCAAATACATCTACATATTCTTGTAGCAACTTGATCATCTTTCTTTGATGCTTGCCCCAAGTGTAGTCCCAACTTTGACCTCTTTCTTGTCTTCCTCGGTGCCAAGGTTGATTGTTTCCACTAATTCTTGATGCGGCTGGAGGGCCTTTGACTCGTGCTCGAGCAGCCTTTCCAATTCTTCAGGGAAATCACAATCTTCCTCACTATCCTCTTCCGCTTGGTAGATGGGGAGTTCAAAGTTATAGGAATTAGTGGGGTCATCGAATTCAACTGGTTTATTGATTATTCTGCATGTTTTTTAAATGATGGCTTTTTAGAAAAGTGGAAATAAAATGCAAGAGAGTTAAAAATATTTTTGTAATTTTTGAATGGATTGCCATTTTTAAGGAAAGAAAAACAAATGAATGAACGATAAGAATTTGAACAAAATGCTCTTTATTTGTCATAATGATTTTGAAATTTAAAGTGGCCCTACAAATGATCCGTTAGCCTTGGGCAGAGCTAAGGATTTTTCAAAAACAAAGGAAAACACAATTACTTTGACACAGGAAAAACTTCTGGAATCTCAACTGCTTCCCAATTTGTTAAGGCTGCTTCACACCGGTATATCAGATTTGATGCTTCTCCATCTTCAGTGTCATCTTCAACGGCACCAACTTGATCCCCATGGATAAATCCTGTGCTTAGGAAAACTTCTTGTATGCTCCGCACGCGGTCCTTTGTAGGGACCAAGGCTCCTTCCTTAGCAGAAGGCTTGTACCCCAAACCAAAACGATCATTTTTCTCGCTGACATTGATGACTTGCCCCCAACTTGTAGGACCTCCACTTTCAACTGCTGACCTTGCACTATTCAAAGAGGCGAACGACAAACTGGTTTTCTCAATAGGATCCTTCACCTCTGCAAGTGTGGCATTGGATATTTCAAGTGCTTGGAAAGCGGTTTCTAAGGCATCCTCATCAGCCTCGATATAACGGAAAGAGGAGAGTTGACTGATGATAAAATCTTCTTCACCCGAGACAATGATGAGCTTGTCATCGACAACAAACTTCATTTTTTGATGCAAAGTGGAAGTTACTGCCCCAGCAGCATGTATCCATGGACGTCCCAAAAGGCAGCTATAAGCGAGATTTATGTCCATGACTTGGAAATTGATGGGGAATACATGAGGTTCGATTTGGATTGGTAGCTCTACCTCCCCAACTAATGTCCTTCGAGAACCATCAAATGTTTTTACCACAAGTGCACTAGGTTTCATTTCCGAACCTTGGTAAAATAATTTAGCAAGTGCCCTCTTTGGTAGAACATTGAGGGACGATCCAGTGTCAACTAAAACCCTGGCCAGAGCATCTTCTTGGCACTTTATGGATACATGTAAGGCGCGATTGTGATTCTTCCCTTCCTTGGGTAGCTCTTCATTGCTGAAACTTAGAGTGTTGCAGACTGTGATATTGGCGACCACCCCATCGAATTGGCCAACCGTTATATCTTGGGTAACATGAGCTTGAGCAAGCACTTTCAGTAGAGCCTCCCTATGAGCTTGGGAATTTAGAAGCAAGGAAAGGATAGATATTTTTGATGGTGTCTGATGTAACTGATCAACTATCTTGTAGTCGCTTTTCTTTATTATTCTTAGAAATTCACTCGCTTCATCTGCTTGCACTGCCGGTTGTGCCCCTCCATACTCTGGGGCGGGATTTGTAGTTGAAGCTTCCCTTGTTGGTTCTTGAGGGATTATATTAACATTGGGAGTATAAATCCGACCGCTGCGGGTCATCCTGCTCGTCCCTACGATGTTAGTGATATTGGTGTCAACATTCTCCAAGCCTTTCTCACCTTCAACATCTTTGGGTTCTTCATCTACCACTCCATCTACCACAGTTATGTCATATTTCCAAGGTACCACTTTGGTGCTTTCAAAGGGAAAGGGGGTAGGCATACAAACTACCACGGGTGATGGATGAACAACATTTTTTCTTTGATAAGTTATCCCAACAGGTTCTGGTAGATTGAAAAAGGGTTCAATGACTGAAATTTCCTCGCTTGTTTTAGGACCACAAACTTGCAAAACACCTTGATCCATCAAGTTTTGAATATCAGTTCGTACCACTTTACATCCCCTTGGATGAACGACACATTCTTCATAGTTGTCGTGGCATGTATCAATCAAACTAGCTCCCACCAATCTTGCATGAAGTGCTAGCAACGGAGTTTTAACATCTTCAACATTTTTTATTATACAAACATCAGAAGCATCCTCGATGACATTAACATCACCATGCGCCGGAAGAGGGTTACTTTTTACGTTGGGTCCAACATCTCGGAATGAAAGGATCTTCTTCTCAACCAGCTCTCGCACAATATGTTTCAAAGCATAACATCCCTCTAAATCATGCCCAGGGGCACCCTCATGGAAAGGAAAATGGGCATCTTGATTGTACCATGGAGGTAAGGGATTTGGTGGAGGACCCAAAGGTCTGGGAGTCACCAACCCTTTTCGCAATAACGATGGGTATAACTCAGTGTACGTCATAGGGATTGAAGCGAAAGGAAGTCTACCTCTTTGTACCCTATTTTGATTTGGAAGATTTTGTGGACGGGGAGCCTGTGCCCTTGGCTGTTGATCAGCAGGTGGCGTGGGTGCTTGCTGGTATACTGGTGCTTGTTGAATAGGTTGATAGACAGGAGCTTGTGACTGGTTGAAATTTGGTGTGACTGTTGCCACATACGATTGTTGAACATACTGCACTGGATAAGTTGGTTGTTGCTGAGCAAATTGATGTTGCTTCTTCCATGAATGACTCCTCCTTTGACTGGTTGACACTGCATTTGTTTCACCCTCTTTCTTTCTTTGAAAACTTCCGAGAAACTTTTTGACATTATTACCAGATGTTTCAGAGGTGGTTATCATTTTTCCATTCTTCAATCCAAGCTCAACCTTTATGCCCGTGACAACCAAGTCAGAGAAGCTTGCCGGTACACTACTCACCATCCTTTCATAGAACATAGGTTTTACTGTATCCATGAACCAATCTTCTAACTCCTTCTCAACAAGGGGTGGTTCGACTTGCGAGGCCACTTCCCTCCATCGTTGTGCATATTCCTTAAAAGACTTGTTATCTTTCTGGGACATGCTGAGCAATTGCCTCCTATCTGGGGTCATATCCATGTTATACTTATAATGTTGGATGAAAGCGTCAGATAAGTTTTGGAAACAACGAATTCTACTTTGATCAAGGCTTAAGTACCACTTAGAGGGAGCACCCTTCAAGCTGTCTTGGAAGCAATGTATCATAAATTTATCGTCCTCTACATGCGCAGCCATTTTCCGATAGTACATAATAAGGTGACTTTTAGGACATGAGTGGCTCTCATACCTATCGAAATCTGGGGTCTTGAATTTCGCAGGAATCACGAGACCTGACACTAAGCATATCTCCTTAGCAGCAGCACCAAAGACTTGGTCACCTTCCATAGCCCTTAACCTTTTCTCAAGAATCTGGAAATTCTCTTTGATCCCTCTTATGTCTTCATACCTTTCATCATCTTCGTCCGAAAAGTCTGGAGCATGTTGTTGATCCTAAAAATAAGGTTGCATGTGTGCACGGACAAGGGGTGGTGCGAACGTGTGGACCACTGGATGAGTTTCATTGATAGTTGGTAGAGGAACCGTTTGCTGAGTGGATTGTACAAAACCAGGGGCGCCTTCAACTGGGGGTGTGAAACCGGAAGGTAAACCATAGACTGGCCAAGTGGTTGGTATTGTCCTTGCAGGTTGGGGTTCAATCGTAGGACCGGTGACTTCTGAAACGACCGTCGTTTGGGTGTCCAACTTGGCCCTAATGACTTGTAGTATCTCCATGACTTGACCCATGTTTCCTCGTAAGTATTCGAGTTCTGAGCTTACTCTCTCCAATTCTTGTTCTTGATCTGCCATTCTTTGACGAGCGTTGGCTCTGGTGTTGTAGTGGTGTTGAGGACTCGGTGTGGAACTGAAGAAGACACAAAAATGAGTTTTTTTTTGTTTGAAGAATGACATGAGTGCATGTTATGGGTGAATTTTGTGCATAGCTCTTAGTTATCTTTATTATTTATTCCAACAATGTTAGAATATATTAAATAAGAATAACACGTAATAATTGAGACCCAAAATGAAAACTTCCATTAATTAAAATCAAATTCGAATACAAAAGGATTTAACTTCAAGTACACATGATTCGAATACAAAAGATTTAAACACCAACAATTCAAATTCAAGTACAAGTAAACTTAAGCTCTGTCTCAGCTCTTATGATCGTAGCCAGATCTGTGGTGCGCTCCTTCATCATTTTCTTGCAAAACTTGACGAAATTGAAAACTTGAGGAGGCGTGTTTTCTGGGCACATACTCCAATCCGCTTCCTGGAGTTTTTCTGGGAGTTCCAACATGTTGAGGTTAACAGATCTAGCTAAGTTACGGAACTTGCCACTCCATTCAACATAGAGCTCTTGGAGTTTCTTGATGACCTTTTGATCTTCATCTAACGTTTCTCTAGCCTCTATATACAACCTTTTCCAGTACACACAGTCATTCCTTAGGAGTAAGTAGGCTGCATCACCTTCCTGGCTCTCCAAAACTGCAAACCTCCTATTAGCTTCTTCCAACTGGTACTTGAGATGGTGACAGTTTCTTTCAGCTTCTTCCTTTTGGAGTATCCCGCGAGACAACTTTTCCTTGCATTTCTTCAGAGTGTCCCTCAATTCACGGATCTGTGCCTCAAAGTCGAGCTTAATTTCTTTCTTACCCATAAGGAATTTATCCAACATTCTCCCTAACTCACAGATTCTATACTCAGCTTTCTTGAGCTCTTCCTTCCTGGTCCGGATCACTGATGTGGAACCTATAAGGATATGATCAAGATCGTCCTTCTGGTCTTCCAATAGCCTGGCTCTCTTGTTACTATCCTCAAGTTCCTGGGCTTTCCCCTTACGTTCCTCTTTCCAATTCTGATTTTCCAAGATAACTCGGTTCATCTGAATCCGTAATTCAGTATTCTCCAATTCGAGCTCCTTAACCTTAGTAGTGAGTTTCTCCATGTCCTTAGGGAGTATGGGCTTGGGCTCAGGAGTTTTGGGAAAAGATGAAGCCTTTAAGATAAATGGCAAATGGATTTCCCCAACTCTTTCTTTCACCCATCGAGTGTAAGATTCTTTGGCGAGAAGGTTTCTTTTTCCAAACTCTTTACCCTTCCTAACAACCTTTAACCAAGCCTTTCGTATTGCTCTCACATCAGGATTGCTTGCTTGGATGTCAAAGAGCACAAATGGATGTAAGTCCTTTGCGTCAGGAGGACCATCCATGGAGTAGCCATGTTGCATTCGAGATAACATAGGGTTATAATTGATGCAACCCTTAGTACCCAACAACGGTACATTAGGAAATTCCCCACAGCTGACTATAATGTCTGGGGTTTCCCACTCTCGGATGTACCATCTGATGGAACTGGCAGTGAGAGAATCTAATCTTTGAGGAGACTTAAGTTCTTTTGCCACAAAAGGGCCTTCTTCGGGCATGTGTTGCATGAACCATGTATAAAGCAAAGGAGCACAGCACAACAAAGTTCCACCCCTCTTTTCATATCGAGCGTGAAGGGCATGGTAAATGTCAGCTAAGAGAAATGGTACGGGATTGCCAGAGAGAAAGACTTCTATGGCTACCTGATCCACAAATTTTTCAACATTTGGGAAGAGCACAATCCCATGGATCAATAAAGCCAACACAGCATAGAATGCATTCCAATTTCCCTTTTTCTTGAACTTCAGAGCTAAATCTTCAAAAAACATCGCGGCTAAACCTTCGCAACCCCCTTTTTCAACCCAATTGTCTAGAACAGTCGGGACATTGATACTTAGGACTGAAGTTATCTTCTTTGGGCCCGCTTCTTCTTCGAGCTTTGGAAATGGATTGAAATCTTTCAATTTGAGACCCACGATTCTCTCAACTTCTTCCAAATTAGGAGCTAGTTGGAAATCCGCGAATGTGAAACAACGTAGAGGTGGATCATAATATTGTGCCAAAGAGCCGATAATCCCATAGTCCACTTTCTTAGTTAGAAGGCTCAAAATTTTCCCATAGTTTTTTCCGAACTCATCACGTCTGCTGAGAGTCAAATCAGAGATCAAACCCTTCAGACTATCCAGCTTAGGTTCCTTGTACTTAAGTGTGAAAGTGTTTCTTCTTGGAGTTGTCATTTTCAAGTTCTCAATTCCTGAAGCAAATAAGAGACAACTAAGAGCTTGCTTTTTATGATGTTGATGCAATGTATGTGGATGAATATGATGCGTTTTTTGTATAAGTTCGATAGGCTTAAGGCATAGATGAGTCTGATTGCTTCGTATAGAACATGGTTCTCACCAGGTATGAGCTAAGGTTTCAAAAAAGTTCCTAGAGTCATGGATCCATTAGACTGTTTGCTACCTGCGGCAACTTACTTGTCGGGCATCAACTCCATCTAAAGAATCTACTCTAAGTGAGGTTCTCGCATCGATCCAACGATAAATTCAACTCGCAGACCCATGCTACGCAACCATCTTTCCTAGTTGGGCAAAGAATTAAGGTTCTACAAATGATTCTTAGAGTCATGGATCCTAAAGAAAATATCGAAGCTTACGGCAACTTACTTGCCAAGCGACAACATCCTCTCAAGAATCTACTCTAAGTAAGGTTCTCGCACCGACCCAACGAGAAATTCATCTCGCGGACCCGCACTACTCAACCTCGTCCTATCTTATGTTTTTACTCGAGACTCGGGTAAAAAGTCTTTCCCACATGGTTTGCAATCAGAGTATCCAAGTGCCAAAGCATAATCGAACCAATACAACATATTTATATCAATATGACAATAGAGATAGCAAAAACAATAAAGAAAAGCCACACAAGTAAACAAATAAAGGCATACAAACGACCTAACTAGGCTTGACTCACTTAGGGAGTTATCTGTGATCCCCAGCAGGGCCGCCATCTGTCGTACCTCGAAAAATGAGAACACGACTTAAGCAAAGTGCAATCGCACGCTCGCAATGATGGACTAAACAGAGTCGCCATCGAACTTTATTTATTCCTAAAAAGGAAATGGGAAATATCGATAAAACCCAAGAAAGAACGACAATGATTATGGTCGTCGCAACCAAATCAGGATTCGGGAGTCGATTACGCAAGGGGAAGGTATTAGCACCCCTCACGTCCGTTGTACTCAACGGGAACCGTTAGGTTAATTGTGTGCGTTATTGTTAGCTTAGAAATGTTAGGCTTCTCGAGTTATTAAGTGGGAAAGAAAGAATAGAAGAGAGAAGAATGTTTTTTGGATTTTTGACGAAGGACTAAACCTAAGTTTTTTATTAGTGGGCCTGACAAGATTTTGCAATCCTGCTCCTACGTATCTCAATAGAGAACTCAAGGCTTACGTAGTTCTAGGTAGAAAATATTTGTTTGTTGGTCGATTTTAGCGAAAGCTATATTGTATTAATCGACGAAAACATTGTTTTACCCAAAACAGATGAGGAGCGGACGTATACCACACATCGAATGGATTTACAAATCAACATTCGGAAAAATGTCACTTATCTCAACTCAACAATTATGGTCGAAGCATTGCTTTACATCACCTTAAAACAAGATGTATTTCGTTTTGAAAAGGTTTTTTTAATTAATCGCATGGCAGCGAAAAAGAGTTTGATTGGTTGGATGTATTTTTGGGCTTGAAAGACGAGTACTTATGACTTGCAAGCTCTTACAACTTGGGTCTAATACTCGGGACTACGTCTGGATATTTCACCCAGGTAATCTTTTTCTTTCAATTTTATTAAGAAAATGGTTTGAATATTTACAAGTGTTTTGGAGGGAAGACGAACACTTATGGCTTACAAGCTCTTACAACTTGGGCCTAGCATTCGGGATTATGACTGGATATTCCATCCAGGTAATCTTTTTCTTACTTATGAAAATGATTTGAATATTGGAGCATTTTGAAGAGAAGACGAATATTCATGGCTTGCAAGCTCTTACAACTTGAGCCTAATATTCGGGATTATGACTGGGTATTCCATCCAGGATACTCTTTTTCTTCAGATTTTATTGAAAAAAATGTTTGAATATTTACGAATATTTTGAAGAGAAGACGAATATTTATGGCTTGCAAGCTCTTACAGCTTGAGCCTAATATTCGGGATTATGACTGGGTAGTCCATCCAGGATAATCTTTTTATTCAGATTCACTTATGAAAATGATTTGAATAAATTTAAAATGATTAACGTACAAAGGTTTGAAATTATTGAAAATTAAGTTGATATTGCTTAAAAGCTCATTGTAAGAAGGCCCAAGAGTAAGCCATGCAAAGAAAATAAATGACACAACAAGTTATACTTACAACACACTTAAAAATTAACTCGAAAAAAGTAAAATCGGTATTTGCACGGATGGAAATTGAGGGACACACAAAACCTAAATAATGTGCTCAAAGCCGGTTTGCACATATTGACAACAATCGAAATGTCATATGTGATTGATCATAACGCGACGAAATTCTATTGGTATCTCGATAAAATAATTATGGATAGACAACATGAGAATTGTTGAATCCATAAATTAAAATCGATGTTTAAACAATGAGATAAATATTGAAATTAACAAATGTCGAAAAAATGAGAATAAAGAGATTTAATAAAATAAAATAGAAAATAAACATACACAAAAATCTGGATATGTCCCCCACGAGAATCGAACCCACAGCCAGGGGGAAGCGAAATAGTTTCTCACCCACTTGGCCAGGAACTACCACCTGCCAACTTACGACCAATTAAAATACATAAACACAAATCTTCCACTCGAAAACCCAAAAGCAGCGAACAGCCAAACATGGGTTGTTGGACTTGAAGTGAAATAAAGCCCAATGGAAATAGTGGGAGAATCTCAACGGCCAACCCTAGCCGCCTGGCTGTTGGGTGGAGATAACAAGGCTAATCATCATCAATGCCAGCAGACAGTAGTTAACGAAAAGTTGTGCAAGGAAAAGCCAAACGGCAATTAAATGGCACGGTAACCCTCAAGGTGGGTTTTAAATGCCTTAAAATAAATAAAAGAAAAATCTGAAGGAAGGTTAAACAATCACAACATATTCGTTTATCTCCCTCAAACAGATACCAACCACACAAAAGGGATAGTTAATAAAGAGAAACATATTCGTTTATCTCCCTCAAACAGATACCAACGACACAAAAGGGATAGCTAATCAAGAGAAGTGATTAGCAGCGACGAACGAACGGGTACTTTCACAGATGATGGAGGCGAACGGTGCGAGTAGGAAGGTGCTTCTGAGCGTTCAACATAAGCGACAGTCTTACCGGTGACACTGAGGTGTTCCGGCGATTCCAAACGGTGACGTACCGGCGATGTCCCTTGATTGTTCTTTCTGAGTGTGGATCGAAGCGAGTTCGTGAGAAGCGATTTGGTGGAGGAGGCTGTTGTTTTCTTTCAGGCCTAGATTCACGGTTATCGTCCTCCTTTTATACTCACCCTGCTAGGGTTTTGAGTTGGCTTACTGCAATCAAAAGGGGTATCCCACTTGGAAGTGCTTGAGGTGCTCCAGTTTGTCTACCCTATTTTGGTGTTTGATCTGGAAAAGGTAACTCGAATCCTGTACTTTCTTCTCTTAAATTTGTCTCAATTCCTTTTTGGGTCGCTTGTGGACTTTTACCGCCGGTGAGAAAAGTTTCACCACTGTGAACCCACTTAGACGAACATAGGACGTGTTTCTTCTCTTTTTTTCTTCGAAATTTACACTGATTTTGTGTTGTTGTTGTAGCAGCTTTGCAAGCTCTTAGCAATGGTTCAAGCAGCATCGAATGTCGACGGCTTGCAACTGTGCTTGAAGAACTCTTGTACTACTCAACAAATTCAAATGGCCATGTTTCTAATTTGAAGATTGACAAAACCTGCAATCTCATTCTCTACCAAGTTCATTCTGCACAAGTTCATCAAACTGTTTCTGCACAATTGCATCAATTCCACTTCTGCACAAGCTCAAGATCAAGCTGTACCGAAGTTTTGTTATCTTGCTTCTATCAACGGTAAGTTATTCTCACTTGCTGCAACTTGTATTCATCTATGAACTGATACAAATTGATACACGAATGCGATGCCGTTGTCGTGACGAATCTGAGATGCATTGATGAAGCATTCAACATGTTTCTTTAACGCAAGCAATAGAAGCGTGAATCCATGAGCAAGAATTCATTGTCTGCATTGCCATTATGTCTTGCATTTTCAGATTTCTCATGCACATTTTTTTGATCTTTTGCAGATGCAGGTTTTAACACTTCCATCTGATATCCAGTGGAATTCCGGTTAAGTGTACATCTCATGGTTCGCGACATAGTTCTCCTGGTTTTACTTCAATAGCAATTCTTGAAGTTTTGGAAACATGCTTATTCATGAACTGATTTTGATCTTCTTCCTGTATGAATTCCTGAATTCGATCAACCAAAACTTTTGTTTGACTTATCATGGAAATAAGTTCAAGCAAATTGTAAATCGGTTCTTGCAAAATACAAAACGTCGCTAGAGTCGAGAGAACCGTGGATGTCGTTAGTTCGGTTTTCACCAATATACAAGCACCAAAAGTGAAAACAGAAACAAAAGTCGGAGACGTCCAAAATAGAGTGGCTACCGACTGAACTTGATTTCCCATTATTCTCCGAGTCCAATTCAGTATGGGATGCAAAGGGCGAATTGGGAAGTATAATGCCAGAACCATTTAATGCGGTGAAGTTTGGGTGGTTGGACCTCATTTCAGCAGCTTCAATTTCAAGTTGTTGTCCATTTCATGTTTTCTTTTCCAAAGATCTCTAAATTTTGCAGATGCATCCATCAATCGAGATGCTCCAAAGCATTCAGCAAATGACATCAAAGCAGGTATATAATCAATCTCAAAACCAGCAGCAACAGCACGTGCAAATGCCATGCCTTGCTCTTTCTGCAGCACTGATTTCCGCGCCTCTAGGACTTTCAGAAGCTGAACTATTGAGTTTCCTTTTGATAGGGTGTTTCCGTTTACTTCAGGTAGATGTGCATCAGGCTTGTAAAGAACAACCGCTTTCTCCTTGTTAGCATCATGTTGAGTCTTCCGAGACGATGGATGTTTCTTAGTTGGAACAGAAACGCAGGTGAATGCACTGCATTTGTTATGGTCTTTTTTCTATGTTTGGAAATGATACATAAAGATGACAATTCTAACCCAAGAGTTCACTGCAGGAAGTGTTGTTGTTGTCATAATGTTGGATAATGTATGTTGCTGTACAAGATAATGACACCTTCAAAACCTCGCCATACCTCCAAAAGTACTCCTTATGCTGAAACAAATCTTCATCTTCCGTAGTTCCATTCTATGATGTGAATTCATTTCAATGGCCAATCTTCTACAATTATCTGCCATTGCCATAATGCATTCTTTGCCATAAGACGAACGACAGATATGATAAAGATTCTCTGTTTTATCCTTATGTGCCATTTTCATTATATGATGCTAACACCAGACACATATCTCACAACCGCATTTGCATTATTTCAGATGTTAATCAGTCAAGTCCATCTCCTCAGTGTCAATCGGACATGACTTTCCTCCTTTGTCACCCATGGTTGTCCTTCATATTCAGGGTGAGAGCAGAGAAGGAGGGGAGCAGAGGTAGAGCAATACGTGAGTGCAGTAGGGACTGATGGACTTCCAGCTTTAATCAACCTCTTGTTGAATCCAGAGCATTTTTAGCCCTTGCCGTCCATGACAAAGGTTCTCCATCTGTGCTGCGAAGAAGTTGGTTCAACTCTCTATTTTCATCTTTTTATCACAGCTTTCTACTGTAATTGTTCAACACTGCATAATAGGCTTCAATGAAACCTTCTTGAGCGTTTTTTGTTAGCCAAAATGAAGTTGACCGGTTTTGTTAACTAGTTCTTTATACAAAACTTCTCTGATTTTTGCACTTTAACGCCAATGATATTAGCAGGACTCGTAGAATCAAAAGTTCTATATGCCGCATTACCGGAGACTTCAATGACCGCTGGTTTTTCTCAGAGAGAAATTCTTGATTCCATTAGTTCTTCTTTCAGCAACATGTAATATAGAATGCAAAATCTTAATGGCATTCGTCCCGCTACTGCTCCAAGAGATGTTCCAATGATAGTTCCACCTGATAGACCTTTAGTGCTTGTGTGAAGAGGCACATAATTACTAGCATTCACGTCTTTCTCAGGAATATAAATCGAACCAGTCCCTTAACTAAAATTCACACCAGAATTACTTCTGTAATAACTTAACATCACTTTAGTCTTATTCGAAATCAAATTCCAAAGAAAACTCAATTCTAAAAAGGATAAGTAATAACCAAACCATAATCCTTGGAAATATCACTAGTCCCACAAAACAATTAACAGCAACATTAAGAGTTCCTCCAAATTAGCCTTTTCGATACATATCAGTCCAATTATGTTGGTGCTCTTTTGTTGACAACTCCCTTTGTAGCAAATCTGCCCAGGCTGAATCCTCGGTTGGCATTACATGATAGTGAGACATCACTTCTTTCTCCCATGTCTCATTCTTTGATGTCCCTAATTCATATTGCAATGCATATGACTGAGTAGGACTGTTTGTGCATTCTCTTCCAGCAACATAACCACACGGCATGAAGGCCACACAAACATATAAAAGAGCTTCCATGTTCAGAGAACCAACCAAAGTAGAGGTAAAATAAATGGAATTGAAAGGCAACCCAGAAATTTACAACTGAATTGAACCAAATCAAAAGGGATGAACTTTGAAAAAAGGATAGCATGGGTGAGAAAGTTTGGAAACAAACATGGTTATGTGAAGAATGATTCTTTGTGAACAAGAAAACAAAAATATGGTGGAAAAAAATTCAGGGCCAAAATCAGGGTATGACAACTTCACTTTTCTTATTGATTAGGTATGTCCATAGTTTTCGACTGAAATCATCTATAAATGTGAGAAAGTATCTTTTACCTCCAATCGAATCTACCTGGATATGACCACACACATATGAATATATAACTTCAAGAATTGCCTTCGACTTTCTTCTTACATCTTTCTTGAAGTTATTCTTGTGTTGCTTTTCTTGAACACATTCTTCACACACTTCATTTGGAATGTCGATTTCTGGAAATCCCGAAACCATGTTTCTTCTCTTCAGATTTATGATGTCTTTGAAGTTGAGATGGCCAAGTTATAGCACCTCAAATTTGCACCCCCCATTCATTCATTCATTTCATTTTTAGGTCATTGACATTGCATATTGCATTGCATCTTATCAGTCAACTGTAACTGGAATCAAGGAGATTCATCTGTGTAAGAGACCAAGCATTTCTTTGAGTTGAAGGCCCTATGGTTGTTCTAGAGAGCTTACATGAATCAAGGATCATTTTGAGGCAATTTGACCAAGTGCTAGAGGCTCAAAGTCATCAGTACATGTCCAAGTCATCAAAGGCCCATAAAAGTCAACTGCAAGTCAACTGAGGGCTAGGAGGTGGAGAAATGGTTTGAGACACTTCATTCATGTCCAAAAGAGGTTTATTCATCATGTCAAACATTTATCTTGAAGGATTTGAAGCCGGATCAAAAGTTTCCAAAAATGGAAAATGACCTGTAATTTCAAGTTTCCAAAAATGGCAAGTTTTTGGACAAACTTCAACTCAACTTTCCAACATCAAAGAAGCTTCAAATGAAATTTTATACAACATGAAAGTTGAAGATCTTTCTCTCCCATTTCCAAAAAGTCCAAGATCATGAATTTATGAAGAATGGTTAAGGCGTTATGATCAAATCATTGTCAAGTGTGCTTGAAAATTCAAAATGCCATATCTTTTGAACCAAGACTCCAAATGGAGTGCCTCTTTTTGCATTATTCTCCTCATGACTCATATTTTCCAAATCATCCATTACATGGCATGAAATTCATTCACACAACCATTTGCTCATGCATGCTATTTTTGAAGAGAAATTGTCAAAATCAAAATTGGTTGATCACATGAATATATTTCCAATTCCAATGTGTGCATGGGCTGATTTTGAATGAATTTGGGCCCTCTTTATGCACTGTTCACGTAGCCATTCCATGCATGAGGTGAAAATGGCAATTTATGCATACACCTTATATCTTCATAATCTCAATTAACCATGGCTTAAAATTAATTTCAAATTAATTAACAAGGGGTATATAAGGTTAATTATAACTGTTTGGCTCAGAGGAGAGGATTCTAGATCTAGGATTTGAATTTTCATCCAAAATTTCTCTCACAAAAAACTTCAAAGTTTTCCACATAAACACCATTTTTCTTGGTAGATTGTTGATCCTGGGGGAGTTTAGAGCAAGAATCAACTGTTGTTCTATCCAATTCGTGCCAGAACCAAACACACACCAAGCTTGAAGATGAACATGGAGTGTGGAATTTGAGTTGGATTCAAGTGGATTTAAGCATCCATACACACACAAAGCTTCATACCAGAGTTGATAGAGTAGATCTAGACGTGACTGGAGCCCTGAACCTACTGTTTCCTCACACTGTTCTTCAAGAGGTGGATTTTCGAATCTAATTATTCTCTAAACTTTTCCCATGATAGTGTAGGTCTTTACTTGCTGATCATGCTGATAAAAATTTCGTGTGAAATGGTGTATTATTGGCTGAGATATGATGATTAGAAGTTTTGTATGTCAAAAATGTTTTGTGTCGATTTGCAATATATGTGATGAATTAGGATGAAATAGTTATGGATTTGAACTCTACATGTCAAGAACTTTTGATTAATGTAAATTTTACGAAAATTTGGAAAAAAATTGGAGAAGAGCACTATTCACGCCACCGTCTCCACGAAGGAGACGGTTGTTTCCGCCGCTGGAAATAGTGCCTGCCGCCGTCTGCAAGTGACGGGGCTAGGGCTTACTCGTATGGCACGAGTGCGCCACGCCAGCGAAACAATAGGCCAGAGACCTTCCACGCGTGTAGGGCCTCGCTGACTGGGCTTTAAGTTAAACTCTACGTTTTGGACAAACACGCTTCGAACCTGGCTGATGGCATTTTCAAGTTTTAATCATTTCTTTTCATTATTCTACATATTTCAAGTCTTATTTCATTTTTTCTATGATCTTTAAAAAATCACCAAAAATAGAATACAAGTCCAATTAGTCTCCAATTTTTTTTCACATGATCCTATGAATGTCTAGAATTTTATGGTGTTGATTGTATGATGTTATCATTGCTGGAAATTAAATTATGTTGCATTCTTTTAACATGTGTACATTTGGACCTTGCTTCATTCTTTCTATCATAAAATGTTCAATATTGCTCCAAATGCCCTGAAATTTTGCATGATGTTTCTTAACATGTTGATGGATTTGTGTGATTTTATTTGGCATTTTTTGCTTTTGTCTTCACTGTTTAGGACACATGTACTTTAGGTGTGACAATTTGTGTCACACAATTGGATGTCTAGCTTGTGCAATTTTGTATCCATGTCAATTGAACTCTGATGATTCTGATTTTTGATATGATGATTTTGTTTGATGTGTTGAATGCTCATAAAAATTTCTAGAATTGTTTGAGCCATTTCTGATTTAATGTGCATTTTCTCATCTTGTATGTCCAATTGATGATCGTGTTGTGCGCATTGCCTTATCTTGGTTGAATGATGACCTTGCTTGATGATATTGATTTGGTCCTTTTTAGGACATGTTCATGATAGAGTAAATGTGATTCATGTTGAGTTTTAGTTTTTGTTTTGACTTTTTGCCCCACCTTTGACCCTAGCCTTTGAGCTAGTGGTTTGTACTCACATTTGAGTTGTGAATTTCAGGTTCAAGCATGCATCTCCATGATTGATGTTGCTTCTTCATTTTTGCTTGGCCATTTGTTATTGTTTGCTAACATTTGTTTGTTTTGTAGGCTTTGATGATAATTCACTCGAGTGTTTTCCTTGTGGCATACTCATTGTGCATACTGGTTGTCTGACTGTTATTAACTGTTGGTTGTCTGTCTGAATATCCTACTGATGCTTTTGATTTTCTTACAGGTACCTTAGTAGCTTTAACTCATATTTTGAGTTGTTTTGCTTTGCTTGTGGTTGGCATACCACTTAGGTAAATTTCTTGAACTCCATGTAGTCTGGAAGACCTGTCATGTTATTTTGGCAGGCACCTGTCTGAAGCCCTCCTTAAGAGGCAATGTTTGTGCTTGTTTATTTTTGTGCCTTGTACATTCAAAGACCTCCTAAGGGAAGAGGCATTGGCAGATAGAAAGGATGTGCAATCCATCCCCTGCTACTCAGTTGTGTCATTCACCTTGCTCACACCATGTGTTGATGCACTTTGAATAAAAACCCAAAATCTTGTTGTGTCAGTCATTATGGAGTAGAGTCCCGCATTCTGGACTCCCACACTTTCATTGAGTCAAGGGGAACTACGTCGCTCTGATCCTCATACCAGATGAGGTACGTAGGCAGACGATTGAGCTGATCTCTCCGGGCAATCTTTTGTTTTATTTGTGTTTGTGCGGAGTCTGACGTAAGTCCAGCGATTGGCAGTCGGTTTCCCGTGTGTGTTGGTTTGCTTGGAGTCTGATGTAAGTCCAGCGATTGGAATTCGGTTTCCTGTTTGTGTTTTGTTTCAGCGTACGTTAGCCGAGCTACGAGTGCTCTGATTCTTCTCTGGTTAGAGAAGATACGTATGCATAGGATGTGATGTGCTAGCGAGCACGTTTCCCCTGTCCCCGAACTACGTTAACTCTGATGTTTGTGTCAGACAAACTACGTAGGCCCAGGATGCGACATCCTGCCGAGTCCTTCTTCCATCTTTCATCTGTGTTTTATTCCTTTTTTGTGTAGTTTTGAGCAGTTATCTAGCAACCTTTCTTCTATTCTTTCTGAGCGTGGATCCTGTCGAGTACGACGGATGCGTAGGGGTGCTAATACCTTCCCTTCGCATAACCAACTCCCGATCCTTGCAATCTCTGGTCGTGAGACCATTCCTTTCCAGGTTTACTTCGAGCATTTTCTTTCCCTCCTTTTGGGATAAATAACGCACGGTGGCGGCTCTGTGTCTTTTCCCGCCGGTTTTTCGCGTAATGCGACAGCTGGCGACTTTGCTGGGGACTATCCCGAGAAGTTGACCTATTGCTGGTCCATCTTCCCTAAGCGAGTCAGTCCTAGCGCTCTTTAGGATAGGGTTTGGTTGCTTTTACTGTTTTATTTATTACATTTATTATCATGTTGTGATTGTATATGTTTGCATATATGTTTGCATCTATGTTTGCATGCATCATACTTTCACTATGCTGGCTGTGTATCTGTATCTCTATGGGGTGGGAGTTACAAGAGGTAAAAAGCCCAATACCCAGGCTATGAGTGAACTTTAGGACACCTAGGAATAGAGTGATTCATGGGAAGCGGGTGGTATTGCGCCACTTAGCGGAACATGGTATCACGAGCAGTTCAGATTCTGATGGAGTATTATTGTTGCATACATCTGGTGTGCATATGATGATATTCTTGAAAGGGTTGTTTATCCTGCGTTTCTCTTGACCTTACCCTGGCCTAGATGACACCCGCGAGTGGGGAGGGATTGAATCATTACAGGTACTGTTGGTGACTTGATCTGTTGGTGACTTGATCTGTTGGTGACTTCTGTTTGGTCTTGTTGGTGACTTGGTTCAGAAGTATGGGTTCCAAATGACTTGGGTTTGTGGTTTCCGGTTCCGATGCCGAAGTTCTGATCCTGTGCTCTGTGATACACAGCCAACCAGTCATAATTGCATCATTTGCATCATAGCATGTTTATTTTCAAAAAAATAATGCAAAAAAAAATGATCAAAAAAGAAGAAAAAAGAAAAGAAGAAAAAAAACTAACTTGTACATGCATATCATTTCTTAGGTTCATTCAGGAGTCTGTTCACAGTGAGAGATGGAAACCTTTCCAGAGTTGAAGAGGAAGACTTGCACCTACAGTTTCTACCGTGAGCCATTGACATCTTTGGTAGAGTTGGGTAATCTGGTAGCCAGCTGTAATCAGAAGGTGTTTGATGATCAGTTTGGGGATATTCTGATGCTGTTGAGGATGGTGGTGGACCCAGTACCGTTGCAGACTCTCTTATAGTTTTATGATCCAGAGCTCCGTTGCTTCACTTTTCAGGACTATCAGTTGGCGCCCACTCTTGAAGAGTATTCTATCCTGATGAATGTCCCGATCAAGTACCAGGTGCCCTTCCTGGATGTTCCATAGGAGGTTGATTTCAGAGTTGTTGCTAAGGCTCTTTATTTGAGTATTAAAGAAGTGAGTGATAATTGGAAACCAAGTGGTGAGGTTGTGGGTTTGTCTTTGAAGTTCTTGGTGAGAATGGCTAAGGAAGAAGCGAAGAAAGGGAATTGGGAAGCTTTCAACGCTCAGTTAGCTGTCATGATCTATGGAGTTGTCTTGTTCCCGAGTATGCCTAATTTTGTGGACCTTGCAGCAATCACTATCTTCATCAGAGGAAACCCGGTTCCTACCTTGTTAGCTGACACTTATTATGCTATCCACAGCAGGCATGGTAAGGGTGGAGCTATCAGGTGTTGTCTCCCTTTGCTACTTAAGTGGTTCTTGTCCTTTCTACCAACCAGTGGACCTTTTGTGGATACTCAGAGCACTCATAAGTGGACTCAAAGGATTATGTCACTCACCTCATATGATATCAAGTGGCAAGCTTACAGGATGAATGTGTGTAATGTCATTATGGGTTGTGGAGGGTTTCGTAATGTTCCACTCGTAGGAACTAAAGGTTGCATCAATTACAACCCAGTTCTTTCTCTCTGTCAGTTGGGGTTTGTCATGAATGGAAGACCGCTAGATGCTGAGATAGCTGAGAGTGTGTACTTTGAGAAGCGGAGTGATCCAGCTAGATTGGAGCAGGTGGGAAAGGCTTGGGAGAATATTGGTGTCAAGGATGGATCCGTTTTAGGGAAGAAGTTTGCCATTGCTATGCCTGCCTACATTTAGTGGGTCAAGGATAGAGTTGGAACCTTGTTGTTACCCTATGATAGGATGGAACCATTGCAGGAGCAACCGCCTTTGATCCTTTCTGAGAATGTGTCTGCTGAGTATTACAAACAAGCCTTAATGGAGAATCGCCGGTTGAAAGAGAAGGAACAAGAGATCCAGATGGAGCTTTACAAAGCCAAAGCTGATAAGTTGAGTTTGGCCCATAAACTCAAAGGAGTGCAAGGTGAAAGTGCTAGTAGATTGGGAAGCAAAAAGAGGTCCTATGAATAGGTAGAAGCAATGTTGGATGGAGAACACCGTGAGTGTTTGAGGTTGCAAAGAGCAGAAGCCAATTACCAGAAGAAGATACGAGACTTGGAAAGGCAGCTCAAAGACAAGGATATTCAGTTGAAGAAGGAAGAAGACCTGAGGCGTGCATCAGAGAGCCAGCTTGGAGAAGAAGTTGTGGAACTCAGAAGGCAACTGAAGGAGAAGATCACCCCTTTACCTGATTATTCAGAGTGCGACAGGTTGATTGATCAGTGCCAGTACCTGAAGACTCTCATTCCTGGAGGACGACTTTCTTAGTTTGTCTTGTTGTTTATTTTGAGAATCACCTCCAGGATTGTTGGATGGGATTCCTTGTATTCTGATGATTTGAATTTGTGTTTGAATTGTGTTTGTATGATCTTTTTGCTCATGTCTATAGATGAGATTGTTGATGTTTCACCTTTTGCTCCTTGTCCTGTGTAGGTTGCTTCTTTGATGTTTTTGTTGCTGGTTGCCATTTTTCCAAAGTGAATAGGGCTCTTGAATGCTTGGGAAATGATAAAACATAGCATATGCATCATACGCATCATGCGCATCATACACATATCATGCTTGCATTACAGGTATCTTTGAAGAAGACTTCTCATTCTGGTTCCTGTTTCAGGCAGGATTGCTGATCGTCGTCTGCACCGCTACGCTACAAGACTGAATCAACAGAGAAGTATGGATCAAGTTCAAGATGAATTGGCAGAGATGAGGGCTAACATGGCCCAATTCATGAATATGATGCAAGGGGTTGCGCAAGGGCAAGAGAAAATTCGAGCCCTGGTCCAGAGACAGGAAGCTGCAATTCCACCTGTCAACCACACTTTGCCAGAGGGAGGCCCAATCAATGACACTGTTACTGTTGCTGTTCCCATCAACAACTATGCCGTGGGTGATGAGTTGAGGGGTATCAGAATCAATGGACAACCTATTGCTCCAGAGACTGCTAATGCCAGAGTGACCCGTGCTCCAGCTCGCCAGCCTGCTCTGTTGGTCGACAGACAGGAGGATATGTTTACTCTCCTCAGTGATGATGATGAGGTTGGAAGAACTGACGAAAGGGATAGGAAGGTTGATGCCCTAGCTAAGAAGATCTGTGCCATGGAGTGTCAGAACTCTTTGGGGTTTGATGTTACGAACATGGGATTGGTTGATGGGCTGAGGATTCCTTACAAATTCAAAGCGCCATCTTTTGACAAATATAATGGCACTTCTTGTCCTCGCACTCACGTTCAAGCTTATTTCAGAAAGATCTCCGCATATACAGACGATGAGAAGATGTGGATGTACTTTTTCCAGGACAGCTTGTCTGGAGCTTCCTTGGACTAGTACATGGAGTTGAAGAGAGAATCTGTTAGAAGTTGGAGGGATTTGGGTGAAGCTTTCTTGAGACAATACAAGCATAATATGGATATGGCTCCCAGCAGAACTCAACTGCAGAGCTTGTTCCAAAAATCTGGTGAAAGTTTCAAGGAGTACGCCCAGAGATGGCGTGAGTTAGCTGCAAGGGTGCAACCTCCTATGTTGGAGAGGGAGCTAACCGACATGTTCATCGGGACGCTACAATGAGTGTTTATGGACCGTATGGGGAGTTGCCCGTTCGGTAGCTTTTCTGACATTGTTATCTGCGGAGAAAGGACTGAGAGTCTTATCAAAGCAGGGAAGATTCAAGATTCTGGTTCCTCATCTTCCAGTTCTAAGAAGCCATTTTCTGGGGCACCCAGAAGAAGGGAGGGGGAGACTAATGATGTGCATCATAGGAGAAGCATGAACAGAGGACAGTATCGTCAGGTTGCCGCTGTAACTATCCCAGCACCTCAACCACGACAACAGCAACAACAAAGAGCACCACAACAACAACAGCAACAACAACAACAACGCCAGTTTCAGCCTAGACAGAGAATGCCGGATTGACGTTTCGACCCATTGCCAATGACATACGCTGAATTGCTCCCTGAATTGCTCAGGTTGGGGTTTATCGAACTGCGTACCATGGCTCCGTTGACGAAGATACCTGCTGGGTACGATGCCAATGTCCATTGTGACTTTCACTCCGGTGCACCAGGACATCATATTGAGAATTGTAGGGCTTTCCATCATAAGGTCCAGGATCTGATTGATGCCAAGACAATCAACTTTGCTCCTGTGCCGAATGTTGTGAATAATCCTATGCCTCAGCATGGTGGGCATAGGGTGAATAATGTGGAAGATGAGGAAGCTATGGACCTGGTGGTGGATGTTGATGAGGTTCAGACTTCGCTGTGTGTTGTGAAAGAACGTCTACTGAAAGGGGGAGTGTTCCCGGGCTGTGAAGAGAGTTGCTCAGACTGTGATGATTCAGAGAATGGTTGTGAAAAGCTGAGAAGAGGTATCCAGGGTCTGATTGATGAAGGTTGCCTGCAGTTTAGTCGGGCTGTGAAAGAACGTGAGGTGGTATCAACAGTTACCATTTACTTTAAGCCGTCTGAGGGTCCTGGACGTGCTCCGAGAATTGTTAGTGCACCCGTAACTGTTGGGACTCCTGTGACCATATCTGCGCCAGTGACTGTTGGTGCTCCTGCTACTATGGTTGCTTCTGATAGAAGACCAGTTGAGAACAGTAGGGTCGTTCCTTGGAGATATGACAATGCTTACCGCAGTAACAGAAGGCCAGAGAATCAAACCAGACCAGTGAATCAGGCTCCAGTGACAATTGGTGTGCCAGTTAAAGCTCCAGTGACTGTTGGCCTGGCTGTGGACAATGTGGGAGGACCTGGAGGGTTCACAAGGAGTGGTCGTCTGTTCGCACCACAGACTTTGAGAGATAACAACGCTGAGGCTCTTGCCAAAGCAAAGGGAAAGCAAGTTGTGGTTGAGGAAGAACCTGTACAGAAGGAGGCGCCTGAGGGTTCATTTGAGAAAGATGTTGAGGAGTTCATGAAGATCATTAAGAAAAGTGATTATAAGATCGTGGACCAGCTGAACCAAACTCCGTCTAAAATCTCTATCCTTTCTTTGTTGTTGTGTTCTGAGGCACACCGTAACGCCTTGCTGAAAATGTTGAATTTGGCTTACGTGCCTCAAGAGATTTCGGTCATCCAGCTCGAGGGTGTTATTGCTAATGTGAGCACGAGACATGGGTTGGGGTTCACAGATTTGGATTTGACACCTGAAGGTCGTAATTACAACAAAGCCCTGCATATCACCATGGAGTGCAAAGGCGCAGTGTTGTCACATGTGTTAGTGGATACTGGCTCGTCTTTGAATGTGTTGCCCAAGAAGATTTTGAGCAAGATTGATGTTGAAGGGGTTGTTCTCACGCCGAGTGATCTCATCGTCCGTGCTTTTGATGGATCCAAGCGATCAGTCTTTGGTGAAGTCACGTTGCCAGTGAAGATAGGCCCGGAGGTGTTCAATATTATCTTCTATGTGATGGATATCCAACCAGCATATAGTTGTTTATTGGGGCGTCCCTGGATACATGGGGTTGGGGCAGTGTCGTCAACTCTCCATCAGAAGCTGAAGTATGTATGGAATGGTCAGGTTGTAACCGTGTGCGGGGAGAAGGACATTCTTGTGAGTCATTTATCCTCTTTCAAGTATGTGGAGGTGGATGGCGAGATCCATGAAACTCTGTGCCAAGCGTTTGAGACCGTTGCTATTGAGAAGGTGGCTTGTGTTGAGCAGAAGAAACCAGGTGCCTCAATTGCGTCCTACAAGCAAGCTGTGGAAGTTGTCAACTCGGGCAATGCAGAGGGCTGGGGTAAGATGGTTGACCTGCCCATCAAGGAAGACAAATTCGGTATTGGTTATCAGCCTCTTCAGGCAGAGCAGGATGTTCAGAAAGGGCCGAGTACCTTCACCAGCGCTGGGTTGATGAATCATGGTGACGTCTTTGCGACCGGTAGTGAAGATGGTGACAGTGATTATGATGTGGACAACTGGGTGCGCCCGTGTGCTCCAGGGGAGATGGTGAATAATTGGACAGTCGAAGAAATAGTCCAAGTTACTCTCCAGATAGAGTAATTTTATTTTGTTTTTTCATTCTGCATAAAAACCCTACGCTCTGCCCGAGGCGTAGTGGTTCATTGTAGGGCCATATCATGTTTGAATTTTCAATGATTATCAATTAATAAAGGACGTTTTGCAATCAAATTTGTGCTCATTGTCTTTCTGTTTTTTATTTTCACTTTCAAAACAATAAAATGGCAATGTTTTTTGTTTTTTTGTGACTTTCTTGAACTCTTTTTCTAAAATAAAGCATTAAACATGCAGAATCAATCTCGCGAACTCCATTAAAAACAATTCTGTTATGGCTCAGTATGATTTTGATAACCCCATTTACCAAGTTGAAGAGGAGAGTGAAGAAGATTGTGAACTCCCTAAAGAATTGGTCAGGTTATTGAAACAGGAGGAAAGGGTCATCCAACCTCATCAGGAAGAGTTGGAAGTTGTTAACCTGGGTACTGAGGACGCCAAGCGAGAGATCAAGATCGGGGCTGCTTTAGAAGAATCTGTCAAGAGAGGGCTGATTGAAATGCTGCGAGAATATGTGGAAATATTCGCATGGTCGTATCAAGATATGCCTGGTTTGGATACAGATATTGTGGTGCACAGGCTACCTCTCAGAGAAGATTGTCCTTCGGTAAAGCAGAAGCTTCGCAGAACTAGTCCTGATATGGCTGTCAAGATCAAAGAAGAGGTTCAGAAGCAGTGGGATGCAGGTTTTCTGGCGGTTACTAGTTATCCCCCTTGGGTGGCCAACATTGTTCTCGTGCCGAAGAAGGATGGTAAAGTCAGGATGTGTGTCGATTACTGAGATTTAAACAGAGCCAGTCCGAAAGATGACTTCCCATTACCTCACATTGATGTATTGGTTGATAACACTGCTCAATCTTCGGTTTTCTCTTTCATGGATGGATTTTCTGGCTATAATCAGATTAAGATGGCGCTAGAAGACATGGAAAAGACGACATTCATTACACCTTGGGGCACGTTCTGCTATAAAGTGATGCCATTTGGGCTGAAGAATGTCGGTGCTACTTATCAGAGGGCTATAACGACTCTCTTTCATGACATGATGCACAAAGAAATTGAAGTGTACGTGGATGATATGATTGCGAAGTCTCAGACAGAAGAGGAGCACTTGGTAAACTTGCAGAAGTTGTTTGATAGGCTGAGAAAGTTCAAACTGAGGCTGAATCCAAACAAGTGTACGTTTGGAGTGAGATCCGGGAAGCTGTTAGGCTTCATTGTCAGTGAGAAAGGGATTGAGGTCGATCCAGCGAAAGTCAAAGCTATTCAAGAAATGCCTGAACCAAAAACGGAAAAGCAGGTCCGTGGGTTTTTAGGAAGACTGAACTACATTGCACGGTTCATATCTCACTTAACCGCCACGTGCGAACCGATATTCAAATTGCTAAGAAAAGATCAAGCAATCAGATGGAATGATGACTGTCAAAAAGCTTTTGATAAGATAAAAGAGTATTTGCAGAAACCTCCAATCCTTGTACCTCCAGTTCCTGGAAGGCCTCTGATAATGTACCTGTCAGTGACTGAGAATTCGATGGGGTGTGTATTGGGACAGCATGACGAGTCTGGTCGAAAAGAGCATGCAATATACTACCTTAGCAAAAAGTTTACCGACTGTGAAACAAGATATTCACTGCTCGAGAAAACTTGTTGTGCTTTGGCATGGGTTGCTCGCCGACTGAGGCAATATATGTTGAACCATACTACCTTGTTGATTTCTAAGATGGATCCAGTGAAGTACATCTTTGAGAAGCCAGCTCTCACCGGGCGTGTGGCTCGTTGGCAGATGATTTTAACAGAATATGATATACAGTATACGTCGCAGAAGGCCATCAAAGGTAGTGTTCTGTCTGATTACCTTGTCGAGCTACCGATTAATGATTATCAGCCGATGATGTTTGAATTCCCTGATGAAGACATCATGTACCTAAAGATGAAAGATTGTGAAGAGCCTCTTGTCGAGGAAGGACCAGATCCTGATGATAAGTGGACACTGATGTTTGATGGGGCTGTGAATATGAATGGAAACGGTGTTGGGGCAGTACTTATCAATCCTAAAGGCGCACACTTACCTTTTTCTGCTAGATTGACTTTTGACGTAACCAACAACGAAGCTGAGTATGAGGCTTGTATCATGGGGATTGAAGAAGCCATCGATCTAAGAATCAAAACTCTGGACATTTACGGAGATTCCGCTCTAGTGATTAACCAAGTCAATGGAGATTGGAATACTCACCAGCCGCATTTGATTCCTTATCGAGATTACACCAGAAGGATTCTGACTTTCTTCAAGACAGTGAAGTTGTATCATGTCCCCCGAGATGAAAATCAGATGGCTGATGCCCTGGCTACTTTGTCTTCTATGATCAAAGTCCATTGGTGGAATCATGTGCCACACGTTGCTGTGAATCGACTCGAGAGGCCTGCGTATGTGTTTGCAGCCGAGTCTATTATTGACGAGAAGCCATGGTACTTTGACATTAAGAATTTCCTCAAGAGCCAGGAATATCCTGAAGGAGCGTCAAAGAATGACAAGAAGACCCTGAGAAGGCTAGCTGGGAGCTTTTATTTGAATCAGGATGATGTGTTGTACAAGAGGAACTTCGATATGGTTCTGCTCAGATGCGTGGATAGACACGAAGCAGACATGTTGATGCAGGAAGTACACGAGGGATCCTTCGGTACCCATGCTGGTGGTCATGCAATGGCCAAGAAGTTGTTGAGAGCCGGTTATTACTGGATGACTATGGAACCCGATTGTTTCAAATACGCTCGGAAGTGCCATAAATGTCAGATTTATGGAGACAAAGTGCATGTGCCACCAAGCCCTCTGAATGTTATGAATTCGCCTTGGCCATTCGCGATGTGGGGCATCGATATGATTGGGAAGATTGAACCTACTGCTTCTAATGGACATCGCTTCACCCTGGTCGTGATTGATTACTTAACCAAGTGGGTGGAAGCAGCTTCCTATTCCAATGTTACCAAGCAAGTGGTTGCCCGATTCATTAAGAAGGAGATTATTTGTCGTTATGGGGTTCCTGAGAGAATCATCACTGATAATGGTTCGAATCTCAATAACAAGATGATGAAGGAGCTTTGTAAAGATTTTAAGATCGAACACCATAATTCTTCTCCTTACAGACCAAAAGATGAATGGTGTTGTAGAGGCGGCAAACAAGAACATCAAGAAGATTGTGCAGAAGATGGTCGTGACGTACAAGGATTGGCATGAGATGTTGCCTTTCGCTTTGCATGGGTACCGTACCTCAGTACGTACGTCGACCGGGGCAACCCCTTACTCCCTTGTGTATGGTATGGAAGCAGTCCTACCAGTTGAGGTGGAGATTCCTTCTCTCAGAGTTTTGCTGGATGTTAAGCTAGACGAAGCTGAGTGAATTCGGACTCGGTTTAATGAGTTGAGCCTTATTGAGGAGAAGCGGTTAGCAGCTGTGTGCCATGGGCAACTGTATTAGAGAAGGATGAAGAAGGCCTTTGATCAAAAAGTGCATCCTCGAAGCTATCAGACAGGTGATTTGGTTTTGAAAAGGATCCTTCCTCCCGGTACAGATAATAGGGGCAAGTGGACTCCGAATTACGAAGGTCCATATGTTGTTAAGAAGGTTTTCTCTGGTGGAGCCTTGATGCTTACAACTATGGATGGTGAAGATTTTCTGTCCCCTGTGAACTCAGATGTAGTCAAAAAATACTTCGCATAAATTGACCCGCTGGACGAAAAGAATAAAAGAGTCCAAGCAAAAAAGGGCATCTCGGCGAACCAAGAAAAAAAAGAGAAAAAGGTTCGGTCAAAAGTTAGGGATAAAGAATAAAAAGAATATGTACACCCGGTAAGTCGAAAACCCGCAAGGGCGGCTTAGGCAAAAATGGGTATCCCGGTGGATTGAAAACCTGAAAAGGCGATCCAGGCAAAAGAGGGATTAGAGCGAAGACTACAGTCTGAGTTATCTGTACTTCATCGCGCTTCAGTGTCTACCATCTCGAAGGATGCGACCGGTCCAATCGTTCTTCTCAGAAAGCAAGGAATTTGGGGAAAATTGAGGATCTACGAGTCATAACAGAATTGGAAAATAGTGGATGTCGTGTTCACATTACCAATAGGATAGTTTATTTCCTGTTTTGGCGCAATTACCTCTTCCTAGGAATTGCTTCCTGATGTATTTGCCTTTATAGGCCATTGTCAATCAATAAAAGTCGTTATAAAAACATGAAGGCTAGACAATAATGTGCAGAAATATAAACATTTGAAAATCATTTTGAATGTTGGTTACACTTGGGTGTATTTTGTCTGTACAATCCCCTGGGGGCATGTTTGTCTTGCTGTTTTGCAGGTCACTATCTTTTGATTGCTGGCTAAGCAGAGGAGCCACAGTTTGTTCAGAAGTGTTTTTACACTGTCCAGTAGTGTGAGAGGTTGGGTTGTCCAAGGCAAGTTTAGGGTTTGTATCCCCAGCGAGGCCAAGATCAGTGTTCTTTAGCAGCCAAGCCTGAAGTCGGTTGCAATCCCCAGCAAGGTTGAGGATGTCTTCCCCAGCCAGGTTTGAAGATTGCCCATTCCCCAGCAGGTCTGAGGATTGCAATCCCCAGCGGAGGTGGGAATTGTTTGTTTATTTCCCTAGAGGAATCCCCAAGCGGATCGGGTTCAGTAGAGGTCGTCCCCGGTAAGGATCATCTATTCCCCAGCAGCAGTGCTTTTCCCCGACATGATTGAGAGGTTGGTGTTTTCCCAACAGATGACTCCCCAGTTGAGTTGGTTTCTCTGTCGTTCCCCGAGTGTCAGATCAGCAAGTATCCGCAGCAGAGTTGTTATGCTGTCCCCACAGAGTTGGAAGATCGAATCAGAGTCGTGTGCTCAGCGGAAGCGATCGTGTGCTTTTCCAGCAGGAGTTCTCCTCCATTTGCATCTTGCATGTAGAAATCATCATTTGCACTTGCATCCTCAAATCGCGTAGCATTTCCATTCAATATGGAGCATTACGCCATAAAAACTCAAACATATGCAAACATGTGTTACACCAGATTTGATGATATCCCCAGCAGAGACGGATCATATTTCAACATCTGTATGGCACATTTGCAGCAGTTGTTCCTGACAGTATTCAGGACTGATAATCCCCAGAGAGGTTTATTTCCTCAACCGTCCGTGAAAGGAAAGCGTGATTCCCCAGCGTAGTCCCCGGCAAGTGTCTGGCCTTGTCTTGACACATGAAGATGTCATCCTTGTGATACCGGTAAGTGTCATGTCAACACCCGTGTGTGTTCTTTCTTTGGTGTCGGTAAACATCATCTTTCGATGTCGGTAAGCATCGAGTTTTTCCCAGTCATCGGTAAATGTCTGGTTGTGTTTGTTTTTCCCAGTCATCGGTAAATGTTTGGTCGTCTTTTTTTTGATGTCGGTAAACATCATGTTTCGATGTCGGTAAACATCGAGTCTCATCCCAGTCATCGGTAAATGTCTGGTCGTCCTTTTTTTTCTATATCGGTAAATATCATCTTTCGATGTCGGTAAACATCGAGTTTTTCCCAGTCATCGGTAAATGTCTGGTCATGTATCTATTCGTCGATAAAAATCAAAATTCCCCAGTAGAGTCGTCGGTAAACGTCTTGTCTGGTTCCAGTTGTAAATATCTTTTTCCTCCCCAGTTGGAGCCTCCATCGGTAAATGGTCCCGCGTTCCTTGGTAGCAGTGTATATCAAGTCGACTATTCCCAAGCCGCCATCGGTAAATGGCCTGCTTTCTTCGATATCGGTAAATATCGAATGCCCATCTTAGTCGCCATCGGTAAATGGCCTCGCCTTCTGTGACATCTGTTTCCCAGCATCCATCGGTAAATGGTCTCGCTGACGTTGATATCGGTAAATATTAAAAGTTGTTTTGAAGCCACCATCGGTAAATGGTCTTGCTTCCTTTTAATATCAAATTCCCAGTTGAAGCCACCGTCGGTAAATGGTCTCGCTTCCTTTGAATGTTGTTTCCCAGCCGCCATCGGTAAATGGCCTCGCTGACGTTGATACCGGTAAATATCAAGTTTCTAGTAAAGCCGCCATCGGTAAATGGCCTCGCTTTCCTGAGGTATTTTTATTGTGCAACCGCCATCGGTAAATGGCCTCGCGTTTCTTTGATTCATCTCCCGCAGAGTGCAAATTCTACGGTTCTTTGGTATTCAATCCCTGTTTACCTTGAAGGTCTGACAGCCGTTGCTCTCATCCGTTCAGGTTCCCAGTTGATTGAATAGGGGCAGCTGTAGCACCTCAAATTTTCACCCCCCATTCATTCATTCATTTCATTTTTAGGTCATTGACATTGCATATTGCATTGCATCTTATCAGTCAACTATAACTGGCATCAACGAGATTCATCTGTGCAAGAGACCAAGCATTTCTTTGAGTTGAAGGCCCTATGGTTGTTATAGAGAGCTTACATGAATCAAGGATCATTTTGAGGCAATTTGACCAAGTGCTAGAGGCTCAAAGTCATCAGTACATGTCCAAGTCATCAAAGGCCCATAAAAGTCAACTGCAAGTCAACTGAGGGCTAGGAGGTGGAGAAATGGTTTGAGACACTTCATTCATGTCCAAAATAGGTTTATTCATCATGTCAAACATTTATATTGAAGGATTTGAAGCCGGATCAAAAGTTTCCAAAAATGGAAAATGACCTATAATTTCAAGTTTCCAAAAATGGCAGTTTTTGCACCAACTTCAACTCAACTTTCCAACATCAAAGAAGATTCAAATGAAATTTCGTCCAACATGAAAGTTGAAGATATTTCTCTCCCATTTCCAAAACGCCCAAGATCATGAATTTATGATGAATGGTTAAGGAGTTATGATCAAATCATTGTCAAGTGTGCTTGAAAATTCAAAATGCCATATCTTTTGAACCAAGACTCCAAATGGAGTGCCTCTTTTTGCATTATTCTCCTCATGACTCATATTTTCCAAATCATCCATTACATGGCATGAAATTCATTCATACAACCATTTGCTCATGCATGCTATTTTTGAAGAGAAATTGTCAAAATCAAAATTGGTTGATCACATGAATATATTTCCAATTCCAATGTGTGCATGGGCTGATTTTGAATGAATTTGGGCCCTCTTTATGCACTGTTCATGTAGCCATTCCATGCATGAGGTGAAAATGGCAATTTGTGCATACACCTTATATCTTCATAATCTCAATTAACCATGGCTTAAAATTAATTTCAGATTAATTAACAAGGGGTATATAAGGTTAATTGTAACTGTTTGGCTCAGAGGAGAGGATTCTAGATCTAGGATTTGAGTTTTCATCCAAAATTTCTCTCACAAAAAACTTCAAAGTTTTCCAAATAAACACCATTTTTCTTGGTAGATTGTTGATCCTGGGGGAGTTTAGAGCAAGAATCAACTGTTGTTCTATCCAATTCGTGCCAGAACCAAACACACACAAAGCTTGAAGATGAACATGGAGTGTGGAATTTGGGTTGGATTCAAGTGGATTTAAGCATCCATGCACACACAAAGCTTCATACCAGAGTTGATAGAGTAGATCTAGACGTGACTGGAGCCCTGAACCTACTGTTTCCTCACACTGTTCTTCAAGAGGTGAATTTTCGAATCTCATTATTCTCTAAACTTTTGCCATGATAGTGTAGGTCTTTACTTGTTGATCATGCTGATAAAAATTTCGTGTGAAATAGTGTATTATTGGCTGAGATATGATGATTAGAAGTTTTGTATGTCAAAAATGTTTTGTGTCGATTTGCAATATATGTGATGAATTAGGATGAAATAGTTATGGATTTGAACTCTACATGTCAAGAGCTTTTGATTGATGTAAATTTTACGAAAATCTGGAAAAAAAATTGGAGAAGAGCACTATTCACGCCACCGTCTCCACGATGGAGACGGTTGTTTCCGCCGCTGGAAACAGTGCCCGCCGCCGTCTGCAAGTGACGGGGCTAGGGCTTACTCGTACGGCACGAGTGCGCCACGCCAGCAAAACAATAGGCCAGGGACCTTCCACGCGTGTAGGGCCTCGCTGGCTGGGCTTTAAGTTAAACTCTGCGTTTTGGACAAACACACTTCGAACCTGGCTGATGGCATTTTCAAGTTTTAATCATTTCTTTTCATTATTCTTCATATTTCAAGTTTTATTTCATTTTTTCTATGATCTTTAAAAAATCACCAAAAATAGAATACAAGTCCAATTAGTCTCCAATTTTTTTCACATGATCCTATAAATGTCTAGAATTTTATGGTGTTGATTGTATGATTTTATCATTGCTGGAAATTAAATTGTGTTGCATTCTTTGAACATGTGTACATTGGGACCTTGCTTCATTCTTTCTATCATAAAATGTTCAATATTGCTCCAAATGCCCTGAAATTTTGCATGATGTTTTTTAGCATGTTGATGGATTTGTGTGATTTTATTTGGCATTTTTTGCTTTTGTCTTCACTGTTTGGGAGACATATACTTTAGGTGTGACAATTTGTGTCACACAATTGGATGTCTAGCTTGTGCATTTTTGTGTCCATGTCAATTGAACTCTGATGATTCTGATTTTTGATATGATGATTGTGTTTGATGTGTTGAATGCTCATAAAAATTTCTAGAATTGTTTGAGCCATTTCTGATTTAATGTTCATTTTCTCATCTTGTATGTCCAATTGATGATCGTGTTGTGTGCATTGCCTTCTCTTGGTTGAATGATGACCTTGCTTGATGATATTGATTTGGTCATTTTTAGGACATGTTCATGATAGAGTAAATGTGATTCATGTTGAGTTTTAGTTTCTGTTTTGACTTTTTTCCCCACCTTTGACCTTAGCCTTTCAGCTAGTGGTTTGTACTCACATTTGAGTTGTGAATTTCAGGTTCAAGCATGCATCTCCATGATTGATGTTGCTTCTTCATTTGAGCTTGGCCATTTGTTATTGTTTGCTAACATTTGTTTGTTTTGTAGGCTTTGATGATAATTCACTCGAGTGTTTGCCTTGTGGCATACTCATTGTGCATACTGGTTGTCTGACTGTTATTAACTGTTGGTTGTCTGTCTGAATATCCTACTGATGCTTTTGATTTTCTTACAGGTACCTTACTAGCTTTAACTCATATTTTGAGTTGCTTTGCTTTGCTTGTGGTTGGCATACCACTTAGGTAAATTTCTTGAACTCCATGTAGTCTGGAAGACCTGTCATGTTATTTTGGCAGGCACCTGTCTGAAGCCCTCCTTAAGAGGCAATGTTTGTGCTTGTTTATTTTTGTGCCTTGTACATTCAAAGACCTCCTAAGGGAAGAGGCATTGGCAAATAGGAGGGATGTGCAATCCATCCCCTGCTACTCAGTTGTGTCATTCACCTTGCTCACACCATGTGTTGATGCACTTTGAATAAAAACCCAAAATCTTGTTGTGTCAGTCATTATGGATTAGAGTCCCGCATTCTGGACTCCCACACTTTCATTGAGTCAAGCTCACCCAGGCCCGGGTTAAGAGCTATGAGGTCTTACCCTCATTTCCCATTTCATCTGCTTCACCCTAACTCTCAATGTTAGAGTTAAGAGCTCAAAACATCCTTTCCAGTTGGCTTGTTTGTCGAGGTTGATATGACCCCTTGACTAAAGCCCAGCCTTGTATGAGCCATTTGTTTGCATATAGTGTGTGTGCTTGCTCTCTTGTGCTTGTGTTTGCTTATTTGCTATTTAGGCTAGCTTGCTTCCGGTGTGAGTTAAGATTAGAGACCTCAACATAGGGATCGTATGCATGACAACTTCTAGGCTTGAGTCGTAGTCTCCCTAGTAGTCTGTTATCTCCCTAGTCTCTGGTTAGGATAGAAGTCTTCCCTGTTAAGGGGAACTACGTCGCCCTGATCCTCATACCAGATGAGGTACGTAGGCAGGAGATTGAGCTGATCTCTTCGGGCAACCTTTTGTTTTATTTGTGTTTGTGCGGAGTTTGACGTAAGTTCAGCGATTGGCAGTCGGTTTCCCGTGTGTGTTGGTTTGCTTGGAGTCTGATGTAAGTCCAGCGATTGGCATTCGATTTCCTGTTTGTGTTTTGTTTCAGCATGCGTTAGCCGAGCTACGAGTGCTCTGATTCTTCTCTGGTTAGAGAAGATACATATGCATAGGATGCGATGTCCTAGCGAGCACGTTTCCCCTGTCCCCGAACTACGTTAACTCTGATGTTTGTCTCAGACAAACTACGTAGGCCCAGGATGCGACATCCTGCCGAGTCCTTCTTCCGTCTTTCATCTGTGTTTTATTCCTTTTTTGTGTAGTTTTGAGCAGTTATCTAGCAACCTTTCTTCTATTCTTTTTGAGCGTGGATCCCGTTGAGTACGACGGATGCGTAGGGGTGCTAATACCTTCCCTTCGCATAACCGACTCCCGATCCTTGCAATCTCTGGTCGTGAGACCATTCCTTTCCAGGTTTACTTCGAGCGTTTCCTTTCCCTCCTTTTGGGATAAATAACGCACGGTGGCGGCTCTGTGTCTTTTCCCGCCGGTTTTTCGCGTAATGCGACACAAGTTTGTAGTGTCATGGCCATTCATCTCTACTCATTGTATTTTCCAAACACTTGTGCTCCATCAAATTTAGTTCAATATTGAAGGCTCTGTTCTGAGACATTGGTTCCTTCAAAATATACCTACCACCTAAGTCAAGAACTCTCATCATTTTAGCTTTTATCAACACATTGTAATTTTTCTCGATCAGTTGCCATATGCTGAGAAAATTGATTTTCATGCCTGGCATGTATAGTACATTGGAAATTACTGACTTTTTGTTATCTTTCCTCATAATCGTAACATCATCAATACCTTCAGCAGCCAAGGTATTGTCATTTTTGAATTTCACCTTGTTCTTCATTGAGGGACTCAAGTTGACAAACCAATATTTCCTTCCAGTCATGTGTGATAAGCATTCTGAATACAAGTACCATTAGTCCTTGCCGATTTATGATAATCCTAAAACCATGTTTCTTCTCTTCAGATTTTTGACATCTTTGAAGTTGAGATGGCCAATTTTGTAGTGCCATAGCCATTCATCTTTGCTCGTTGTAGGTACCAGACACTTGTGCTCCCTATGTTAAGAAAATTAGTTTTCATGACTGGTATGTATTGTATATTGGAAATTATTTACCTTTTCCATCTTTTTTCATAATAGAACATCACAATTACCTTAAGCAGCCAAGGTATTGTCATTTGTGAATTTCACCTTGTTCTTCATCGAGGGACTCATGTTGACAACCAATCTTTCTTTCTAGTCATCTGTGATAAGAAGCCAGAATCCAAGTACCATTGGTACTTGAATCTTTCTTCATCTTTCGTTGCGACAATCAGTAACATCTCTTCTTCTTCATTTTTTGCAAGTCTTGCATCACTTTCTTGATTTTCTTTCTTGCCTCTTTGACACTAACTTGCATAATGTTGACCGATTCAATTCGCAAGTGCACGAATCACGTCAGAGTAATATAAAAGAATATCGATCCCACAGAGACCAAATCGTCAATCTATCGATTACTATTGTTACGATGTTTATCTAAGGAGGTACAAAAGAGATATTGATATCGCAAAATAACAGTAAATAAAGGAAATGATAAATAAAATGCAGATAAAGATAGGCTTGAATGTAATTCACGTCAGTTAAACGATGTTTCAATTGTCTAAATAGAACTACTTATGGGGCAATATTTTCTACTCTTGAAAAGAATCCATTTAACAGGAAATGTTGCTTTCGCGTATTCAGAACCGAGTTTACCCTTAAATTAAGGCCTTTTATTGTCACTTATAAAAGGTGCGCAAAACGCTAAATTAGTAAACTTATTTTTAAGAAATAAGACTCGTAAACTTAGTTGAAAAGTGATTTTATTTTGGAAAGTTTACCCAAGGAGTTTCCTGATTTTAAATCTATCAACGCGTCCAAATACAGTTTCAAATATCGTTTTTCCTTAAAGTGATAAAAATTCCTAGTTAACTAAGCCAGGGTGCTTTCGCACTCCTTGAGTAGTTAAAACTAACCAAGTTTATTTCAGAAAACTCGAATTAAAAATCAAAACAGCCTTTAAAGCATTTCTACATATTCAATATGTGAAACATCTCTTTAACCGCGATCCTTACATTCTAACCTTTGAAAGATTTAGCCAGACATGGTAATACAAACAAATACAATGATGTTGAACATGATGAAAAGAAGTTTAGAATGTAAGGCGTGAAGAACAAGTAAAGCGTGTAAAACGATTAAAACGAGCAATAAAGATAATGGCGAGAAAATTAAATAATGTAAAGACGATGACAAGGAACTAAATAAAGTAAAGCATGACAAGAAATTAAATAAAGTAAAGTGTGGCAAGAAATTAAATAAAGTAAAGCATGACAAGTAAAATAAATAAAAACGATTAAATTAGAACCTGCTCCAAATGGAGGCTTTAAATATGGTACAAGGAAAATAAACCTTTGACTTTGAAGATAAAGATGACAGCAAAATCAAAGTGCTCTAACTCAATTACACTACGGTGCGAAAACCCCTCGATGTGACGGATTACCGCTTTTACATATGATAATATAGTCTTAGTGTTGTAAACTAAGTTAGATGATTTGGAAATGAACTAGAACGACCTATTTATAGAGGAACTCAGCAGCATGCAAAGACCATGATGCCCTTCAACTTCTCCTTAGTGGGAACGTGAAATGCAAAGGTGGCGTCCGTCATCCCTTCATGGCGCCCGCCATGTGTGTGAATGGGAAAGTTCATGGGATCGTGGTGGTTTCCTCCTGGTTGAGGGCTGATGTTTCATGGCTTCTCCTATAGCGGCCGCCATGCATAACGCCATGTGTACAATATTTGCCGAAAACCCATAATTTTTTGTCTTTTTGCCTCGTTTCTTCTAAAAAGGTCCATAAAGAGATAAATACCTGAAAACAACATAAAAGAGAGCATAACACTAGTAAAATGATAATAAAGACCTAATAAACATGTGAAATCCGAGTCAAAAATGAGGTGCGATTCAGTGTGATCAAATTCTCCCACACTTAAACCTTTGCTTGTCCTCAAGCAAAACTCTTTATAGCTCATGCAAGAAAAACAGTATCAACCAGAGTTAATTCAAGACAAAAAGGCTTATAAGTTCATTCAAGGAATGTATCGATAGGTACTAACGAATCGAACTAAGGATATTGTAGTGACATTTCCCGCAAATGCGGTCATAGGCTTTGTTCCTATACAAATCAATCCACATCATCCACCATACCTAGGCCTTCTTTTCATCTTTCTCAAGTTCTTTTCATTCAGGTTCAATCACATTAAGCCTGTTATCTGTACATACTCATAGTAAGGTGACCGGTTAGTGATTATGATCTTAAGCATGGGGCTCTAGTACATAAGTTGGTGTAACCCCTTTATTTAACCCAATTTGTAGTTGTGGGGGATTGGATCGTAATCCACCCTACCAAGTTCAGCACCAGATACCTCTGAACCAACCAGCAATAGGTATATTATTATATATATTTTTTATTTTTCTTCTGCATGTTTCGCAAATGTCTTTATTTTGCTGGGTTAAATGACCGTGTGAGAGTCACCTAGCCCGGATTTTCATATAACTAGAGAACAAAGCAGGAACTTTTGTGATCATTCACTTATTTTCATCAGTCCCCTACGTAGAGCATGCTTAAGTCGGAGCTGACTCCAAGGATAAAATACTTAAGGACTTATTTGGAACAAAAATTAGGGCCACAACATATGCGGTATCGCGATCGACTCCTATAATCATGAAGCCTACGGTGTTAAGACAATATCGATTTTTAGAAAAAGTTTTCCCAAGTCTTTTACATCCCGTCATAAACCTGTCTTATAGCCTGAATATTCAAGATACATTGTTTTCTTTGCTCACAAATTTTTTTTGGTAAGGTTAAAGAAATGGGAGAAGTACGGATACACTACACAGATGACTCGTCAAACACATGTTATTTATTGAAAGAAAAAGCAAACAACTAAAACACACAAAACATACTAAAAATAAAGGAAAGCGATAAAAATATCCTCCCACACTTAAACCGAACATTATCCTCAATGTTTCGATATGAGATAGGGTAGGAGTAACCTGAAAAAGAGAGAGAGAGAGAGAGAGAGAGAGAGAGAGAGAGAGAGAGAACTATGGGTGATCACCGGTACCGTCACCGTCACCACCCTGGTCAGGATGCCTGGGTAAACGACACCTGCTACGAGTTCTAAGTCCTTCCTGCAGCTGCCTAGAGCGACCTAAGAGAGACCCCTAGTTGGCCTCGATAAGTTTGAAGTGACGCTCAGTAGCCTGTCGCTGGCGATGCTGCTCATTAGTGATCGCAAGTAAGGACTCAATGATAGTCCGATGTGCTTGCTCACTACGCTGCTAGGAGGCTACCATAAAACTCATATTATCTGTCAATTATTGGTTTACGGTATTCAGAAGGGCGTCACGCCTTTCCTCTCGAGCCAAGTGCTCGCGCCACATCTCCTCAATGATGTAAAAACCAGGAGCGGTACCTGCAAAATGGTCAGAAGAAGAAGGTGCAGTGTGTGCAGGTGATGCAGTAGGAATATTATGAGCAGGTGACTGGTCACGCCGGTCATACTCATCATCGGTTCCTTGCCCATCGTCCATAGGGACATTAGGTGGAAAAGGACCGGCAAAAGGTGGAGCATCGAGATCATATGTCCAGTTCCTTGCATGTCGCACATCTGTACACTGAGAGCAAGGTAAAACAACACTCGGTATAGCTACACCATGGATCATGAGGTTATAACCGCCCGCTCGCCGCACTTTGCATAATTTCATATCCTTCAAAATTTTCAAGTTAATGGTGCGGTGAGGGAGCGATTCTAAGGTAGCTAACTCGGCGTTGAGATTTAGTGCCCTAGCAATAGAAGTAATTAATCCACCAAAAGAAATGGTTCCTCCTTTTTTCAAAATGGCGGACATATGTGCAATCATAAAAGGAACAGGATTGATCCTTTGATTAGTAAGGCAACCCTGTAAAAATAGTAACTCGCGAGCATTTACTTTGTTAGAATTTTCTCGACCAAATATAGTACATGCCAAAAGATATCGAACAATACGGATGGTCAGGTTATGAATAGTGGAGGCTAAAATTCCTTCAAAAGAAGTGACAGCCACATTTGATAATCTATTCCAAAAGTTAAAGGCTTCGAGTGTCCATTCAGCATCTAAGGGTGTCTCACAAATGGCACCCTCTCTGTAAGGCATTCCTAACAAACCTTCTAAGGCATCGGTAGTGTACTCATATTCAACATTAAACATTCTAAAACATACGATACCAACCGTGCTAGCAGTTCCAGGATGAACGGTGAAAAATAAGGAACTTAGAAATTCCCTGGTCAGCCTATCATAGGTGGGTTCCTTATTAGCAAAAATATCATGCAATCCTAAATTATCCAGCATATGAAAAACACTATGATACGTCCCTAAAGTATACAAACAGTCCTCGTCTTGGTTTAAGGTGGCACTAACTATTACTGGGCGGTTCATTTATTTATCCAAAAACTCGTATCTTAGGTTCTTGGGCAATTCCTTAAGCTCTTGAGCTGGTTTTTGAGAGTTTGGTGAAAGGTCTGGAGTAAGGGCCAAACATTCGTGAGGTTCCGTTTCCTTTAGCTCGTCATCCTTTTCATTCGGGTTCGAAAATGGTTCGATCATAGGTTCTTCATGATCAAATTCTCTTATGCATTCATCTATGATATCAATCACGTAACATGTGTCTCCTATGATTGGTGCCATCAGGAACTTTGAAAGAATAAACTCTATCTTTTCATCTCCTACTTCGAAAGTTAATTTTCCTCTTTTAACATCTATTATAGCTCCGGCTGTTGATAAAAATGGTCTACCTAAAAGGATAGGGATATCATCGTCTTTCTTGATATCCATGACCACAAAGTCTGTCGGGATATAAAGTTGACCGATCCTAACGGGGATGTCTTCTAATATGCCTACAGGATACTTAACAGATCTATCGGCTAATTCGAGGGACATCTTAGTTGGTTGTAATTCTCCTAAGTTTAACCTTTTACACACAGCTAAGGGCATTAAACTCACACTAGCGCCTAAGTCTAGGAAAGCTTTGTCGATCACATGACTCCCTAGAATGCAAGGTATAGAAAAACTCCCAGGGTCTTTTTCCTTCTTAGCAAGTTTATTCTCGGAAATAAAATTGTATTCCAAGGGTTTAGGATCGTCAAGCCTACGCTTGTTGGTTAAGATGTCTTTGAGAAATTTAGTGTAAGATGGAATTTGGGTGTTGGCTTCGGTGAAAGGAATCTCTACATGAAGCTTCTCTATCACTTTTATAAACTTTTGGTATAGGTTATTGATTTTGGTTTTTTTAAGTCTTTGCGGATATGGGATTGGTGGTTTGTACGGGGAAGGTGGTTTGTAAGTTTTACCCTTGGCTTCTCCTTCTTGGTCGGTTTGTTTTTCGGGTTCCACTGGTTCTTCTCCTTGGTTTGTAGGTATATTTTCTTTAGAACCTTTGGACTCTCTCCTTGTTGGGTTATGAGGCCCTTCGTAAGTGGTCCTACTTTGTAATGAGATAGCGTTAGCTTGCCCTCAAGGGTTGAGTTGAGGTTGTCCAGGGAATTGTCCTCCAGGTGTAGTTTGTGGGACTTGGTTTTGTGCTACCTGTGAGATCTGGGTTTCAAGCATCTTGTTGTGAGTGATTATCTGATTAACCTTGGTCCCTAATTGTGTTATCAGTTCGTTTACGTGAATGTTCTAGTTTAGGAATTCTTTATTTTGCTGAGTCTGGCCTGATATAAAGTTCTCCATGATCTTCTCAAGGTTAGACTTCTGGGGCACAACTTGCATAGGTTGATTTGGTTTTTGGGCTTGATAACCTTGTGGTCTTTGAGGTGCATAATTTTGGATAGGGTTCTGGTTTTTATAGGAAATATTCGGGTGATTCTTCCATCCAGGGTTGTAGGTGTCTGAAAAAGGGTTACCTTGGGCGTAATTCACTTGGTCGGTGTTCAGGTCGTTCAAAAGGTTACATTTCGCCGATTCGTGTCCTTTAGATCCACAAAGTTCACACTCTGTGTGGACTACCACTGCAATGTTAGTGTTTGTAGAAATATGTTCGACCTTAAGGGCTAAAGCGTCCATTTTCGCCTACATCATGTCCATAGAGCTTATCTCATGTATTCCACCTTGGGTCTCCTTTTTCTCTACTGATGCTCGTTCAGTTCCCCATTGGTAATGGCTTTGGGCCATATCCTCAATTAGGTCACAAGCTTCAGGGTAAGGTTTGTTCATCAACGCGCCACCAGCGGCAGCGTCGATGCTCATCTTTATGTTATAATGGAGTCCATTGTAGAAGGTATGAACGATCAGCCATTGTTCTAGGTCATGGTGTGGACAGACTCTTAATAGCTCTTTGTATCTCTCCCAAGCTTTAAAAAGTGATTCTCCTTGGTTTTGAGTAAATCTAGTTATTTGGTTTCGAAGAACAACAGTCTTACTAGGGGGAAATATCTAGCAAGGAATACTCTTCTAAGGTCTTCCCAGGTAGTTATTGAGTTAGCTAGAAGTGAATCCAACCATGAACGTGCTCTATCTCTGAGGGAGAAAGGAAATAATCTTAAACGAATCGCATCAGGTGAAGCACCGTTGGATTTAAAGGTGTCGGCCAGTTGGATAAAGACTTTTAAATGTTGATTTGGGTTCTCAGTAGCGAGACCCGCGAATTGGTTCTGTTGCACTAATTGCAGTAAAGATGGTTTTAGTTCGAAATTGTTGGCAGGAATGAGGGAGTTTACCATACTAGAACTAGGTTCCTCGTCAGAGGGTTGGGCAAATTCCTTAAGAGGTCTCCGGTCGCGATACTCGGCCATAGCTTTCTTAATTCGGATGAGTAAGAGACGTGTACGAGTGTAACATTCGGGTTCCGCTAAGGGATCTACTAAATTTCCGGTACTACGGGTTCTTCGCATTTACCGGCTAATAATGCCTTAGTCTAGACGGTGTAACGACAGGGTACGAAATTTGACGAAGTTGGTCCCCGGCAGCGGCGCCAAAAACTTGACCGATTCAATTCGCAAGTGCACGAATCACGTCAGAGTAATATAAAAGAATATCGATCCCACAGAGACCAAATCGTCAATCTATCGATTACTATTGTTACAATATTTATCTAAGGCGGTACAAAAGAGATATTGATGTCATAAAATAACATTAAATAAAGGAAATGATAAATACAGTGTAGATAAAGATAGGCTTGAATGTAATTCACGTCAGTTAAACGATGTTTCAATTGTCTAAATAGAACTACTTATGGGGCAATATTTTATAGTCTTGAAAAGAATCCATTTAACAGGAACTGTCGCTTTCGCGTATTCAGAACCGAGTTTACCCTTAAATTAAGGCCTTTTGTTGTCAATTATAAAAGGTGCGCAGAACGCTAAATTAGTAAACTTATTTTTAAGAAATAAGACTCGTAAACTTAGTTGAAAAGTGATTTTGATTTGGAAAGTTTACCCAAGGAGTTTCCTGATTTTAAATCTATCAACGCGTCCGAAAACAGTTTCAAAAATCATTTTTCCTTAAAGTGATAAAAATTCCTAGTTAACTAAGTCAGGGTGCTTTTGCACTCCTTGAGTAGTTAAAACTAACCAAGTTTGTTTCAGAAAACTCGAATTAAAAATCAAAACAGCCTTTAAAGCATTTCTACAAATTCAATATGTGAAACATCTCTTTAACCACGATCCTTACACTCTAACCTTTGAAAGATTTAGCCAGACATGGTAATACAAACAAATACAACGATGTTGAACATGATGAAAAGAAGTTTAGAATGTAAGGCGTGAAGAACAAGTAAAGCGTGTAAAACGATTAAAACGAGCAATAAAGATAACGGCGAGAAAATTAAATAATCTAAAGACGATGACAAGGAATTAAATAAAATAAAGCATGACAAGAAATTAAATAAAGTAAAGTGTGGCAAGAAATTAAACAAAGTAAAGCATGACAAGTAAAATAAATAAAAGCGATTAAATTAGAACCTGCTCCAAACGGAGGCTTTAAATCTGGTACAAGGAAAATAAACTTTTGACTTTGAAGATAAAGACGACAGCAAAATCAAAGTGCTCCAACTCAATTACACTACGGTGCGATAACCCCTCGATGTGACGGATTACCGCTTTTACAGATGATAATATAGTCTTAGTGTTGTAAACTAAGTTGGATGATTTGGAAATGAACTAGAACGACCTATTTATAGAGGAACTCAGCAGCATGCAAAGACCATGATGCCCTTCAACTTCTCCTTAGTGGGAACGTGAAATGCAAAGGTGGAGCCCGCCACCCCTTCATGGCGCCCGCCATGTGTGTGAATGGGAAAGTTCATGGGATCGTGGCGGTTTCCTCCTGGTTGAGGGCTGATGTGTCATGGCTTCTCCTATAGCGGCTGCCATGCATAACGCCATGTGTACAATATTTGCCGAAAAACCCTAACTTTTGGTCTTTTTGCTTCGTTTCTTCTAAAAAGGTCCCGAAAGAGGTAAATACCTGAAAACAACATAAAAGAGAGCATAACACAAGCAAAATGATAATAAAGACCTAATAAACATGTGAAATCCGAGTCAAAAACGCGGTGTGATTTAGTGTGATCAAATGTCCATACTTTTGTCAGTTATAGCATTAAATATGGCTTTTGTTAGGTTTTCTTCCATCGCCATTTCCTCTACCTGCACCACCACCTCTGTGATTGCTTTCGTTTGAGTATTGTCTCTGATTTGATAAACTAATTTCTTGTTGGTTTCCTCTATCAGTCGAATTATTGTAACTTCCTCTACCTTTGTTACCATTTCATCTTCCTTTTTCTATCTTTTATTTTGTTGAATGCGTCTTCAAAGGTACATCACTCTTTGTCTTACTTGCAGATCTTTTAGCCATTCTCTGTTCATGAGATTCAAATGTCCATTGAAGTTCTTCTTTTGTCATGCTTGATAAATCTTTCTATTCTTCTATGGCTACTATCACGTAATCTAATTTTAGAGTCGATGACCTCAAGATCTTTGTAACTACTGATCTTAATGTCAATAATTCTCCACACGTCTTGATTTGATTCACAGATCTTGTTAACCTAATGAAGAAATCAATTATGTTTTCACTTTCTTCGATATGAAGCAATTCATATGTTCTTTTGTAAGTTTATAACATCACCTCTTTCACCTTTTTAGCACCTCCAAACGATTTCTCCTGGATGTCTCATGTTTCCTTTGTTGAGTCTACGTCACCAACTTTCTCAAAGTTGTCTGGATCAACATATTGATGGATTATAAAGAGAAATTTATAATCTTTTTATATTCAAATCTTTTTGTGAAATATTATGTTCATCCGTAGTATTCTCTCAAATTGGTGTTACTCAATTCTTCACAAGATCCCAAAGATCTAGATAACAGAAAACAGTCTTCATTTACTTACACCAATTTTCATAATTCTTACCATTTAAGATAGGAAGATTTGCTGAAAAATACTTGTTCGGATGAGAAGTCACTACGATATGCCTCCCAAGAATCGCAACCTAACTCGATATCAGATCTTGGAATTAACCCTAATCTTGAAGATAATCTGAATCAATCTTAATTTAACGAGAATCAATCTCTCTGATTGATCTTTCTTCTCGTTCCTCACTCGTCACTTGAGTGATTCAACCAATCCTTGATTGCAAGATTATTCCATCGCATAATGATGTGAGAAGAAAAGAAATACGTGAAGGAGAATTGGGGAAGAAAAGAGAAATTACGGTTTTGGGAGAAAGGGAAAGAAGATGGTTCAAAACTTCAACAGAGTTTTTTTCTCTCTGCATTTTATTACTAAATTTCTCTTATTCAACTTCTTACAATAGTATGGTACCTCCCTATTTATATATGAAATTACATGCACACCGAGTAATCTTTAACTAATTCAACTAACAAATACTAAGTTTTTAACTCTATCGAGGTTAACTCCTTCGATATATATCTACTTCAACTCTGTTGAATGTTTAACACAAAGAATTACATATTTAACCATTCTTTATGTTACATTTAAAACCTCTTATTAATTTAATTTTCTTTGTTTCTTTTAATTATAAAAAAAAAACTTGTATCTTTAACCAATTAATTAATTACAAAACATCCTTATTAGTGAGACTGCTACAACATCACATCTGGCTGCTTCACCAACAAGGCACTTGCAGTTGCACCACTCAGTTGTTGTGGCCCCTTCAATAGAATTGGCATTGTACCTGATTTGTTAATGCTCACATTACTTTCAAGCTTTTCCACCCATCGCACCGCCATTTTTTATTTAGAGTTTTGAAAAGAAAGGAAATAAACAGAAATATTTACAGCGAAGAAATAACGACTCGGGAATGGAATGATAGTTCAAAAACTCAAATCTATTATTGTGTTTCTCTCTAAATTTTTCTCCAGTAAAACGTTATGCACGTGAATGAAACATGTCGATAATATTAACCAGCAGAAATATATCAATTTGGCAAGAAGCTGATTTGCTGCTGGTGTAATATTATCTACTGTTTTCATTCATGTGATGCAATTTCGATTTCACAGTTCTATCTTCATCTTTTTCATCATATGTAGAGTTTTATATTGCTTCGACTACCTCGGATACCACTGTGAAAATGGGAAACTCATTATTATGATGATGCCCAATAATCCAAAAACAAACCAACTGCAACCTATTTTTGGGAAAAGGCCTATCTCAGCAATAGAAAGGGACTTGCCCGTGACTCTCCAAAATACAAAAGATGCTTTATTTTGTTTTACTTATGCATGTACTTTTGGATTTTTTTGTGGTTTACATGAGAGGAAAAAACAACAACAATTAAGATTTATTTTAATAAGTGGAGTTGGTACAAACTACTCTATAAGTTTCTTTTATATTTTTACTAGATATTCCTCTACTTTTAATAATTTGATTATGCTTTATTTGATATATTCTATTTGTTACACAATTCTTCATCAAATCCCTAACCTCTCATTTAATTTCTCCATCAATTCTCGATGTAAAAACTATATCAATTTGCAAAAAAAACATATATTTTAGTGCTAACTTTTAGATGTGTCATGTAAGAACAATTAAAATTAAAGTAAGAATATAAGGACTTAGGATTTAATCAAGGTTCAATCCTATTATTATGGGAAAATCGTATATGTCTCTCTATCATGTAACCTCACATTAGTGGAGACTTCCTTATACATATCATGAATAACCTGATTATAAGTGATCTCAACCTCTTTCTTTTCTAGAGCTTTCTACAAAATCACTCTAAGCACTTTATTATACATATTTTTTAAATTAATGAAATTAAATGTAAGTCTCATTGATCCATACACGTTGTAAAAAATAGACAGCTTCCATAGTCGACTTCCTAAGTATAAAATCAAATTAGTTAAAAAAATAATTTGAGTCTTTTTTAACCATCGTCACTCTTTCTCATAACTGCTCGGTATGACTCATAAGTTTAATCTTTCTATCATTTGCATAATTTTGTATATCTCCCTTATTCTTATATATTAGAATTAAATTATTTCTTCTCCATTCATCTGACATTTGATTTGACCTTATAATTTCGTTAAAAGGTTTAGTGAGTCATTCAATGATTCTATTTCCAAGATTTTTATACACTTCATTAGGTATTAGGTATGTTTTCTGCCTCAACCTCTTTGTTACTATCTATCTTTTTCAACTCTTTTTTTATCTCGTAATTTTTAATTCGACGATAGTAGTTATAGTTTCAACACTCTTCTCTAATTTCTAGCCTATTAGAGTTCGATAAGATCTCACATTCTTCATTAAATAAATTGTAAAAATACTATTTGCATCTATCTTATATATTTTATTCAAGAACTAAAACTCAACATTCTTCATCTTTAACACACTTCAATTGATCAAAATCTCTTATTTTTATTTCTCTTTCCTTAGCAAGCCTATATACATTTTTTTCTCTCCTTGATTCCTAAGCATTTTTTTGCCTAAAACATCTCTCAATGATATTGTGTTAGAAAATTCTTTGTTTTTCATCCTTCAAATGTCACCACTTGATCCGTAAAACTCCTATGTGGCCTCTCCTCTTCACTCTCTTCGCGAATCTTATATATATAATTAATATTATATGTTGGTTAGTCAAAATCTCTTCAAATTTAATTTTACAATTCAAACAAATCTTCTTATTTATTTATCTAATAAGATATAAATATATTTGAGAACATATCACCAACTCTCCTATGTGATAAAGTGTCCATCTTTTTTCCTAAAACACATGTTTTCTATAGCAAGATCAAAAACTAACAAAAAATATATGATAGATTTGTCCGCATTTACCTTTGTGAGGCTATACCCCCTAGTAAAGGACATCTCTACATTATCTACTAACAACGTTGAAGAGAGACAAGAGAAATGTTTATGCATTGTTACAAGAGATCTCTTATGATTAGCACATAACTTGACAAAGATATTTGTACAAGAGTTTTCTTATCTGAGAATATAACCCTTAATTAGATAACTTCATATTAGCTCCAAGAGATTAGCATAATGATGAAATCCTAGTGTTCCCTTCTCCGCTAACTAAACGACCTGGAGGGAGTAGTAAAAGCATGTGATTTTTGTGAACAATATCACTCAACAGAGGGTATTTACTACTAATAATTCTTGAATCTCTATAAATAAAACATTTGACAAGCTCACACTACAATTATAACCAAACCCAAATTAGCCATTTGATTTACGACCAAGTAACTATATTTCGTATAAAATTTAAGAAGTTCACACTATCCTTTGCGGAAAAATAGAAAGTATTGTGTTGAAGTATATCTTAAAACCTTGAGTGATGAATAGAAAGAAAATATGTTTCAATATTTCTAGAAATAAGAACATTAGAAAGTGGTAGAAAAGTTAAATGGTGATGTTAGGGGTGGTCTAGAAAGTGGAGACCAAAGATGGCGGCAAAAATTGTGGTGGAGACAGGATTGGGTTCGTCTAATGTCGTGGTAGCCATGGTGGCGTTAGTCCTGTGGTGTTAGGGGAGTCTGGAGGGTTGTGGGCGATAGGCTCGGATCGCGCGGTTCGCAGATATCGACATTGTCGTTTCAATTTGTGGATTCGTTCGTTAATGTTAGAATATTATAAATAAATTTTCTATTACTTTAGAAATATTATAAGATACTTAAAAATATACTCTAAGATAGAAATTGAGACTTTAAGATAATCTAAATTAATATAAAGGATATTATAAGATATTTATAAAAAAAATTATTCTATCAGTTAATAGGTTGAGTTTACGATTCATTAAGGATCTGTTAGTATTTATAAATATGTATTTCTACCATTCATTTCATTACAACCTTCAGAATGTAATCTGCAACGCAAAAGGAGAGGGTGTCATTCCTATGAAAAACTTAGAGACGAAAAGGTAGAAATTCATGTGATTGTATTTTTGAAATTAGGGAAACCTTTGAAAGTATCAAGGGAATATATATATATATATATATATATATATATATATATTATATATATTAATATTATATTATATATTATATATATATATATATATATTATAGAGAGAGAGAGAGAGAGATGGAAAAATATTATGCTAGAAAATAGAGTTTGTTCTTCGAAACTTAGATGACTATTTTCTTATAACTTTTTTGTAATCTCTTGGAATAATTATTTGAAGTATAGTGAATCGAAGAGTTGCTATTTTCCCCTAGAATATATTGGTTTGTTCGAACTGGGTAAACAATTTTCTTTATGGTCTTGTCTTTTACCTTTCTCTTGCTTGTTGTGAATTTGTTATCACTGATTATAGGTTAATTTGGTTGCTTTAAGGATCATTTATTTTGGTTGTCATTGTTCTTTGTCCCAACATATTAAATTTTTTGGTGTGTTTGAACTCTAAATAATTATATCAAGTGCTTTAAATTATTCTATCAATTCTTCACAACAAGCAACACCCATTGTGGGGCAAATGGATTTTGTTTACAAGTGAGCATAATGGATTCTAAAGAGAATTGGATCATGAACTCGGGTTATTCTTATCACATTTTTCCAAGAAAAAAACACTTTGATACTTTGAAGCTGGAGAAAGGTGGATTAGTTCGCCTTGTTGATAATAAGGATTGTAATATTCATGGTATTGATATGGTCAGACTTAAAATGTTTTATCATCGTGAGTTTCTTTTTTACATCGTGAGATAAGTTCTAGAGTTTAAACAAAATTTATTATCCATAAGCATTTTTTATGATCTAGTCTATTGCACTAGAGTTGAATATTGGATGTTAAAGATTTTACATGATGGAAAGATCATGGCTAAATGGTAGAAAATATGTGGGTTATATATTTTAAAAGTTTCTATTATTGTTATTCATTCATCATCAGTTAGTGATCAGTTTCATGACAAGAATAAGTTAGGAGATTTGAGGTCAAGGCATGGTCGATGTATGAATATTGTTTTAGAGAACTTTAGTGAATTTTTCAAGTGACAATGGATTAAAATGCATTTAGACGCTTAGTTAACATTGAGTTTCTAGGTTAAGGCTTGTGCCGAAACAACTTACCTAGTCAACAGGTGTTCATTTAAAGGGATAGGCTTCCAGATACCTATGATTATTTTTAGTAGAAAGCCTAAAAACTTATTTTATTCGAAGATCGTCAAAACTTTATTTATTTATCAAATCAAGCTAATTCATCTTGATTTTAAAGTTGAAGATTATGTCTTTAATGGTTATAGATAAGGTGGGAAGGTTTATGGGTTTTGGGAAGTGGAAACTAGAGGATCGGAGTTCATCATTTGTAGATGCATTACTTTTAGTGAGTCATGTTCGAGGAGGAAAAGTAAAAAGACCTAAAGATGAAGCTTTCAGAAACTATAGAGGAGAAGAGTGGGTTTGAGGTGGGGGATTCCTACTATGGGTACTAGTAATAGTGAGAAAATTATTATAGAGGCCTCCAATTTTCATTTGAATCGAGATAAGGTAAGGAAGAAGATTGTATCATCTCAAAGTAATGGTCATGTTGGTCTTAGGTGTTGTGCTTTAAAAGTGGTTGAAGGGTTGCAAAACTAAAAAACATTGACCTTCAGAGAGGCATTCGAAAGTATGTGAGGTCAAATATGGTTGAAGAACCATGCTTCTAGACTTGTTAGATTACCTAAGCCTGAAATAATAATTGAAAGCAAGTGGATGCAAGTGGTTAGATCAAGGTTCAAGTGTGGCTTGAACTTAATCAAGGTTCTTGAATAGTGAGTTTAACAAGATAAAGAATAACAACGTGGTTGATGGGTAAATTATCATTACCACGGTTTAAAGTAAAGGTGGAAAATTATAGAAATGTTTCTTAAGACCTTGAATGATAAAGAGAAAAAAATTATGTTTCGAGATTTCCAAAAATAATTATGTCAGAAAGCACCAGAAAAATAGATCGAGAGGTCAGGATTGCAGGAGCGATGCATCGGGTAGTGGCCACCACCAAGAACGAGAGTCACGGCGTGGTCGTCCTCCGAAGTCTAATTCATAGTAGATGTGGTTCGATGGTTTCATAGGAGTCCGGAGGGTGGCAAGTTTGATTCAACTGCGACAGCTTAATCGTTTCACTTTGAAGATTAGTACGTTAATCTAGAATATTTTAAATATATTTTATCTTAATTTAGAGATACTCTAAGATATTTAGAGGTACTCTAAGATACTAAAAGACATTGTAGATACTCTAAATTAATATAAATGGTATTACAAAATATTTATAATCTTTTTTTATTCTAACAGTAAATGGATTGTGTTTTGGATAATATTCATTGAATTTTAGAAGTTATAAATATGTATCTCTATCATTCTTATCTTTACAACCTTCAGAATGTAGTCTAAAGAATGTAGTCTAAAAGATAAAAGGAGGAGGTGACATTCCTATGAATAACTTAGAGACGAGAAAGTAGAAAATCATGTCACTGTGTTCTTAAAATTTGAAAAATCTTTTAAAGTATCTAAAAGAGAATCCGAAAATATTTATAGACACATTGGACTTGTGTGATTCATATACAGAGAGTTTGAGATATTAGGAAAAAAATTAAGTAAAAAATAGAATTTGTTCATGGAAACTTGAGTAACTATTTTCTTATAACTTTTTTGTAATCTCTTGTAACAATTCTTTGAAGTATACTACATCAGAGAGTTGTTTTCTCCCCCAAAATAGATAGGTTTGATCGAATTGAATAAACAAGTTTCTTTGTGTTCTTGTCTTTTATCTTTCTCTTATTTTATGTAAATTTGCTATCATTAGTTGTAGATTATTTTGGTTGCTTGAGGCCACTTATTTCAATTGTCATTGTTCCTTATCCCCCACACATTAATTCTCGTGTGTTTGAACTCTAAATAATTTTATGAAGAGTTTTGAATTATTCAACCAATTTTTCATAACATAACGAATACTAGTATTGATATTTTCAACACAAAGTGTAAGAGAAACATTAACCCCCTGGAAGTTAGAGGACAAACATAGTTTGAAGAGAGTTATGACATATATACCAAATAAAAAGCTAAACACTTGGTGCTAGAACTAACTTTCATATCTACTTCCAATGATCTTTAGAATCATAATCTCAATCCATAAATGACAACCAATAAAACTCATTTTTGATAATATACTCACCATTAATACTTTAACACAACTAGTAGTCTTCAACAAAAATAACGAAGGTGGGTTGCAATTTTAGAATCGAAGTAGTAACTTCTAGAGGTAGCACAGGTTTTAAGTCTAATCATATTCTTACCATCAATTCATAGATCCTGATCTTCAACCCCATAAGTTAAGGAGGTATATCTTAGATATTCTCACAAAAAGGATGTTTTTAGAACCATAATTGAAACATAAAATTAGTATCTCTATCACATATATTAAAAAATGTAACATGATTTGAACACATAAAGACCCTTGAGAATGACTTTCCTTATATGTAAGCTAACTATTTTTAGTTGAGGAACATATTACCTTCCAAATTATATTTATCATCCAAAAGTGAGAATCAATTTTTTTTTCTTATTTCACTAAACTACAAACAAGTTTGCCTAACAAATGAGTGTTTTGCAAACTAGTCGGGTGAATATTCTTGTTCCACATCATATGTATGGATGAATATGTCTGTACCATGCAAAATGAAATTCCTCACAACTTCATCCATGGTCTCTCAAACATATAAAGAGACAACTTTTGAAGCTACCTAATCATAGCTTTCTAAGAAATCCTTTTATATTGTGTGTATGTGTTTCATTTTGAATCTCAAGTATTTTTCTAATGATCCGTAAATCGGATACTCATGAGATACTCAACATCATTTTTAGTAGATCGGGTGATACCTTTAGATGCATAAAATCTTGAATTATCTAGATTCACTTTGAAATAAATAAATAAATAACATAAGTGTCGCATCTCGAAAAATACGATCTCTCGCGATAGTCGTGGAAAAAGTGATTCGAACAGAGTCGTCACCGAACTTTACTTATCTCAATTAAGGAATAGGAAAATACTGATAAAACCTTTAAAAATATAATATTGGTCGTCGCAACCATATTCAGGTTCGGGAGTCAATTACGCAAGTGGAAGGTATTAGCACCCCTCACGTTTGTTGTACTCAACGGAAACCTTTTAGTTAAACTTTGCGATTGAATGTTAGTTTATGTTAATTGTTTTCTTCGAGTGAGTAAAAGATTGAAAAGATAAATGAAAAGAAATCTCAAAAGGGAAAAAAGGAATTTTTTTTATTAGCGTGCTCGCCAAGATCTCTCAATCTCGTGTCTACGTATCCTTATAGTGCAATCAGGAAATCAGAGCATTTGTAGTTCATGGTAGCCAAGAGTGTTGTTGATTGTTTTAGAGGGCGGGTGTTTAGGTCGCATTCTAACGGTTAAACATTGACTTGTCTACTCTCGATGGAGGCTTAAGCGCTAGTTTATATATGTGTTAGAAAGGACTAAACAATGTTCGTTTATGAAAAGATTTTCAATCGCACGGGGGCGAGAAAAGAGTTTGATTAAAGTTGTGTTATGGTGAGCACATGTCTAGATCACGTTATAACGGTAAAAACATGGTTTGCTTACTCGCGGTAGAGGCTTAAGCGCAAGTTTTTACTCGTTAGAAGGGATTAGACAAATGTCTTATTATGAGAGATTTTCGATCACACGGGGGCGAGAGAATAAGTTAAAGTTGATGTGTTGTATGATTTTTAGGTGAATGACGAATATTCGATAAGAATAAGATGTGAGGCTTGGAACCACTGAATTGGGGTATTGTCGGAATGTTAGACTCCAACAATATCTTTTTCATTCAATGTATTAATAAAATTGTTTGATAGACAATGAACATTCAAAAGATTGTTCAAAGGGTCCACCGGATGCTAGACTTCAATGACCCCTCTTTTTGTTTAAGTAATTAGGTATTTTAGAAACGAAAAGAGTGAATGAAAAGCTAACCCAAGACGTGTGCCTGGAGAGCAATCATCAAGGATTCAAGGAATGCGAGATTCCAAGGACCATTTTATCGCATTAGTGAAAATGGTTTGAAATGATATGGGATGCTTATTAAAGAAAAAAACATAGTGGAATTTTGAAAAATGTATTTGATGTTGATCAAATATCTTTTATCTTAGTATTTTTTTAAAGGTTAATTTTAATGACCATTTTATCTTTCTGAATTAACAATTATGCATCAACTAAAACTACAATAAAATAAAATAAAAAATAAAACAATAAAAAAGATTAAAAAATAATAAAAGGGAATGGGCACACCAATACAAGAGGTAAAAGAATTTTAAAAAAAAACTAAAAGAAATAAAAGAAAGAATAAAAATAAATAAATAAAACAATAATATATATAAAAGACAAAAATAGACTAAAAATTGGGGGTGTAGTTAGGAAAATGCTCTAGGCCCAAAGAAATGAGCCTCACAAGAATGCATTGAGCAATTAGGAGGTGTGAGAGAGACTTCATCTTCTCCAATTTCATATTTGGTTATTATTCTCGTAGCAACAAAAATGGAAGAAAATAGGTTCCAAAGAAAATGTTAAAACACTATAACTTTCTCAATTCTTTACAGAATTAAGCAAATAAATAATGAAAATTTATCTACTCGATCTCACGAATATAATGGTATATTCAAAATTAAAAAATAAACGATAAAAAATTTCGAAAATCAACAAAAATAGAGCAACATGTATTTGCTTTTTTTGCTCATTTTATCTACCCTCGTGATAAATGAACTATGGATTCATGCTCGGGATGATGTTAGAAAGTTATTGAATATATTATTTAGGTAAAACAAGCATCAATTTTCATTTGATCCTTTTTTGTTCATTGAGGTTCAAGAACACTTGAAACTCTTGATTTTGAAATCAATTAAGTTTCTATACAAAATTGTGATTATTAATGTACTAAATAAATAAAATAAGAGTAAAAATACAATAAAATGAAATAAAGAACAAACATAAGAGTTATTTAAACAACAACAAATCACTTTTGCTTATGGAGATTCAAGAACACTTTATAACTCTTGATTTAAAATCAATTGAGTTTCCATTCAAAATGGTGATGATTAAGTACTAAATAAATAAAATAAGAGTAAAAATACAATAGAATTAAATAAATAACAAGCATAAGAGTCTACCTATTCAATAAAAAGAAAGAAATGACTTGAAAGAAAATGAAGAGAATTTTGGCTTAGTTTTTGTGAATGATTGGTTGTCATTTGTGAATGGAATGAGGTTTATTTATAAGCTCTAGAAATAATAGTTTATGAATTATGCAAACAAATTATGTAATAAATAAGAGATATTTTAGACATTCTAGAAACATTGATTTTTATTTTATGATACATAAAAATGATTAATAAAATTCAAATGGATATTTAGATGATAAATTAAATGATCATGAATTTATTTATTTTCAATATGCATAATAAAAAAAATACAATTTTATTCAATTTCTTCAATATATAAAATACTAATTTTATATTAACTTTTTTACTATAATGCATATATGCATGATTATGATGACTATATTTGAAAAATGCATATGATTAAAAAATATAAAACTTAACAAATGGACATGTATCAGATAAATTTAAAATATTCAGGCAAAATTAGGGTATGACAATAAATTTTCAAGAAGGATACAATGAGTTGTGCCTCATAATTTTTTCCTTTTGAAAATTTGAAAATTTTTGGAACCATCAAGTATTGATATGTTGAGGTTTTTAGTGACCCTCTTGAATTGATTTATCAATTAAATCACAACAGTATTTCCATTAAAAGAACAATAAGATAGGGAGATAAATAACATACTTGTCTGAAGACACAAAGAGGTTGAAAGTCTACAAACCTACTCTCATTCCACAACAAGGAGAGAAAATATTATTCATGATCAAAGAAATGATTTCAGAAGAAGAAAATCCATAGTAATAGAGGGTGTCACAGATAAAAATCTCAACCCATCATGTCATAAACTTTTCAAAATCAAACTTATAAATAACATTGCATTGTCTCAATTGGCTAATTAAGACGATTATAGAAGTACAACGTCTTAAACTAAATTTCAATTTTTCAAAAATTTATGGAACTTTCTACACATCCGGAAGGAGGTGAAATATAATCCAGAGTAAAACGCAATTTTCATAATTTCCATTATATTTGACACATCTGAAGGTGTAAAATGCAATTTTCATAAAAAATAAAAATTGCACCACTAAACTTGGCAATTATGCAGGCTCTTGCTACAGACTCAGTTCAAGAATCTCTTATCTACATGTACAACTTTGGCAAATAATTTCATTAGTATATGTATGAATGTACTACTTTGACTGCTAACAGAATCATATATCATTATAAAATGTATGAAATAATGATGGGTATGAAAAATCTATGTAACCGATTTCAACCAAAATATCAATGTAAAGCTAAATCCGACCAAAAGTATGTACAGGTATTATTGACACTCACTGTTGGTTGCAGGTAGATGATAAGGTATAGGTAACTCCAAGAGTATCACATAATCTCATCATTCAATTGGACAAACACATTAGACAAAATACAAACAACTCTTCTGACTTCAATCTGTCTATACAATCCAACATTTCTCTTGTTAGCAGCAGTTAACTATACTTTGAAAACATAATATTCAAAGCACAAACATAACACATTGGTGACTACTATACTCAACCTCACCAACCTCAAAAATTAAGAAAACTAACATCACAAAGATGCTACAATGTACACCAGATGCCAACAAGGAAATCGTTTGCCAGAGGAGACACAGACATGGAAATAGACCGACAGTCATCGTTTGCCCACTTTTCCGTTCAACTGCATAGATATCTCAATCATATGATTAATTCAGATTGAACAGTTTAACAGTCCGGGAGGGAGCTGGCGGACACAAATGGTGAGAAGCTTGCGGCTGACTCGCTATGACGGAGTGGATGTTGCTGATGACTGGATGAACCAAGGAAACTTACTGAACCGATGCTTGGACTCGGAACATGTGAAGACAAGTATCTTGAGTTAAGAGATGACATAGATGGGTAACCGTTGGAACGCGGTGAATTCATGTGCGAAGCTAGAGATCTTTGGGATGCATTCCTAAGATCTACAGAGCTACGGCTGACGCTAAGAGAGGGGGATTGGCGGTAGGACCTTAGAGATGGCTGCATGAAAGGGGTACTAGCTAAAGAGTGGTTACGTGAAGCAGATTGTGAATGTGAAGCAATTTGTATTGCTGAAGATGAAGCATATGATGACCTCATAGAAGACATGAAAGAGGACGCCGCAGAGGATGGGGTTGATAACAGCAGGGGTGTGGATTCTGAAGGTGGTGGGTCAGACAAACCCGTTCTTGCATCTCGTTTACAAACTGGGCAAAAGGTTCTCCATGAAGTAAGCCAAGAATCCACACAGACAGCATGAAACTCTGTCAATAATTCACCAGAAAGAAAAAAAAAAGAATTAAAATAATTCATAGCAAAGTCAATAATTAATAAGCAATATGCTAATAACTCCAAAACAGGCTACATAGATTAACCTTCCTTTGAAACAACAGATAAATAGCCAGGATGCGCATAGCAAAATACAAAACAAAGGAAAACAAGAAATATGAAGGCCTCGTTTCATGCCCTACTGCCATACAATAACAACAACAATCAAATTTTATCCCACTAAGTAGGGTCGACTTTCATCATAATGTTCTATCCAGGACCATGCTTCTGTCCAAATCGCTTATCTCGAGGTCTTTCTTAATAACTTCTCTTAAATCTTTTCTAGATTTTCCTCTATCTCTAATTGTTTGACTTCTCTCCCTTTAATCTAGTCATCTTAACACAGCATCTACAGGTCTTCTCTCTACATACCCAAACAACCTAGTCTATTTTCCACCATCTTTTCTACTATACGTCTCAAAATAAAATTCTAAGACATTTATTATATACTCATTTTCAATAAAACCGAAGTGTATGGCTGGAATTCCTGGGGAAATAGCCATAACCTGTTTCATGAGTCATCATGACAATGACATTGTCATTTGCCGGGTAATGGTAACTGGCATTTGCATTAGAAGTTCACACCATGTTGCCACGGGCTTTCATATATCTCAACACAGGAACAGCATTTGATCCAATAATCAATCACACAGTACATAAGTGTTCCTTGAAGATAACAAGACACTGAATCTGAGAAGGAAATAAATTTAACATAGGAAGACTTACTGTGACAACAGGGCAGAATCCTGAGTTTCTCTCCAGGGCAATAGTCTTCAAGGCAGATAGCACACGTTCTTGATGTACAGTTATCTTCCAAAGCAGAAGTGAAGATCAAACTTGGCATTGCTTTCACTAGGCGGCTACTCATTCCATGAAACTCACGAACATGAGAAGAAGCTCGAGGCCTTTCTCTTCTTATGCGATGCCTGCGGACGAAGAAACAAGTAGCCAGCACTGCAGACATAGCTAGCAGGGAAATAAATGAAATGGCCATGATAGACCATGCTGAGTTTTCAAAAGTTGGAATGAGCCATGTTTCCACATTTGTCAAACCAGTGTATTTCTTTAGTATTTCACCCGAAGCTTTTGATATAAATACCGCATGTATTCTTATACCAGCTGCATTTCCTGCCACTGAAATTCGAAAACTGTTGATCAATAATTATCAAAATACGACTAAGGTATGTACATATATACAGATACATCAAAAGAAATCAATCCAACAAGAAATTATAGTCAATATCATTTCTTTCACAGCAGAATTGACATGATTGCCAAGTGTCAATTATTTTAATTGTTACCCCTAAGTTTTTCTAGAACTTTGTTCAATAGTTACCAACGTCCCAATCTAAACAAATACAAAGAATGCCACATCTGAGGAGAAAAATAGACCGTTCTTTCTTTAACATTCAATTTAACATAAGGTATCAACCAACAAACCTAGACCTCATCATCAAAAGAACTCTTCTTCATTCCAGAAGTCTCAAGAGGTGTATATAAATTTAAGCATTCGACACTTGACTACATGTTCAAGACTTCGATTCCCACCATAAACTGGAGGACGCCTTTATAGAGAAAAACATTTATCCTATATCCAATCCATTTTAAATTCTTAAAGCTTAGCATATTCTGTAGACAGAGAACTACTTAAGCACTACGGCAGTAGCAATGCAAGATCATTTAGTTGAAACTGTATTTTGTAAGTTCAGAAGATGAAAGTGAATCCCCAGTTAAAATTCAAAAAATACTTCCAAATGACATTCTTTGCTTGCTATATACCACTGAGGGTACAAATGTTTCTGCAGATAAGAATTTCAAAATATTGAATCAATATGCACTGCATCGAAAGCATCAACCCTGATATATGCTTTCCAAGAGACATTGTATTAACGAACTTGATTGCTGACTAGGGTTATCAATCCCAGATAGCGGAGAGGAGCAGCCGACCCCAAAAATGGGATAGCGGATAGCCTATTTGACTATTTTTTGGACTAGTTATATGAATAATAACTATAAAATGTAAAATAAATAAATAACACAATACCCATAAAAAATTCATAAAATCAAATATCAAAGCACAAAGCTTGATAAAAAACTCTTAACCAAATTCAACAACTCTTAATCAAAAACATATACGAATAATAACTATACTTTAAAAAAACAGAGGACAGTGAGAACACAAGAGAAGAAAAAATAAAATTTTAAAGAATAACAGAGGAGAGTGAAAACAGAAAAGAAGAAAAGAAGAAAGAAGAAGAACAGCGACGGCGGCACTGGGAGGGAAGGAATCGAACACGGGGGTGTAAGCGAACGGTAGAAGATTGGGAACGGGAACGAGAGTGAGAGCACGAGGAAGGTAGCAAAGAAAGAGTTCTAAGGTTAGGGCAAAACTGTCCGAAATGACACAAAAGGGCTTAAAAGCTAAGCTTTTTAAGGGTAAATGAGGTTTTTCTGGGTTAAAACAGTTAGCGGGTTTTAACCTGCTCCAAGCCGGGAAGCGCTCCGCTCCCGCAACCCGCTACAAGCTCAATCGCGGCCGCGATCTCAACCTGAGACGCGAAGTGCTACGCCATAGCGGCCAGCCTCAGCGGCGCTCTCCCGGGATAGTGCCGCTATTTTCCCCGAGATAGATAACTCTGTTGCTAACTTGTAAATAAGACATTGCAATTTCATTTTAGGTTATATTAAGCATAATCACTATAAAATCTACAGCTACAACAATTTCAAGATAATGAACCTCTAGTCTGTAATAAAACATTTTGCCAAAACCAGTGAGTGTGCCATACAACTCCTATTAGCCTTCATGATGTGTCAAAAAATAAGTTTAATGACAATCACACGTCTGAAGAGAAAGATAAATAACAAAATAGTGCCACATGAAAGAATTGGTCATTACTTGCAACTAGGATGCCGCCATCTTCATTGTCATAGATTATTGCAGCTTTGTAGCCAGCCTTTTGTGCCATCCTAACCTTGTCCTCAAAGCTACACCCTCCTCTAATCATCAAAAGAAAAGGTGAACTAGTATTCGGAAATTGTTTAGCTTTATTTGTAACTTCTGTACATGCATCTAGCGGCTCTGCCAAGAATAAGACTCCATATTCTCCAGACCCTTTGACCGACGGAGCTGAAATCAAAAGCCATTCATGTTAACAAAACCATACAGATAAATTAACATCAGCACCACCTTCACACGCAATACAATAATATTAGAACAATAACACAACCCCAAATTTACATTCTTTTTCACCATCCTTCACCCAATCAAAGCACAAATTTAGTAATACAAAAAACAGCAGTTTTTCTTTGGAATGTCAAGTACATGCTTAAAATCCACATCACCATCAAACTCAACAAAAAACATTGGAACAACAACATCACATCAATGATCAAACTTGTAATCTTCTTGGCTGTTTTTGTTCTTTCACAAAGGAAAAAACACATTTACATGCAACTAAGTCTATGCTTTGCATGCTTCCACTCTTTGTTGACATATTCCAGAATCATTTCAAAACATTTTCTCTCTCACTCTTTATTTTTATTTTTATTTATTAGATGAGATTTGACTTTTCAACATGACAAAAGCACTACCATAGTAGAAATTTTCAATACACACAAGTGACATAAACAAAAATCATATTCAAACAAGCTGAAATCAAAGCACAGTGTATCCAAATTTGAAGATTATAAATAAAGCAGAGAGAAAACTCACAGAAATTAGCTTCAATATCATCGAAGGAGAGAGTGATGTTATTCCCAATCAGAACCACCTTAGCAGCCGCCATAGCAGACAAACTCACCAGAGAGAAGAAAAAAAAGCAAAGATTCGAGGTACCCATTAAAGCAATAGATTCGAAAAGCACGAAAGAAAAGATTTTGGGATGAAAATCATACAAAGCAGAAAGTGTGAAGAAGAAATTGGGAAATTTGAAAATTAGGGTTTGGAAAAGAGTGCAAAAAGAAGCGAAACATCAGCTTCCATGTCAAAAATGAATCTTCCCTTGTTCTATTCCTTCATGCTTTCTGCTCTCTCTTCAAATTGATTACAAAATTGAAATAATAATATTATGACAACAAAATGGGAAATAAAATATTGCAAATTAAAATATGTTTTTGACCCAAAGAGATAAAAATAATCAATATGTCATGTCTTCTAAAGCTTCTTCTATTTCATTGGTACTTACTATATTAGATACTGTTATTATCTTTGTCTAAACAAAATTGTGAATTTTATCAACAAAATTGTGAATTTTATCAACAAAATTTAGAATATATATATATATATATATATATTAATTTATATATATATTAATTTAATTTATAAGTAAATAATATTATGTATAAATTTTTGGGAGAATTAGGGTTATTCATGTTAAGGTTAATCTATCAATTATAATTAGGGTTTATTGATCGGTTATAATCAGAGTTTGGTAGTTATGACCTAATTGAAACCCTAATTAATCAAGTGCGACACTAATTAGGGTTAAGTAGACTGGTGTACAACCCAGATCTTTTCCTATAAATAAAGTGTTATTTCCTTGCATTTTCTTCACCACTGTTTCCTATCACTTTCTGTATCGAGTTGAGTTCATGGCATCTCCAAGACCGTCGTCATGGCAGCGAACATCATCAAGGCGCCCGGATCCTGAACCAGTAATCTTAAAAAGGGATGGGCATGTTATTTTCTCGCCTTTGAAACCCCCAATGGAGATGAAATTTTGGAACATCCGTTCGTTGGACCAACTAAAAAGGTCCTTGATGTCTTGGTTAGAGGGAGATTACCAACCTGGTGAAGTCATCAGAAGGATTCAGAGGCTTAGAACAAGGTTCTCATTTGAAACTGGAGAAACGATACGTTGGTGGGTTGAAGTTGAAAGCGACATTGATTGCATCCAAATGATGCATGGATCAGACGACATAGTGTTAACTGTTGTAATTTCTTAGATTTTAATGGTTGTTTGTCATGTTGTTGTTGTATTTGTTATTGTTCTAGTACTTGTTCTTGTTTTAGTACTTGTTTTTGTTCCAGTATTTGTTTTTGTTTTAGTAATTGGTGTTGTAATGTGAGATGTTTGTGTTTGTTGTTCAAGTGTCATCTTCTATTTGGAATAAAAAGTAAACTTAAATTTAAAATGATTTTGGTACACAGATTTATGAATATGAAAACTAAGTTGTGGAACTAGATCCACGATATGGACATTTGTTCTTATTATGCCCTAGTTGTCTACATATGCTACACTTCCTCTGCATTTTCTCTGCGACGTCCATTTCAGTTCTAATGCGCCTGCTATTTGGGCGACCACTTTTATTCCGCCGCATCGATTCGTTGTGCCAAACAATTTCCCCGTCATACTCTGGCCAATACGCCTCCAATGCTACCACCGGAAAGGGATTGTCGTATACATTGAGCAATGTTGCAACTTTGTAGATCGGAGACACTAGCGATAATGCATCGAAGTGGTTGTGTGAACACGCTGCAATGACATGGGAACAAGGCATACGATAGGCCTGAAATTGACCACAGTCGCACCAACGGTCTGGTATTAGGACCCTATACTCTTGCCTGGGCAGCCCTTGGTTGTGGTCAATTGTTTCCTTGACACTAAAAGTGTGGCCATGGCGGTCGAATTCCGTAACCCGATGGCTGCTGGCTTTGGCAGATTCCTGCCTCATAAACTTCATGCAGGCATCACTATATACCTGACTCGTCTGCAACACATCATGCCAGCGCCTGCCTCTTGTTACGAACAACGTTGCCATCCGAAAATAGGTCGCACTCACCAATGCGGTTACCGGGAGGTTACGTATGCCCTTAAAGACGCCGTTCATTGATTCCACAAGATTTGTTGTCATGTGGCCCCACCTCACCCCATCGTCATATGATCTAGTCCACTTCGCTCTGTCGATATTATCGATCCACCTCCCTGCATCAGAGTTTGCCAACACTATTTCCCGGCGGTAGTATTGGAATCCAGGTTGGTTTAATGCATACCCCGCATTTATCAAATGTTGCTTCAAGAAGTTATCCTTGAACTCCCGCATAAAATTTTGGGCAATATGCCTGATGCAGTAAACATGGGTAGACGGGGGGTCATGTCAACCATTTGCTGGATTATTGTATGCACTGTCTATTGAAGCGTGCCTGTCAGAAATCACGCAGATGCCAGCTTGTGGAGTCACGTGCGTTCGAAGATTCTTAAGGAAGAAACTCCATGCAGCAGCCGTTTCTCCTTCCACCAATGCAAAGGCTATTGGGAAAATATTTGAATTGCCATCTTGTGCGACCGCCATCAGTAACGATCCTTTGTATTTCCCATACAGCCAAGTTCCATCGACTTGAACAAGTGGTTTGCAGAATGTGAACCCGATGATGCAGGGACGGAATGCCCAGAAAAGTCTGTGGAAAATTCCATTACCTTCTAGACGAGTTCCGTCAGGGGATTGTGCAGGCAAGGTCTCCATTATAGTAACCGTCCCAGGTGAATACAATCGTAGTGCAGCCAGGTAGCGTGGTAGTTGTTTGTATGATTCCTCCCAGTTACCGTACACCAGTTCAATTGCCTTGGTTTTCGCTAACCAAGCCTTTCTGTATGACGGTGTATATTTGAAAACAGTCACACAATGGGAGATAATTGTTTTGACCTTCAGTGACGGGTCAGCCTCAACTAGAGGTAATATGGAATGGCAGATCATGTCATGGCTAAGTTTGCGATGATCCTGTGCCATGTTGGTGTTGACGCAAATGTGAGCTTGAGATATGGACCCTATCACCCACGCATTATGCTTCTTCTTGTACGATGCCATCAACCTATATCCACACTCCGGATTTTTGCATACAATAACGTATCTTTCCGGATTTGATTTGATAACATCGTAGTCAACACAATTTTTCAAGTGCCAGTTCTTTATTGCTAACAGACACTCTTCCTTGGTCCGAAATTGGTCACCCTTCTTTAAGTCCTCATCAGACCTCATATATGAGTTGTAGAACATATCTGATGAGGGCTCATCCTCGCCCAAGTTAAGTGTTGTGAAGTGCGTAGGAGGTGAGTAGCGTTGCGCTATAGGTATTTGAGGTTGGTCTTCGTCTTCAGAATGACGGTTCACCAAGTCATCAACCACGTCTTCAGCATCATCAACCACATCGTCTTCAACGTGGTGCTCAGCATCTTGTTCGTCATCAATCACAGGATCAATAACCTGTGATTGAATATTCTGAGTTGGTTGAGGTTGTACTAACACAATGTACAACACTATGTATTCGTAACCAGAGTACTCATGGTTACGAAGCATGTATTGTGTCTCCATGTCATTTTGAATCAATGACTTATAAAACTTGACAGAGTTGTTTTCTGAAAAAAAAGGTTGTTGATAAAAAATTTGGGACACGGGTTGTCTTAGTTTGGACTCAATCTTCCTTTTCAGATAAGAGAAGTCAGCTCCTCTATTTAGACAAAACCGAGTGCATTCGGTGTTTCTAAATAGGAAGCCAGACATATCACATTCATAAGTCTCACCGTTGACGTGAGCTTTGACTTTGTATTGTGAAGAAGATGACATGTTTTGTGAAGACATTGTGAAGGTTTTGTGAAGGTTTTGTGAAGGTTTTGTGAAGGTTTTGTGAAGGTTTTGTGAAGATATTGTCAAGGTTTTGTGAAGATTGCTGTGAAGATATTGTGAATACCTTTGCGAAAATGTGTGTGAATATTTATACTGCAAGAATCTTACTGAAGATTGCTGTGAATATATGTGTTTATCATTATTGGCTGTGAAGATATTGTGAATACCTCAGAGATTCCCATGCATGCCTGTTCCCCATCAAGACTTCACCACCAAGTCTCAGAGATTCCCACGCATGCCTTACACGTGTCACACCCTTGAATGCAACACTCCCACTTATCCTAGTCTGTACTAATGCATGCCAACCTATCCACCTAGCCTGAACTTAGTCTCAGAGATTCCCATGCATGCCTGTTCCCCATCAAATCTTCACCACCAAGTCTCAGAGATTCCCACGCAATAATATTCAATCTTATTTACGCTTAATTATTTATTTTAAATAAGATTCCCACGCATGCCTCACACTTGTCACATTTTTTCATCATCAGATTCCACCAAGTCTTCCCCAAGACAAGACAACTCCCACCTAGTCTGCACCAATGCATGCCAACACTCCCACCTAGTCTGCACCAATGCATGCCAACCCATTTTGATGAGGACAATGCATCTCTCAAGGGGGTGGTAAATTAAAAATGTTGGATAAATATTTGGAGTGATTAAACTCCCCTCACTGATAAAGAGATTCTTAAAATCGTGTTAGTAGTTTCTTACAAATAAAGTAAAATAGTGATTACGTGTTTAAAATAATATTCAATCTTATTTACGCTTAATTATTTATTTTAAATAAGATTCCCACGCATGCCTCACACTTGTCACATTTTTTCATCATCAGATTCCACCAAGTCTTCCCCAAGACAAGACAACTCCCACCTAGTCTGCACCAATGCATGCCAACACTACCACCTAGTCTGCACCAATGCATGCCAACACTACCACCTAGTCTGCACCTATTCTGCAAGATTCCCATGCATGCCTTCCACGTGTCACACCTTTGCATCATCAGATTCCACCAAGTCTTCCCCAAGACAAGACAACTCTCACCTAGTCTGCACCTATGCATGCCAACACTGCCACCTAGTCTGCACCTATTCTGCAAGATTCCCACGCATGCCTTACACTTGTCACGTTTCTGCATCATCAGATTCCACCAATGCATGCCAACACTACCACGCATGCCTTACACTTGTCACATTTTTGCATATTCAGTCTACTTGAAAACGAGTATAAATAGAGGGTCATTCTTGCAAGTTTTCATCAACCACTAACACTTTTATTCAGAGAACTCAGGCGAAACTTCTCATCCACCAAGCTTCTTCCTACATTGCAGTCATGTCGCTTCTTACCATGGGCCAAGAACACAGAGGAACTAGGGCAAACATTGCCTCATTCGTAAGTTTTTCTTGAACATTGCCTCTTTCGTATGTTTGTAATTAGTTTTTTAAAAGTCCAATATAATGATTTTTTATATTGTTTGTTTTTAAAGGATCCCAAGAAATTTCGTCAACGTTCACACCCAATGCCTTATCCAGACCCATGGTGCGTACCTTACATAGAGCGTGCGGGTTTCGGTCATGTAATGCATGTCGTAAATGCCACCATTGATGCCAAATTCATTTTGGCTCTGTGTGAACGTTGGAGACCTGAGACACACACCTTTCACCTACCAACTGGTGAATGTACCGTCACATTAGAGGACGTGTACATGCTTTTAGGTCTTAGAATAGATGGTAAGCCTGTGACCGGAAATGTTCAACAGCCTAACCAAATATGTGTTCAAATGTTGGGGGTAGATCTGGTCGAGGGTGAGGGGTCTGCCAAAGCAAGGGGTCAGGGTATTAAATTATCTAGCCTACAATTGTACCACGACTCCATAACTTTGACTGAGGAATCCTCCGAACAAGAAAAAGTCATAAAAACCGGGTTTACATTATGCTATTGTTTGGGAACTTGCTATTTCCCGAAGGGACGGGAAATAGCATAAATTTTATGTACTTGAGTTTGCTCGGGGACATTGATAGAATAAGCACATATAGTTGGGGTTCTGCAGTATTAGCATTCCTATATAGCTCTTTGTGTAAAAATGCACAAAATGAGCACTGTACATTTTCTGGATGTGCTTTTTTGCTTCAAACATGGGGGTGGTGGAGATTGCCGAGGCTAGCCCCAGAAAATCCTAATGACTACTCCTTCCCCTACGCAACTAGGTAAATTTATGATCTTATTTCATTTTGTATATTTATTCTATAAATATTTGTAACTAATATTATTTATCTTTTTTTGTTTAGGTTCATTACAACCGGACTGGATTACAGTCTTACCCCCAAAAATAAAATTATATTTTATCGTCAACTGTTGGATCGTCTCCGAGCACAGGATGTATTACCACTAAATCACTCAACTTCTAACTGATTTATTAATGTCATGCATTCTCGATAAATAACATATTTACTTTTTTCTTTGCAGTTTATTTGGAGGCCATATTTGGGATTGGAACATCAACCCAACCCCGAAGATGCAGCTGTTTGGACAGCAAAAACGGCCATAATGCGGTTCACCACTGTGGAGATGCACCAAAGTGACCGTGTCAAGCTTCAATTCGGAATGCATCAAGAAATCCCAGGCCCCCCAATGTCTATGGAACCTTGGCATCTAAAAAAAGTCAGCCACCAGTGGTATGCCCAAAATTGGAAGGAATTTGCTAAGGAGTTTCGAAAAATGTGGAAAGACCGTGCCCACTATGTTCTACAATTTCCGGTGGCGCCCAACGAAATGAAGCCGACAAGGGAATATGTGGAATGGTATAGAGCAAATACCAATCCAGAAATGATTGTGTCTGACCCGTTCTATTTGGACGATCCCCGGATGCAACAGCCATATTTCCAACAACAACAACCACCACAGTATTCCCAACAACAACAACCACCACCTTATTACCAACAACAACCACCACAACCATTTTACCAACAACAACCACCACCACCTTATTACCAACAACAACCACCACCACCATATTACCAACAACAACAACCACAACACATGTCCACCCCCCAACCAAATCAACAATACATACCACAAACTCAATCCCAATACCATGAAGACTACCAACAACAAACTCAACATTCCCACCACCATCAACAGTCCCAACACCTACCACAATATCAATCCCCCTACTTCCACCAATCCCAACACTTCCAACACGACAATTTCCCAAGCTCTTCCAGTCCTCCACCTAGCCCCGACACAGGTATACAAGAGGACTACCAACAGGACTACTACACACCACAACAAACATTGCACTTTGGCCAACCCGATTCAACCCTAAACTACCAAAGACCACAATTCGAGGGCGCACCCAGCAGTAGTCAGTTTGTCCCACCGAGACAAAGCTTCGAGGGCGCAGAGGGGACCCGTCTTTCCTACAGCACTGAAGGGACTTCGACCGAACCACAACGGCAAGCGGCAAGGGGGCGCGTTAGGGCAAGGGGTGGTAATAGGGAAGCACCACCACCACGTGAACCGTCTAGGCGAGTAACTAGACCTCCCCCGTGCGGATCGTACAAGGGACCGCATCATATGTGATTAATCATATCTTTGTAATATTTGTCTTGTCTATTATTTAAATAAAAATATTTTCTGTTTATTATCTTTATATCTTTATCTTTATCTTTAAAAATATTGTCTATCATATCTTTATACATATATAAATTAATTTTTTTTCCAAAAATTTACAAATGATATTAATTACTTATAAATTATATTAATATATATATTATATATATATATATATATATATATATATATATATAAATTAATATATATATATATATATATATATATATAAATAATATATATATATATATATATATATATATATATATATATATCTTGTAAAAAAATTTATTTATATATATGTGTTAACATAAATTAATATACTTAATAAAAAACATAAATTTATAAATAAAAAAAATATTTAAAAAACAAAAAAAATAACATTAAAAAAAAAAAAAAAAAAAAAAGGATTGGGCATAGGCGCCACTCCTAGTGGCGACTTGCCCTACCCATTAAGGGTAGGCGCCAACTAGGGTGGCGCCTAAGTGTAAAAAATGGCCAATTTTGGCCATTTGTGTAATTATTTTGAAAAATTGGATATTTTTGAAATTTTTTTGAAAATTTTGGATATTTAAAAAAAAAATTCATTCAAAACTAATCAAATTCAAGGATTAAGTAATTAGAAATGATCACAATTATGGAAAATTGAATTATGGTCTTTCTATTGAATTCAATAGTAATTACCATTAAATCAGCTAACGATCTATTATATATTGATTATTTAAATAATAATTTTATGGTAAAAGTAATATTTTTTCGTTCCTTTTTAAAATTATTTTTGACACATGTCAAAAAAGTTAATAATTATTATTATTTTTTAAATGATAAGTATTTTTTTCCTATTTTATTCTTAGTTTTTTATTAATTTATTGATTTTCTTTTCTTTTCAAAATAAATAATTAAAGATACTTTTGATAAAACAAAATATTACTTTAAACTAACATTTAAAAAAAGAATTATTTTTTAAAAAGAAATGACACTTAAAAATAGAATAGAGAAAATATTATTAAGTGTGTCGGAAGGAAATAAAAAGTTATTAAAATGTGCAGTCATTTTTTCCATTTTAGAATAAACAAATAAGTGTGTTATTGAGTTATCACTTTCTTATATTTTATTATTTAATTGTTTTTTTATTGGATTTTTTTATGATTTTATGAGAATTTTTTATTTAAATAATTTAATTTTTTAAATAAATATTTAAAATAATTCACTTTTTCATCTATTTCTCAAAGTAATTCACTTTTCGAATAAATACACTCGACACAAAAGGAGGGATTGTTTTGGGATGCAAGGTTGCTGCACAACACCTATCTTCACTGTAAATAGTATACCCCTTAGTTGTCATCTCGATTTCTCTCAATCATTGAAAGTTGATATTATTCTCTATTGCATTAAATCGTTCCCCAAATGGACATCATGCAATAAAAATGGTTTGCATGCCTTACGCATATTAGGCCTGTTGTCTAGAGAAGATTATGTTGTGGCAAGAGATCTTTTATGTGCAATCACTCTAGTTGTTAACTTATGACTAGAAGGAATATGCTCGATGAGTTTAGTAGAGTTTGTAGCTTCTACACCCTTGACACCTTTATTAAAGTTTGATGGCGGGATACACCTAATTACTATAAGTTCTAGTTTAAGGCGTCTAGTCTTTAAGGTTACTATGAAAGGAGTCTGTAGATATGTGGGAATACCTCAATCACTTATAGTATAAGGTCGTGGTATCGGGTGATGCTTATGCCCATTTTGCACAATGCCAACATGGTGTGAAGCAAGCGACATGAAGATTGTTCATTGACTATTCTCACCGTAGATTTCACAAATGCTTTCAACATGTGTTATGGTCAAAAAAAGTGCATAAGAGGAGTCAGCAGCATAACACGCGTAGGAAATAGGGATTCAACAATTCACTCCCATTACTAGGTGGATGGTTGTAATTCCAATGAAAACCTATAATCCATTCCCACATACCTCTATAAATACCTCAACCTAAGGAACAGAGTGAACAACTCATATATACACACGAAACACCCAAAAAACTACAAAGTTTCTCACCTCACGTGAGCCTGTTCTCTCCATAGCCAAAAATACCACTAAATAGAGTTTCTCAACATTATGAGAAAGCCTTAAAACCACTGAAATTCCTTAAAGCCTATATCCACCCCTACCAACATATGGGTGTTACGCATTTGTACTTTTTGACAAGTACAGTGGTATCCACCGTGGGGCCCCATTAAAACTATGGGTCACACTTTCCATCATCATTGTCGTGTTCGTTGCCTTCTCCTAAAAATGGGCAACAAATATCCAGACTTCATGGTTATCACCATAGTTAAAGGTTTCACCGGCGGAGGAAGTTTCAGCTCCTCCTAGAGGAAATACACCAGGTAGGTGCTAACTGTGAACGTGATATCCATATGACTCTCCTAAGCCCAACAGAGAGAACCAAGGGCCAACATCACTTTCTCTAGTAGTGACGCCATCAAAGTTTTCCCTCATGACAACGACCATATGGTCATCACTGTGTAACACGACAACTGGAATATCAACAGAGTCTTGATAAACTCGGGAAGCTCAGTCGAGGTTTTATTCTATAACACCTTCCAAAAACTACGGCTCGATCTCGACAATGATAAGATGTCCTAGGGTACACTAGTAGGTTTGTCAGGTGACTATGTGCTAGTAGGGGGTCACATAACCCTAGAGATAACGTGTGGCGTAGGAGCAAAATCCAAGGCGATTGAAGTCTACTACCTCATATTGGACACTTTATTGCCCTATAACGTCATCCTTAACAAGCCAACCATCAACTCGTTATGGCTGATTATATACATTTAATACATAGTCCTAAAATACCTGTTACCCAGTGGGAGAGTTGGGATGGTTTGAGGAGACCAGGAAAGCTCCCGAGAATGTTACCAGAGTATCTTGGAAATGGGGAGGGATGGTATCGCCCACAAGGTTGTCCTATTTCTTGAAGCACATGACACAAGCACTACGAGTTGGGACCCTATATTGGTCATGGAAAACGAGAGGATCATGCCCACTAAGGATTTGAAGGAGGTTCATATAGGCCATTTGACTTACCAAGTGACGAAGATAGGCACATCGCTTTCTAAAGAATAAGAATAATGTGAACTAGTCAACTAACTCATTAAAAATGTCGACTTATTCACTTGGGCCTCATTCTACATGCCGAGAATAGATACCAGAGTGGTATACCATCACCTCGCCGCTAACCTTTCTGTAAGACTAATGTTGCAAAGAAACCAGAAAGTTGGTAAGGAGAAGAGAACCGCCATCGAAGAGGAGGTAAACAAGCTAGCAAGCATTGGTTCATCATATAAACAAAATACCCAACCTGGTTAGCCAATCTAGTGTTGGTGAAGAAAGAATCGAACAAGTGGCGCATGTGTGTGGACTTCACTATACTTAATATGGTATGTCCAAAGGACCCTTATCCTTTTCCAGATATTAATCACCTGATTGGTGGGTCTTCGGGATAATTCACATTAAGCTTTATGGATGCTTATTCGGTGTACAACCAATTAAGATGGATCCCCTTGACGCACCCAAAATGGCGTTCATGTCAAACCACGGTAACTATTATTTGTTAGAACAAAATTGATCTGTACCATATCTCTTAGGTTTTGATGGTAACAAAGTATTTAAAGAATAATTTGGTATATTAATATCTTTTCAAGTGAGCAGGACCACAGACTAAAATTTCAGGAATAAACAAAGTATTAGTTCTGTTAGTGAACATCTAAAGAGAAGCTTAAACATCAGAATCTGAAGGATCAGAAGCAGAAGACCAGACTCTGATGAAGTCTACGTCTGTAGGCCAGACTCTGAAGAAGCCAACTTCTGAAGACCAGTCTCTGAAAAAGCCAACTTCTGAAGGTCAGAATCTGAAGCTAGTCAAAGCTCAAAGATCAAGGTGACTCTGATAGGTCAGTGTCAAACTCTGTGGTTATTTTGTCTTCTTCTTATCACGTGAAGACCTAAGTTATTTTTCATATAGACATATGGGATGTAATTGATAATTCCTTTTGAAGCAAAGGAATTTCAAATGACCTTTCAATGACATTTACCATATCAAGAAACTTCTCAATGTCTCTGAATCAAGCTTCTCAAAGACTCTCTTGTGAAAACTCTCCAACGACTATTTACCTTCTCTATATAAGGAGCTAGAGACTTGAAGAGTAAAGATGAACTATTGACATTCAAAGAGTTGTTACTCTGTCAAAACATAACCACAAGGTTACTATGTCTTACATAGTCTTCTTGTATTGTATTTTGTCTACACCTATGATTTTATATCGAGAAAATAACTTAGATATACACACTAAATACCCAAAAACTATAAAGTTTCTCACCTAACATGAGTTTTCTCTCTCCATATCCATAAACACCACCAATTGGGGTTTCTCACCATCGTGAGCAAGCCCTAAAACCACATAAATTCCTTAAAGCCTCTGGCCACCCCTACCAGCATAGGATGTCACACATATGTACTTTTTGAGAAGTACATTACTCAATATAGATATTTTATTGAGGGGTTATCCATGAATATAGCTATCAGGGTTATTGAGTTAATACATTTTCTCCCACATTTAAAGGATCCACATAGTGAGCTTCTTCTACTTCGATCATGCTTAGAACGTCTCAATTGATTCTAATGGTGAAGTGAGCTATTTGGTTTGATAAAGATTTATGAAGGGTGATTGAGGACATCATGATTGGTAAAAGTTCTTTGTTCGGGAATCTTTAATGGAGGTTGGTGTCTTTACATTTGGAGTTGAGGGATTAGGTTTCTACTCTGCAATAGATGTTGTCTCGTAGATTTTTGCAGTTTCCAAGGTCCAATTTTGAGTATAATATACTGAGAGACTATGAGATATAAGGTATGTACTCTGATTTTGGCAGAGCTCCGGATGGTCTTAGTAGTACAGTTCTATCTTTTGACCTTATCAATTTTACTAGCAAGGTTATCATCCTCCCTAAAGCCCGACTTTTTTTTGTAAGTGTCCTTTTTAGTTAAAGTGTTCAGGACATGGAAGGAAAGATTGACATGACCATCAGACATAAAGAAATTTTTAGTTATTTATAAGTAACACATGCTCACTATTTTCTCCTACTTTTTCATATTGACGGACGAGGCCAATGTATGTCACTAGTAGAATATCGTACTATCTTTAGATATCGTCTTATGATTCTTTTTTTTATTGATGAGGTTGCCTTTTTACCATAAGGCGTGCATGGATACCTTTGAGAAATATGCAGTTCATTGTAAAGATCTCTCAAGCATTAAATATTGACATGACTTTTTTAGGGATGTCATTTTTTATATATTTAAGCGGACGAGAATATTTGTGAAGAATGATGTGTTTGTGAATATCTTGACTGGTCCACAAGCTAGAATCAACATTTAGGTCAACATATGTTTTGATGTACGGACGAGTAAGAGAGAAACATATATATGGATTTTACTAAGGTTATTCCACTTATGAGTATGATGATTATAGGTTTTATTGCGAGACAAAGGGCCCGTTTGTTTTGCCTTTTTAAAAAAATGATTTTTATAGTGTTATATATTTTAGCGTAAAAAAAATGTACAAAGAAATTTTTCATAAAAGCTTCAAATGAAAATTTTGTTTGAATAGTTATTTTTAAAATGTTATTTTAGGTATTTTATCATTTTATTGAATTTTTTTTTGGATATCAAAATTTTAAAAAATCACTTAATTTTGAAGCTATTTCAAATAGTTTTTTTTAAAAATCATTTTTGAGATACAATTTTTTTTTTAAAATTGTGATTTTAACTATGTTTTGATATTCAATAATGTATATTTATGTTATACAATGAACAATTCAATCTTTTAATATATAAAAAATAAATTTAGAAAAATTTATAATATTTTGAAAAATATTTTTGTAAAATCCATTTTCAAAAATACAAAGAAAAAATCCATTTTTTAAGATAAAACAAACTGGCCCAAACAATCATCAAAAACCCGTTTCAAGTAAAATGATAAAAAAAAAAACATATTCAAACAATCAATATATTTTTATATCATTTACATTTGACACTATTAGGTTCCTAACACATGAGATTGTGTATCCCTTATAGAAAATCGAAAAACTCATGCATAACAATGATATGTCTCCTAGAATTATGGACATAATTTTAAAAAAAGATTGAGTTTGTCATTAATAAAGAGATATCAATTAAGCTTTTTGTGGATTTTTTACCTAATTAACCCACATTTTCGAAGAAATTCCCAAAAATAACCCAGTTTTCAAAAAAATTCCCAATATACCCCACTTTTAGAGGGAGGCGCCAATTGGATTGGCGCCCCCTCTTAAAAATTGCAAGGAGGCGCCAATTGGATTGGCTAGGGCACCTGCCCTAGCCAATCCAATTGGCGCCTGTGTGTAATTTTTAAGAGGGGGCGCCAATCCAATTGGAGCCTCCCTTAAAAAAGCCTCAAATGAGAAAACTTCCAACATGAAAGTTGTATATCTTTTCAATACAATGAATTTGGATATAAATTTTGCAACATTTGGAATTTTTTTGAGAAAGTTATGGGCAGTTGAAGTTGGACTTCTGAGTTTTTCAACTGTTATCTGACCGATAATGTTTTTGTATTATTGCATGTGTTTCTTTTAGGAATATGAATTTTTGTCCAACATAACATTTGAACTAGACATCTTAAATTTTCCAATGCACTTGGTCCCACCTCAAAATAACAAAAAATGAGTGAGTTAGGTCCCTGCGAACTTGACCCAAAATTAGGGTTTATGTCAAAATGACCTATAATGTTTTGAAATTAATGATGAGCTTCCAAGTTTCAAATGGATTTTTGATGAACATGAAAGTTGTTCATATGGCGACTGTTGTTAAAACTTGAATGGAGGCGCCAAATGGATTGGCTAGGGCAGGTGCCCTAGCCTAGGGTAGGTGCCCTAGCCAATCCAATTGGCGCCTATGTGTATGTTTTAAAAGGAGGCGCCAACTCAATTGTCGAGTCCCTCATAAAATGCCTTTTTTGTCTTATAAATAGATGCGTAGTATGACCTATTGTTCCATAATTCATATAATCATTTGGCTATCATGTTTGGTATTCGTCGCCGATACGGTAAGGTGATTTATGCGAGAGACAAACCTCAATTGCTGATGCTGTTTTGGAACATCACCACGTTAGATCAACTGAAGAGGGAGCTGGTTCGATGGTTAGACGGGAAAATACCAGAAGGGGAAAAAATCAGAAGTATTGAGAGACTTGACAGTATCTTTGGTTGGGTGCGAATGAAGACTGATAAGGATGCTAGGGAAATGATGTTCGGTCGAGACGATATTAATTTGATTGTTGTAATCAGTTAGAATTATTTATGTTTTCAGATGTTTTGTACTGATGTTGGTTATGAAACTCGTTGTAACAAGAACTTAATGATATATAATGATTGATTGTTACAGAAATACAATGTTATAAAAAGCATAAGATCTAGATACAATGTTACAAATAGCTTAAGATCTAGATATCATGTTACAATAAGCTTAAGATCTAGATGATGCTCCTTGATTGGGACAGTTGTTTTTGTTGTGTCCTGGTTGACGACAGATACTACATAATCTTATCATTTTATCTGTGGAATCCATCTCTGTTCTTATACGTGTGCTGTTTGGCCTTCCTTTCTTCTTTCTACGCATCTCTTCATTGTGCCAAACAATATCTCCTTCATATGGAGGCCAGTAATCCTCCATTGGTAGTACTGAAAAGCTTTTACTATATACATTCATGATGGTGTTGGCCTTGTACACATCATATAAATGGGTGTAAGCGTCTTGACGAGTATAAGCGCATGCTGCAATGACATGGGAGCAAGGTATGCGGAAGGCCTGAAATTTTCCACAATCGCACCAACTTCTGTGTAGTTTAACCGCGTAGGCTAAATTTGGTCTCCCCTCGCTGTTGCCCATTGTTTCCTGGACGCTGAAATTTTGTCTATGACGGTCAAACACTGTTACAGCGTGTGTCGTAGCTTTGATGCTCTCCTCTTTCATGACCTTCATGCAACATTCACTAAATACTTGTCTAGACATTAACACTGCACTCCATCTTTCACCTCTGCTTGCGAACATAGAAGCCAACCTATAATAGGTTGATCTTACCAAGGCGGTTATGGGCAGGTTTCGAATTCCTTTGAAAACCCCGTTCATGCATTCCACAATGTTTGTTGTCATGTGGCCCCATCGACAACCACCGTCAAATGCTCTTGTCCACTGCTCTACTGGGATGTTATTTATCCATCTCCCCGCGTCTTCATTAAACAATCGAATCTCATCACGATAATATTGAAAAGACGGTTGAGTTAAAGCATACCCAGCATTCACCACCTTCTTGCGAAGATTCTTATCTTTTATAGCACGCATGAAGTTTTGTGCAATGTGTCTGATACAGTAGACATGTGTAGAAGGAGGATCATGCCATCCGTTGTCATGGTTGTTGTAGGCACTTTCGGTGGCAGCATGTCTATCAGAAATCAGACATAGATTGGCTTGTGGAGCGACATGCGTTCTGAGATGTCGAAGAAAGAAACCCCATCCAGCAGCCGTTTCACCTTCAACAAGAGCAAAGGCAATGGGAAATACATTGTTGTTACCGTCTTGTGCAACTGCCATAAGCAACGTACCCTTGTATTTTCCGTATAACCAAGTGCCATCAATTTGCAGGAGAGGTTTGCAGAAAGCGAAACCTTTGATGCACGGGTCAAATGCCCAAAAGAGACGGTGAAATATTCTATTACCTGTAGCACAGGTTCCGTCTGGCATCATTGCTGGCACTGTCTCCAGAATTGCCACAGTTCCTGGAACATAAGTTTTTAGTGCCCATAAAAACCGTGGTAATTCCTTGAATGAGTCCTCCCAGTTGCCGAAAACCTGCTCAACAACCTTTGTCCTCGCAATCCATGCTTTCTTGTAAGATGGAGTATAATTATATGTTGTTCGGATATGGGATATAATTATACTCACCTTCACAGATGGGTCTTTATTTACCAATGGCAGAATGTCTCGACATATCAAAGTTGTGCTCAGTTTACGGTGATCTTGTTGAACGGTTGTTGCGACGCAACTGTGTGGTGGGTCTATTGAAGCGATCTCCCAAGAGTCATTTTTCTTCTTGTAAGATGCAGTCAAACGAAACTTACAAAGCATGTTACGACATTCGATAACATACCTTCTAGAATCAGTGCGTTTCACCGTAAAGTCAGCAAAGTTGTTCATGTGGTATTTTTTTATTGCCAAGACACATTCCTCTTTGGTACGAAACATGTCTCCAACCTTTAATTCGCCTACTGGTCTCGGATACGGATTATAGAAGACACTGTCGGACATTTCATCGTCGTGAAGATCCATATTTGTCATATGTTGAGGAGGAATATAGGCATGAGTAGGAGGTATTGGTGGTTGTTGAGCCTCATCTTCATCGTCGTTATTCAGGATGTGATCAACCTGTATCTCAGTCTCCTCTTCTTCTTCATCAACAACATCGACCTCTACTTCTGCTTTTGGGTTGAGTTCATCTGACCATTGTGCATCATCTGCAGCATCTCCACCAGCTGGATCCTGATCTGTTAGTTGAGATTGTTGAGACGGTATACATGGTTGTAGAGTAATGTACAACTCGATACAATCCATGCCTGAATGTTCATGACTAAGAAACATGCTTTCAACATCTTCATCGTCTCGTATCTTTAGGGGGAAAACTTGCATTGACCATTCTCAAAAATATAGGATTCTGATATGTCATCTTTGACACAATACCTGATGCTATAAAGGATTGTATTCTTTTTTTGAAATGCAAAAAGGTTGCATTTCTCTTCATCGTGACTCTAATGGTATCAGTGTTTCTAAAACAAAAACCATGAAGCTCAGACTCAAAAGTTTCACCGTTGCAGTGAACGTTGATACTGTATAATGATGAAGATGACATTTTGGAGATGAAAACTAAGGCTTGCAAGTGTAGATGAATGTGAGTGAAGATGAAAAGTATTTTGCAGATGATAAGTATTAATGTGAGCGAAGATGAATGTGAGTGAAGATGAAAAGTATTTTGGAGATGAAAAGTATTTTGCAAGTGCAGATGAATGTGATAGTAAGACACTTAAATAGATGGTATCAGTGTCTCACATTGAAGCTAGTCTGAGATACCTTGTCAAGCATGCAAGTAATTTCTGAGATGAGGTGTCTGTCATGCAAGACAGTGTGAGTTGATGTGTCAAGCATGCTAGCTAGTCAAGAGTTGATGTGTCTGTCATGCAAGACAGTGTGAGTTGATGTGTCAAGCATGCTAGCTAGTCAAGAGTTGATGTGTCTGTCATGCAAGACAGAAGTGAGTATTCAGCATGCAGGATACTAGAGAGCCACGTGTCAGAGATGACGTGTCAATCCTGCAAGACAGTGTGAGTTGATGTGTCAACCAGGCAAGGTATCAAGAAGCTAGTCATCAGCATGCAGGAGACAAGACAAACACGTGTCGGACACCTAAGATGGTCAGAGATGATGTGTCAACCAGGCAAGGTATCAAGAAGCTAGTCATCAACATGCAGGATGTAACACCCTTCTAAAATACCCCAAATATTTAATTAAAATAATAAAAATATCAATCAGAGTAATTATGCCCCGAAGGGTGTCACACAACATTTTCACACCATGTTCCAAATTATCCTGTCATGCTCATTTATTTAATTAAATAAATCATTTGCATAATTCGCAGCGGAACAAAATCCAATATCAATACAAAACATGCAACACAATACATGTAAGCTTATTCAACAATCATCAATGAAAACAAGTAAAACATCCCGTCCCGATGTTACATCTATCAGAGCATGACCCACTAAGGAACTACTCTAGACTCCAAGTACTAGCTCCTACTCAATCACTGCTCGTTACCTGAAAAACAGTTGTAAGGGTGAGTTCCTCAATCGATATAATAAGTATTATAAAATATCATGTCATGTTAAGTAATTTAACACACTTCATCACCCTAATCCAGACATATATTCAATAACAGCACAACAACTCAACATAATACTCAACATCAACACAAACACACGTATAATATTGGAATACATCCATTCATATTATACGCCATACATATATTATGCAATGAGACTCCATGCATGCGGTACCGACTATTTTGTGAACATATAGTTCAACCTCACCGTCCAAATCCAGGCACGGCTACCAAGCTCACTAGTCCCACTCATTTGAGACATAGTGACTCACTCACTAATTCCTCACCATGGGAATTAGCTACCACCCCAAATGGGCCATGCTATGCACGCTAATCACCTAGCATGCAAACATCAACAACAACAATCAAAATGATTTACTCACTAATTCCTCACCATGGAAATTAGCTACCACCATAAAGGCCACAATATGCATGCTAATCACCTAGCAATGCAACATCAACAACAATTCGAGAATAGACACATGCTCACACTCTAAGCCATAAAATAGTCTATTCACAAATACATACATTCACATCATCATGTATACCATCACATATCATCAACAAAAGCATATCATATCATGCCACATAATCAATCATAGTATTAGCACACTCTACTAATACCTATACTATTCAAAATAGCGGGAAATGATCCCTACAACATCATACCTCAGCTAAGTACATCACTCAGCCTAAACAACCAAAAACTGCACAGCAACAGTTCAGAAAAACCACAATTCTGCCCATACGCGTATTGCCTACGCCCATACGCGTATTGCCCAAACCTGACCAAGTCCATACGCGTAATGCCCACTCTCATACGCGTATGCTACGCGTACCACATCCTCATACGCGTACCAACAGAGACAATTTCACGTTCAAAACATCATCTTTTTCACTCATACGCGTATGGTATACACCATACGCGTACCAACCCAGGGATACGCGTATCACATGCGTATGGCGCGTACCAGCACCAAAACTCCCATTTTCAAGCCATTCCATACGCGTATTGCCTAGTGCCATACGCGTATGACCAGAATCAAATTTCCAGATCTGCTATGGGTTTCCTCTGCTACGAGATCTCTCTAATTCCAACCTTCTACAGTTAAATTTTCATACACTTTCGTTCGTTTTATCAGATACAGATCAGACACATTCAACTTCTCAAATCGCTAACCTTACTACATCTAATTCCTACGAATTTTCATCAATTATCATTCCAAATTCGTCCATCAATATTTCACAAATTCATCACATATCATTTTAATCAGAGTCAAAATCAGAGGTTTATCACTACCCATTACATGCTATCCCATAAGACCCATCAAACGATGATAAACCCCCCTTACCTGAGTTAATCCGGCAATTCCGTTAGCTTCAAGCTTTTCCTCTTCCCTTGCTCTGTCTCTTTGCCCTTTCTCTCTTTCAGCCGTTTCTCTGTTCCTTTTCACGTGAAAACCCTTTTTCCAAAAATTGGGACTTTTTATTATTCCAACTTATATACTCCAATAATAAAACCCAATAATATTATCCAAATAATAATATTAATAATCCAATAATATTAATCCAATTATTTAATTAAATTAATAATATACTATTAACTCAATTTAAATAATTATTTCATTTTATTGGGGTGTTACAACTCTCCCCCACTAAAAGAGTTTTCGTCCTCGAAAACATACCTCAAGCGAACAACTCAGGATAAGACTCCTTCATCTAACTCTCAAGTTCCCAAGTCACATTGCCACCTGCTGGTCCTCCCCAAGCTACCTTCACCAAGGCGATCTCTTTACCCCGCAACTGTTTCAACTCTCGATCCTCTATCTTCGTAGGTGATGCTTCAACAGTCAGGTTATCTCTCACCTGTACATCATCTACTTGGACTACATGCGACGGATCATGAATGTACCTCCTTAACTGAGACACATGAAAAACCTCATGCAAATTCGCAAGCGACGGCGGTAAAGCGACACGATAGGCTACCTCCCCTATCCTCTCCAAAATCTGATAAGGACCAATAAATCGAGGTGTCAACTTCTTCGACTTCAAAGCTCGACCAACACCAGTTATCGGAGTAACACGAAGAAACACATGATCTCCCTCTTGGAACTCGAGTGACTTCCTCCTCTTGTCATGATAACTCTTCTGACGACTCTGAGCAATTCTCATCTTCTCCTGAATCATCTTAATCTTTTCTGTAGTCTGTTGAACAATCTCTGGTCCAACCACAACACTCTCACCGGACTCATACCAACATAAAGGTGTCCGACATCTCCTACCATACAAAGCTTCAAACGGTGCCATACCAATGCTCGAATGAAAACTATTGTTGTAGGTAAACTCAATCAAAGGTAAGTAACAATCCCAAGCACCTCCCTTTTCCAAAACACAAGCCCTCAAAAGATCCTCTAGTGACTGAATCGTCCTCTCAGTCTGACCATCAGTCTGCGGATGATATGCAGAACTCAATCTCAGCTTAGTTCCCAAAGCCCTCTGCAAACCTTCCCAAAACTTCGATGTAAATCTAGGATCTCTGTCCGAAACAATACTCGACGGAATACCATGCAAACTTACAATCTTCTCAATATACAACTCCGCCAATCTCTCTAACGGATAATCCATTCTGATCGGAATGAAATGAGCCGATTTTGTCAACCTGTCCACAATCACCCAAATAGCTTCAAAATTCTTATTTGTCCTCGGTAAACCAGAAACAAAATCCATACTGATACTATCCCACTTCCACTCTGGAATAGCCAACGGTTGCATTAACCCAGACGGCTTCTGATGCTCAATCTTTGACTTCTGACAAGTCAAACAAGAATAAACAAAACTCGCAATTTCTCTCTTCATTCCCGGCCACCAGAATAACTTTTTCAAATCATGATACATCTTCGTAGCTCCAGGATGAATACTCAAGCCACTACGATGTCCCTCCTCAAGAATACCCTTCTTAAGCTCGATAACATCTGGAATACACACCCGATTATCAAATTTCAAAACACCATTCTCATCAACTCTGAATTCACCACCCTGACCTTGATTCACTAAAGTCAACTTATCAACCAAATGCACATCAGATTTCTGACCTTCTCTAATCTCATCCAAAATACCACTCGTTAACTTCAGCATTCCCAATTTAACACTATTGTGAGTACTCTCACACACCAAACTCAAGTCTCTAAACTGCTCAATTAAATCCAATTCCTTAACCATTAACATAGACATATGCAATGATTTCCGACTCAACGCATCAGCCACTACATTTGCTTTACCCAGATGGTAATTCAACCCAAAGTCATAATCCTTCAGAAATTCTAACCATCTCCTCTGTCTCATATTCAGCTCTTTCTGATCAAACAAATACTTTAAACTCTTATGGTCACTGAAAACCTCAAATCTGGACCCGTACAAATAATGCCTCCATAACTTCAGAACGAACACCACAGCTGCCAACTCTAAATCGTGCGTCGGATAGTTCCTCTCATGAACCCTCAGCTGTCTCGAAGCATAAGCTATAACTTGCTTATTCTGCATCAACACACCACCCAAACCCAACAATGACGCATCACAATAAACCTCAAATGATTCCGACGAACTCGGTAATATCAGAATAGGAGCAGTAGTTAACCTTCTCTTTAACTCTTGGAAACCTTCTTCACATTTTGAGTCCCAAACAAACGCTTGCCCCTTTCGGGTCAACATCGTCAACGGTAACGCCAACTTAGAAAATCCCTCAATGAACTTCCTATAATAACCAGCCAAACCAAGAAAACTTCGAATCTCAGCAGCAGACTTCGGAGCTTCCCACTTAGATACCGCTTCTATCTTAGAAGGATCAACAGCAACACCACCTCTTGAAATCACATGTCCAAGAAAACTAACTTCTTCTAACCAAAATTCACACTTGGATAGTTTAGCAAACAACTTCTTTTCTCGTAGAATTCCTAAAACCACTCTCAAATGCTCAGCATGCTCTTCTTCAGATTTCGAATACACCAAAATGTCATCAATAAACACTACAACAAACTTATCTAGGTACGGATGGAAAATCCTATTCATATACTCCATAAATACTCCAGGCGCATTAGTCACATCAAAAGGCATTACAGAATACTCATAATGTCCATACCTTGTTCTGAAAGCAGTTTTTTGAATGTCCTCAGTTTTCACACGTATCTGATGATACCCAGATCTCAAATCTATCTTGCTGAACACACTCGCACCAACCAATTGATCCATCAAGTCATCAATCCTCGGCAAAGGATACTGATTCTTGATCGTCACTTTATTCAGTTGCCTGTAGTCCACACACAACCTCATAGTACCTTCTTTCTTCTTAACCAACAACACTGGTGCACCCCACGGTGACACACTCGGACGAATAAACTTCTTATCCAACAAATCTTCCAACTGACTCTTTAATTCAGTTAACTCAACAGCAGACATACGATACGGAGCCATCGATATCGGTCTAGTACCAGGTACCAAATCAATCGAGAACTCAACTTCACGCTCTGGCGGCAATTCATTCACTTCTTCAGGAAACACATCAGGAAAATCACACACCACGGCTAGATCGCCAATCATCAGTTTATCTTTAGCCTCCAGAGTCGCTAACAGCATAAACAATTCTGCCCCATCTGCTACTTCCTCATTCACCTGCCTCGCTGATAGAAACAAACTTTTTCCTTCCTCAATCTCAGGAAAGATCACAGTCTTATCAAAACAGTTGATAGAAACTCGGTTAAACACCAACCAGTTCATACCCAAGATAACATCAATCTGCACTAACGGGAGACACACAAGGTCTATCCCAAAGTCTCTACCAAAAATACTCAAAGGACAACTCAAACAAACTGAAGTAGTAGTCACTGAACCCTTCGCAGGAGTATCAATCACCATGCTACCATACATCTCAGATATCTCTAACTTAAGTTTCACAGCACAATCCAAAGATATAAAGGAATGAGTCGCACCTGCGTCAATAATAGCTACAGGAGGAAAGCCATTAATATAACACGTACCTCGGATCAAACGATCATCTGCAAAAGTCTCAGAACCCGATAAAGCAAAGACCCTTCCTCCCGACTGATTCTCTTTCTTCGGCTTAGGACACTGTGGACTGATATGACCCACCTCTCCACAGTTGAAACAAGTCACAGTCTTCAACCGGCAATCTGCAGCCAAATGACCACCTTTTCCACATTTAAAACACTTCTTCTCATTACTGGTACACTCATGGATACGATGTCCAGCCTGGCCACATCTGTAACACTTAGCAGGGGCACTAGAGTCTCCCCCACTAGGCCTCTTCGTCCCACTCTGTCTCTGGAAACCTTTGCCAGCTGCATACGGTTTCCCACGATCATTCTGACTCTTGCCTTTCCTATCAACCCTTTGCTGATAGCTCTCTGCTCTGGCCTTGGAATCCTGTTCAAAAATCCTGCAACAGTCAACCAAGTCAGAAAACACTCTGATCCGCTGATATCCAATAGCCTGCTTGATCTCGGGACGCAACCCGTTCTCAAACTTCACACACTTTGAGAATTCCCCAGCAGCCTCATTATAGGGAATGTAATACTTTGACAGCTCTGTGAACTTAGCAGCATACTCAGTAACCGACTTGTTACCCTGCTTCAATTCCAAGAACTCTATCTCTTTCTTTCCTCTAACATCCTCTGGAAAGTACTTCCTCAGAAACCTCTCTCTGAACACAGCCCAAGTGATCTCAGCATTCCCAGCAGTTTCCAACTCAGTGCGGGTAGCAACCCACCAATCATCTGTTTCCTCTGACAGCATATGCGTACCGAACCTGACCTTCTGGTTATCGGCACACTCAGTTACTCGGAAGATTCTCTCGATCTCCTTCAACCACTTCTGAGCACCATCTGGATCGTATGCTCCCTTGAACATTGAAGGATTGTTCTTCTGGAACTCACTCAGTTGACGAGCAGCTCCCATTCCCACAACATTCGGATTTCCTCCAAGTACTCCAGCTAGCATACCCAGAGCCTCAGCAATTGCAGCATCATCTCTACCTCTTCCAGCCATCTCTATTCTGAAAACCCAAACAAACTAAAACAATGAGTACTGATAGGGTTACACAACACCTATACTGTACAGGGAAACAGAATAATTACGACTCGACTCGACCGACTATGCTCTGATACCACTAATGTAACACCCTTCTAAAATACCCCAAATATTTAATTAAAATAATAAAAATATCAATCAGAGTAATTATGCCCCGAAGGGTGTCACACAACATTTTCACACCATGTTCCAAATTATCCTGTCATGCTCATTTATTTAATTAAATAAATCATTTGCATAATTCGCAGCGGAACAAAATCCAATATCAATACAAAACATGCAACACAATACATGTAAGCTTATTCAACAATCATCAATGAAAACAAGTAAAACATCCCGTCCCGATGTTACATCTATCAGAGCATGACCCACTAAGGAACTACTCTAGACTCCAAGTACTAGCTCCTACTCAATCACTGCTCGTTACCTGAAAAACAGTTGTAAGGGTGAGTTCCTCAATCGATATAATAAGTATTATAAAATATCATGTCATGTTAAGTAATTTAACACACTTCATCACCCTAATCCAGACATATATTCAATAACAGCACAACAACTCAACATAATACTCAACATCAACACAAACACACGTATAATATTGGAATACATCCATTCATATTATACGCCATACATATATTATGCAATGAGACTCCATGCATGCGGTACCGACTATTTTGTGAACATATAGTTCAACCTCACCGTCCAAATCCAGGCACGGCTACCAAGCTCACTAGTCCCACTCATTTGAGACATAGTGACTCACTCACTAATTCCTCACCATGGGAATTAGCTACCACCCCAAATGGGCCATGCTATGCACGCTAATCACCTAGCATGCAAACATCAACAACAACAATCAAAATGATTTACTCACTAATTCCTCACCATGGAAATTAGCTACCACCATAAAGGCCACAATATGCATGCTAATCACCTAGCAATGCAACATCAACAACAATTCGAGAATAGACACATGCTCACACTCTAAGCCATAAAATAGTCTATTCACAAATACATACATTCACATCATCATGTATACCATCACATATCATCAACAAAAGCATATCATATCATGCCACATAATCAATCATAGTATTAACACACTCTACTAATACCTATACTATTCAAAATAGCGGGAAATGATCCCTACAACATCATACCTCAGCTAAGTACATCACTCAGCCTAAACAACCAAAAACTGCACAGCAACAGTTCAGAAAAACCACAATTCTGCCCATACGCGTATTGCCTACGCCCATACGCGTATTGCCCAAACCTGACCAAGTCCATACGCGTAATGCCCACTCTCATACGCGTATGCTACGCGTACCACATCCTCATACGCGTACCAACAGAGACAATTTCACGTTCAAAACATCATCTTTTTCACTCATACGCGTATGGTATACACCATACGCGTACCAACCCAGGGATACGCGTATCACATGCGTATGGCGCGTACCAGCACCAAAACTCCCATTTTCAAGCCATTCCATACGCGTATTGCCTAGTGCCATACGCGTATGACCAGAATCAAATTTCCAGATCTGCTATGGGTTTCCTCTGCTACGAGATCTCTCTAATTCCAACCTTCTACAGTTAAATTTCCATACACTTTCGTTCGTTTTATCAGATACAGATCAGACACATTCAACTTCTCAAATCGCTAACCTTACTACATCTAATTCCTACGAATTTTCATCAATTATCATTCCAAATTCGTCCATCAATATTTCACAAATTCATCACATATCATTTCAATCAGAGTCAAAATCAGAGGTTTATCACTACCCATTACATGCTATCCCATAAGACCCATCAAACGATGATAAACCCCCCTTACCTGAGTTAATCCGGCAATTCCGTTAGCTTCAAGCTTTTCCTCTTCCCTTGCTCTGTCTCTTTGCCCTTTCTCTCTTTCAGCCGTTTCTCTGTTCCTTTTCACGTGAAAACCCTTTTTCCAAAAATTGGGACTTTTTATTATTCCAACTTATATACTCCAATAATAAAACCCAATAATATTATCCAAATAATAATATTAATAATCCAATAATATTAATCCAATTATTTAATTAAATTAATAATATACTATTAACTCAATTTAAATAATTATTTCATTTTATTGGGGTGTCACACAGGAGATAAGACAGACACGTGTCGGACACCTAAGATGGTCAGAGATGATGTGTCAATCATGCAAGCCATCAAGAAGCTAGTCATCAGCATGCAGGAGACAAGACAGACACGTGTCGGACACCTAAGATGGTCAGAGATGATGTGTCAATCATGCAAGCCATCCATAAGTCATTTGTTCAGCATGCAGGAGACAACAATGCCACTTGTCAGACATGCAGAAGGTGGCGCCAATTGGTTTGGCGCCTACCTTTAAGGCTTGTACATGGTCGCCAATTTGAATGGCGCCCCCATGGAGTCAGTCCTCGAAACCAAGCATTCAGAACTAGCCTTGCATGCATGTGCCCTAGGGTGTCGCCAATTTGAATGGCGCCCCCACTTTAATATTGCACATGGTCGCCAAATGAGGTGGAGACACCATACAAACACAATTTTTCATGCACTCCTCCATTTGCCTATAAATTGATCCACTCCTTCAACAATTCTTCCACACCAACATTCTCACTACTTCATCTACATTTCTCACTACTTCTTTTACAATTTCATCTTCAACAAAATCTTCCATTTTCATCTACACCAACTCCCCAACAATATGTCTTTACTCACAATGGGCGAAGCACACAGTGGAACAGTTGCAAACATCGCAACATACGTAAGTTTTTTCTTATACTTCTTTTTTATGTTTCATCTCCACCAACCCCATTTTATTTTTAAATACCGACTTAGTCAAGTGTTACATTATTTCTATTATAGGAGGTCTCAAGGTTTCGAACTCGAGTCCACGAATTTGTCCCAATGGACCCGATGATTCAACCTTATGTTGAACTCGCCGGTTTTGGTCACCTTAGCAAAATTATGTCTTGGTCTATAGATAACAAGTTCATTCTAGCCTTATGCGAAAGATGGAGGCCAGAGACACACACATTTTGGTTTCCAACTGGTGAGTGTACCGTGACGTTAGAAGACGTCTACATGCTTTTAGGACTACGAATTGAAGGCAAAGCTGTTAATGGTAAGACCAACTATGCAAATTCAATTTGCATGGAGCTTTTAAACACTGATTTGTTAGATGATAATGCTAGGGGACAAGGTATACTACTTTCACGCCTAAAGTCATATTATAATAGTTTTTATTTAGATGAGCATTCTACCGAAGATGCTCGAATCATCAAAACTAGGTGTTACATTATGTTGTTACTAGGATCCTTTTTATTTCCCGAAGGTAGTGGTTCTAGCATGCATATTATGTACTTACCTTTACTTAGACATATAGATAGAATAGGTAGTTATAGTTGGGGATCCGCATGTCTAGCCTATCTCTATAGTTCTTTGTGCAAAAACTCCCACAAAGATACTTCTACATTTTCTGGATGTGCTGTTTTGCTACAAGTATGGGGATGGTCAAGACTACCGTCTCTAGCACCGGTCAATAGCAACCCCTTCACTTTTCCATATGCAAAAAAGTAAGTTGTTTAAATTGCTATATCTTTACTTCCTTCCTTACAGTTTATTACCCATAACTAATTTATTTTAACTTTTTGGTGTAGATGGTCGGCACGCGATATGAATTACAGCAGATGTCCGAGACATTGTATTACTCAATATCGCAACCTGTTGGATCATCTTCGACCGGCAGACGTAAGCAAAATAATTTCATTATTTCTTCATATTATGTTGACTTTTTCTACATTCATTTAAATCCTATCGTCTTTAACATTTCAGTTCATTTGGCGTCCATACCTTAATATGGATCATGAGCATCAGATCAACCCTGAAGACGCAGCCGTATGGACAAATGCACACCGATAATACGGTTCACAACAGTGGAGCTGCACAACACCGACCGTGTGAAGCTGCAGTTTGGTATGGTCCAGAATATCCCAGATCCCCCAGCTAGCCTAGGAGAATGGCATATGCGTAAAGTGAACGACCAATGGAACTACAACCCTTGGCAAACCTTCGCAAGATCAGAGTGTCGCAAGTGGAAGCACCGTCATGACCATGTCTTAACTGACGCAGTCATGCCAAATGAGGTAAAACCAAGTCGTACTTATATGGCTTGGTATAGATCAGTTGGATTTCAATTCATCGCCGATGATATGTACCTCTACGACCCACGCCAGACAAGTTACACACAAGAAGGATCAACATCTAACCCCCAACAACATTCTCAGCCCGGTTACTCACAACCACCTATCCGACAAACTTTCCGTTCCACAAACACACAAACATACAACCAAAACATGCCATTCACCCAACCCCAAAACCAAGAACATCCCCCATACCACCACCAACAAATGGACCATCAACCTTCGACCGAACATCGCTTCGCACCCACACCATCACCCTACCAAAGTCGCCTTACCCAAAACACTAACCGCCCCATCACCTACCGTAGCCAAGAACCCAAACATCACAATACCAAACATCCCACAACCATATCTCTTCCAAACACCCCAACAACCTTTCCAACCTTTCCTAGACCCATCATTGTAACCCATGTCCCCCTTCAACCGTCCCGGTCGCCCATCCATGAGTCAACCACACCCCAACTTCTCTGGCATGGGTCATGAGCTCAGCTACGCCGGTACACCATCATTGAATACTGAAGACTATGCTGAGTTGGCTGAATACCTCAACGGATCTTCTCCTGTAGGAGGTAATGACGCTCCTGGACCATCAGATGAACAAACACCGGTGCAGAATCGTCAACGTGGGTTAGGGCCAAGGGTTAGGATAGCTAGGGGATGTGGGACCGGAGGTCGGTTAGGTGATCCCGGTCATCACCATTAGGATTCTTTGTGTAAAATCCAAATTTTATTAATATCAATTCGTATTATGTCAAATTTATCTTTGTGTAAACTCCAAACATTACGTTTCTTTCATAATTCTAAAATAAACACATATCATAATACAAAAATTTATAGGTCAGAAACCCTAATTCAAGGACTTGTTATTGTTATGTTGAAGGGCTTGAATTTGGTCCCTTTTGGCAAAATTCACATACACATATTTTGACAGAAACCCTAATTTTGGGTCAAGTTCGCAAGGACCTACCTCACTCATTTTAATTATTTTGAGGTGGGACCAAGTGCATTGGAAACTTTAAGGTGTCTACTTCACTTCTTATGTTGGACAAAAATTCATAACTCTAACACAAACACATGCAATAATACAAAACATTATAGGTCAGATAACAGATAAAATGTCAAAGAGTCCAACTTCAGGTGCCCATACCTAACTCATAAAAATTGCAAATGATGCAAAACTTTAGTCCAAATTCATTATATTGAAAAGATCTACAACTTTTATGTTGAAGGTTTTGTCATTTGAGGCTTTTATCATTCAAACTAAAGGGCTTGAAGTTGGTCCCTTTTGGCAAAATTCACATACACTTGTTTTGACATAAACCCTAATTTTGGGTCAAGTTCGCAGGGACCTAACTCACTCATTTTTTATTATTTTGAGGTGGGACCAAGTGCGTTGGAAAATTTAAGATGTCTAGTTCAAATGTTATGTTGGACAAAAATTCATATTCCTAAAAGAAACACATGCAATAATACAAAACATTATCGGTCTGATAACAGTTGACAAACTCAGAAGTCCAACTTCAACTGCCTATAACTTTCTCATAAAAAATCCAAATGATGCAAAATTTATATCCAAATTCATTGTCTTGAAAAGATCTACAACTTTCATGTTGGAAGTTTTTTCATTTGAGTCTTTTTTAAGGGAGGCGCCAATTGGATTGGCGCCCCCTCTTAAAAATTACACACAGGCGCCAATTGGATTGGCTAGGGCACCTGCCCTAGCCAATCCAATTGGCGCCTCCTTGCAATTTTTAAGAGGGGGCGCCAATCCAATTGGCGCCTCCCTCTAAAAGTGGGGTATATTGGGAATTTTTTTGAAAACTGGATTATTTTGGGAATTTCTTCGAAAATGTGGGTTATCTCGGTAAATTTGCCGTTTTTTTGTTTGTTTGCCTTCAATTTTTGTATAGTTCTTATTAATTATTAAGTAAAACTTAAACTTTGTTGCTTAAAAAAAAACTCTATATAATTACAAATTTTTAAGTTTAGTTTTCATAAAAAAAATATTTTTAGTTCCTTTATTTGCATTTTAAGAGAATTATTTTGAAAACTAAACATATTTATTTTTTGTTAAAAGTTTAAAATAGGAACTATGTTACAAAATACAATATCGTAAAAAACTGGTAATTTAAATAAATAACAAATTGAAAATATGTAATTTTGAAGATATCATAATACTTTTTTTCTAATAAACTAATAGTTAAAATATATCTTTTTAAAAATAATGCATAAAATATCGCAAATTAAAATTTATATTATTCTCAAATATCTATACACGACTGACAATAATATGATTTAACAAAGTATATCATAATCATATTTAGCTAAACGATATAATCTCTTGAACCTTAGATTATTATACATAATTATTTATTTTAATTTTGTTTACAAAAAGATAGTAAGTTCCGTTCAATTTTAATGTTGAGTGTTGACAAATATATTTTGTTATGTATTTAGAACTTGAACTCGTATTTGTTTTATATAGTGAGTTCAATGAATTGGTATAAAATGGAGTGGGCATCTACATTCATTCATAATCTTATTTTATTGTTATTTTTCACCTAATTTAACGATACATCTTTTAATATAATAATTTTATATTTATAATTTTGCATTGTAAAGAAAAGGAATAAAATTATGAATGGAGTTATCATGGAAACATAAGTAGGTCACTTGAACTTTTTGTGAGCGGGGACCGGAATGTTTGAGATATATGTGGATAAGGAATGTGTTGTCAACTTTTTTACTTTGGAAAATTATTAATTTATTAGAGATTGGTTCTAAGATGATAAAAAAATAAAAGAAAGAATATCATATATATATATATATATATATATATATATATATATATATATATATTGTTCATCAGAAGACATATATTGAATACGATGTTTCGATAATAAATTTGATAAGATACATAAAAATCATACAATAACAATTATTAGATGAAGAAGCGGAAAAGTAATAAAGCACATTGTCAATTGTTTATCCAGTTCGATGAAACTACACATATGTCTAGGGGATTGAGTACACAATCCAAGAAAGGAAAACCACTTATTAATAGTTTAGTGCAATTAGTCTTACAAGCAACAACAAATCCTATGTTGTGCAATGTTTTTTCCTAACACTACCTGATGACCTGTCTCTAATAAATATAAGAACCTATTCACTTTTTCTCTGCCACAAACTAGTGGCAGGGATAAACAACCATTAAACCCTAATGATCAATGTCGCACCTCGAAAAATGAGAACACGACTTAAGCGAAGCGCAATCGCACGCTCACATGATGGACTAAATAGAGTCGCCACCGAATTTTATTTATTCCTTAAAAGGAAAGGGGAAATATCGATAAAACCCAAGAAAGAACGACAATGATTATGGTCGTCGCAACCAAATCAGAGTTCGGGAGTCGATTACGCAAGGGGAAGGTATTACCACCCCTCACGTCCGTTGTACTCAATGGGAACCATTGAGTTTATTGTGCGTGTTAGTGTTAGTTTGAAATGTTAGGCTTCTCAAGTTATTAAGTGGGAAATAAAGAGTATGAAAGAGAAGAATGTTTTTGGATTTTGGCAACGAAGGGGACTAAACCTAAGTTTTTTATTAATGGGTCTGACAAGATTTACAAATCATATTCCTACGTATCTCCAGGTGCAATAGAGAACTCAAGGCTTACGTAGTTCTAGGTAGAAAATATTTGTTTGTTGGTCAATTTTAGCGAAAGATATATTGTATTAATCGACGAAAAACATTGTTTTACCCAAAACAGATGAGGAGTGGATGTATACATCGCGTCGAATGGATTTACAAATCAACATTCGGAAAAACGTCACTTATCTCAACTCAACAATTATGGATGAAGCATTGTTTTACATCATGTCGCATTACGCGAAAAACCGGCGGGAAAACGAAACAACAGAGTCGCCACCGTGCGTTATTTATCCCAAAGGAGGGAAAGGAAACGCTCGAAGTAAACCTGGGAAAGACATGGTCTCGCGACCAAAGAGAGATGGGATCGGGAGTCGGTTATGCGAAGGGAAGGTATTAGCACCCCTACGCATCCGTCGTACTCGACGGGATCCACGCACAAAAGGAAGGATAAAGGTTGCTAAAAACTGCTCACAAACATCAAACACTGGCTGAAAAGAGACACAGGAAAGACAAAAGAAACTAACTCGGCAGGATATCGCATCCTGGGCCTACGTAGTCTGTCAGGCACAAACATCAGAGTCGACGTAGTTCGGGACAGGGGAAACGTGCTCGCTAGGATGTCGCATCCTATGCATACGTATCTTCTCGGACTAGAGAAGAATCAGAGCACTCGTAGCTCGGCTAACGAGCCAAACAAAACCCACACAGGAAACCGACTGCCAATCGCTGGACTTACGTCAAACTCCACACAAACAGGCAAACATGGAAACCGAATGTCAATCGCTGGACTTACATCAGACTCCGAACCAACAAACAAACACAGGAAACCAACAGCCAATCGCTGGACTTACGTCAGACTCCAACAAGCAAACAAGACACAGGAAACCGACTGCCAATCGCTGGGCTTATGTCAGACTCCAACACACACAAAGGGTTGAAAAAGAAAAAGGGCGCCCGGAGAGATCAGCTCATCTCCTGCCTACGTACCTCATCTGGTATGAGGATCAGGGCGACGTAGTTCCCCTACGCAGGGAAAGAACTTCTAACCTAACCAGAGACTGGGAAATGACAAACTAGAAGGGAGACTAACTCGAGCCTAATAGTTATCATGTAAATTCACCATGGCCCTAGGTTGAAGTTTCTACCTAACTTGCACAGGGAGCAAGCTATCCTAAACAGCACAAACAGTCATACAGAAGCACAAAGCAGGCACACACACTATATACAAATAGAGGGGCTCAAACAAGGCTAGGCTTTAGTCAAGGGGTCATGTCAACCTCGACAAACAAGCCACTGTAACAGGGTGATGTTAGCTCTTAACCCTAACATTGAGAGTTAGGGTGAAGCAGATGAAATGGGAAGTGAAGATAAGACTTCACAGCTCTTATCCCTGGCCTGGGAGAGCTTCAGACAAATGAAAGTGTGGGAGTTCAGAAAGTGGGAACTCTTCTCCACATATGACTGACACAACAAAGATCTTGGGTTAATATCCACAATGCATCAACACAAGGTGTGAGCAAAGTGGATGACACACTGAATAGCAGGAGATGGATTACATATCTCTTCTATATGCCAATGCCTCTTCACTTAGGAGGTCTTTGATATGTACAGGGGACAAAGATAAGCAAACACAAACATTGCCTCTTAAGGAGGACTTCAGACAGGTGCCTGCCCACATAACAGGACAGGTCTTCCAGATTACATGAAGTCAGTGAGTTGTACCTCAAATGGTTAAGCAACCAAGCAAAGCAAAAGCAAATTCAAAAGAACTTAAGCAACTAATGTACCTGAAAAAAAATCTAACTCAATCAGTATACAAGTCAAACAGACAAACAACATTCAACATTAACAGTCAAACAGACAAGCAAGCAATGCAACAAGGTGCAAGCCACAAGCTCAACTCAAATGAGCTAAAATCCACCTACAAAACAACTCAAGATTAGTCAACATCAACCAATTATTCAACTCAAGCAAGTGAATCAATCCCACTATGGCCATGTGCTTCTTAACCTGAAAACAAAGCTCAAACATGAGAGGCAAACCACTAGGTCAAGGCCTAGGGTCAAAGAGGGAGAAATAATTCAAAACAGAACATGAAATTCAACATGAATCAACCTTAATCAATTAAAAACACAATCCAAAAGGTCTCATGTCAATATCATTTACCAAATTCATTTCACAAACCAATCATGGCAAGGTATGCAAGTTGAAATCACATTGATGCAACAGAATGAACAAATGCACATTAATTCAAAAATGATTCAATAAATCTCAAGAAAAATCATGACTAAACAGAACATACAAGATGATCAACACACAAAAAATTAGGGCATTTGGACAAGATTAAGCATGGTAATCAAATTGATCAAGTCAAGGTAAGCAAAATAAGCTCAAATGGGACACCAAATGGTACATCAACTTAGCACAAGCCTAAAACAGAATTGAAACAAGGTAAACACTTCAAACCAAAGCCAAAACAAACTTCAACATGTCTAGAAACAATGTGCAAAATTTCACATTCATATGATAAAGCACAGGCATTTCACAAATGATTGAAATTCAAGACCATTCAAAAGCTCACAAATGACCATCCAGAATGAAAAATCTCAAACAAATCAGAAATGAATCCAAAAATTCCAAGAAAATTCATGATCAATCACAACATCCATAAGAAGCATTATACAATAAAATCACATCATTTGGAATCTACTTGGCATGGCAAATCAATTAATCAAGTTGAGCAAGCAAAGGTGTGACACACATTGTCACACCTACATTCACATGATCATATCTCAACAATGGTAATTGATAAAAAATTAAACTCAACACCAAAATGTCCATCAAGGAGTCTAGTTTAATCATGTAAAATTTCATAGGCATTGGATAAACAACCATCATTTCACAAGAGATATGGCAAGAAAGGTACAAAATATGATACATGCACACCAACCCTAGGTCAAAACAAAATCCAGCCAGGCACAATTTGTGGAAAAATAACCAAAAAATACTAGACACAATAAGGAAAACAATGCAAAAATTCCCATGTTTTTTGGATGATTTATCATTTAGTTATGAATTTATGAAGTGAAGGAAAAAATAAAAAAATGTGAAGAGCATAGTACATGAATGCATGGAGGGAAAATGAAATAATGTGGAATGCATTTGAAAAAGTGTAACATGCTGGAATCGAAGTGAGGTAAACATTTGAATTGAAGCGCGCTTGCTGCAAAACGCAGCGCTTCATTAATCCTAGGTGGCGCCAACAAGCGCTTCTGGCCAATCATTCTGCCACGCCAATGCCACGCGGACCAATACATGTCCAGATATCCACAAACACATGCAAACCCTAAAACTCACGCTGGGAAAGATCAAACAAGTTCTGGAAACGAAAATTTCACCAGCTTCATCATGTTCATCATGTTCTTCATGCTCAAGAACAAAAGTTCACAGAAATTAAAAACAAGCACATCAATGGATAGGTCTTTCATCACACATCACAAATCCAAGCATGGCTTAACATGAATCAACATATATCAAGCAAATCGATCAAATGAAGTTTCACATGTCAATCTTTAAATCACTATATCTACTTCAATTTTACATGGAATTTTGTGAAACAAAGCTCAGATTGCTCAGCATTGAAAGATCTACAACTATCACCTAACAATTTCATGAATTATGGAAATCGATTTCTGACCTTGATGAAGATGCAGAAGTGGAATTGGTGATTTCAGACCTTGAACAGCTCAAACAGATCTTCCTCAGTGCTTGTATGGATGAATGGATGAAGAATGAAAGCTTAATCGTGCACGATCCTTCCAGAATTCTCAACTGCCATGGATGAGCTTCAAGTTCCAACCAGCTTCCAATTGCACGATTTCCACTGAATCTTGCTTCAATCTTGCTCAAATATGCTTCTAGGTGATGAATCAATCAAGGAACATGCAAGGTATTTGGAGAAAATTGAAGAAAAAAGTGAGAGCAAAAGTGTGAAAAACTAGATCTAGATCTGAATTCTGATTGTGTTCATGCAGAAATCTGTTATGCTTTGGCTTATATACTTGCTCCTAATAATGTTCTTAATCACACTTAAGCCAATTGCCAATGGATTAGTGAGAATGGAGTGTTTATGCCAATTTGCAATTCACCCTATGCATGAGATTACCAATGGAGCAGTGCACGAATTGCCTTGGAAATTCACTTGAAATGTTATTTTGGAGCCAAAGCAAATGTTGGAATGTGAAAACAATGCTTCATTTTCAAATTATAACTTTCCCTCCAAAATTCAAATGAAAATGCAAATGATCATGTGATGAAAATGCATGGCATGTGATATATGTTTTGGATAGTAGAGATCAAGAGAAAAATGTTGCAAAAAGAACCACTTCATTTGGACATTTGGTGTGAAAGTTATGCATGTTTGAAGTTCAAGTTCACTTGGCCATGATTGATCCATATTTTTTCAACCATACATGAGAAATTCATGATCTTGGACTTTTTGGAAATGGGAGAGAAAGATATTCAACTTTCATGTTGGACAAAATTTCATTTGAAGCTTTATTGATGATGTAATCTTGAAGAGAAAACCTTTCCATTTTTGGCAATTTCAAATTACAGGTCACTTACTATTTTTGGAAAGTTTTCATCTGACCTCAAATTCTTCAATGTTGATGTTTGAAATGTTAAATGAGACTTGTATGGACATGAATGAGGCATCTCTAACCATCTCCCACCTTCAAATCCATGATTGAACTGACAGTTGACCTTGGTTGACTTTCTAGGGTTTCAGATGAATTGTTCACTGACTGATGATCTTTGAGCATCCAATGCTTGACCAATCCCCTTCAAAATGATCCTTGAATCATATGAACTCAATGTATCAACCTTAGGGCTTTGATCTCATGGAAAATGCACTTGCTTGGTTGCACAACTGAATCTCCTGACCAGTCTTGACTGATGACACGTGATGGACTATGCAAATGAAATGCAATGTTAATGACCTAAAATGAAAGTGTATGTACAAAATGGGAGGTGCAAATTTGAGGTGCTACAGCTGCCCCTATTCAATCAACTGGGAACCTGAACGGATGAGAGCAATGGCTGTCAGACTTCAAGTTACACAGGGATTGAATACTAAAGAACCGTAGAAATTTGCACTCTGCGGGACATGATACAAAGAAAAGCCAAGCCATTTACCGATGACGGCTGCACGATAACTTCAGGAAAGCGAAACCATTTACCGATGGCTAAATACTGGAAACTTGATATTAAAAGGAATCAAGACCATTTACCGATGGTGGCTTCAAAGCAACTTGATATTTACCGATATCAACTTCAGCAAGACCATTTACCGATGGCTGCTGGGAAACAACTTTCAAAAGAAGCAGGACCATTTACCGATGGTGGCTTCAAAGCAACTTGATATTTACCGATATCAACTTCAGCAAGACCATTTACCGATGGCTGCTGGGAAACAACTTTCAAAAGAAGCAGGACCATTTACCGATGGTGGCTTCAAAGCAACTTGATATTTACCGATATCAACTTCAGCAAGACCATTTACCGATGGCTGCTGGGAAACAACTTTCAAAAGAAGAGGGACCATTTACCGATGGTGGCTTCAAAGCAACTTGATATTTACCGATATCAACTTCAGCAAGACCATTTACCGATGGCTGCTGGGAAACAACTTTCAAAAGAAGCAGGACCATTTACCGATGGTGGCTTCAAAGCAACTTGATATTTACCGATATCAACTTCAGCAAGACCATTTACCGATGGCTGCTCCGACTGGGGATTCGATATTTACCGATATCAAAGAAAGCGAGGCCATTTACCGATGGCGGCTAAACTGGGCATTCGATATTTACCGATATCGAAGCAAACGGGGCCATTTACCGATGGCATCTCCAACTGGGGAGGAAAAAGACATTTGCAATTGGAACCAGACAAGACGTTTACCGACGACTCTACTGGGGCTCTCTGGCTGGGGACTACCAGACATTTACCGATGATTGGGAACAAGACTCGATGTTTACCGACATCGAAAGATGATGTTTACCGACATCAATCAAAACAAACCAGACATTTATTGATGACTGGGGAAACTGCTCGACGTTTACCGACATCGAAAGATGATGTTTACCGACATCAAAGAAAGGCGACCAGACATTTACCGATGAATGGGAAAGACTCGACCAAACGTCAACGGACGAAAGGGAGAAGCTCGACGTTTATCAACACCAACGGAGAGGGTGACTAGACATCAACAGATGAATGGGAAAGACTCGATCAGACGTCAACGGACGAAAGGGAGAAACTCGACGTTTATCGACACCAACGGAGAGGGTGACCAGACATCAACAGATGAATGGGAAAGACTCGACCAGACGTCAACGGACGAAAGGGAGAAACTCGACGTTTTTTGACACCAATGGAGAGGTGACTCACTGGGGATCAAGGTTACGACAGGGAGCAGACAGGAAGGAACACCAAGGATACCGGGTTGTAGGCATAAAACAGGTGGCCGACCAAAGCGTGAATTGGTTTGTGTTCCAAAACACTCATCATCCGGAAGAGGGCTAGAAAAGCAATCTTGTTAGAGGATGGACATTCGATTCCACAAGGAATACGAATCTTACTCAGTTAGGGAAACAAACAAAGGGTTCAACCAAAGAGTGCATGAGATATATTATCTATAGCCGTCAAAACGTAGATAATACACTCGCATGGAAGATTATCCATAACCGGGTTGTAGGTTGTTAAATGGATAAATCGACCTAAATCTTGAATTGGTGTGTGTTCCAAAACACTCAACATCCTGAAGAGAGCGAAAGCAAACTTGTTAAAGGATGGACATCCGACTCCACGAGGAATACGAATCTTACTTGACTGGGAAGGACGAGACTTCGACCAAGGAGCGCATGAGATATATTATCTATAGCCGTCAAAACGTAGATAATATACTCGCATGGAAGATTATCCTAACCGGGTTGTAGGTTGTCAAAGGATAAATCGACCGAAAAGAAAGGCATCGGGATACCGAGACTAGGTATGCAAAGATGACCAATCAAAAGGGAAACCACAAACATTACCAGCAAACGGTGAATGAAAGAGGACCCGCTGGGGATAAAATTGCCTACTCAGAGCAAATATCCAAAAGGAAGGGGAAGACCCGCTGGGGATAAAGTCGCTTAATCAAAGCAAATATCCGAAAGGTGATAATGATAACCACAAAGAGGGGATTACATCTACCGGTTAGTAGGTAGAAAACCACGGAACAGTAACCGTCATCGACTAGGATGAGCACAAAAGGGTTGACTCCACCACGGGGAGAAAAGAGGATTCACATCTACCGGTTAGTAGGTAGAGGACCACAAAGATAGGACTTACAACTACCGGTTCGTAGGTAGAAGCCAACAAACTCCGCTGAGGATAAGATGAATGAGTGTCGGTTAATGAGCAACTATTCATTTATACCACAGGGAAGCACAAGGGACAGCCACAAGGAAGCCAGTTTAGGATCGATCCAAAAAGGCAGACTGAATTAAGACTCATCCTAATGAGGAAAGAACTCAATAGGGAAAACCCATCTTGTTATGTGTGCCGGGAGGGAACGGAAACAACCGTCATCCACGAGGATATAACTCAGTGGGGAAATGCAGAAGGAAACGACAGACACTTTCTGCTTAAGGGGTTGACTCTATATGGAGAGATCAGACACACCCACATCTTGCTAAGGGAGGATCTACTGGGGAGATCTGTATCACCAATTAGCAGGAGACAACCATCAACAAATACACGGCAACAAATGCAACATGAGTATCTGAATGTTATGATTATGCATGTATGCATTATGCATGAGGAATGTATGATGAATGCTGACAAACAGACATGTCTAACACACATAGGTCCAGGAATCAGCCATCCGGTACTACTCCTCCAGAGGGAAGGCCGAAATTACCAGAGAGCAAAGAAAAACTGCTGGAGACCGAGACATCAGGGAACAACGTCATCCTGCAGGGGAGAAAGGCCACAAGAGGCTCCCGGAGGGATCATCAATCACAACCGGAGAGAAGAGTTCAATATATAGGCAGACACGCCACAACAACAACTCATGCTGAAGATCAGAGATACCCAGAAGCAACCAGATCTCTGATGAGGATAGATAGGCATTGATAAAGTTCATCATGCCAACAACTCCGCTGAGGAATCTATCCGAGGGAATGCCGGATTACTGGGATGTCAATCCACCAAATACCGAATCTTCCAAAGAAAACCACCCATGCCGGGGAGAGGAGAAGACTGCTCTGCTGGAGAGACGAAAGTTGAAGCCTTCAATAAACACTCTGCTTGGGAACTGGCCCACAAAAGTGTTCCAACAGCGACTTGTTGGGGATGCCCCACAATAGGGCTCAAATAACACTCTACTGGGGATGCACCACAATAGAGCTAACAGGGACTTGGAGGAAGAATGTTGCACTGCCGGGGACACGAAGATGAACAACTTCTACCAACACTGCACTGAGCAACCTCGCTAAGGAGAAACCATAAGAGGTTCTACAGGAAAAAGATACAGTTATGCTCGAGATACGAACAAATGTCTTACCTGTTGGTAATCATACCACCCTTGGGAGAGCACTGTGGATCTCCTAAGTATCCTTCCATCATTGTGAATGTTCACTTTGTTTAAGAATAATTTTGTGAAAGATTTGTTTATTTTGAAAACAATGATACTTTATCAATTAAAACATGCAAAACATTTGTTGAGTTGAAACAAATAAGAGTGCAAATAATTGGATAAAAGCTCAAATTGATGTGATGGAATGGTAGTCTGCAAATGGCAGGACTGTACAAGTTTGAAATCGGTGATGTATATTGGAAGAGGGCTACATTGAACATAATGACCTTTTCTCTACCATTCCGAATTTCGATGTATTCAAAGCTTCAGTCGACGACGAATCGAGAATTCCTGGCGGATGACAGATGTAGAACACGGTCTTGTCAGGATGCAGTTACTTGCCAAATCCCTAATTTTTGCCTAGATTGCCCCAGTGTGAGGTGCTCAATCTAGCGGGATGCAGATTCTTTTTTTTTCAATGTCTCTAACTTTTGCCTGGATCGCCCTTTCGGGTTTTCAATCCACCGAGACGCTCCTTTTTGCCTAAGTCGCCATTTGGGGTGTTCAACTTAGCGAGCTATTCTGCTTTTTTTTAGGCGAAGTATTTCTTGACTGCATCGGAATTCACAGGACGAGTGAACTTCTCCATCCATTGTTGTAAGTGTCAAAGCACCGCCTGAAAAGGCTCTCTTGACAACATATGAACATTCATAGCTTGGGGTTCACTTGCCCCTGGAATCGGGCGCGAAAGACAAGACTTTCTTGAGCACAAGGTCACCTTCTCGGAACACACAAGGCTTGACCTTCTTGTCGACTGCTTTCTTCACTCTCTGTTGATATAACTGACCATGCCACATGGAAGTTAATCTCTTCTTTTCGATCAGATTCACTTGGTCGTAACGACTCTGAATCCATTCAGCATCAGTCAACTTGGGACTTTGAGGGTGCTATTTCTCTTTTGTTTCTTTCTTTCTTTTTCTTTCTTTTGATTTCTTTTGATTTTTTTTTGATTTTGCACCCTCCTCTTTTTTTTCTCTTTTTTTTTTAATGCCCCAGTTGGCTGTTCTACTGATTCTCGAGATGCAGCTGAGTGATCTTCTTTTCTTGCTCAAGAAGTCGGGAAATCTCGTCAGGAATCCTTTCAACATCATCTTCCTCTGCTTCGAATATAGGGAATTCAAAATTGGGAGATGACGTCGGATCATTATGTTCAACGGGTTTAAGAAACAACCTGCATAATGATTTTGATATGAAAAGCTTTTTGGAAACCAAACAAGACAATTGTTATGCAGATGAAAAGATTGTTTTTATTCTTGTTTTTTAGGGTTTTTTGTGATCACCAATTTCATGCAAAAAGCGAAAAGGGAAAACAAATGGAAAAACAAATGTTTTATCATGCTTTTATTTGAATGAAAATATCATTGCTCAAATGTTGCCAACAATGTCATCACTTCTCCTTTTGGCATGGGAGAAGGGTTTTTAAACAAAGTGATTATTACTCTGACTTATGAATGGCTGTAGGAATGCCCACAGTGACCCAAATGCGACAGATCCCACCAGGGATGACAAATGTCAGTATCCTTCGCATCAGCAGCTTCTGCTTTTGAACAACCCTTTCGTTGAAGACCTCAGAAGACAAGTCAACGCCAGCCCGGGACTTGTTATCTTCAAGCTTGATTAACCCTGGGACCTAAGTCCTCGGAGCTCAGAATCCTTGATCTCATAAGGTCCTGCACCTTATTCTTCAACTGAAAGCAGCTTTCCACATCATGATCAGAAGCACCCGAATGATACACACAATGCTGATCAGGCTTATACCACCACCGAGGGTTGACGGGTATAGCCGGCGGGTCTATGGGAGTAATCAAGTTCCGCTCTATCAAAGAGGGATACAACTCTGTGTATGACATAGGGATCGGATCAAAAATGATCTTCTTCCTCTCATTACTTGTACTGGCTTGATTACCATTGTGAGGTTGGTAAGCCTGCTGCTGAGGACGATGTTGCTGATGCTGATATTGCTGAGTTGGCCTTCTCTGCTGTTGTTGAGTTGCTGGAATAGTCACAGCAGCAGCCTGACGATACTGTCCTCTGTTCACATTCCTCCGACGGTGTACAACGTTTGCTTCACTCTCTCCCCTTCTGGGTGCCCCAGAGGATGGCTTCTTAGAACTCGAAGAACTTGAAGAGCCAGGATCTTGTATCTTTCCTGCTTTAATGAGACTCTCAGTCCTCTCCCCACAGACAACAACATCAGAAAAGCTACTGAACGGGCAACTCCCCATGCGGTCCATGAACACACCCTGCAAGGTTCCAATGAACATGTCAGCCAGTTCCCTCTCCAACATCGGAAGTTGTACTCTTGCGGCCAACCCATGCCACCTCTGGGCATACTCTTTGAAGCTTTCAGTTCTCACGACTTCATCATCATCATTGAGGAGAGCAAACATATCCTCCTGCCGGTCAACCAATGGAGCAGGATGGCGAAAAGGAGCACGGGTCGCTCTGGCATTAACAGTCTCTGCAGCAAGAGGCTGTTCATTGATTCTAATACCCCTTAACTCATCACCCACAACATAGTTGTTGACGGGAATAGCAGCAGTAACAGTGTCATTAACAAGGACCCCTGCTGGTGAAACACGGTGGACTGGTGGAGTCACTGTAAGACCCCAATTTTGGCCCTAAGATCCCTCATGGCCCATATCATATCATATCATGGCCTCAAGGATCATTGCATACCCTAGCTGCCCTCCTAGTGGGTGGGATACCTTGTGAGTGTGGTTCTTGATCACCAAGCATGTATTGCACTTGTATATCATTGCTTTTCATATGTTTACTAACCAAATGTACAAAAATATTGTCATCTAACCTTGTTGCTTGCAGATGAAGCCAGTTAGGTCAAAACAGTCAAATCAGGCCTTGAGCAATAGATGGTGGCCATTCTTGAAGAATTTGGACACCATGATCATTCATAAAGAGTTCATATAACTTGTGGTATCATTTGGAAGCAAGATCTCAAGAAAAAGAGGCTTGGAATTCATCAAAACATGGCCCAGTCAAGAAAAGTCAACAAAAGTCAACTGTGGTCAACTGTACATTTAATCAGGGATTTGAAGGTGTGAGATGGTTAGAAAGACTTCATTCATGTCCATACAAGTCCCATTTGGCATTTCAAAGATCAAGGTTGAAGGATTTGAGGTCAGACAAAAAGTTTCCAAAAATGGAAATGACCTGTAATTCTCACCTGCCAAAAATGGAAAGTTTTTCTCCCCAAAATTACTTCATCATACAAGCTTCAAATGGAATTTTGTCCAACATGAAAGTTGAAGATCTTGTTCTCACAATTCCAAAAAGTCCAAGAACTTGAAAATCCCATGTATGGTTGTCAAGTTATGGTCCAGTGAATTTCAGAGATGACCCATAATCAGGAGGGCATAACTTCCACATGGAGTGTCCAAATTGAATGTTCTTTATATGCACAAACTCCATTTGACATGTACTTTCATGGTGCATAATTGGATTTCTTCAAAAAAGGTCAATGCAAAAAGTCAAATTTCAACTGGACAGTTAAATGAACCAGGGGCAAAATTGTCCAACTTGTGAAATAATTGGAATTTTTGAGTGGGGATTTTTGCAACACTTCACTAATGGCATTTGAAACTTGCTGGAATACTCATAACATGCCAAGGCTTCATGGTTTGAAAATTGGCTTTTGAAATGGACTTGAAAATGAACACATAAGCCATCACATAGTGAAAATGAGAAATACACCTCCAATGAGCATGCAACAAGTGGCAATAGCTCATGACAGATGTTTAGAAGGTGTATGAGGTGGCAGTGAGCTGTCATGAGCTGGCACATGAAATGACCATTTTGCCCCTAGCTTGAAATTAACAATTATGCTAAACACATTCCAATTGATTAATTAGTGTGGTTAAGCATGGATTAAGCTGGCGTATATATTCTTAATCATCTCTAAATCATAACAGAAATTCACAATTCCCAAAATCACATCAAAATTCTCCAAATTCATCAAGTTTCTCTCAAGAACACAAAACCAAAAATCCAAAGAACTTTCTCAATTCTTGATCAAACTCGAGGATTCTTTTTGTGTTGATCTCTATTCATCATCATCTGCAACTGTTTTGGCAAATTGGATTGAGAGGAGCCTTGGATCGCGACTGTCCATACAAGGTCCATCAATGGTGAATCAAGCTTTTGTGCGTTAGAAGCAACCTCCATCGAACCTGAGCATCGTATTCAATTTCTTGCAACTTCTAGTCCGTCTGTTTTTGGTCAAGAGGCGCAAAGAGCACGCGAATTATCACTGCCATAGCAAGGTACTCAAAATTCGAGTCTCATGATTCTTTCAATTATCATATGCGTTTTGTAGTTTGTTTGATGTAGTTTATCATGCTAGGCTTGGTTTGTGAAACGATGAACTATAGGTTGAGAAATCTGAACTCGAAGCTTTGAATGTGAAACTTTATTCGATCGATCCGTGAGCTGTGTTAGGAGTTAGGTGGAATTAGTTACATAGTTGAGATGTACATGGTGAGACGATTCCAACGGATATTAGTTTGTGCATTTTGGTGATAAAATGAGCAAAACCACTTTTGAGATGGTGAAGAGTGTGCTGCGAGGAAGACGATGGAGTTTTCTGGCTTTTTACTGTTTGATCCATTTTGTTGCAATTCCAAATTCGAAATGTGTTTCCCGCGCCCTTGCTTGAAGAATTACAATAATGCCATTCGTTCACTTTAATTAATTGATATAATTCAAATAATTATTTTAAAAATCACCAACACATTAAAAAATTCATAAAAAATTATTTAATGATCAGAAAAATGTGAGGATTTTTTCCATGGATTCCATTTTCTCTCTAGAATTTAATGAGTATAAATTTCAAAGTTGTGCTTGATGAAAAATTAGGTTTGACCTAGGGTTGTTTGACATGCATACAATTTTGACATGTTCTACCATTTTTGATGTGAAATACTCATACATTATCCAAAATTCATGAAATTTCATATGGTGATTCTTGATACATTTCTGGAGATTTTGGTATATCATTTGTGATTTTTGGATCTCTGGATTGCTAGATATGATTTTTTCTTTTTGAATGTGACAATATGTGTCACATTATGATATGCTGAGTTCATGAATTAATTTACCATGCTTCCATTAGGCCTATGGCTCTGATTTTTTGCATGAGAGACAATATGTATGTTAACTTCCAACATGAATTTTTGCAAATATAATTGATCCATTTTCTAATTAATTTGGATTTTTGATTGCTGTTTAGCATCTTTGGGTTGTTTCTTGTGTAACAAACTTCACATGTGTCATTAAGTGCTCATCCCTAATGCTATGAATGTGAAATTTGGTGGAGTGTTTCCTGATATATTAAGCTTCACTTTGGCTTTGGTCCCATTAATTTCCCATGTGATATCACTGTTTTACAATTTATTGAAGTTGACATGTGATTTGTGATCTAATTTGGTTGTGTTTTTGCATGCCTTAACATGTTGATTTAATTTCCAGAGTTCCTTTTATCCAAATTGCATGAAAATTGACATGTAGCTCACTGAATAGGTTCTGGTTAGACATGATTTTTTGTGAGATTTATTGAGTTGCTTTGGTTTGGGTTTAATTGAAATCATTCTGGTTATCCATATGTGATTCAACATTGCTTACTTTGTCTTAATTTGTGCATAAAATGAGATTAGTGCATAGTTTGGATGCGAGACCACTTGGGATCTCTTCTTATTTGAATTATCTTGACATTGATCATGTTTTACTTGCTGTTTTAAGATTTTTCCATCCTTTGGACCCTAGGCTTGGCCTAGTGGTCTTGTTACTTATGTTTGAGCTTGACTTTGACTTTTCAGGTTAAAAAGTTAATGCCTTAAGGAGGTTGATTCATAATTGAGTTGTTTACTTTGATCATTGTATACTAATTTGTTTGTGTTGTAGGGTGCTTGGTTCACATGGACTTGGTGCTATGCACATCATTGTTTGATTGTTGATTGATTCTTATTGTTGTTGTTTTGTTTATGTTGGGATGCTGATTATATTTGACTGATTTCAGGTACCCTTAGTTGCTCAGTTCTCTTAAGAACTTGCATTGCTTTGCTTAAATAGCAATTTGCATTGAGGTAGACTCTCTATTCTTCATGTAGTCTGGAGACCCGGCCTGTTATTTGGCCGGGCAAACTGTCTGAAGTCCTCCTTAAGAGGCGATGTTTGTGATTGTTTATGTTTGTCCCAAGCAGGAAAAGTCCTCATTTGAGGCAATTGGTGGATATAAGAGATATGTAGCCTATCTCCCACTATTCTGTGAGTCTTCTCCTTGCTCCCATTACATGGTTGTAGCATTGAGATCCAAACCCAAGATCTATCGAGTCTAATTTGTGGAGAGAGTTCCTACTTTCTGAACTCCCACACCTTCTGATATTCAATACTCTCTCTGACCAGAGATAAGAGTGATGAGGCACACCCCTCATATCCTTTCATCTGCTTCACCTTAGCCCCTCAATGGCAAGGTTAAGAGCAACTTTAACCCTATTACAGTTGGCTTTAATGCCTTACCCTTTTGCTTGAGCCTCATTGAATGGTTATAGTGTGTGCTACTTGAATTTATGTGATTGATTACTTGATTCATTTATACATGATTACTTGATTGCCATTGTGCATTTACTATCATTGATTGCTGTTGTGCATTTACCATCTTTGTTTGCCATCAGTGCATGATCAGTTCTTTTGTCCTTGTGACATTGATGTTTTCCCATTGAGGACAATTGTAAGTCCATATTGATTGGCTTTTGTTCCTATGACATGGAAGAGATAGAGTGTAAGACCTCATTGGTCACTCATATCTTCTTTGCTCTTTGTTTGAGCATTGTTGTTGTATGTGAGGATTCATTGTAAGTCCCAGTGATGTGGCATTTGTATTCCTAGGATCATACTGTGGAGGTTAACATAAGTCCAGATAGATTGGCAGTTGACTTCCCTATTTTGTTTTTTTGTTTTATTCTGATGGAGATTATTGTAAGTCCATAGAGTGGCTTCTGATATCCTTACTTGTTTAGGAGACAGGTATAAGACCATTGAGTGGCATCCAGTATCCGCTTTTATTGACTTTCATCTGTTACCATATCATTGCTCATCTGTAGCCTATTCCTAAGGACCCACTTGAATCATCTTCTATATGATTTCAAGAGGTGGACCCTCCTAAGAAGTTTTACATTCACTCCACCATTCCATTCATCCCATTGTGTCCTACCTTTTCACACATGTTTAAAACTTTGAAATAAATGTTGTGCAAACATTCTCACCCCTTTTCAAATTAGAAACTTGGACCTTAAGTCCATGATTTTCCAAACTTCATCTTTGTAAATACTTCATTTTGAATTGACTTTAACCATACTTTGACCACATTTTGTAAATAATCCAAATAACTTCACCCATTCAAATGATTTTGTGGCTTTGTCCATGTTTGTTAAGTTTTCATACATTAGCTATAGGTTTGATTTACCCTAGTTGGTTGATATTAATCTCACCTATTTGTCCTTAGTTGATTGAATTGTAAGTCTTCCTTGCTTATTATAGGGTTAACCCCTCTCTAGCAAGTTGAAGCTTTTCTCACATGGTGGACTTGTTGTTTCTTAAGGTTGAGTTTTCTCCCGTGGGTAACGTAAGACCTTTGAGCTTGTGTTTTAAAATTGAATCCACTAACTTTTGGAAGTTTTTAGCCGAACTACGAGGTTTTGATCCTGTAAAGGTACGTAGGCAATGGTTATCCATCCAAACACAAAAATAATTAACATGTACATTCTTTTCTCATCATCCCACTCATGTTTGCACAATATGTCAAAAACAAATAAATATTTTCTTATACAACAAGTGTGAAAAAGGTTCCCTAGGAGTACCTAGGACGCATTGGGTGCCTAACACCTTCCCTTTGCGTAATTTACCCCTTACCCAATCTCTGATCTTTTCATTGGTTTTCTACGTGTAAAACTTCTTAGGTTTTTGTTCGCTTTTTAACCAGTCCTTAGGATAAATAAAAGTGCGGTGGCGACTCTATATTTATTGTATACATTGCTTGTGATTTAATCAATAGATCATATAGTAACGAATACACCGCTACAGTCACAGCTTCCTGTCTCTGGACTAAGGCACGCAGCTCCTCTTGCCCTTGCACGACCCCTTGCATCATGCTCATGAATTGGGCCATGTTTGCCCTCATCTCAGCCAACTCAGCATGAACTTGATCCATATTCCTCTGATGATTCAGTCTCGTAGCGGTGCGGACGACGATCAGCAATCATGTCTCAGTCAGGAACCGGAGTGAGAAGTCTCTCCCAAGCGTGTCTGTAATGCAAGAATGATAGGTGCATGATATGCATGATATGGGTACTATATTTTATCATGAATGATCCTAATAAAGGATATGCACATGCGGGTTAACTTTTTTTTTTTTGCATTATTATTATTTATTTATTTTTGAAAATAAACATGCTATGATGTAAATGATGCGAACATGACTGGCTGGTTGTGCATCTCGGAGCACGGGATCAAAGCTTCGGCCTGAACTCGGAATCACAAATTCATCTGAAACCCAAAGTCATCTGAGACCCCAAAATTCTGAACCAATAATCACCAACAGGATCACAAGTCACCAACTGTACCTGTAATAATGATCATCCCCTCCCCACTCACGGGTGTCATCTAGGTCGGGGTAAGGTCGAGAGAAACGCAGCATAAATAACCCTTTCATAGAATATCATCATATACACCCGCGAAGTATGTAACGACGATACCCCATCAGAGTCTGAACTGCTCGTGATATCAATGCTCCGCTAAGTGGCGCAATACCACCCGCTTCCCATGAATCACTCTATTCCTAGGTGTCATAGATTTCACTCATGGCCTGGGTATTGGGCCTTTTACCTCATGTAACTCCCACCCCAACAGAGAGACAACACAGCACAGCCAGATGAAAATATGATAAATGCAAACAATAAATGCATGAATGCAATAAATGAAACAACAAAAGCAACCAAACCCTATCCTAGAGAGCGCTAGGAGAGACTCGCTTAGGGAAGATGGACCAGCAAGAGGTCGACTTCTCTATTCTCCCCAGCAGAGTCGCCAGTTGTCGCATTACACGAAAAACCGGCGGGAAAATAAAACAACAGAGCCGCCACCGTGCGTTATTTATCCCAAAGGAGGGAAAGGAAACGCTCGAAGTAAACCTGGGAAAGACATGGTCTCGCGACCAAAGAGAGATGGGATCGGGAGTCGGTTATACGAAGGGAAGGTATTAGCACCGCTACGCATCCGTCGTACTCGACGGGATCCACGCACAAAAGGAAGGATAAAGGTTGCTAAAAACTGCTCACAAACATCAAACACTGGCTGAAAAGAGACACAGGAAAGACAAAAGAAACTAACTCGGCAGGATATCGCATCCTGGGCCTACGTAGTCTGTCAGGCACAAACATCAGAGTCGACGTAGTTCGGGACAGGGGAAACGTGCTCGCTAGGATGTCGCATCCTATGCATACGTATCTTCTCGGACTAGAGAAGAATCAGAGCACTCGTAGCTCGGCTAACGAGCCAAACAAAACCCACACAGGAAACCGACTGCCAATCGCTGGACTTACGTCAAACTCCACACAAACAGGCAAACATGGAAACCGAATGCCAATCGCTGGACTTACATCAGACTCCGAACCAACAAACACACACAGGAAACCAACTGCCAATCGCTGGACTTACGTCAGACTCCAACAAGCAAACAAGACACAGGAAACCGACTGCCAATCGCTGGGCTTATGTGAGACTCCAACACATACAAAGGGTTGAAAAAGAAAAAGGGCGCCCGGAGAGATCAGCCCATCTCCTGCCTACGTACCTCATCTGGTATGAGGATCAGGGCGACGTAGTTCCCCTACGCAGGGAAAGAACTTCTAACCTAACCAGAGACTGGGAAATGACAAACTAGAAGGGAGACTAACTCGAGCCTAATAGTTATCATGTAAATTCACCATGGCCCTAGGTTGAAGTTTCTACCTAACTTGCACAGGGAGCAAGCTATCCTAAACAACACAAACAGTCATACAGAAGCATAAAGCAGGCACACACACTATATACAAATAGAGGGGCTCAAACAAGGCTAGGCTTTAGTCAAGGGGTCATGTCAACCTCGACAAACAAGCCACTGTAACAGGGTGATGTTAGCTCTTAACCCTAACATTGAGAGTTAGGGTGAAGCAGATGAAATGGGAAGTGAAGATAAGACTTCACAGCTCTTATCCCTGGCCTGGGAGAGCTTCAGACAAATGAAAGTGTGGGAGTTCAGAAAGTGGGAACTCTTCTCCACATATGACTGACACAACAAAGATCTTGGGTTAATATCCACAATACATCAACACAAGGTGTGAGCAAAGTGGATGACACACTGAATAACAGGAGATAGACTACATATCTCTTCTATCTGCCAATGCCTCTTCACTTAGGAGGTCTTTGATATGTACAGGGGACAAAGATAAGCAAACACAAACATTGCCTCTTAAGGAGGACTTCAGACAGGTGCCTGCCCACATAACAGGACAGGTCTTCCAGACTACATGAAGTCAGTGAGTTGTACCTCAAATGGTGAAGCAACCAAGCAAAGCAAAAGCAAGTTCAAAAGAACTTAAGCAACTAATGTACATGAAAAAAAATCTAACTCAATCAGTATACAAGTCAAACAGACAAACAACATTCAACATTAACAGTCAAACAGACAAGCAAGCAATGCAACAAGGTGCAAGCCACAAGCTCAACTCAAATGAGCTAAAATCCACCTACAAAACAACTCAAGGTTAGTCAACATCAACCAATTATTCAACTCAAGCAAGTGAATCAATCCCACTATGGCCATGTGCTTCTTAACCTGAAAACAAAGCTCAAACATGAGAGGCAAACCACTAGGTCAAGGCCTAGGGTCAAAGAGGGAGAAATAATTCAAAACAGAACATGAAATTCAACATGAATCAACCTTAATCAATTAAAAACACAATCCAAAAGGTCTCATGTCAATATCATTTACCAAATTCATTTCACAAACCAATCATGGCAAGGTATGCAAGTTGAAATCACATTGAAGCAACAGAATGAACAAATGCACATTAATTCAAAAATGATTCAATAAATCTCAAGAAAAATCATGACTAAACAGAACATACAAGATGATCAACACACAAAAAATTAGGGGATTTGGACAAGATTAAGCATGGTAATAAAATTGATCAAGTCAAGGTAAGCAAAATAAGCTCAAATGGGACACCAAATGGTACATCAACTTAGCACAAGCCTAAAACATAATTAAAAGAAGGTAAACACTTCAAACCAAAGCCAAAACAAACTTCAACATGTCTAGAAACAATGTGCAAAATTTCACATTCATATGATAAAGCACAAGCATTTCACAAATGATTGAAATTCAAGACCATTCAAAAGCTCACAAATGACCATCCAGAATGAAAAATCTCAAACAAATCAGAAATGAATCCAAAAATTCCAAGAAAATTCATGATCAATCATAACATCCATGAGAAGCATTATACAAAAAATCACATCATTTGGAATCTACTTGGCATGGCAAATCAATTAATCAAGTTGAGCAAGCAAAGGTGTGACACACATTGTCACACCTACATTCACATGATCATATCTCAACAATGGTAATTGATAAAAATGCAAACTCAACACCAAAATGTCCATCAAGGAGTCTAGTTTAAGCATGTAAAATTTCATAGGCATTGGATAAACAACCATCATTTCACAAGAGATATGGCAAGCAAGGTACAAAATATGATACATGCACACCAACCCTAGGTCAAAACAAAATCCAGCCAGGCACAATTTGTGGAAAAATAACCAAAATATATTAGACACAATAAGGAAAACAATGCAAAAATTCCCATGTTTTTTGGATGATTTATCATTTAGTTATGAATTTATGAAGTGAAGGAAAAAATAAAAAAATGTGAAGAGCATAGTACATGAATGCATGGAGGGAAAATGTAATAATGTGGAATGCATTTGAAAAAGTGTAACATGCTGGAATCGAAGTGAGGTAAACATTTGAATTGAAGCGCGCTTGCTGCAAAACGCAGCGCTTCATTAATCCTAGGTGGCGCCAACAAGCGCTTCTGGCCAATCATTCTGCCACGCCAATGCCACGCGGACCAATACATGTCCAGATATCCACAAACACATGCAAACCCTAAAACTCACGCTGGGAAAGATCAAACAAGTTCTGGAAACGAAAATTTCACCAGCTTCATCATGTTCATCATGTTCTTCATGCTCAAGAACAAAAGTTCACAGAAATTAAAAACAAGCACATCAATGGATAGGTCTTTCATCACACATCACAAATCCAAGCATGGCTTAACATGAATCAACATATATCAAGCAAATCGATCAAATGAAGTTTCACATGTCAATCTTTAAATCACTATATCTACTTCAATTTTACATGGAATTTTGTGAAACAAAGCTCAGATTGCTCAGCATTGAAAGATCTACAACTATCACCTAACAATTTCATGAATTATGGAAATCGATTTCTGACCTTGATGAAGATGCAGAAGTGGAATTGGTGATTTCAGGCCTTGAACAGCTCAAACAGATCTTCCTCAGTGCTTGTATGGATGAATGGATGAAGAATGAAAGCTTAATCATGCACGATCCTTCCAGAATTCTCAACTGCCATGGATGAGCTTCAAGTTCCAACCAGCTTCCAATTGCACGATTTCCACTAAATCTTGCTTCAATCTTGCTCAAATATGCTTCTAGGTGATGAATCAATCAAGGAACATGCAAGGTATTTGGAGAAAACTGAAGAAAAAAGTGAGAGCAAAAGTGTGAAAAACTAGATCTAGATCTGAATTCTGATTGTGTTCATGCAGAAATCTGTTATGCTTTGGCTTATATACTTGCTCCTAATCATGTTCTTAATCACACTTAAGCCAATTGCCAATGGATTAGTGAGAATGGAGTGTTTATGCCAATTTGCAATTCACCCTATGCATGAGATTACCAATGGAGCAGTGCACGAATTGCCTTGGAAATTCACTTGAAATGTTATTTTGGAGCCAAAGCAAATGTTGGAATGTGAAAACAATGCTTCATTTTCAAATTATAACTTTCCCTCCAAAATTCAAATGAAAATGCAAATGATCATGTGATGAAAATGCATGACATGTGATATATGTTTTGGATAGTAGAGATCAAGAGAAAAATGTTGCAAAAAGAACCACTTCATTTGGACATTTGGTGTGAAAGTTATGCATGTTTGAAGTTCAAGTTCACTTGGCCATGATTGATCCATATCTTTTCAACCATACATGAGAAATTCATGATCTTGGACTTTTTGGAAATGGGAGAGAAAGATATTCAACTTTCATGTTTGACAAAATTTCATTTGAAGCTTTCTTGATGATGTAATCTTGAGGAGAAAACCTTTCCATTTTTGGCAATTTCAAATTACAGGTCACTTACTATTTTTGGAAAGTTTTCATCTGACCTCAAATTCTTCAATGTTGATGTTTGAAATGTCAAATGAGACTTGTATGGACATGAATGAGGCATCTCTAACCATCTCCCACCTTCAAATCCATGATTGAACTGACAGTTGACCTTGGTTGACTTTCTAGGGTTTCAGATGAATTGTTCACTGACTGATGATCTTTGAGCATCCAATGCTTGACCAATCCCCTTCAAAATGATCCTTGAATCATATGAACTCAATGTATCAATCTTAGGGGTTTGATCTCATGGAAAATGCACTTGCTTGCTTGCACAACTGAATCTCCTGACCAGTCTTGACTGATGACACGTGATGGACTATGCAAATGAAATGCAATGTTAATGACCTAAAATGAAAGTGTATGTACAAAATGGGAGGTGCAAATTTGAGGTGCTACACATCATCTTAAGACAAGGTGTCTTTCGTTTATGAAAAAGTTTTAAAGATCACTCGCACGGCAGCGAAAATAGAGTTTGATTGGTTGAATGTATTTTTGGGTTTGAACGACGAGTATTTATGACTTGCAAGCTCTTATAACTTGGGTCTAATACTCGGGATTACGTCTAGATATTTCATCCATGTAATTTTTTTCTTTCAATTTTATTGAGAAAAGAAGTTTGAATATTTACAAGTATTTTAAAGGGAAGACGAATACTTAAGGCTTACAAGCTCTTACAACTTGGGCCTAATATTCGGGATTACGACTGGATATTCCATCCAGGGTAATTTTTTCTTCAGATTTTACTTATGAAAATGGTTTGAATACTAGAGTGTCTTGAATAGAAGAGAATACTTATGGCTTACAAGCTCTTACAACTTGGGCCTAATATTCAGGATTACGACTGAATATTTCATCCAGGTAATCTTTTTCTTCGGATTCACTTATGAAAATGATTTGAATATTTACAAGTGTTTTGAATAGAAGACGGATATTTATGGCTTGTAAGCTCTTACAAATTGGGCCTAATGTTCGGGATTACGACTGAATATTTCATCCAGGGTAATCTTTTTCTTCAGATTTTACTTATAAAAATAATTTGAAATTAAAATTAAAATGATTAATATACAAAGGTTTGAAATGATTTGAGGGTAATTGAAATACAGACAAGCAAATGTGAGTATGCAAAAAGAAAAGAGCTCATTGTAAGAAGGCCCAAGAATAAGCCACAAGACTGAAAGCCAATCAAAATCGAGAGCAAATTGAATTTAACTCTAAACTAACTTAGAGTGGATTCATGTAAGTGTAGGAGAATTGCCATCCAAGGCGCAGCGGAATTTAAAAATTTCTCCATTTAGTGATCCTTACGAATAGGCATGATCAGTGATAGAATCGTTACCTCTTGTGGCGATTCAAACCTTTGGTGCAGATCTCTGATAATGATCAAAACCTTTGATACAGATCCACGGGGCGATCACGAACGCTGAACGATGACAACGTCTCTACTCAGTCCACACGAACGAATTCCTTCAATCGCAGTGCTAGTTGTTATGAATGAAGGCTTTGATTGAGAGAGAGATACGAAATTCCAACTCTTCAGTTGTGTTTTCTGTCTCAGTGAGTTACAATGCTTCTACCCAAGGGGTTCTATTTATAGAACCACTTGTGTGGGCTTCAAGCCAAAAAGCCCACTTAAGTGCATTTTGGCCCATATCTCATAAAATGCCAAAATCACTTAAGTATTTGGTAGCTTACCATATTTCGTATTCTACTTAAGTACACCGTACCTTACGATGTTCCTTAATTATTCTATCTCTCATCAATCCGTCCTTTGTGTGTGACCCTATAGGTTTTCGCGGCGTTGGCAATTATATTAAATCACGCATTTAACATAATAAACAGTGAGCGATATCTAGCAACACATCACTGCTACCCAAGTCACGAAAATGTCATGTGATCTGACAAAACCTCATGTGATAATAATTATGTGTATAATTACCCCTTTGCCCTTATGTCTATATTGAACACAAGGTATAAACCGTGTCATCCTTGTCCAGTTCAATATTGGGCCCATAGACATTTATCCTGTTACGCAGGATGGGCAAATTCCATCTAGGACACTCATGTCCCTCAGCATGCTTTGTGGAGTACCCATCAACTGTCTTTATGGTTATCCAGTTACGGACAACGTTAGATCAGCAATAAAGCACTCGACTCTACATCTAGGATCCATAGTGGTTTCAGGTCGAAGAGTGGTATACATTATTATCACCATGAGAATAACTTATGACACTTTGCATAACTTTCTATATAGTATTCTCATAGCTGGTCAATCCGGTATAAATATTACTCCTAATATTCATACCTATGTTTAAGACTTGATAACTCTTTATCCATGATCCATGAGATGTGATCATCAGTCTATAAACATAATAGTCTTAATGCTTTAATGTTATCCCACTTCACACTAAAGCTCGACTACGGATACTTTAAGAATAGTGTCCTTATGTTTAATGCGTTCTCATGATTAAGTCACACTTAATACATTAAACGGACTATCTATTCCAGGGACTTTATTAATCAACCATAATAAAGAAAATGCCTTTAAATAATTCGATACAAGTACCAAAAGTATTGGCCTCTAGGGCTTACACCAACAGTAAGAACCACTCTATAAGAAGTTGAACCAACTGAATTTATACGTCCAAATAATTTTCGAAAGTTAAATTGAATTTTAACTCCAAAATCTCAATGCAATAATAAACTAAATATCAACCAAACATATTATTATTACATCAATATTACAATTGTTTTTATTTTTTTATTTTTACATCAACTTAAAATAATTGAAAAAACAGAAAGTTAACATAACATATACACGCACACTATCCACAATAAATTTATATTGCTACAGAATCGAAACAGAAGTGAAAGATAAAATATAAGAGCAATATTAACCATAAAACAAATATACATATAAACCATATATATATATATATATATATATATATATATATATATATATATATATATATATATATATATATATATATATATATATATATATATATTATATATATATACTCAAAACAGAAAGTATATATATGTATATCTTTTATAACTCAAATCAAAAGTATATATATATATATATATATATATATATATATATATATATATATATATATATATATATATATATATATATATATATATATATATATATATATATACCTATCACTCGAAACAAATAGTTTATATATGTGTATAAAACTAAAAAAAGCAGAAAATATATATACATAAGTAAGACAAAAAAAAGGAAAACTAAACAAATATATATTATATAAAACTTAAACCAAAAATGATATATATACATATTATACATAATAAAAGTCAAAATAAGAAATATGTACTGTATAAAAAAAAATTACATGTACATGTTTGAAACAGAACTATATATACATACACTACGCCAAAAACTGGAATAGACAGCGCACCTTAGAGGGCGCTTTACTACAAAAGCGCTCTCTAAAGTGAAGCGAAAAATAAGGAGCAATAGACAGCGCACTTTAGAGGGCGCTTTTGTAACAAAGCGTCCTCTAAGGTGAAGCGAAAAAATAAGGAGGAGATAGAGGGACAACAATACATGGCGCTTTTAATAAAGTGCTGTTATAAGTCCATGTGCATTTCCAGCTTATAAAGCGCTTCTGGAAAGCCTTAGAGAGCGCTTTCATAAGCGCCCTCTTAGGCCCCCTTTAGAGGGCGCTTTTTTTTTCCACAAGCGCCCTCTAAGGTGAAACGAAAAAATAAGGAGGAGATAGAGGGACAACAATACATGGCGCTTTTTAGAAAGCGCCCTCTAAGGTTACCCTTAGAGGGCGCTTTTAATAAAGCGCTGTTATAAGTCCATGTGCATTTCCAGCTTATAAAGCGCTTCTGGAAAGCCTTAGAGAGCGCTTTCATAAGCGCCTTCTTAGGCCCCCTTTAGAGGGCGCTTTTTTTCCACAAGCGCCCTCTAATGTCCCCTTTAGTAAACATTAAAATTATAACATACTGCGCGTCTTGTTATTTCACTATCTGTTATTTTCGTTCTTTTTCACGTTAGGGTTCTAAGGTGTTTTCCTTCCACCTCTGTTAGATCTACATTATTACTGCGTGTTTCCTCCTTCTACCAATCAAAGGTACACGCTTTTCCCAATTTCTGTTTTATGTTATTGCTTTGTTTTAGCTTTGCCCAATTTCTGTTTTACATTATTACTGCGCGTTTCCTCCTTCTACGTTTGTTTCGACCATGATAGCGCATGCAATAGGAAATTGACGGTTGGTTTTTAGTGACCATGATAGCGCATTCAATGGGACTACATTACCCAGTAGTTAGGGTTATACGACCTATGAACATATGATTTTGTGTCAACACCAGTATCATTAGAAACCTAGGTCCGAATGTGTTTGAACTCTTCTGAAATTGTTTTTTGTTTATTCTAATTAGTAATGGATAATACATGGATGTCTTCCAATCGATTGTCGAGAGAGTACGAGAATGGGGTATCAGAATTCGTTAAGTTTGCCGTTGCGCACGCCGAAGACCCCAGTAGAATGATATGTCCTTGCTTGGGTTGTTATTATGGGAAACGGGTTGACGCAGTTCAGTTGACATCGCATTAAATGATTCATATATTAGAAATGATCATAATGAGGGTATTTGGATCAATCCAACCGTCCGTGTTGTTAAGAGACATGTAGAACATATTCCAACCAAGAAAAGAAAGAGAACTTAGTGAAAAAGGTACAGGTCAAATGATTTTAATTGTTTTCTTTATTACAGGTAAAATGACTTTTATGATTTTAATTGTTTTTACATTTGTCATCTGATTTTAATTGTTTTCTTTATTACAGGTAAAATGTCTATTATGAAGTCAATCATTCGTGCAAGGGGCAAGGGATACTCGAAAGTATCAATTGATATTTGTTTAGATGGAGATGTTCCATTGTCGTCAAGCCTCATTCGCGTAGATGATGATGCTGGATATTTGAAAGTATCCCTCTATGACAATGGAACATGTCCATCTAAACAAATATCAATTCTATCTTCAAAAGATAAGAGACCAAAAATATAAGGGGATTACGCAGCAAATCGAGTCAGTTGCATCAAAAAAAAAGGTATAAACACAATTATATGATATTTATGCATAGAAAATGTTAATTCTTGATCTTATACATCACCTAACTAATTTTATGATATTTTAGGTTCATGCTATTGATATTGAACAAAAAGAGGTTGTTGCTAAGAAGACTGCTGCTAGCAAAAAAAACATACATCTCAGAGATGCTTTTGCTATTTAGTTTTATTTCTTTTTAAGTTATGAATTGGTTGTATATTTAGAATCTTTAGAAGTTAAACAATTATATATCAGTGGATTGTTGTATATGTATGGATTGTTGTATATAAGGCTTGTTGAATGCAATGTGTGACTCGATTTGCTGCGTAATCCCCTTATAGACAGCGCTTTCACCAGGAAAAAAAGCGCTGTCTTTACCTATGCCAGCGCCAGATTAGAGGGCGCTTTAAAGCGCTGTTATAGGCCAAAAAAAGCGCCCTCTTTTCCCTCTTTTGGCGTAGTGATAATGTGTATATTAAAATCCAAAACAGAAAAATAAATATATGATATTTAAATCTCAAAACAGGATAAAGTATATATATAATTCAAAATTAGAACTATTCAAATAAAATTATAAAAATTAAAGTATCTCTATATACATATAAAAATGAGATAAAGAGATCTAAGAGAAGGTAAAAAAGAGTTACTGGTGATGAAGTTTATGAAGATGGTGATGGTTAGTGAATTGAGATATGAGAAATATGTATGTATGTTAGTTAGTGTGAGAGGGAGTAAAAGATATGTGTTATATGTTATTGGAAGATGGAGAATAGTTGGTAGAATGAGTTGCAGCAGGGTCGGAGAAAAGGGTCAGCAAGAACAATTTTCATTTGTATTTTTTTTCTCCTCTTCCTACTGAGAGACTTGGAGAAATTAAAGGAGGCGGACGACTGTCCCTCACATTTGGCCAATCACTTCCCAAAATGCCCCTTAGATATTATTATTTTTTTTAAAAAGAAAGAGTTTAAATTGAATTAAAGCAGATAAAATCACTTACTTCTAAATAATTAAAATAAAATAAAAATAAAAATATAATGAATCCTATTTATTTTTTATGAATATTTTGACATAGAAATAAAAATAAACGGACTCAAAAATGAATAAAAATCGAGCGTAAAAGTGCTCGAAAAATTAAAATGAATGCACCAAAATGATCAGTGTGAAATAAACTTATTGGAAAAATACAGCGTTTCTTTTAATTTTGATATAAATTTTGACCGGTTAAACAGGCTCGAGCTGATCAAAAAGTGGCCGAAAAATTAGCTGAAAAATAAATCGAGCATACCAGATTAAACTACGCGAAACGTAGATTAATAAAGCTGATGTCTGGAAGCTTGATTTTAAAAAAATCGTCCACTGATTTGACACACATCCGTCGATTAATTCAACCGGTTTGCCTGTAGATCCGAAAAAATTATTTCGAATGATATTCTAGGCACTATGCAGTATGGAATGCATGGTATGCTATGTAGAGATGTGACAACTATGATGAAGGTACGAAATCCGTGATTTAGGGTCAAAATCATGGTGTGACAATCAACTTCAATCTTAACAAGATGAAAGAATGTTGAATATTATAACTCAACTAAACAAACATTCTATGCCAAGTTATTGAAACATAGAGGTGTACATAACAATGTGAAATTTATAACTCAACTAGACAAACCGTATATGCCAAGTTACTAAAACATAGATGTGTACATCAAAATAACAAGGAATCTCGTAAAGCATAACACTTTAAGATCTCCAATGAGGATGCTTGATTTCCAATGTATGTTTGAGCTCCTTATATAGCAAAATAACTCTGGACTTTTTTCTTGTGGATCTGCAGTTGTTTTCGTCCAAAATCTTTGCACAATCGGTTGGATATTTGATTTACTCCTTGAATATCTCCAACAAAAAGACATGATTTGGTTTGTTAAAAATTCAAATTTAAATCTCTTTTAAATTTGATTTGATCTTCACAGTTGTCCAACAAATTATATAATCATATTGCTAAACCAATAGCAATAAAACATAATTGAATCTTCTCAAAAGATTATGTTAAAATGCATCAATTTTGTGCCTGTTGCAGAAGGCCCAAATGCCGTACAAACCTGCTGGAGCATTGCGCCCAACATGTGTCCCTTTTTTAGTTCTATAAAGCTTTAGCGAGCTAGACCAATCTTGAATACTTTGACACTTCTCTAAGTTGTTCTTTTGCTAAATGCAGTCAATCCAAAGGTCCAATCCAATAGGAACTGCAATCTCCCTCTTTGGAAAATTATGGCAAAATAACTTTTAAAGATAAATACCATTTCTTAAATCTTTAAGACATAACACTTTGTTCATAACAAAACACATGACATCCAGTAGAACTACCAAATATTTAGAGCATAGCAATAACTTTTCTTCCATGTATCAGAGTTAAACACCAGTAACAACAGAAGTCATAAGCATCAATATTCAGATGCTTATATATAATCCATTTAGTTACTCCAAACCAAATAAACAATCATGCAATCATTCATAGACTTAGTCATGCATGAATCTATTATCACACAGTTAGTAGCATACAATCCTACTAACAAACATAAATGAGTATGCAATCATTCACATACTTAGTCATGCATACACAATTAGTTATTAGTTGATATCAGAATATGAAATAAATACTACTAACACAGATAAATCTGTTTTCACAGATACAATGACAAGGACCAGATATCCAGCTCAACATTATCACTTTCCCAGATGGGGTAGTACTAAACAAAAACTTGTTGCCTAAGCAACACCCGTTTCTCCCCCTTTTTACCATAATTTGGAAAATATGTGGAAAGAACAACTATCTTCAACAACTTACCAAGAGCTCATTATACACCAATGTAAAATAAATCTCTTGCATTCTTATTTACAGACCCTTCTTTTTCCTCAGTTCCCATTTCCTTTGTCAATAGAGAAACTATTGATTCTGCCCAATCAATTAAGAGTTGTAGATGAAATTTTTACAAACTTTATTTTATCATGCACATTTCTAAATTCATTTGTCAACTTGTCATTGATAGGACTAGCATTAGTAATAGTCTTCATTAGTACAACGACTGTCATGCTTTATTTCCAATCAAGAGCTTCTTTTCCTAGATTCCTTTCAGCATCAATATTTATTTGTATAACATATTCCAACCTTTGAAAAATTGTTTCAGGATGGAACGACACATTATCCATATGATCAGAGTAGACATCCACATGAAATATCTTCTCTTCAATCTTTCTTCTTAAGATGGACACAATGTCTTGGACCTTTGCTCCAACATTTCCCTCAGAATCCCTTATTTGAACAAACTTGCTATCCACTTCAGACTTAACCAGGGAACCTTGCTCCTTAGTCAACAACGTGTCACATAAGTTATCTGGCTCATCCAGGTTGACATCTTCATCATTGATCATTTGGTTGCTCCAAAACAGTTGAGTGCAACTTCTTTCAGCATATGTACCTCTAGGAACACATGAGTAATTCTTCACTTGAGAAACATGAAAGAAGCTTATATCTTCTTCCAAGCTCAACTCAAGGTCAAACTACATTTGATGAACCACATGTTCCACCATATTATCTAACAAGACATCAACACACATGAGATCTCTCTCAAGATTCTCATTGTCTTTCATAATGACTTCCTCCAGCAACTGAACATCCTCTTCAAATGCCAAAGCTTTTCTTGACATCGTCTTATCAAGGGCTAGATACTCCCACTTCAGAATAATATTATCTCAAAGGACATGCAAGTTATAAAGACCAACACCTTCATTCAGAGGTTTAGATCTATCATGAACTTCCTTATTCATATTGAAAACATCATCAATATGGTCATTCCCTTTATAATTCTTTTGATAAGTAGCCTTTCCACAAGACTTGGACAAGATCTTCATGATCTTTTTCACCATTACGACAAAAGGTAAGTCTTCAACTTTCATATCCAAGCTCCTATTGAGGAAGGTACTTTTATCATACACATGGTTAAGTTTGAGCTTCAGGATACATTATAGTCTGGGTCTCAAACTGATGGCTCAAAAAGTATCAGCAACACATATACTCTCATATTCTCCAACAGGTAGCAACGAGTTACCTGATTTGTCAGTAACAACTTTCTTCATAGCAAAACCACTAAAATCAACATCTTCACTATTATGTGGAGACATATAATTTAAAGATTGAGCGCCCTTCGTAAAAAAGTTCATACTCCTTGTTGTTAACATCACAAACTAGAAGTACACTTTCATCCTTACTTATCACTTCTTCACCCCATGTATCCATATCTTTTACTGTATGCTCATGATTATTAAAAACATCTTTATTGGATACAATAGTATCGACCTCAACAAATTCATGATCATCATTCTCCTTATGTATTTGAGATTGTGTCAACATGTCATACAAGATGTTTGACACATCATTATCATTATTCTGAATTCCCAGATTGGATTCTTGGGTTTCTTCATAAAAAGACATCTGAATGAGATGATGATTTTCCATAGGCTCATACATGTTATGGACATTAATCACAATTCCACTATCAGCTAGATCATATTTTTCAACAAGTGGAATGTTATGGAAAGCAATATCTGAAACATATTTCTTGACATACAACTTGAGACTAGCCTCTAAGATACTATGAGAAACACCCATTTCTGCTTCACCAAACTCACTATCATGATTTTGGTTAATCAGAACTCCAATCATATAAGAAATGATGTGATTGAGATATTCACCAAGTTCAAAGCTATGATGGATAGACAAAATGGCCACAAGATCAAGACTTTGAGGAATGATGGTGTTGGAAAATATGTGTCAAAAGACTTCAATGCATTATGTGAAAGAGAAAGGATTGTGCATGAGGCGGTGTCACCCTACACTCTATAACAAAACAGTATTTCTAAAAGGAAGAGCATAACCATCGTGAATATGGTAATAAATATGTTAAAAGGCAAGCACTTACCAAATGAGTTATGGGGTGAAGTTATGTCGACTGCAACATACATCTTAAACAAATGTCTAACAAAGAAGCTAGAAGTAATCACACCAGAAGAATGTTGTCCTGGTGTCAAGCCTAGCTTAAGTAATCTGAAAGTGTTTAGATAGATAGCACATATACATGTGACTGATCAATTGAGAAGAAAACTTTATGACTAGTCGAGCTAGATGGTCCTTACAGGATATTACTCAACTGATGGATACAAATTATTCAATCCCTTGAACAAGCAAGTTGTGATCATAAATGAATTGAAGGAGTGGGATTGGAATGAAATGTCAATAAGGATTATGTGAGAATTCTATGTGATAAACCAGCTAGTGAAGCTGACAGTGGAATTCAAGCAGAGGGAGGTGGATTTCAAGCAGGCACAAGCAGATTTCAAAGGACAAGAAATACGCATGCAAAGTTACAAGAATGTGTGATCACATCAAATGATGTGGTAAATAATGCATATGAGCTGATACACTATGTTTTTTATGGAGATACTTAGCCAATCAATGTAACTGAGGCATCAAAGGACTCAAAATAGATGCAAGCCATGAAGGAGGAACTAAAGTCCATAGAAGTAAACAAAACATGGTCTCTAGTCGAATTGCCATAAGGTAAGAAGGCAAATGATGTGAAGTGGGTTTACAAAGTTAAGTTTAAACCCAAAAGGAGAAGTAACCAGACACAAAGCAAGACTTATAGCTAAAGAATTTCTTTAGAGAGAAGGAACCGACTTTGACGAAGTTTTTGCACCAGTTACTAGGATTGAAACAATCAGATTAATTGTTGGCCTAGTAAACATGAAAATGTGGTATATGTGTCAGATGAAAGTGAAATGTGCATTTTTGAATGACCATTTAGATGAAGAAGTTTACGTAGCATAACCAATTGATTTTGTGAAATAATGCAAAGAAAGCAAGATATACAAGTTATATAAAGCCCTGTATGGATTCAAATAAGCTCCAAGATCTTAGAATAAGAAGATAAATGCCTTTTGAGGGAGAAAGATTTTATAAAGTGAAAAATTGAGCATGGAGTATACGTTAGGAGAAGCAAGAGTGAACTGCTTATACTATGTCTCTATGTCGATGACATGTGGATAACAAGTAGCTGTAAGAAGGAGATCAGAGATTTCAAAAGTGACCTGAGCAAGGAATTTGAAATGTATGACCTTACAAACATTTCATATTTCCTTGACATCTAATTCTACAAGAATAATAGAGGATTGATGTTGCAACAAAGAAGATATGCAAGTGAGCCAATCAAAAGAATTGAGATGGAGGAATGCAATGCAACTTTGAGACAAGCTGAAACAATATTGCAACTGACAAAGGATTCAGACAAAGATGAAGTCGATCCAACTCAGTATATGAGACTCATTAGATCATTAAGATACCTTTGTCATATAAAGTTTAGTCTAGCATAAAATGTAGGTGTGGTGAGTAAATTCATGCAAAGACCAAAGGTATCTCACCTTGCAGCCACAAAGAGGATACTCAAGTATCTCAAATAAACTCTCGACTATGGCATTTTGTTTCCTGCAGCAAATTAAGGAAAGAAATGTAAACTAGTGGGATACACTGACTTGAGTGTGTGTGGTGACGGCGAGGATAGAAAATCCACAATTAGTTATGTATTTATGCTAGGTAGTGCACCAGTTGCTTGGAGCTCAAGAAAAGAGCCAATTGTAGTGTTATCATCATGTGAGGCTGAGTACATAGATACCTCTCTTTGTGCATGTCAAACAACATGGCTGGTGAATCTAATAGAAAAGATTGCAGGTGAAAGTCATGTAACAATGATTATGAAAATTGACAATATGTCTACTATCAATTTGGCGAAGAATATGATAGCACATGGAAGAAGCAAACATATTGAGATGAGATTTCATTATCTTAGAGAACAAGTATCAAATGGAAAGTTGAACTTCGAACACTAAAAAAGTGAAAATCAAATTGCAGATATCATGACAACGGTTATGCATGTGAAATTGTTCAAGAGATTGAGAACTATGATGAATATAGATAGCTTATACACAATAAATTAGGTGGTGTGTTAAATGTGTAATTCTTTATGTTAAACATGTTTGTAAAGTATAGGATTCGACTAAGTCGATGTCGAATATGTTCTATAGAGTAGTAGTTGAATTTACATGTATTCAACAAAAGGTCAAATACAACTTCTAAGAGAAGGAGGTATATGTATTCGACAAATAATCGAATATAACTAGTTGAGGTCGGAGTAGCCAGTATTCGGCAAAGTTTAATAACAACTTGTTAAAATTAGTTAGTCAGTTTGAGATTACTTGATGTGTAAGATCTCATTATAAATAAGGAGGTATCCTACATTTGTAACCATAGAATTTCATTCAATTCAATACATTCTTCTTTCCTTCTCCAAATCCCTAATTTTCTCTCTCCTCTCTTTTCTCTTTAAAACTATCTCCTTTATTCAAATTTTCATGCAGCGTAATCGTCTTGTAATCAATGTGATTGAATCACTTGAGTGAAAAGTGAATAACAAGAATTTTAAATCAATCGAAAAAATGATTGATTCTTGTTCCTTCAAGATCGATTTTAAAAAATAGCAGACACAACTTGTTGTCTGTTTGCTTTATATATATATATATATATATATATATATATATATATATATATATATATATATATATATATATATATATATATATATATATATATATATATATATATATATATATATATATATATATATATATATATATATATATATATATATATATATATATATATATATATATAGTACTATGTTAGTAATATTTACATTATTTTATGGCATTTTTATATTATAATTTTGCCGGTGATACGGAAGCTTTTGAATTGGAATCATGTTTTATGTTTCCTTTCTCGTGGATAACATGTGTTGATGTTCTAGTTTGTTCTGATCCTAACAATTTTCCAGCTAAGTGCATAATCTTACAAAAACAATGTTTTGAAATGTGAACCTCGAATACTACAAAATGAAAGAAATATCTTTGATGGATTTTATCAAATACCAATATCATGATATTTTTAATTGTTTATAAAAGTTGTTGGACTCTTTGAATATTGGAATACTTTTTGAATATTTAAATGATGCTTGTGAATGCATTCTAGAAGTATTTAGGGTGTCTTTGATTTCGTTTTATAAAACTGTTTTTGAGTTTAATAATTTTAAAATAATAAAATTTGTTTGATAACTTAATTCAATAAAATTATTTTTTAAACTTAATATTTTAAGAGTTTTAAATATTAAAAAACTAAAAATAAATTTTAAATATTTTAATTTTTAATTTTGAAAATTGAAAAGAGAACAAATAAAAAAATTATATACACATTCTATTAATGACAAATTTGTAATATTATATAATTTTTAAAAAAAAATGTGATTACCGAACATTTTTTTCTTCAAAATTGATTTATAAAATAGTTTTAACAATTAAAAACTAAAACTCATTCAAAAATAAAAATATTTTTAAGGTACTTTGTTGATAGGTTTTGTTGGAGGACAAGACATCATTTTTTCTAAAAGTTCTATTTTTTTTAGTAATAAAATTATACTATAGATATATACTTATATTTGGTAGCGTTGTTCGGTTTTGAAATATTTGTCACAAACAAAATTATCGGGACGAGTCGCGTACTATATCGTTTGTTTTAAGACATTTCGCCGTACTGTCAATAATTATGTAATACAGCCGAGTTTCGACGACGTCTCTTGGATAAAACAGTCCGTTCAATTTTACGATTATCACTTGCACGGTAATAAATCGTTTAAAGAAATACACCTTTAGATGATGGTTAAACCACTCATAGTATCTGAAAAAATTCAGTCGTAGATGGCACAATAAGTCACTCGAAAAATAAAGAAGAATAGAAATAATTTGAGATGAAGAGAATAAAGAGGGAGAAGAGAGATTCCAAAAATTCAAAATCTGGAGTTCTTTGCAACTGAACTGATGAACCCTATTATGGGTAAATGATTCAACTAAGTAGAGAGAAAATAGTCGGAGGGAGTTACTTAGTCAAAACTAGGTTAAAACTAGGTTTTGATGAGTGTCACCTTATAATTATTAATTAATAATTAATTGATATTAATTAATTAATTTTCATCTAATTAACTTCCATTAATTAATATGGATGACTCTTTCAAACTCACATTAATTTTTCAACAATCCCCCACTTGAATTTAAAAGGTGATTTTAGAAGTAACGTCAAACGTTTCTAAGATTGTGTATAAGCAAAGGTGTCTACGACTTGAACCTTTGCGTACATGTAGGATTCTGATTCAACAAGAGTGACACAATTGTCTTGAACTCTATCTCAGACATTAGACCCGCACACAACCTTTTCTTAAGGTGTATTCTAATAGCCCATGCTTTAATGGCCTTGCACGTGTATCCCGGTTTAGTGAAGACTCTAGAAATTTTGCCCCGAAATTCCATAGGAACCGCCCCAAGTTCCACAATCACAAAGATGAGTCTATCAAGAGTACTCTTGTAGCCTAGCTACTCCCTCATACAGAATATAGAACTCATTAAGAGCTTCTATTATCTCATCCTCTTATTACTTCATGATTCATGCTTCACTTGCATGATCATCTCATATTACTCATAACTTTTTATTATCCATTAAACCTATTTCTTGGGATCTTCAGTCATCTAGGCCGGGTTACCATCATGAGCAACTCGCTTCTTTATAAGCATTAATCACATCTTCTTAGATGTATTGTGGACTTTCTCTCTAGCTAATCCTTTCGTCAAAGGATCTGCTAAATTTTCATCAGCGCGTACATGATCCACTCTTACAACTCCTTTAGAGATACAATCTCCGATGGTGTTGTGCTTTATTATTATTTGACGTCTTTTACCATTATAATAACAGTTCTCAATTTTTGCAATAGTCGCGGTACTATCGTAGTGGATCAACACAGTTGACATAGGTTTTTCTCATAAAGGGATCTCAGCTAGTAAGCATCTTAACCAACTTGCTTCTTCACTAGCTGTGGCTAGTGCTATCATCTCAGACTCCATTGTAGATTCAGCAAGGATAGTCTGCTTATTTGATTTCCAAGATACTTCTCCTCCAATTATACTAAATATATAGCCACTTATAGCTTTGGAATCATCCGATAAGGTGTTCTAATCTGCATCCCTGTACCCTCTTAATACATCAGGGAAATTCTGATAATGTAGGTCGAGATCCATGGTCTTTTTAAGGTACCTCATGACTCGTTCAATAGCTTTCCAGTACTCGTTACTCGGTCTACTCGTAAACCTGCACAATAGTCCTACGACATATGCAATGTCGGGTCTAGTACAATCAATGACATACCTAAGACTGTCAATGATGCTTGCAAATTTTGTTTGTCTGACACTTTCACCAGTGTTCTTAAACAATTTCACACTTGGATCATATGATGTGCATGCATGTTTACATTCAAAGTATTTATATTTATTTAATATCTTCTCCACATAGTATGATTGATCCAAAGAAATTTCTTATTCGGATCTCGTGATCTTGATACCAAGGATCACGCTTGCTTCTCCGAGGCCTTTCATGACAAAGTTGTTGCACAAAAATGATTTCACATCATTAGTGGTCTGAATGTTTGATCCAAATATGAGTAGATCGTCAACATAGAGACATATGATAGTGTAGATGCGATTCTCAGTTTTATAATAAACGCATTTGTCACTTTCATTCACTTTGTACCCATTTTATATCATTAAGTTATCAAACTTTTCATGCCATTGTTTAGGGGCTTGTTTTAGTCCATACAAAGGCTTGTCTAACTTACATACCTTGTTTTCTTGTCCATAGATAACAAACTCTTCCGGTTGTTCCATATAGGATTCTTCTTCTAAGTCACCATTTAAAAAAGTTGTTTTAACATCCATTTGATGTATTATTAAGTTATAAATAATAACTATTGAAATAAGTATCCTGATGGATGTAATTCTAGTGACTGGAGAAAAGGTGTCGAAGAAATCTATGTTTTCTCTTTGTCTAAAACCCTTGGCTACAAGGCGATCCTTGTATTTATCAATAGTTCAATTAGGTTTTAGTTTCTTTTTCAAAACCCATTTACAACCGATTGGTTTGCAACTAGGAGGCAAGTCTACTAAGTGCAAGGTCTTGTTAGTTTCTAGAGATTCTATCTCATCATTAATAGCCTCTTGCCATAAATCTGCATCTAGAGATGACAAGGCTTCTTGAAGATTTATGGGATCTTCTTCTACATTATAAGCCGCATAATCGGGCCCATAGTTTTTAGCAATTCTTACTCTTTTACTTCGTCGAAGTTCTGTTTACATTGTCGTTGCTTTCTGTGCTTCTAATCACGGGAATGGGACTCGATTGAGTGCCCCCACTATTTCTCGATTTGAAAGGAAATTTGTTTTTATAGAATTCAACATCATTCGATTCTATGTTCACTTTTGCATTTAGGTCATAAAACCTACATGTCTTACTGTTTGTTGCATACCCAATGAATACACATTCATAGGCTCTACTAGCGAGTTTAACTCGTTTGGGATACGTGATTCTGACATAAGCCAGACAGACCCAAGTTCTCAAATAATACAAGTTTGGTTGTCATTTATTTAATATCTCATAAGGAGAGATCTTACTTTTTGACTTGGGAACGTTATTTAGAACATAGAAAACAATCAATAAAATTTCTCCCCACCAGTAAGGTGCAACACCATAATTCATCATAATTGAAACAACAAGTTCAGTAAGAGTTATATTCTTTCCTTCTGCTTTACCATTCATTTCAGAAGAGTATGGAGTAGTTGTTTCATGTATAATTCCATGTTTACTATAAAAATCATTACATAATCCAGAATCGTATTCAATTCCTCTATCACTACGAAGTCTCTTAATCTTCTTACTAAGTTGATTCTCAATTTCAGTTACATACATCTTAAACATGTCAAGCGCTTCACTTTTATTCTTCATTACGTACACATAAGTATAATCAGAACAATCGTCAATAAAGGTGATAAAATAACGTTACTATTTCTAGTTAAAGTTCCATCTAATTCACATATATCAGAGTGTATAAGATCTAGAGGCTCAAATTCTTTAATGATTAATTTATGCGAAGTCTTAGTTATTTTAGCATGATTATAATATTTATATTTATTTGAATGATTGACATTTAATTTAGGGATTAGGCCTACGTTGCATGCATTAGAAATAACTCGCTTATTAACATGACAAAGTCTAACATGCCAAATATTAAAATCACGCAACAGTAAACAGAAGGAGAAATTTTATTCAATTCAACATTCAACTTAAACATGCCATCAGTGACATACCCTTTCCTAACAAAAATATCATTCTTAGTGATGGCGTACAAATCTGCCCCAATAGACTGACTAAACCATGCCTTATTTAAAAGAAAACCAGAAACAAGATTCTTCCTAATTTCAGAAGCATGCATGACGTCCTTCAAGATTAAAGTCTTTCTTGAGGTGAAGCTCAGCTCAACATCTCCAATTCCAGCAACATTAGTGGTGTGAGCATCTCCCAACATCACTTTTTTTCTTCAGCATTCATGTATGTTTTAAACATAGCACGATCATAACATACATAACGTGAGGCGCCAGTGTCTATCCACCAACCATCACTTCCACCAGCCATGTTGATTTCAGTGATCATAACAATGAATTGTTCATCAGTCAGGTTACTGTTAGCTGGAGATTTCGACCATTAGGTTAGAAGTTCTTTGAAATATTATGTTTTGGAGAATAATATAAAAATGGCTTTGTCGAAGCTATTTATTAAATCCTTTTCTTGGAAGAAAGGACCTTGTTTGTCGAAGCTTAAGACTTAGAAGATTTTAGGATCTCCACAAGTTCTCTTCGACATAGGCGTTCGACAGATTCGAAGTTTCAAGCGGGAAAGATTTGAAATTCAAACGAAGCAGTTTCGTCAGGCGAACGCGTGGAAGCATCTGAGACACACAACGCTTGAAAATGTCGAGCGTGACAATCATCTGTGTAGAGACCGTTAGGGTCGAAATGTTATAAATAGGAGTCTTAGTTTTTAGATTTCGGGTGTTCAAACTGATATACAAAATTCACTAAAAATACTTAAAGTACTGGAGCGAGAGAAATGAGTCTTTGCTGAAAATGTATGTATGAAGAACACCATGATTACATTTCATATTATCTTTTTAATGCAAGTTACTTAAATTAAACCATTTACTGTCTTTTTCTGTCGAATTGCTTTTATCCTCACAGTCTTTCGTCATTTGCTTTTACCCTTGCATTTACATTTTGCCAGACCTTTATTTCCAGCACCTTTTCAAACTTAAAGCCTTTTACTTCAAGTTATTTATCTTCACTTGTACCAATTACTTCTATTATCTGTAAAAAAAAGCCTTTTTTACAAAATTACTGCCATTTATCCTTTATCTTTAAAGTCATAAGCCCTTAGATTTCGTTTAGAATTGTTGTCGAAACACTCTTTACTATTGTACCATTAACGCTAGATAAAGAACCCTAATTACCATTCACAAATCAGAAACAAGCTTAATCATGAATCAAATCACCAAAACACTAGTTCTTGAGACATATGTCCTAGGATCAATCTAGTCGACCTTGTAAGTTACCAAGATTAATAATATTGGAGGACTAGCAGTTGTTTGTCAGAAATTACTGGTAAATAGTTACCCTGTGCATTAGAGCCAACAGGTTTAGCCCTGCTCTTACATTTCTTAGCCATATGACCCGGTTTTCCATAATTAAATCAAGTGAAGATTAGAGCGTCATTTCTCTGAGATGGTGGTTATTGTCCAGCAATCGGAGCATATGGGGCCCTTGAGGGATTCCCATTCTTAATTTGGTTCACAACATTGCGGTTCTGATTCTTTAATTGTTTGCCTGTAGGCTTCAGAACCGCACTGAATCTCTTGTTGTTGTTAGAAACAACTAATACCTCATCTTTCTAATCTTCTCTCCTAGCTTCCTCTTCAATTCGGAGGCGAGTGATTAGACCCTCGATTGAAAACTCTTTTGTTTTGTGCTGAAGCAATTTTTTTTGAAATCTTTCCAACCAGAGGGCAGTTTGTCAGTTATAACAGCAATCTGAAATTGTTCATCGAGGAGCATACCTTCAGTTATGATTTCATGATCAATTTTTTTTATTTCGTGGCTTTGAGATTCCATAGACCTTTCATACACCATCTTATAGTTCAAGTGGTGGTTGATAACATATTTCTTTGCACCTGCTTCTTCAGTATCATATTTCTTCTACAGAGCTTCCCATACTTGTCCAAGAGTCTTATAATTATTGTAGTAATCGTACAGATCGTCAGCAAGACTGTTCAAAATGTGATTTTTGCAGAGATAGTCACTCTCATGCCATAAGTCGTTTTCTTTCCTGAGTTGTAAATTACTCGCAGATTCATCAGTTTTACCAATTCCATTTGAATATGCAGAGTTCTTGAGATGGCACAATAAGCCATCGAAAAAATTCAGTCGTTGATGGCACAATAAGCCACTCGAAAAATAAAGAAGAATAAAAATAATTTGAGATGAAGAGAATAAAGAGGGAGAGGAGAGATTCCAAAAATTCAAAAATCTGGAGTTCTTTGCAACTGAACTGAGGAACCCTATTTATGGATAAAAGGTTCAATTGAGTGGAGAGAAAATAGTGGAAGGAAGTTACTTAGTCAAAACTAGGTTAAAACTAGGTTTTGATGAGTGACACTTTATAATTATTAATTAATAATTAATTAATATTAATCAATTAATTTCCACCTAATTAACTTCAATTAATTAATACGGATGACTCTTCCAAATTCACATCAATTTTTCAATCTATAGACTAAATGAGAGTTTTTGAACCTCCTCTCATTTCTTTGTAGCCAAATTTGATAAGTCGTGTGAATCAGGACCGCCATAATATTGTCTTGAAGTTTCAGGTGTCATCCTAACCTGTCGATTCTTAAGATATCCTCTGAAATTTTAGGTAAAGAAATGATTTAGAATTTATCTATTATCCCCTCAAAATCCTTAAGATAGTTTTATTTTTATAGTATACTAAAAGGAAAAAAATTCTCAATCTATAAAAAAAAGGAGAAACCTCTGTCTTTTTATTTTATTTTTTATTGACAACAAAGTCAAAATATTTTAATTTAAATAAAATTTCTGCAAATTCATTTTAATTATATGTATCATTCTTAAATTAAGGTTATAGATTTATTATATATTATAAATGTTTATTTATTTACAAATATTTTATATCTATATAATAACAATTAATTAAACTTTAGGAAGTAATATAATATCTTTTTTTTTATAAGTGAAATAGTAAATACGATTAAAGTTAACACACAACTACGAAATATCATATTCAAATTCATATAAAGTGATTATGTTTGAACTTAAAGATTTTTTAGGACACATTTAAGTTAGCTGAAATACTGGATGCTCCTCCAATAAGGTTACTTGGATTAGAGGACTAATAAACATGTTTTAGGCACAAATTTGTTTTTAGTACTACAATTTGATCATTCAAAATATAAAATTTGACCTTTAGTTGAACATATGAGGAGACTACTCATAGGGTTTCTAATGTTGGTATCCCAAGGATGCAATTGTAAACATATGTATTTGATGATTATGAAATTTTATCCTAATGATTCTCATCTCTTCTCTAACTTTAAAGGCCACCAGAAGCTTAACGTGTCATAAAGGTCTTGTGATAATTATGTTGTTCCTATTGGATTGACTCCATTCTAACAAAACAACAACTTGGAGAAGTGTCCAAGTGTTTAAGATTGGTCTAACTTGCTAAAGTTGTATGAAACAGCAGAAAGGACACATGTTGGGCACGATGCTCCAGCTTGTTGGTACGACATCTAGGTCTTATACAACAGGCGCCAAAATGTTGCGTTTTGGAGTGTGTTCTACAAAATACTTGTTAAAGATTTTATTATTGATTTAACAATATGATTAGGTGATTTTTTTGACAGTTAGATGGAGTTTTATTCGGATTTAAATGAAGATTTGAATTTGAATTTAAATTAAAAGAAATCATATCTTGTTGGAGATATTCAAGGAGCAAATCAAATATCCAACCGATTCTGCATTAATTCTAGACGAATTAAAAGATATTATCCAAGGAGAAAATGCCAGAGTTACATTGTTATATAAGGAGCTTAAGCCTACATTGGAAAACAAGCACTTTCATTGAAGATCTTAGAGTGTTAGGTTTTGTACCTTGTATCCATGTTAATTCCCTAATAAGATTAATGTATGATCTTTATGTACACCTCTATGTTTCAGTAACTTGGCATATATTATTTGTCTAGTTGAATTATAATCAACATTGTCAATGTACACCTATATGTTTCAGTAACTTGACATATAAGGTTTGTCTAGTTGAGTTGTAATATTCAACATTCTTTATCTTGTGAAGATTGAAGTTGATCACTATGGTATAGTGGTTGTTTGTCCCTGTCACTGGAATTGTGGCAAAGAAGAAAGTGAGTAGGTTATCATATTTAGGGGGAGACTCTAAATAGAAAGTCATTTGATAGTGTTAGAAAGTATTGAACAACATAGGATTTATTTTTGCTTGTAAATCTAAGTATACTAAACTATTAATAGTGAATATCCTTTCTTTGATTGTGGATTCAGCCCCTCAGACGTAGGTGTGGTTTTACTGAACTGAGTAAACAATTTATGTTCTTTATTACTTTTTTGCTCCATCATCTATTACTTGTTCGTATGTTGTGTCTGGCGTATCTTGTCACACATGTTGCTGGAGCACCGTGTTCGACATTTGTCCCCTGAAAAATATAATTTTACATTATGTTAAAATCCTAAAGACTTCCCTAGTAGTATGGCTGTAGAATTATGCGCAAACCCATTTTTCTGTAAATTTTAGTGTTCTTGATATCACATGAATTTTTCTTGTCTCCCAATACATGATGAACGTCATGACCAGTCATCGCTAAGAATGGATATGTGGTGGTTCGGAACGTCATTGACAGGTTCGAGTTCGTAAATAATTAAATAGGGGTATCTCACTTACGAGTGTGTTATTAAGAAATGAGTTCCTTCGGGATTCCTTTATGAGTGGAAACAACAACTCTCGCCGAGTGGTGATTGTCGACGATAAAAGTCTGGTGAAGACCGCCTTTCTTGCTACTAAGGTGGCGAGTTTATGGGTAGGTTATCCTAGCTAGTGCATAGTTGTCTGTTGGCATAAGCCACCCTGGAAATATCGTCCCACCAACTAAATACTCTTTTGAGTGATCAATGAATGTTTTGAATGAAAGTTAGATTTGGGTTATCCCTTGTCTTTGTTGGAGTCCTAACCATTCGTCCTTCGAGTGTGGGTGTGCTAGTGGAACATGTCATCTTGTTGTGAAGTATATAAGATAGAAGAATGTTATATATAGAGATTTCCACATATGGCGCCAATGATCATGTCTGAAACTAAAAAATCTTGATGACAAACTTAATTTTGGTGAGATAGAAAGTTCCAATAGCGTTTTCTTCATTAAAGTTATAATCAACGTTATAGTGGTGGTACTTGCAAACACTTTGACTCTTAATCTATCTTTTCTTAGGTTGTTATTATCTTGATTTTGGACAAACAAAAACATATCTTAAACGTGTCATATGTATGGTCCGGAAATTTTCATATTTTAATCTTTTTAAATAAAATGGAAAATATCTGAACATTTTTATTATTGTAACAAATATATCATTTTATAAAAACCACAACCTTTTCTTTTATATATACTACCAGTATTATTTTTCATATTATATTATTATATATATTTGGTTAAGTATAGTATTTTGTATTATTTCCTATACAGGTTATTGAAAGACCTACCTACCTACTACCACCACATAATTAAGACCAAGTGCCGGTGTGTTTGTGTTTTTATGCTTATTTTGTCTTTTAATTTGATTGTAACGTTCTGCTGAGGCTGATCTTGGCCATCCATTAAAAAAATATTAAGAGGAGGCTCATCCAAAAGACTTTGTATTTTAATTTTATTCTATTTTAGTTTAAATTATTCTCTATTTCCATCAAAATCACCTCTTAATCTGTCATTTCTAAAACTTAATTTATTGTCATTTCTAAAACTAAAAATTGATTTTCATTGTAATGGAATGATGAAAAGTGTTTTTAAGTTTCTGTTATAATCAAAACCCTTCAAATAGTTCATGAAAAACTGAGATTTATTTAATAGACAGGTAATGACCCCAAGAAACTTCAAGTCAAAGGAGATTCAAACAAACAACAACATCCGAAATTACAAAATCTTATCCAAATCAACCAGGTCTGTGCTGTATGTATGAGTTGTCAAGTTTATCATGTTTTTTAATAATGAAACCTTAAAATAAAGACACTTGTTTTTGGCAAATACTTCATTACTATATTAATCTTTTTCTCTACAAGTATTGATCCTAAAGTGGAGCAAGAATGATTGATATCATCAACTTTTAAACTCTTAATCTTAAAGTGGAGCAAAGACAATAATTGAAGATACTTTCATTTCATGAAATAATAACAAGAGAAAACGTGCAAATAACAGTTTCAGTTTAGCTTGGACAGTACTCAAAATTTATGAAAAATACAAAGACTCTTAAAATATTTACACATACCAAAAGGCATGGTAATTCTAAAGCCAGCTAAATTCAGTGATAATCATTGTATAAGTTAAAATTAACTTAGTCTTCTTTGTCACCTTCTTTATACTCTTTGATTTCTTCACCTTCTGTTGTAGAGCTGCTTGGTTGATTAACCTTATCTTGGTTTGCTACTCTCTGATATTCACCACTATCACCTCCTTTACCTAAGGTTTGAATAAGCATTAGCACTGCAATCATAAAAACAACTATGTACACCATTCTAATGTCAAAAGATCTTTGGAGATATTGCGTCAATGTTGGCCCGCTAAGTCTTTTCTTTACGGTTCTTCCTTCTCTATATCCTTCTAGAAATTTAGTGATTTGAGTTCCTTGATCCTCTTCCTCGATGTTCTCGGAACCAACAACCTGAAAGTTAACGTAAAAATCGGTATCAGCTTCCAATTAGGTTATGAACATTATGTACATGTAACTAGTATTGTAAACTAGCAGATACAATGGCACTGAATCGTGTATCGCTATAACATAGTGGAATTTGAACGATCGCTATTATTCCAGAATAAACTATTTAGAATAAAGTTTTGTCGAATAGCGGTTATAGTACAATAAATTATTTAAAAATCAGACTTACAGAAAGATAATCATCTTCTTTATCCCAAATGACCATTTTTGGTAGTTTAGAACTGGTATCGAATTTATCAGCAAATTCATCGAGCTGTTTAACTCCAACATAACCAAATATTAAGTCACGATTTGCAGATGCAGCACCCCTCAATAACTTAACCAGTTCTTTTGATCTTTCTTCATTTTCATCCTCCACAATAGTCAAAACTATTTTCCTACCATCAGCTTTTATCAACTTTAGTGTCTCGTAGGATACAGGCACAACCAAAGGAATGAGATTTTGTTTTACAAAGTCTTCCAAAAATTCATCTGCTTTATGGAGAAAAAAAAACATTACTATTAAAAGAATCCTGTACTGATGTACCAAAGCTAAAACATTTTAATAGTATTCGAACAAAAGCAAATACTTTCCAGCATAACATAGTATGAGAAGGAAAAAATTAAATTAAACTAAATACAGTAGAATTTAAGAAGTACTGATAAGCTCACAACACCATGGTAACATCCAGTGAAGAAAAAAGAAAGGCATTCTAGAATAATAACGAGCATTCAAGTTCATATTTAATTTAGAAGAAAAAAAAAGTAGTATTTGAGCTCTCAAATCTACGTTAATTCTAACATTAAAAAAAGGAAGTCCTTTCAGATGGACCTAATGTATGCGTTAGATTTCAGCTTCAGTTAGTTAAGTTCCATTGGTAATTTGTGTTAAGAACCCAAGAATTGGATTCCAAAGAAAGAACACTCTTTATTAGAAAATAGGAAATAACATGAGAGCTCTCTCCTCAAGGGTTTCCCCTTCACAATAGAGTTGCTACTCTATTAACAAAAGATTTACAACATTCAATAATGATCAACTCTATATTGTATTCCCCTATTTATACAAATAGCATATAATAACCTCAACTAACCAACGACCTAACTAACTTCTATAACAACCCTTAACTACTCCAACTAACCACTATTCTACATCCTAACAATACACCCCTCCTGAAAACAACCTTGTCCTCAAGGTTGAAAACTACCATATTCTTCTTGTTCCATTTGTTGTAGAAAACAAAAGTTTGCCCTCCTGGATCCTATTGTTTGGAGCTTGGTGAACCAATTTTCTCTTCAGCCCGCTTCGTATTCCACTGTTCTGCGTATAGCCGCCAACCTACTGTAGTTGTCCACCAAGAGCATTCTTCTGCAAATACCTTAGGTGCAACTTCATGACAAAACCACTTATTAATAACCCATATCAATTGTGTCGGAGAAAAACAAAAATCTGGCCCTCCTGGATCCCTCTGCTGGGAGCTTGTTGCACCTATTTGTGCTTCACCCACTTCATTTTACACTGTCTTTCACTTTTCTGCCATAGCAGCCAAATTTGTCTTGCATTCTCGAGAGTATTTACAATAGAGTTGATACTCTATTCACAAATGATTTACAATATTCAAATGATGATCAACTCTACATTGTATTCTCCTACTCTCTCCATCTCATAAAAACTGTCTTATTTGCACTTTTTCTCGGTCTCAATATAATTGTCCCTTTACAATACCAATGCAACATTTATTATTATTTTTCCACTACTATACCCCTATTTATTAACTTTCACTTTATTCAACTACTCTATTAATTATAATTAATAAGGGTATTCTAGTAAATGATATTAGTTTTATCATTAAAATCAACACATCTAATCATTTTCTTAAGAATCGTACATTGCTCAAATAGGACACTTTTTATGAGACGGAGAAAGTCTTTATAAAATAGTCATATAACAACCTCAACTAACCACCAACTAACAAACCAACCAACTAACTAACTTCTATAAAAACTCTTCACTACTTTAAGTACTCTAATTAACCACTATTCTACGTCCTAACAATACACCCCTCCTAAAAACAACCCGTCCTCAAAGTTGACATCTACCATATTCTTCTTGTTCCATTTGTTGTAGAAAACAAAAGTTTTCCCTCCTAGATCCATTGAGATGCATTTACCCTCCATCTCCAAGAATTCCCTCCTGGATCCATTGAGATGCATTTATCCTCCATCTCCAAGAACACTGGCACTTCTCGAATCTCCGGCAGGTGGGACCAATTGTTAGGAACCCAAGAATTGGATTCCAAAGAAAGAACACTCTTTATTAGAAAATACTAGAAAATAACATGAGAGCAAGCTCTCCTTAAGGGTTTCCCTTTCACAATAGAGTTGCTACTCTATTCCCAAATGATTTACAACATTCAATGATATTGAATGTAAACTAGAGTTGAGCTAGCGTTGTAGCTCAAATCTGACAAGTGTCAGTTTTGTATAGGGTTTTACCCGCTTCTGCAGGTCATCTAGTGTAGAATATAAATTCAAGTTGTGACAAACACTGTAACTAACTTTTGTAGAAAAGAGAAAACAGTTATAGATTTCTAATATGGTATCAGTTAGCTAGGCTGATCCATGGTGGAAACTTCTCCACCGGCGTCGCCCACTCCGGCGACCTCATCTACGAATGTCACCACCTTTCCGATGCCGGCGATTTCATCTTGCTTTGAGGAAAGGTGTCGTCTTCAGTTCTCTCTCAAGATCGCGCATAAGTTCGATGAAAAGAACTTCCATCTATGACACCAGCAAGTGGAGCCATACATCAACGCACATGATCTCACTGATCTCGTGGTATGCACTCGCGTTCCACCAAAGTTTCTTGATGATGAAGCTCGCCGCAACGGCACAGTAAATCTGGTGTACTCCACCTGGATTCAGAAAGATCATATGCTACTTTTGTGGCTTCAGTCCACGTTATCTAGCGAAATCCTTTCGCGTGTTCTTGGTTGCTCCCATGCTCATCAGCTATTGGATCGTCTCTTCTCGTATTTTCAGAAGCAAACACGTGCCCGTGCTCATCACCTTAGTGTTGAGCTTCGCGCCATCACTCTTGATTCATTTTCAGTTCAGGATTATCTTCACAGGATTCGTACGATTGTATATGCATTGACGTCAATTGCAGATCCTATTCCACCATCTCATCACATTGATGTGATTCTTGAGGGCCTCACTGCTGAGTATGCACCAGCAGTTTCAGTTGTTGAAAGTAAGTTTGGTCTTATGATCTTGATGAGGTGGAGATTCTTCTCCTTGCACATGAACTCAGGCTTTCCAAGTTTCAGAAGAAGCCTCTTTCAGATCTTGTTTCCCTTAACCTTACTCATGTGCCACCTCCTTCTGCTCCTGTTGATGAATCTCAAGCTCCTAATACTGATTCTTCATCATCTCAATCTAGTCATCCTCATGTGGAACCAGACTATAACTCCTTTCGTGGTGGTAAGTCAAATCGTGGTGGCAAGTTTGGCAGAAGTCGTGGTGGTAGGATTTCTAGGAATAGCAACACTCAATGTCAAGTTTGCTCAAAGTTTAGTTACTCTGTCCTAACATGCTGGCATAGGTTCAATTCCCAGTTTCAACCTGCTACTACAGGTCCTTACTTCAATCAAGGTTCCTGGTATGGAGCACCAAATTTCCACAGTCAAGGAGCTCCAAATGTGTGGTCTAGATCCTCCAGGCCTCCAGCTATGTTTCTCCACCATCAAGCACCTTTGTTGCCAACACTCTACCTCCATCCTCCACTTCAGCCTCTTGGTTCCCTGATTCAGGAGCTTCGTTTCATGTTACAAATGATGCTAAAAATATTCAGCAACCTACTCCATTTGAAGAACATGATCAAATTTTTGTAGGCAATGGTCAAGGTTTGAACATTCTCTCTGCTGGAGTCAGCACCGTTTCTGCACCCTGTGACTCACACTCACACACACCTTACTCTCAATAATTTACTTCTTGTGCCCAAAATCACAAAAAAATTTACCTAGTGTCAGTCAATTTTCTAAGGATAACAATGTGTACTTCATTTTTTCTGCTAATAAATGCCTTGTCAAATCCCAGGTTTCTGATGTTATTCTACTTGAAGGGCATGTAGGACTGGATGGACTCTATGTGTTTCCTACTCTGGATGTGTCCAAGTCTGCTCCATCATCTAATTTGTCTTGTTTACCTTCTACAAATAATTGTTAACCTAGTGCTAATTCTGGTGGTGTACACACTAGTTTGCCCTATGTTTGGCACTTAAGGTTGGGTCATCCCAATGTTCACACTCTTAAACTTGTCTTACAGAATTGTGATGTTCCTTTTCCTAATAAATACAATGAATTGTTTTGTGCTGCTTGCTGTATGGGAAAAACTCATAGGCTTCCTTCTTCCACATCACACACATCTTACACAAAACCATTACAACTTGTCTATACTGATTTGTGGGGTCCCTCTCCAAGGGCATCTGCATGCATCAGGGTATCATTATTTATTACATGTCATTTGTTGATTCTTATACAAAATTTATTTGGATTTACCTCCTAAAGGCCAAATCTGAAGCTCTTAATGTCTTCAAGCAGTTCAAAACATTTGTTGAACTTCAACATGATCTTCCCATCAAAGTAGTTCAATCTGATTGGGGTGGGGAGTTCAGACCCTTCACTAAGTTTCTTAATGAGCTTGGCATTGTTCATAGGCTCATTTGTCCTCATACTCATCATCGGAATGGGGTAGTTGAGAGGAAACACAGACATACTGTGGATCTTGGTCTAACCCTCCTTAGTCAGGCATCTTTGCCATTGACCTACTGGGGCTATGCTTTTTTCACTGCAGTATTCCTCATAAATAGGTTGCCTACCTCATCTATCAACTTTCAGGTCCCCTACACCCTTCTTTTCAACCAACCACCTGACTACAAGTTTCTCAAGGTGTTTGGATGTGCTTGTTTCCGTTTACTTCACCCTTATAACACTCACAAACTTGATTTCAGATCTCAGGAGTGTATTTTTCAGGGCTACTCCACTTCACACAAAGTGTACAAATGTCTTGCCCTTACTGGAAGACTGTACATTCCAAAGATGTGCTATTCAATGAAAGGAGGTTTCCTTATCTTGACTTATTCCCCACTTCCACTCCAATCTTCTCACCTGTAAAGGATATTTCTGTTGCGCCTCTGAGTTTTGGACCTCCACTTCTCCCCTCAAGTTCTTCTACTTTTCCTTCCCAAAACAATTCCCCTTTCACATCTAAAAACTCATCTTTCCCAAACCCTGAAGCTACTCCATCTGGAGCTTCTTCTAAGGCTAATTCTCCTACTTCATCTGATGTTGCTCCTTCAACTTCTTCCTCAAACTCCATGTCTCCCTCTCAATCCTCTTCCAATTCCTCCACACCTTCTCATAATTCTTCCACAGAATCCCCTACAATAATTCCACCATTAGCTATCCCTATTCTTTCTAAACCTGACAACTTGCACCCCATGCAAACCAGAGCTAAGTCTAGTTTTGCTCAACCAAGACTGCAACCCAAACTATTGCTCACCCATGTTGAACCAAAAAGTCCCAAACAAGCTCTTGCTGATCCACAATGGAAAGCTGCTATGCAAAGTGAGTATGATGCCTTGATAAAGAATCAGACATGGTCTTTGGCACCCTTACCACCTCATAAACAGGTCATTGGTTGCAAGTGTGTCTTTAGAATTAAAGAAAACCCTGATAGCACTGTCAACAGATTTAAGGTCAGGTTGGTGGCAAAAGGCTTCCATCAAAGACATGATTTTGACTTCAATGAAACATTCTCTCCAGTTGTGAAGCCAATCACCATCAGAATTATTCTTACCATAGCCATCACTCATAGGTGGCCTATTCAGCAACTTGATGTCAATAATGCATTTTTAAATGGGTTACTTGATGAAAAAGTTTTCATGGAACAACCTCAAGGGTTTGTTCACACTGATTCTTTTCTTGTGTGTAAACTCAACAAGGCCTTGTATGACCTCAAGCAGGCTTCTAGGCAATGGTTTGATAAACTTCAGACCACTTTGTCCAAACTGCAGTTTCAGGCCAGCAAGCGTGACCCCTCTCTGTTCACTCTAATATCTCAAGGTCACACTATCTATCTTCTTGCCTATGTTGAGGACATTATCATCACAAGGAGTTCTCCCTCTCGTCTGCAGGACATAATCACCAAACTTAATACTGCTTTTTCCCTCAAGCTTCTTGGCACACTTTATTACTTTCTTGGAATTGAAGTCAAACAAACTGCTCCTGGGCCTCTCTTACTTACTCAATCCAAGTACCTAAGGGATCTGCTTCAAAGAACAAATATGATTGAGGTTGCTCCTGTAAACACCCCTATGCAATCAACATGCAAGCTCACTAAGACAGACTCTCATGCTCTCTGATCTCTACATGTACAGGTCAGTGGTTGGGGCACTCCAACATGCCACCATCACTAGACCTGATGATATTACCTTTGCTGTCAACAAAGTGTGTCAATACATGGCCCATCCTCTTGAAGTTCATTGGATTGTTGTCAAGAGGATTTTGAGGTACTTTTTTTCTTTGCTTCAAGACACTTTTATACATATTTTTGACAAATTTCACACAAATTTAAAATTGTTAAATGTGTATATAAGCGATGCTATTAATAAAAAATTGAAGACATTAATTTTGATTCGAATATTTTCTACTTTTTTAATCATAGATGGATAAATAAAGCTGAAATACTCTCTTATACATAGAGGTGTCGGTGTCCTATGTTTTGACATTATTGGTGTCGAAGTGTCCGTGTCGTGTCCCGGTGTCCGTGTCAGAGTCAGTGCTTCATAGGTGCAGACTCTTCTAAAAAACTTGACATCCTCACTACTCTCCCTGTTATATTATGTGATAATCAGTCTGCAGTGCACCTGACTCATACTCCTGTTCTTCATTCAAAGACCAAACGTATGAAAATTGATCTCTTCTTTGTTAGAGAAAAAGTTCTGGCCAAATCCATCTTTGTGCAGCAGGTCATCTAGTGTTGTAGCTCAAAACTAAAACTGACTGGTGTCAGTTTTGTATAGGGTTACCTGCTACTGCAGGTCATCTAGTGTAGAATATAATTCAAGTTGTAACAAACACCGGAACTAACTTTTGCAGAAAAGAGAAAACAGTTATAGGTTTCTAATAAATGATAATCAACTTTATATTATATTCTCCTATTTATACAAATAGCCGTATAATAACCTCAATTAACCAACAAACTAACTAACTTCTATAACAACCCTTAACTACTCTAACTACTCTGACTAAGCACTATTCTACATCCTAACAATTTGCCATTCAACTCATACCCTATTTGATTTACCAGTAATAATTGGGTCTAGGACAAAAAAAAACTAATGAAACCGAGATGGAAATACATGGGGAAGCTATAAATGTCACCGAATAATGACATAAAAGTTGCATATAAAGACCCTTGTCTAACAGCTTTTCTGCCACTCCAGTCAAGTGAAACGCATCATAGACTAAAAAAGAAGAGCTTGGTTTCATACAGCCTTACAATTTTCATTCCTCGTAAAATCTGGATGGTGAACTAATTTCCTAACAATAGAATGTAGTAAAGAGACAAACCCAAAAGTAGCAAAAATATTACTTCAAGGTTTCCAAATTATTTTAAAATCCAATCATTGGCAACTTCATGATTACAAGTTTTCCAGGGAAAATAAAAAAGCAGTAGCCTAACAGAGAGTGGGCCAATAGTGGCGCTATCACGCTATAGCGGAGCGAGCGGAGGCCGGCCGCTATGGGAAGAGCCTTAGCGGTGCATAGCACTATAGTGGCCGCTATAGGGTAAATAACAGCGGAGGCGGAGCGGTTCCCGACCCAGAGCAATTTTTGTCTCTATTCTTTTTCCCCTCTGAAAAACCAAAATTACCCCTTAAATTTAAAACATTTTAAGGGTAATTTTGGATTTTCAAACAAATTTGAGTTGAGACTCAACCCTAACCTTCCTTCACCGACATTTCTGCACTTCAACCGTTCCAAAGAAAAATCACAAGTTCCTCCCTCGCCTCTCTCACTTCATATGTTTATAATTATTATTCATGTAATTTTTCCAAAAAAAAATGATCAAATAGTGGTCATCCTGCTATACACTATCCCATTTTTCGGGTCGGCCGCTCCACGCCACTATCCGGGATTGACTACTCTGGCCTAACCAAAACTTTGAAAAGAACCAGCAAAAGTGTAGGGCAGGCCACAATCTTGCTGGTGCGAGTCCAAATAAATTGTTTAAAGATTGGCTAAGAATTAGTACAAAATGGACCTTAGGGATAAGGTTCAACAAATAAACACATGAAGCAGGCAAGGTCGTCATATTATGAACTATGAGCCTTAGAGATGTACAAATCAGTCTTGGGACTCCACCTAGTAGATATAGATTATAGCGCTTATGAGCTTTGCTCTTTGAAATTGAAATTGATGCCTCTTCGACCAAGTGATTGGGAATTCGTAAGAGGGGGTGTGCTGGGTATTCCTAGGCTCTACATAACAACTTAAGCTGCTAGGCAGGAGAGTTAGTCTTTGACATATACTTCTAGGTTTCAGCCCACCAAGCACGCCTAATAAAACGAGCTTCATACAACTTAAAGAAAATAGTACAATAAATAAATCCAAAACCCTTCATTCGTTCATTCTTAAAGTAAAAATAAAAACAAACTGACCACAAGTTAAATATCAAAGTAGAGTATGCCAAAACTCAACTCCGAGTGTGAAAAAATGTAGATAAGTGAGTTGTACAAACTAGTATGTAAGTGTCCTTGACCATGTGTGAAATAAACTAACCTTCAAAGGGGCCATAAAATGTGTTCCGCTCATTGTACTGTTGATTAATGGAAACCAATGCAGGAATCTTATCAAAGTCATATGTTATCATGAGATCCTCTGAAAAATCCTTTGCAACAGAAAACCATGCGTTTTTCTTATACTTTACACCTAACTTTTCTATAACCGAACTGTCCAACCCAAAACCAATAAATACTGGGAAAAAAGTACCAGCTTCTTCAACAAAACTATTCACAGCAGAATCTGAGTCGAGAACAGAAACATCAGAAGCAGCAAATTTCTTAAGATAACGAACAAGTAAATCAGCTTTCCTGGGTCCACGGTATTCTGTAGGGACGCCGTGATTAAACAGCAAAATGGTTGGATAGGCACTACATCACAGAATGCCCAAAAAAAGCAACAGTTAAAACAAGTTAGGATTAGGAAGAAATAAATTTGGTTTGAAGAAACAAATATATAAAATGGAGGGAGGAAAACATACTCAACATCATGTTTTCTTGCAAGACGAGCATGCTTGTCTGCATCTACTTTTGCTATGAGTATGGGTTCTTTCAATTTTGCAAGTACAGGTGCGGCTGCATCTAACTGTAAAGCAGAAAATCACAGCTTGATTCATTCCTCATTCAAAATGAAACAGAATTGACACTAACAAGAATCTTATATCATGTAGTATATAAAGCACGAAACCACACTGACACAACCATACTGGTAATAATTTTAAAAATTGAATAAATTAAACATTTAAGAACCAAGCAAAATGGAATTATACCTGAAAAAAAAGGAGTTTGGTTGAATGAAAAAAAATAAAAAATTGGAAAGGGGTTGGAAGAGAAAGGTACCTCGGGAGAGAGACGCTTGCAGTGGCCACACCAGGGAGCGTAGAAATCAACCAAGATGTGATCGAAGGATGAAATGGCGGAATCGAAATTGGACTCGTCGAGTATCAACACCTTTCCATCCACAGTTAATGGTTCGGCGGCGCGGCAAGAGTGGATCAATAACACAAGACAAAAAATAACCCAAATCTTCATCGTTGGATCCAAACAGATCCTTCTTCTTCTTTGATTTTGCAGTGGGAGTGTATACTATGAATGAATCACTCTCTCAATCACGGAAGATCTAATTCAACTCCAAATAACTGATATATTTTTTACAAATCAAAATAATTGATACTTTTAAGGGATACTAAATGAAATTTTTTATTCAAATAATACAATTTTTTTAAAATTCCAAAATAACTTTTTTTTTAATTAATTCTCAAACTATCTCATTTAAAAAAAACGTTAAGATGTAGGTGACAAATGAATTGACGTCTACCCTTAATTTTAAAGAGAAACGTAAATTGAATTGGCGACAATCCATGGTGTTGTCAATTCAATTGGCACCTATGTCTAGAAAATGAAAGGAGGCGCCAATTGGTCCGTCTTCTCCGTGTATTGTGTAATTTTTTTTATATAAATAGAGATGTTTTGGGATTCATTTTTCCAAACCTCTTTTCATTATATTGCAAATATGGTTCGTCTTCGTCGTCTTTATGGAAACATAACTGAAGGCGAAAAATTAGAAGTATACCGTACGTGGATAGGTGCGGGTAAAAAATGATAAGGATGTTAGAAAAGTGATGTTTGGATCAAATGATATCAGTTTGATTGTTTTAATAAGTTAGAAATATTATTTTTAAATGTTGTGGTTAATTATTTTTATCTGTTTTGATATATGTTGTTTGTGTTGTTTATTCAGATTTGTTCGGTTTTAAGTGTGTTTAAGTTGAAGTGATGTTTGTTGTTAATCTTGTTGTAACAAAAAGTTATTAATATATCAAAATCAAACATTACATAAATTGAAAGGAGATACTAAATTATGATGCAGAGGTTGCTCTGAGATTGGGACATTATTTCTTTTGTGTCCAGGTTGACGACATATACTACATAATCTTATCATTTTATCAGTTGTATCCATTTTTGTTCTAACACGCGTGTTGTTTGACCTTCTTTTTTTCTTTCTTCGCATCTCATCGTTGTGTTAGACGATATCTCATTGATATGGAGGTCAATGTTCCTCCATTGCTAGCACTGAGAAGCTTTCGTTATGGACATTCATGACGGTAATGGCCTTGTAAACATCAAATAGATGGTTATAAGCATCCTGGCGAGTATGTGTGCATGCCTCAATGACATGGGAGCAAGGAATACAGAAGGCTTGGAACTTGCCACAGTCACGCCAACTTTTATTTAGTCTGACAGCATAGAATAAATTTGACATTCCCTCATTGTGGTCCACTGTTTCCTGTACACTGTAATTTTACCTATGACGGTCAAAGATTGTAACTGTGTGTGTGATACCTTTGATAATTTCCTCTTTCATCACTTTCATACAGCATTCACTGAATAATTGACCTGACATTAACACTGCACTACATCTTTCGCCTCTGGTTGTGAAGATCGATGTCAACTAAAATAGGTTATTCTGACCAATGCGGATATTAGTAGATTTCTAATGCCTTTGAAGACGTCGTTCATGCATTCCATAAGGTTTGTTGTCATGTGGCCCCATCGATATCCTCTATCAAATGCCCATGTCCACTACTCTAGTGGTATGTTATCCATCCACCTTCTTGCATATGCATTTGACAATCTTATTTCGTCACGGTAATGTTGAAATGACGGCTGAGTTAGAGCATACCCTGCATTCACCACTTTTTTGTGAAGGTTCTTGTCTTCGATTGCATGCATGAACTTTTGTGTGATATGTCTAATGCAATAGACATGGGTAGAAGGAGGATTATGCCATTTGTTATCATGATTATTTTAAGCACTCTCAATAACAGCATGTCTATCTGAAATCAAACAGAGATTGATATGTGTTTTGAGATGACTAAGGAAGAAACCCCAACCACCAGCGGTTTCACCTTCAACTAGAGCAAAGGCAATGGGAAAGACATTATTGTTGTCGTCTTGTGCAACAGTCATAAGCAAAGTGCTCTTGTATTTTTCGTATAACCATGTTCCATCAATTTGAATAATAGGTTTGCAGAATGCAAAACCTTTGATGCATGGTTGAAACGCCTAAAAGAGGCGGTGAAAAATTATATTTCCAGCAATATAAGTTCCATCTGGCGTAAATGCTGACAAGGTCTCCGTAACTGCAACAGTCCCCGGTGCGTATGTTTTAAGTGCCCATAAAAACCGTGACAATTCTTTGTATGAATCCTCCTAGTTGCCAAATACATGTTCAACAACCTTTGTCCTTGCAATACATGCTTTCTTGTAAGAGGGAGTATAATTATATCGTGTGACGATATGAGATATTATTATACTCACCTTTACTGATGAGTCTTTGTTAACAAGCGGCAAAATGTCTTGACATATTAATTCAGCACTTAATTTTTGGTGATCTTGTACAACATTAGTGGCAATGCAACTGTGAGGTGGGTCTATAGAAGCTATCTCCCAAGAATCACTTTTCTTCCTGTGAGACGCAGCCAACCTAAACTTGCAAAGGATGTTACGATATTCGATGACATACCTTCTCGAATCAGTGCGTTTCATGGTGAAATCAACAGAGTTATCCATATGAAATTTTTTGGTAGCCTGCACACATTCTTCTTTAGTGCGGAACGTGCCTCTCACTTTTAACTCACCCTCTGAAAGTGGATACAGGTTGTAAAAAACATTGTCAGATGTGTCATCGTCATGCAAGTCCATGTTTGTCATATGTTGAGGTGGATTATATACATGACTTGGAGGTAATGGCGTTGGATGGTCGTCATCTTCAATGTTTTTGTTCAACATATGATCGACCTGTGTCTCGGTTTCTTCTTCTTCTTCATCAATGACGTTGATTTTTGCTTCTGCTTCTAGGTAGGCTTCATTTAAGTCTTCTGGATCAAATTCATCAGATTCAACTTGATTAGTTATCTGAGATTGTTGAGATGGTATACTTTGTTGGAGATTAATATATAACTCAATAGAGTTGCAACCAAAATGTCTGTGACTAACAAACATATATTCAACATCTTCATTGTCTCACACCTTTAGCGGGTAAAATTTACATTGATTGTTTTCAAAATAAATTGGATTCTAGTACGTGATTTGTGACATAAGACAAGATCCTAGACAAGATTCTATTTGTTTTTCAAATACAAGAAATTTGAATTTCTCTTGATTATAAATCGGATAGTTTCGGTGTTTCGAAAATTAAACCCGTATACATCACACTCATATGTCTCACTGTTGCAGTGAGTATTAATAATATATTCGGGTGTAGATGACATAGTATGATAATGAAGTTGTGTAGGTTTGACAATGAATTTGTGTTGGTTTGAGTAAGAGTATGAATTTGTGTTGGTATGAGGAAGAGTATTAATAAAAGAACGTAACATAACCATGCATGCAAGATCTAGCGCCAATCAATTTGGCGCATGCTTTGGAATTTTGAACATAGGGGTCAGTCCATTTGGCGCTTTCTGTGCATGTCCTCGAGATTCTGTGATGCATGCCTTAGCCATGCAGCCTAGTGAAAAGACTAAGCACGCAAGACCTGCCACGAGATAACCATGCAGCTAGACACCTAGGAAGGAGTCAATACAGATGGCGCTAGCATTTAAAATATACATGTGCTCGCCAATTGGATTGGTGCTAGGATTTATTTCATGCATGGACACTAGCGCATGTATTTCATTATAAATAGACATAAAACCCAATACTTCTTCATCAACAATAGACACTTCTTCATCTTAAACAAACATTTTTCATCTGCAAAACTACGACAAAATGTCTCTACTCACTATGAGTGAATCACATAGAGGAACAGTCGCAAACATAGCAACTTATGTAAGTGTTTATTTATTGTCATATTTTTCTAACAATTTTTTTTATAAAGTAACTTATTTTGTTGTTTATTTTTTAGGATGTTTCTAGGTTCTGAACTCGTATCCACGAATTTGTTGCCATCGACGCGTTGATTCAACCTTATGTCGAACTCGCCGATTTTGGACATGTAAGCAAAATCATGTCTTGGTCGGTTTATACTAAATTTATTCTAGCTTTATGTGAAATATGTAGTTCCGAGACACACACATTTTGGTTTCCAACCAGTGAATGTACCGTGACATTAGAAGATGTGTACATGTTATTGGGACTACGTATCGAGGGTAAGACGGTAAATGGGAAAACCAACTATGTGAATTCAATTTGCATGGAACTCTTGGGTGCTGACTTGTTAGATGATAACTCGAGAGGTCAAGGTATACTCCTTTCACGCCTTAAGGCATATTACAATAGCTTATAATTAGATGAAATTTCTATCGAAGACGCTTGAATAATAAAAATTAGGTGTTATATTATGCTTTTAATTAGTTTATTTTTATTTCCCGAAGGTAGTGGTTTTAGTATGCATGTTATGTATTTACCTTTATTAAGACATGTAAATAGAATAAGAAGTTACAATTGGGGGTCTGCTTGTTTAACTTATCTTTATAGATTTTTTTTGTAAAAATGCACACAAAGATACATCTACATTTTCTGTATGTACTGTTTTGCTCCAATCATGAGGTTGGTCCAGACTACCGCCCCTAGCGCCCGTCAACCACAACCCATTCACATTCCCGTATTCACAAAAGTAAGTTCTTAACAATTGACTATATTTATTTACTTTACCGATTATTATCTCTAAATAATATATTTACTTTTTTAGTGCAGATGGTCGGCACGTGGTATGAGTTACAACAAATATCCTAGACATTATATTATCAAGTATCGCAATCTCTTGGATCGCATTCGACCAGCAGATGTACTGCCATTAATCAAATTAATTCGTAATAATTTATTTTTTTAATATCACCCATTTTATAATCTAATATATTTTTACATTTCAGTTCATTTGGCGTCTATGTCTAAACTTGGATCATGACCATGAAATAAACAAACAACAGTCGTTTGGACTGCATGCACACCGATCATAAGATTCACCACTGTGGAGATGCACCATAGTAATCGTGTTAAATTGCAGTTTGATATGCTTTAACACATCCCAGATTCCCCGACAAACCTCGGAGAATGGCATATACGAAAAGCTAACGACCAATGGAACTTTAACATTTGGCAAAGCTTCGCTAGATCTGAGTGTCGAAAATGGAAGAACCGACAAGAACATGTCTTAACTGACGTTGTGATGTCAACCGAAGAAAAACCAACTCTTAATTATATGGCTTGGTACATATCGGTTGGATTTGAGTTCCTCGTCGAGGATATGTACCTATATGACCCACGCTAGGTAACTTACACACAAGAAGGTTCAATATCTAACCCATGATGTTGTCAGACCGGTTATTCACAACCCCCTATCCATCAAAATTTTCGGTCCACAAACAGACAAACCTATAACCTTAATATGTCAAACACCCAACCACAATACCAAACCCCATACCACCACCAACAAGAAGAACATCATCAAGACACCCAACATCTTTATGCACCCAACATATCACCCTACTATAGCCACCTTAGCCAAAACATTCAGCGATCATTTAACACCATCCGTCCCTCCTCCTACTATAGCAAAGAAGACCAAACATCATAAAACCAAAACATGCAACAACCATATGGCTATCAAATACCACAACAATCGTTTCAACCTTTCCTCGACACATCATTCACACCAATGTTTCCCTTCAATCGTCCTGGTCGCCCTCCAATAACTCAAACACAACCCAACTACTTTGGCATGGGTCACAAACTCAGCTATGGCGGTAGCGCTTCATTACAGACATAGGACTACACAGATTTGTCTGAATATCTTAGGTAATCTCCTTCAAGTGGTGGTAATGTTCCTGGATCCTCAAATCCTCAAACATATGGGGTGAATCATTAACGTGGGTTAGAGTCACACGATTGGGTAGCTAAGGGATATGGTACCGGAGGTTGGTTAGGTCATCCCGATCAACGACATTAGTCTTTTTGGTATTCATATGTAAACACATATTAATATTAATATCAATTGATCCGATTTCGACTTTTATATAAAAATATACATTGTTTTTTAAAAAACATTATACAACACACATAGGTGTCAGACCAATTGGCGCCTCCTTTAAAACCTAACACACCGGCGCCAATTGGATTGGCAACACTAGGTGTATAAGACAATTCTAATTGGCGCCACCTCTTTAAAGTGAGATAGTTTGGAAATTAATCTGAAAAGTGGATTTTTTTTGGATTTTTTTTTTGAAAAACTGGATTATTTAGGTAAAAAATTCTACTAACTGTATTTTTTTAGCTATATATCTTATAATTAATATTTCTCTCTCTCTCTCTCTCTCTCTCTCTCTCTCTCTCTCTCTCTCTCTCTCTCTCTCTAGATTCTAGAGAGAGAGAGAGAGAGAGAGAGAGAGAGAAGACTATGCACTAACAGTGTAAACCAATCAGAGACGTGCATCCCGCCAAATCACACTTTTAATTTTAAAATACTGGTATGACATGGCAGAACGTTATAATTCTATTGGATGATGGTGTAAAGAAAGTTTACACTGACAGTGCACTATCTTTAATCTCTCTCTTCTCTTCTCTCTCCTCTCTCTCTCTCTCTTCTCTCTCTCTCCTCTCTTCTCTCTCTCTCTCTCTCTTCTCTCTCTCTCTCTTCTCCTCTCTCTCTCTCTCTCTCTCTTCTCTCTCTCTCTCTCTCTCTCTCTATATATATATATATATATATATATATATATTATCTATATATATATTATATATATATATATATATATATATAAACTTAAATTTAAGAGCAATATAATAAATTATAATTAATAATTAATTTTTGTTTTACATAATTTTTGTGAAATTAACATATCATAACTTTAAAGACAATCAATAGGATATTTATATCTATTTTTTATATTATTTGTATGTATTAAATTTATAAGTTTTTTACCAAATTAAATTACAAACATGAGGCTATTTTGATCAAAGTTCAAACTAGAAAGCAAAATGGTTTAGATTTTAACCATGATGCAAGCTTTTTTTTTTATGTTAAGGATATGTTTTGTGTGTACACTAAATGTACATTGATTGATAATTATACTAGTGTAAAAATAAGAGTGTCCATCTTTCTCTTTTGATGGTTACTAATTTAGATATGAGCTCATATGCTTTTTCTCATAAAATCAATTGAATAAGGCTTGTGTCTCTTTGCCTTAACGAGACTAATTATTGAAGTCCCTTGCTTTTTTTAGACCAACATTTATGACTACTAGTATGTCTTAAATGTTCTATCAGAAGTCAGATGGGTTGGCTCTAGGTCGACCTACTATAAATTCGTCCATTAAGTTAAACTAGATCGAACCTGTTCTAAGGGATGGCTTAAAACTAGGTTGAGTTATATTAAAATCGGGTTCAGGCCCGACCCAACAAATCGGATTGTACACAGTCCCTTAAGTATAGGTTTGTTAAAACTACGTGTTTTAGGTGAAATATTGGATTCTACAAAGATTAGTAGCATAAGACATGTAAGGGCGAGATGCTTTAGATGAAAAATTTGTGCATAGTTCCTCAAGCATTATGCCTGTAAGGGCAAGGTGTTTTAGATGAAAAATCAAATTTTATACAATCTCTCAAACATGAGATTTGTAAGGTCGGGATGCTTTAGATGAAAAGGCTTGTAGATAGACTGATGATCACATCTCATGGATCATGAATTAAGAGTTATCAAGTCTTCACATATGTATGAATTTTAGGAGTAATATGTATATTGGATTTAACCGCTATGAGAATACTACAAATATTGGTATATAAAGTGTCATAAATTATTCTCATGGTGATAGTAGTGTATATCACCCTTCGACCTGAAACCACTATGGACCCTAGATATGGAGTCGAGTACTTTATAGTTGATTAAACATTGTTCGTAACTAGATCATCATAAAGACAATTGATAGGTACTCTATAAATTATGTTGCGGGACACAAGTGACCTAGAGTCCTAGATGGAATTTACCCATTATGCGCAATAAAATAAATGTTTAAGGGTCCAATATTGAATTGGACAAGGGTGACACAATCTATGCCTTGTGTTTAATATAGATATGAGGGTAAAAATGTAATTGTACACACAAGCATTATCACTAAAAGGTTTTGTCAAATCACATGACATTTTCGTGACTTGGGTAACAATGATGTCTTGCTATATGATTCTCACTGTTTATTATATTAAATATGTGATTTAATATAATTAACAATATCACGAGAACCTGCAGGATCACACACATATGGACATGTTTATGAGAGATAGAATAAATAAGTGAAATAAGGAACACTGTAAAATGCAATGTACGTAAGAGATTCACGGAACATCGTAAGGTATGGTGCGCTTAAGTAAATTGTAGAACATCGTAAGATACGATGCACTTAACTGGAATACGGAATACGGTAAGGTACCGTGCATTTAGGTGAAATATAGTACACCATGAGGTACGATCCACTTAAGTGAGTTTTTTCAGCTTGCAGCCCACACAAATGATTCTATAAATAGAACCCTTATGCAAATGCTTTCACACTTGATAAAATTTGTTTTGTGAAACCATGTATTAGATAACTATTTATTTTTTATACTTTTTGTATTAATTAGATTAAACACATAATAAATTAAATAAATAATTGAGTAATTAAATATTTGCACCATGTTGTGTACGATTTGGATGATTCGATGTTTACTATGTTCTTGAATCTGACTTTTGTATGAAGAAGCGGCGATACTTCGATCATCCGTAAGCTACATAAATGTGAATGATAAATTTATATATAGGCTAAATTATAATTTGGATCCTCTATTATGCCCTACTCACGAAATCGGTCCTCCTATTTTGTTTTTAAATAGTTTTGGTCCTCTATTCTCAATTTTGGACCAAAAAAGGCTGAGGTATAATTTTCTTTCATACTTGACACTTTTTTTTAATGATGTGGATGAGATTTATTAACTTTTTAGTATCCACGTCATTTTATAAATAAATTTTTCATTAATTTTTTTTATATATGGAAATTAACTCATAAATTTTTTAAAAACATACTAATTGGGCTGAAGGTCAGCTCATTTCTCTAGCCCACAATTTTTATTTGACATTGTTTATGTATGATATATATACAACCAAATTAAATATAACCCACATAACGTGGGACTTTTTCAGTAAGCATTTTTCTTCTACCAACTAAACAAACAGTTGCAAGAAGTTTCATGACATTTTGCTACTATGGGAAGTACGAAACCTGACAACATTCAATTGTTACCATAAGAGGTTTCTTGTTTTTTATTATTTGCCTCTCTAATATCTTGAAATTAATCATGCACGTTGGTAGGAGTTTTATATATATGAATTTATTTCAATTAAACAAATCACATGCACATATTGGTTTGTCATTGGTGTTCAGACAAAAACCAACATATAGTGAGAAATTGGATATAGATTTTAGTACATAATTATGAATGCTGAGATTAATATATAACTAAGTACATCAATATATTAGCTGGGAGAGTTAGGCACACAAGAGACATCCAAAAGCCTTCAAGTTATTGAGGTTAAGTGCCAAACAATAACAAGATATATGATTTTTATTCAAATCATCAAAGTCAATTAGACTAGAAACGTAACATGCTCCTCTTTGATTTGATTTAAGAACAATCCATCCAATTGTATAGTACAACAATCATGTTTAAATATTATATTTTATTTGGATTCAGTGAACACTGTTTGTTCCTTTCTTGTTGGCATTTTTACAATTTAAAATCATTATATTGCTACTGCTAGTATCACAAACCTATATTTCAAAGCTATATTTGAAAATGGAACTTATTAAAGTAGTATTAACACTAAGTTAGGCCGACTTTGTGGAAGCATGAAACTTGTATTTCATTTAGGACTAATTATATATTTGACTGTCTATGCCTAACTTGGATTATAGTATTTTTTGAATCACACCAGATTATGATGTTATGTGCTCTTCAATTTATAACTTAAGGATGTAAGTATATGTTTATTATGCTCTTTGAATGTATCATGACAATATTAGTACTTATCAAGGGCCTCTTTCAAATATATGCTCACAGTGAATTCTGACGATGTAATTTATTCATTTCCTTTTTAGTTCTTATATCCTGAAATATGAATGTCTTACTTAAAACGCAAATAATATTGTCTTTTTCGTATGTTCGTATCCCATATACATGTTTATGTACATTGTGTATGTTCGTTTGGATTAGTGGTTTTCTATGTTATGTCTTAGGATGTCATCATGAAAACTATGTCCCCCCAACAAGGATCGCGTGCTATATGCATTCTCTCTGCAACTGGCACAATTTTCTATGGTATGTCTTAGGATCACATGTTATATACATTCTCTCTACATTTGTAATTTTCTAACTATATTAGTTTTTGTATGAACGTCAAGGAAAAACTAGTATGGGCATGTGATTTGTTTAATTGCAAGAAATCATCTACATAAAACTCCTACCAATGTGCTTGATTAATTGCAATACATTAGAGAGACAAAAAATGAAGAACAAGAAACCTCTGATGGTAACAACCGAATATTGTCAGGTTTCGTATTTTCCACAGTAATAAAATGTCATGGAACTTTCTGCAACTGTTTGTTTAGCTGGTAGAAGAAAAATGCCTACATAAAAAGTCCCACATTATGTGGGTTATGTTTAATTTGATTGTATATATATCATACACAAATAATGTCAAATAAAAACTTGTGGACCCAAGAAATGGGTTGCCCTTCAACCTAATTATTATGTTTTTAAAATTTCTATTAATTAATTTCCATATGAATTTCTTTTAAAAAAAACTTAATGAAAAATATTAATTAATAATTTATTTATAAAATGATGTGGATAAAAAAATTAATAAGTCTTAGCCACATCATAAAAAGAAGTGTCACACATTAAATAAATTACACCTCCGTATTTTTTGAACCAAAATTGAGGATGGTGGATCAAAATTGTTTAAAAACAAAATAGGATGATTGATTTCATGAGTAATGCATAATGCATAATAGAGAGATCAAAATTATAATTTAGTCTTATATATATGATATAAGTAATTTTGATGCGAGAATGATATACTCGATATATTATTTCTGTTTCGTCTTTTAATTGTATAATGATTGTTATTCTTTTTCAAGATCATTGTTGTTATTATTATATAATGAATAAGTCATTGTTGCAAAGTTTTTGTATTGTTTTATAATATAATAATAAATATTATTGTTATTATTATAAAATGGATATATCACTTTATTACAACATAATGGTTATAATTGTTTATCATGTCATTGTCACTGTTTAAATAATATGATAGTAAGTTTATATTGTTATTTATTTTAAATAATTTGATATACGTTTATAATCGGGCAGCGGAAAACCTCAACTAACTCTGCATAATATAATTAATCGCCAACATTTAACTAAGTTTATTTAATTAACACAATTTAATAATAATAATAATAATAATAAAAGTGTATTTATTATTATTTTCTTGTGGTGAGCGATTATGGTCTTAATATTTTTATTTTATTTTGGGATTTTTAAATTCGACTAGTGTGTCGTGCCTTTCTCTATATGTAACTTCTTTTCTCAACACACTCTTTCATATGTAAAACAAGTATTCTTAAATATAATGTAATGTAATAAAGAAAAGAAGAATACGAGCTTAAATGAGGACAATCATGGAGATCTAGCTTGGAGAAACATAAATCATTATTAGGTTTAGCTTAAGCTCTCTCATTGGCTTGAGGGAATAATTGCGCTAGGGGCCACAACTATATCATTTTATATGTATGTTAATGCATGTGAATGTATGTTGATGCATGTAAGAGACTATTTATATGATAAATAAGTCTGTGAGATCAAACTAATCAAAATTTGCTCAAATCAAATATTAAGCTTAAGCTTTTTAAATTTTAGCATTCATTAAGACTAGTATCGAATAATGTAGGTTTCGTCTAACGCAAGGTGCATGTTCTATATTAATAAAGTGGGATGACATAAATGTAACGTTCAATTCTTAAAACTTGGGTTTAACTTAACTAAATTAATTATAATAAGATTATATTAGTTTAGAAGCAAGAGTTGGGAACAATCCATAAGATGGATTAAAATAAGAAGTCATTCACCCAAATGATAATATTCGAGAATCATATTAGATACAGTTGGAAGGAATTCCTACCTAAATAACTAAGTTTTGTATTATTAGTCCACCTATGGCTTGAACCAAATTTAAATATGAATCTTGATCCACTAGAAAATCTTCCAACAAGATTTTCTGAATCAAATGGTAAGGATCGTTTGATTTGACTAAAATAGTGGAAGCATATTTAATTAAATGCCTAATTGACTATGTTTTGATGATACTTATATCTCCACTTTTTTATTAGATTATCATGTCAACAAACACATCAAACAACATTTTACGATCAATCCTTGATAAGTAAAAGTTGTCTGGGACAATTTTTTTGAATTGACATTGAAATTTGAGGATTGTCCTCAAACATGAGAAAAAAATTGTATGTCATAAAGACACTTGTTCCTGAAGATAAACATCTTGCTTCTGATCCTAAGGCTGAAAGAAATACTTATAAGAAGCGTGTTTATGATGTTAATGAAATTGTATGCCTCATAATAGTTATCATGAACTATGAGTTGCAAAAGCAACATGAGAATATGGTAGCATTCAATATGATTGAACACCTAAAGATGTTCTATCAAGAGCGGGCTAGGCTTGAGAGGTTTGAAGTTTCCAAAATCCTTTTTCAAGGCAAGCTAGCTAAGGGAACCCATATAGGCCCCCATTTACTCAAGATACTTAGGTATTTGAAGAACCTTGTGAGATTGGGGTTTCCCCCCAAAAAGGAGCTTGCGACTGATTTGATCCTGCAATCGTTTTTTGAGAGCTTTAGTCAATTTGTCTTGTACTTCAATACGAATAATTTGGACAAAACTCTACCAGAGTTTCTATGAATGTTAAGAACTTATTAGCAGAGTATGAAATCAAAAGGGAAGGTCATTCTGATGGTCAATAATGGAAACTTTAAGAAGCAAAACAAAAGGTTGAACAAGTAAGGCAGTAAAGGGAAGGGAAAAGAAATTGTCAGACCAAAACCTACCTACTCGTGCTTTGAAGTCTATCGGGGGTATAACAAAGGGGGACACTTGCTTTTTGTAAGAGCGGACACTAGAACAGAAACTGACCAAATTACCTAGAATATAAGAAGAATGGAGTAGAGACTTCAACTTCAAATATTTTTGTTAGAGAAATAAGTTTATCTACTTCTGCATCATGGGTATTGGATACAGAATGTGGTTCTTACATTTGCACTAAAATGCAGGGACTAAAAAAGAGTTGAGAATTAGAAAGTGGTGAGGTAGATCTATGTGATTATGAATCATATGAGCCATTCAGATCTTATTTACTTGGAAAGATGACAAAGTCCTCATTCACGGAAAAGGGTGAAAGGACAAGTGATATTTTGGTCCTCATACATACTTATGTATGTGGACCATTGAACATACCATTTAGAGGAGGTTTTCATTACTTCAACATATTTATCGATGATTACATGAGATATGGGTATGTGTATTTAATGAAACACAAATCTGAATCCTTTGAAAAGTTCAAGGAGTTCAAAAATAAAGTACAAAACAAACTAGGCAAGAATATTAAAATCCTTTGATCAGATCGTGGTGGTGAATATTTAAGCTCAAAGTTTGATGGCCATCTAAAAGAATGTGGGATTATATCCTAACTAACTCCTCCTAGAACACCACAATGGAATGGTGTACTTGATAGAAGAAACCAAACCTTGTTAGACATTTTTCAATACATGATGAGTCGTGTTGATCGTCCAAACTCCTTTTGGGGACATGCTCTATTGACACCATCTCACACACTTAACCATGTTCCATCCAAAACAGTTGAGAAGATACCATATTAGATATGAAGTGGTAAGAGACCACATATGTCTTTCATAAAGATTTGAGGTTACAAAATTTATGTGAAACGATAAATTTCAACTAAGCCTGAGTCCAAATATGATAAATTCTTCTATGTAGGGTATTTTAAAGAAACTATAGGATATTACTTTTACAATCCTTCTGAGGGAAAAATGTTTGTGGCTTGAACTAAATTATTCCTAGAAAAAGACTTTAATCTTGTATAAATTCATGAATCACAAAGTAGTGACATACCTATGGAGGAATAATAGCAAAAAACATAAGTTGCAGGACAAGACTAACGTTGGTCAACCATGATACATAACCAACCTAGGAGATATGGTTATCTCGTTACTAGTCAAGGTGATGTATTACTCATGGATCAAGACGAGTATGTAACCTACCAAATGGTCACCACTAGTCCTGAGTCTGAGAAGTGGCTATAGAAGCCATGAAATCTGAAATGGATTTCGTGTACACAAACTAGGTTTGGATCTTGGTAGAGCCTCATGTAGGAGTTAATTCTATAGGATACAAGTGGATCTTCAAAAAGAAGATTGAAATGGATGGTAAGGTACATACCTGTAAGGAAAGTTTGGTTGATAAGGGCTATAAGCAAATTCATGGTGTAGATTATGATGAAATTTTTCAACAATTGCAATGCTCAAATTTGTTCGGATTTTACTTGCTATCGTTGCATATCATGATTATGAAATATGGCAGATCGATGTTAAGATTGTTTTCCTTAATGGGAATCTTCTTAAGGACGTGTACATGACACAACCTAAAGGATTTGACATACCACAAGAAGCCCAAAATATATGCAAGTTACAATGACCAATTTGTGGATTGAAGCAAGCTCTCAGAAGGTGAAATCTTCATTTTGATGAAATAGTAAAACAATATGGATTCATTAAAAATGAATATGAGCTTTGTGTCTACAAGAAGGTTAGTGGGAGCATGATCATCTTCCTGATGTTATATGTAAATGACATATTACTCATTGGAAATAATGTCCTTACCTTGTAACAAATGAAAACTTGGCTAGGAAAATGCTATTCTATGAAGGACATGGGCGAAACAACTTATATATTAGGAATTAAGATCTACAGAGACAGATCATGAAAATTGCTTGGCCTGAGTTAGAGTGCATACATAGACAAAGTGTCGAGGCGCTTTAATATGAATGATTCCAAGAAAGGATTCATACATATGCAACATGACTTGTGTTTATCAAAAACGCAATCCCCTCCCTCAAAAGAAGAAAGGGATCACATGAATAAACTTCCACATGCATCAACAATAGGATTTATTATGTATGTCATGTTATGTACTCGACTAGATGTCTCCTATGCTTTGAGTGAAATAAGTAGGACCGGTCTGATCCCGATGATGCTTATTTGGTTGTTGTAAAAAATATCCTTTAGTAATTGAGAAGTATAAGGACTCACTCTTGATATATGGAGCTCAGGAAGAGCTTGTTGTAATTAGATACACCAATGATAACTTCTAGACACATAAGAATGATTTTAGATCGCAATTTGCTTATGTGTTTTGCTTTAATGGTGGCTTTGTAAGCTGGAAACATTCAAAGCATGATACAATTGCTTATTCAAATGCAGCAACGAAAACTAATTGGATCAAGGAGTTCGTTAGTGAACTTGACATAGTCTCTAGCATTATGGATCTCATTGATCTCTATTATGATAACAATGATATCATCGTACAAGCTAAGGATCCAAGACCTCACCAACGATCCAAACACATATTTAGATGATATCACATTATTCGAGAGATAATACATAGAATAGATGTGTAAATATACATAATACGAACACTTTACAATGTCGTTGACCCATAGACAAAACTCTTGCTCATCAAAAGCATGATGGTCATACTAGGTGTATGGGTATTAGGTGTATGTCTGATTGGCTATAGTGTTAGTGGGAGATTTTGGTTGTAAGCCATAATTTTATTAGAATTTGATATTTGTATCGAATTATTTATTAATAATTAAAAGACATTTCTTTATTATGTTTGTTTTTTCAAAATAATAAAGCCCCTAGAATAGCTAGTACATATAATAAAACATTGAGTGTGACTTAATAATGAGATCTCATTAAACACAATGACATTATTCGTAAAGTATATGTAGTTGAGATTTATTATGAAATGGAATAACATTAAGAGACTATTATGTGGATAAACTGATCAACACATCTCATAGATCATGGATAAAGAGTTATCAAGTATTTCACATATGTATGAATATTAAAAGTAATATTTATATTAGATTGACTTACTATGAGAATTTTATGCAAAATGTGATAAATTATTCTCATGATGAAAGTGTTGCCCACCATTTGACGTGAAACCACTATAGACCTTAAATATGGAGTCAAGTACTTTATTATTAATCAAATGTTGTTCATAACTGGATGAGCATAAAGACAATTGATGATACTCCACAAATCATGTTGAGGAACATGAGTGACCTAGATAAAATTTTCCCGTCTTATGTAACATGTTAGATGCCTTAGGGTCCAATATTGAACTAGACAAGAGGGACATGGTTTATTCCTTGTGATTAATATAGACATGAAGGCAAAAGAATAATTATACACACAAGTATTATCATTGAAACGTTCTCTCATATCGCATGACATTTTTGTGAGTAAATAACAGATTTTATACACAGTGAAAATAAAAATCTTAAAATTTATTTATTTCTTTTTTTCTCCCCATCTTTAAACTTTCAATTTTCAGAAAAAAAAAATCATAGAGAACTTTGAAATTTCATAAATTTACAGAGTACTTTAAAATTTTAAAAGCATGTTATAAACACGTTTAAACAAACTTAAAATTTTAAAACGTAATTTTTTTTATAAAAAAATCTTAAAAGTTAAACTTTCCTACATTGTCTTTTAAAATCTTCTAGCCATTTTCTTGTCAAAATAATATCTCTTAAAACATTCATAATCTTTTAAAATCAAAATAGGGACAGATAATGCATTCACAATAGTCTTTACAAATCTTCCTAGTACATACTCTTAAATTTTTCTTATGAATAAGGTCAGATAAGATGGAGTATAAACATAGAAAAGGCTAATTGATTCCTGAATACTGACTAGAAATAGCTCTTCAAGTTCCAACTAAGTTATGGACAATGGTCGATCGTTTAGCAAAAATATTAGAGCATTATACTCACCTACTTTCTTTTTTTAAAAAGAAACATGGGTAAATAAATACAAAATATCTTGTTAAATAAAAATAGGTCAGTGATATCTACTCTAATCCCTTCTTCTGTAACAAGTATTGAAAAGTGTTGCAATTTCAAGCCATGATGTGTGCAAGTATTCCTAATAACATCACACTGCAATCAGACAAAACTTCCTCAATCCATGGTATGGTGGAAATTGATCACCTATGAAACCTCACTCCAACTTAACTCGCTTAGAATTAGCTTCTCTCAACCATTCAATGCATTCTTCTGCACTCCTAGATGGATAGGCAAGTTGCCAAGCCATTGTTTTATCCAGCTGCAAGTGAAAATTAAACAGAATATGAAAATCTTAAATTCAAAGGCAATTTGAACACCACTGAGATAAAGCAGTAGGCAAAATGACTTACCCACTCCTTAACTAGCGGTCCTCCTTTAAGTTGTAGAACACTCATAACATCTTTGCCGTTGATCAATGGTTTTACGTCCCATACTTTCTCAAGGCCTGTTTATCCACCAAAACGTGTTAATTAAACATTTATTTAGAGGCCAAGCAACAGACTTTGAAATCATTAGCAAACAGTAAAACACATTTCTCGTCAAACGCATCAATACTTGTGCCACATGATAAACAATCACTTTTTTTCTTTTGCAAAACATCCCAAACCAAAGGAATGAGAAGCAATAACAGAATCATAAGCTAAACACATTGACTAAATAAGTTAAGATACAACATAAAACAGTGTTGTTGAAATGAATATAACTACTATAAAAGCCTCACCTAATTTTGTTATAGAATTTTCCACAGCAATAAATAGATCTCTTCGCTTTTTCAACTGTGAGTGCTCATCCTCAGAGTCACTAATGTCAATGGGATGTAATATAATGGATATCAACAGTGCAACTCGCCAAAAATCTCTAAGATCTCTCAAGAGAAACCCTAAATCAATAAAATATAGAATCTCGGTGATACAAATAACAATTCATAATGCACAGTAGCTAAGCAAATTCGAATGGAAACAGATACAGAAGAGAAGTCAAAGTCGTCTCTAAAATGTGACGACAAAATGAAATAAGGGAAGTGCGGCTTGTGGCTACTTCACCTGTTATTACCCGGGCTCTTGAAGAGACAGGGACGTCAATCAAGTCTCTCATCCAATCAAGATCGGCAGCTTGAATATCCTCCCCAGATGCGAGATAAGGAATCAACGACAAGAATTTATATGATGATCGGTGTAAATCAAGCACCTGGATTTTTACAATAAACAACATAAATATCAACCAAAGTAATAACAAAATTATCTACATTCTGCATGACATAATGTATCTGTTTAAATTATATACAGGCTCAAAGGAAACATACCGTTTCTGCATCCTTAGCTTTTCGCTTGAGGGACTCACGAATGATACGATTGACAACGGGAATCTATAATTCAGAATCACACATTAGGCTATTCCACCATCACATCTTTAGACATAATAACCACAAGACTACACAAGGCACACTCTCTAAGCCTAGGGTGCAATTGAGCCAAGAGTCCAATCGGACTTTGTGGCAGGGTATCTTGAAATGACAACTTTTTCTTTACCTTTCAGTGCTAGTAAAGCAAAACGTGGGTTTCAAGAAAGAGCTTTGTATATAATATTTTAGGTAAAGCATTAAAAATTAAAATACTATTTACTACCATAATCCCTAAATATAGGATCTTGTTCACTAAATCACATGAACTAAAAAAGTTGTTAGTATTATTAAATTTGTTAACACACTTAGTATAGTGTTAGAATTTGTATCTAAGTTTAACAGAATGTGCTGAATTTACTACAATATTATTGACAAAATACTCTTGAAACAATGTTACAAAAAGTCATAATTACAGATACTGCAGTAGCATTTTGTTCCTGGCCGTAACTGCATTGAACCGTTTCCTAAATAAATGTTACAACAGTTACCAACAATGACAGGGATTTGAGAGCATGGCTTCACCCTAACCAACCACTTCCTACTTAATAATTACACACATAATTTGTTTTCTACATTGCCATTTATAATTACACATCTGTGGTCTCAGGCAACTTGTATTAATGGTTTTTTCCCCCCTAGAATAGGTCCTCACAATAGGAGGCCTACTGCTAACATATTGTTTACCAAGATTACCCTTCATAAGAGAGAATTAATTAATACTCCTAATGCATGAGTGTTTTTTTGAATGGGGGGTCCAATAAAAATGGACAAAAATCTCAAAAATGTACTATATTTAGAGACGGAGGTAGTAAATAATGATATAAAAAAATAGGTGTTTTTTTATGATTTTGATAATTACGAAATAGAGTAATAGATATTATAGAGTTGGCTTGCAGGCTTTCTACGGCACAATATCTGGTGTTCAACCTACGCTTGATAGTTTAATTATTATACAATATGAAACCTTAATTCGGTGTACAGCTTTGAGTTGAACCAAGCTGTCACGACCAATATTCTCAAATAATTAGATTCAATTTTCATCCCTAATAATGTCGCATGATAGTCTAAAGATGTGGATTCAAGTTTCCATGCATCTAATCTAATATGAAAAAATTTCCTAGCCACCAACCTCAAGAAACTCAAGTTGAAAATCTAAATATATAGACATTGTGCTAGATGTTCCATCTCCGAGCTCAAACATCAAACTTAAAGCACTTGCACTTAAATATTGCAAAATCATAAATAGAAATACATATGAAAAAAAGGTGTGTACCTTCTTAGCCTTCTTTTCACTATAAGTGGTTTTTCTAAGTGGTAGAAACAAAGCAGCGTAAAGTGCAAGCCTTCTTTGTTCAGCCTATATACACAGAAATTATGTATCAGCCAGCACATAATAGTCAAACAAGCCTATAGTGGATTAGTGGCACAGGATATCCGCACAATTTTGTACTTTACGAATTCATGTAGAAAATAAAAATTTAGTAAAAAAGGAAACCTGAACTCATTACTTACTGTAAAGGTTGAGTCTCCAAGTAAATGGATAAGGTTTGATGCATTATCCATGAAAGAAATACAAAGCCTGGATAAAGTGAGAGAATTACTTGGTTAGCATGATATAAACCCAATGCGAAGACCCGCTTTATACTAGGGCAACTATATACTATAAAAGCAACTCTTAGTGTGTTCGGATGATGTGAAGGTGATTAATCATTATGCACCTTTCAACACATTAGAAACAAAACACTTATGAATTTATCTACAACATATACCTTTCACATCCATCCAAAATGACAGGTTCATACTCAGCAGGAAGAGTAAAGACAGTCCAGAATAGTGTCAGCTCACAAATATAAGCCATTGCTTTGACAGGTTGATTTCCAGATATCATTAGATCAATCTACATACATAAGTACATAAATGACTAAATTTTAAGCACAAACAGTGTGAGCAATTGTCATAAATCATGCATAAGTCTCGATAAAAGTTATCCATAGGGAAGAAAGGGAAGAATTATAATGCACCTCTGTCCCAATGCGCTCTCTGCTAATTTTAGCAGCTAGAGCATTTTTCACATCATCACATGCTGCAGCTTCTTTCAGATCTTCATCTAAAGTAAAATCAAATCTAGCACCTAGAAGCAATAAATTGTTTCTCTTTAATATAGCAGGAAAATATGTTCAAACTTCGCGTAAAGCATAGGACAAAAGGTTCATAGTGTACAGAAAAATATAGAAATCATGAAAAATTAAACTACCAAATCGAATGGCTCGAAGAACTCGTAATGGATCATCAAGAAAGGTGGCTTTTGGAGGTAAAGGGGTCACTATCTTTCCAGACTTAAGGTCAGAAATTCCTGCAGAGTACCAAAGAAGTTAATAGATGAACAAACAAGTAGCTCTTAAAATACTTGTTTAGGTAATAAAATCCACTCTGACCTCTTTTAGTGAAATCTTCAACTACGTCAGTGTTGATATTATAGAATAAGCTGTCATACAAATAAATTGTTTTATGAAACTATCATCTAAAATGTGCAAAACAATGTGAATTTTAAAGCACACAAAACCAACAAGTACAACAAAAAAGGCACTGTCCATTTTGGCAAGGTGAGCTGCCTGATTAGACAACACTATAGTGTCCTATAAATCATTCTTAATGGTTTGACCTATAGTGTTTCTAAGTCTTCCTAATAACTGGACTAATCTCCATACACCATGTCTGATTTACTTGGGGCTTCAACAAGCCTTCTCTTCTCATGCCTCAATCATGTATGATGAGATCCTGCCATCTTTTCCATATTCACAATAGGTGCTACCCCAACTTTTTCTCCAAAACCAGCATATTTCTTAATTGTATTGCTTCATGAACATAAACACTTAAAGTGTTAACAACAGCTATGTTCAACTTCACCTAGTTTAACACTTCTTTCTTTATTTCGTGTAACAACATTTTAAATTAAAGTACAGAAGGATACCTGTTAATTGTTAAATCCCTCCTATATGCATCCTCTTCAGCTGTGCCAAACATTTGCTGTTAGACATGAAGTAAACTTAATCCTGTAGAATTGACTAGGATATAGGAAAACAAGAGAAGACCAAATATGCGAAATGGAAGCGAGAATACATGCTCATCTTTGAATAAAAATTAGCTTAAAATTAAATACCCGGTAAAATTACAAAACATTGAGGAAACTTAACTTTAAAATAATCAAACTTCTTTGTTCTTAAGCGTGCAATTAAATTTTGTAAAGAAGAACATGTAATAAAATATAAGAAAGAATACAGGCTATATTTGAAGAGCACATATATGACCAAAATGAATAAAAAAAGCAAGCAACCTAATAAAAGTTGACAGGATAAATATATACCTTAGAAGGAATGCGGCTATTCTCGGCATATTCTTCGCTCCTTAGGTTGACAAAATCAATCCACATGTCAAACAAACGCATCCTGGCTGTTTCCAAATGTTTTGACTGGTCAGGGTTGCTGCAAAAAGAATAATTAGACAATGTTCTACGAGAAGAATGTATAAAAAATCAAACCAAAGATAAAATATATGAATGTGATTGCCAGTTGCAAAGTTTTGTGAAAAGGAAAGTATACCCAGCACTCATTAGCACGAGTGACAAATGTATAAAATCAACTCCTAGCTTACAATCCAGTCAAACTGAACAGTGCATATCAAATTCAAATTTTGAAGATTAAACTCAACTATCTTATATATTTTAAATTTTTAATGCTGATGCCCTCTTTCTCTATTTCTGTTATGCATATCAAAACATGAAGTATCTACTTTCTATAATGTATTTGGCTAGGACTAGTAAAATAGACCAATCTGACAAATTACAACAGAAGAAAGAGTAAACAACAATGCAAAGCTGAATGAGCGAAAGATACCTCTCAATAACACAAACACCCTGCGCATCTTCCCCAATGGTCAGCAAATAATCCCTGACCTTATCCACAAACTCAGTACCCATCATGTTATCAAGAGCAATATCAATGTCATAGCAATCTTTCCCCAAAAGCTGCATACACAAGCAAACCGCAACTAATTAATTCAACAAAATGAAAATCGAAGCAGCGAACAATAATAATTTAGGGCTAGGAGTGTGTGTGCAAACCTTGTCGCGAACCCAGCCGCCGGCGACTCGGAGTTGAGTTTGGAGTTGGAAATGGCTGAGAGTAGCGAGAAGACGATCGAAGATGTTCTTCTCGATGGTGGTGAGGTCAATTGTGTCGCGAACTTGGTGAGTCGACATTGGTGCGCTTGTAGAGATGTGAAACGACGGCGTAATGGTTCTTAGGGTTTTGGCGGGACGGAGAGAGTGAAGAGGAAGAATAACGGTTGGGGTGTGTGGGAAAAAAGTCGGGGTGAGTCTGGGAATTGCGAAAAGGGAAGTTTTTAGAATCAGTCTCATGGGTTTTGTGTTATTTATGGCGGTGCATTTGCGTGAGCGTTGTTAAATGAGGTTCTTGAAGTTGGGTCGTAGTTTGTGGAAATGGAGAGTACCATGATAGTGACTCGGTTGGGTTTCCAACTTCGAATAGGCATCAATGGAGTTTTTTTAAAAATTAATTTACAACAAATAAAAGTAAATGGATAATTTTTTATCCAAATATACCTGTTTTAACAAAAAAATCCCAAAAACAATCCGGTTTTAATTTTTTTTCAATTTATCCCATTTTTAAGAGGAGGCGTTAGATCAATTGACGTCTGTTCTTAAACTTAGAGAGAAGACGTCAATTGGATTGGCTAGTGCTACTTGTGTTGTCAATCCAATTGGCGCCCACGTGTTAAGCATTAAAGGAGACGCCAATTGGTCTGACACATGTGTGTGTTTTGTATTTTTTTTTTAAATATTGTACATGATAGATAAAGTCGAAATCGGACCAAGTCATATTAATATTAAAACCTGTTTACACAAAAAAGACTAATGTTGATGACCGGGATCACCTAATCGACCTTCGGTCCACATCCCCTAGCTATCCGAACTCGTGACCCTAACCCACGTTGATGATTAACCCTAGGTGTTTGAGTATCTGAGGGTCCAGGAACATCACCACCAACTGCAAGAGATTGCCTCAGATAGTCGGACAAATCAGCGTAGTCTTGTGTATGCATCGAAGGGGTACCGTCATAGCTGAGTTCATGACTCATGCCAGAGTAGTTGGGCTGTATTTTAGTTGCTAGAGGGCGATCGGGACGATTGAAGGGAGACATTGATGTGAATGATGCGTCGAGGAAAGGTTGAAATGGTGGTTGTGGTGTTTGGTAGCCATATGGTTGTTAGAGGTTTTGATTTTGAGATGTTTGAGCTTCTTGGCTATAGTAGGAGGAGGGACGGTTAGTGTTAAATGATCGTTGAGTGTTTTGGCTAAGGCGGTTATGATAGGGTGATGTGTTAGGTGCAAAGCAATGTTGGATATCTTGATGATGATCTAGTTGTTGGTGGTGGTACGGGGTATGCTCTTGGTATTGTGGTTGGGTGTTTGGCATGTTAGGATTGTAGGTTTATGTGTTTGTGGATCGGAAATTTTATTGGATTTGGGGTTGTGAGTAACCGGTCTGGTAATGTTGTTAGGGGTTAGATGTTGAGCCTTCTGGTGTGTAAGTTGTCTAGCGTGGATCGTATAGGTACATATCCTCGGTGGTGAACTCAAATTCAGTCGATCTGTACCAAGCCATATAATTACGACTTGGTTTTTCTTCAGTTGTCATCACAACGTCGGTTAAGACATGGTCATGGTGGTTCTTCCATTTGCGACACTCAGATCTATCGAAGCTTTGCCATGGGTTAAAGTTTCATTGGTCGTTAACTTTGCGTAGATGCCATTCTCCTAGGTTTGTCGGGGGATCTGGGATGTGTTGAAGCACACCGAACTGCAATTTAACACGATCACTATTGTGCATCTCCATAGTGGTGAATCTTATGATCGGTGTGTATGTAGTCCAAATGGTTGCGTCTTGTTCGTTGATTTCATGGTCGCGATCCAAATTTAGATATGGACGCCAAATGAACTGAAATGTGAACATATGTTAGATTATAAATTTGGTAAAATAAATTAACAAATTATTTCGAAATAATTAGGTTAATGGTCATACATCTGTCGGTCGAAGGTGATCCAAGAGATTACGATACTTGGTAATACAATGTCTAGGACATCTATTATAACTCATACCACGTGTCGACCATCTGCACCATAAAGGTAAAAATATTATTTAGAGATAATAATCAGTAAAGTAAGTAAATATAGTTTGTTTTTAAGAACTTACTTTTGTGCATACGGGAATGTGAAGGGTTGTTGTTGACGGACGCTAGGGACGGTAGTCTGGATCAACCCCATGCTTGGAGCAAAACAACACATCTAGAAAAGGTAGATGTGTCTTTATGTGAATTTTTACACAAAGAGCTAAAAAGATAAGTCAAACAAGCGGATCCCCAACTATAACTTCATATTCTATCTACATGTCTTAGTAAAGGTAAATACATAACATGCATACTAAAACCACTACCTTCGGGAAATAAAAATGAACCAATTAAAAGCATAATGTAACACCTAATTTTTATTATTCGAGCCTCTTCTGTAGAATTCTCATCTAATTGTAAGTTGTTATAATATGCCTTAAGGTGTGAAAAGAGTATACCTTGACCTCTCGAGTTATCATCTAACAAATCAGCATCCAAGAGGTCCATGCAAATTGAATTCGCATAGTTGGTTTTACCATTTGCCGCCTTACCTTCGATAGGCAGTCCCAATAACATGTAGACGTCTTCTAACCTCACGGTACATTCACCGGTTGGAAACCAGAATGTGTGTGTCTCGGGATGACATCTTTCACATAACGCAAGAATGAATTTATTATCCATCGACCAAGTAATTATTTTGCTTATATGTCCAAAACCGGCGAGTTCGACATACGGTTGAATCATCGGGTCCATGTGTACAAATTCGTGGACCCGAGTTCGAATCCTAGAAACATCCTATAAAAGAAACAACAAAATACGTTACTTTATAAAAGATAAATAACAAATTAAATATCGTTATTAAAAATTATTCTAGACAAATAATAGAAGAATTAAACGCTTACATAAGTTGTTATGTTTCCAACTGTGCCTCTATGCGGTTCACCCATTGTGAGGAGAGACATCTTGTCGGAGTAAATGCTGAAAAAGTGGTTGTTGTAGATGAAAGAGTTATTGTTGTTGAGGAATAAGTGAGTGTTGGTGAGGAAAAAATGTGAGGCTTTCTTGGTTATTTATAAGGTGTGACATGCAAAAGTATGAATGCATGGATAATGGTGATTGCATGTGCATGCCAAATAGTTTGGCGCCCATATGAATTGTCACATGCTAGCGCCAATCAAAGTGGCGCCTCCCCTAGGCTTACATGCATGCTACATCTTAACCTATCCTGGCGTATGCATGGCTCTGCATGCTTAGTTACGAGGTCTGCATGAAAGACAAGGTGGCGCCAATTGGACTGACGCCCATATACAAGCATTACAAGCTAGCGCCAATTGGACTGGCGCTAGGGCTTGCATGATTGACAGATGACTTCCTCTTGCTTGCATGCTTGACACATCACTTCCCTATTTCTTGCATGCTTGACACATCACTTCCCTCTTGCTTGCATGCTTGACACGTCACTTCCCTATAGCTTTGCATGTTTGACACATCACTTACATATTTAAGTGTCTTACTATCTACATCCAACAATCAACACAAATTCATCTGCACCAAAAAATTACTTTTCATCTGCACAAGAAATATTATAATGTCATATGCACCAAAATATACTATCAATGCTCACTGCAATGGTGAGACATATGAGTCTGATTTATACGGGTTTTGTTTTCGAAACACCGATACTATCTGACTTACGATCAAGAGAAATTCAAATTTCTTGCATTTGAAAAAACGAATTAAATCCTGCATAGGATCTGGTCTTGTGTCACATATCACGTATCAAAATCCATTTTTTTTAAACAGTTAATGCAAATTTTTCCCGCTGAAGGTATGGGATGATGAAGATGTTGAATATATGTTTGTTAGTCACGAACATTCTGGTTGCAACTCTATTGAGTTGTATATTACTCTTCAATCAAGTATATCATCTCAGCAATCTCAGATAACTAATCAAGTTGAATCTGATGAGTTTGATTCAAAAAACTAAGATGACGCCGACCCAGAAGTAGAAGCAGAAGTCAACGTCGTTGATGAAGAAGAAGAAGAGATCGAGACACAATTCGATCATATGTTGAACAACAACATTGAAGATGACGATCAACCATCACCACTACCTCAAAGTCATGTATATAATCCTCCTTAACATATGACAAACATGGATCTGCATGACGATGAAACATCCAACAATGTTTTTTATAACCCGTATCCACGACCAAAGGGTGAGTTAAAAGTGGAAGACATGTTCCGAACTAAAGAAGAATGTGTGCGAGCTATCAAAAAATTTCACATGAATAACTCTGCTGATTTCACAGTGAAACGCACTGATTCGAGAAGGTATATCATCGAATGTCGTAACATCCTTTGCAAGTTTTGGTTGGATGCGTCTCACAAAAAGAGAAGCGACTCTTGGGAGATAGCTTCTATAGACGCACCTCACAGTTGTATTGTAACTAATGTTGAACAAGATCACCATAAATTAAGTGTTGCATTGATATGTCAAGATATTTTGCTGCTTGTTAACAAAGACCCATCAGTGAAGGTGAGTACAATAATATCTCATATCGTCAGAAGATATAATTATACTTCATCTTACAAGAAAGCGTGGATTGTAAGGACAAAGGTTGTTGAATAGGTATTCGACAACTGGGAGGATTCATACAAAGAATTGCCATGATTTTTATGGGGCCTAAAAACATACATACCAGGAATTGTTGCAATTATGGAGACATTGCCAACATTTACGCCAGACGGAACCTGTGTTGCTGGAAATAGAATTTTTCACCGCCTCTTTTGGGCGTTTGAACCGTGCATCAAAGATTTTGCATTCTGCAAACTTATTGTCGCAACCTGAAAAATAGAGTGTGCGAAAAAACAACCAGCGAAAGAAAATGACAGAATAGTCGCCACCGTGCGTTATTTATCCCAAAGGAGGGAAAGGAAACGCTCGAAGTAAATCTGAAAAGGGGAAAGGAAAAGACAAGGTCTCGCAACCAAAACTTGGGTTCGGGAGTCAGTTATGCGAAGGGAAGGTATTAGCACCCCTACGCATCCGTAGTACTCTACGGGATCCACTTTTGTAGTTCTTGTCTAAAGGGTGTGAGTTTATCTTGTGTTGTTTACTAAAAAAAGGGGTTAAATGAAAATGACTCGCGCGGATGTCGCATCCACTGCATACGTATCTCATCTGAATATGAGAATTAGAGTCTTTGTAGCTCGGCTGACCTATGGGTTTGGGTAATTGTGCTCGCTAAGACATCGTGTCTTATGCCTACGTATCTCATCTGGAATGAGAATCAGAGCAAGCCGTAGTTCGACTAACTACGGGGTTATGGATTGGGTTTTGGACGAACGACGTTACTACGCAATCTACTGGATGCTCGACCTTTGGAGACTTACTCGCCTGTAGTAGAAGGAGTTAACGTGTGTTTAGGAGAAGAAAAATCAATGAAGGGTTAGGGTTTGGGATGCTCATGCAAAAAGGCAATCCTTGACGAAGGAACCGCGCTACCTGCGGGGATATGAACACATACAAAACAAACATGTATAAAGTAAATGTGCCAACAAGGCAATCAGAATAAATCTCCCAAATGGTATCCCACAAGCAAAGTGGAATATCCAGCGAGCTATCCCTGAAAAAGTCATGTGAGCCTTCACAAAAACTCAACAAAAAGGTTAGTGAAACAAGATAAGGATTAGGAGAAAACATGCTATGACAAACGTAAGTCAGATTAGAGCAAAACAATATGGTTTTTCATGGATAACAGTATGGTTTCAGAAACCTCAAACCCTGTGGCATACACTTCAGAAATTAAACGATTAAGCATTCAAGGCATTATTTATACATTCATACATAATTATGAACCCGTGGACAAAAAACCTAATGAAATTCATCCATCATACCTCAAACATTCAGAGTATTCAACTTCAAAGCACAAAGGTAATGGGAATAAGGGCAAACCTGATTGGAGAGATCGGTTGAAATTAAATGGCACGGCTGGATTTGCAAACCAATGTTAGGGTTTGCTTGAGCTGAAAGTGTGTGAGTCAGAATGAACCTTTCAGAGTTGTTTGGAGGTTGCTCTGAACTCTGTTAGCTCTTCTCTCACTATCTTTTTCCCCAGGTGTCGCATCCGCGAAAAATCAACCGGCGAAGCTCAAATAAAAACACAACACAGAGCCGCCACTGCGCGTTATTTATCCCAAGATAGGGAAAGGAAACGCTTAGAGAAACCTGGAAAGGAAATGGTCTTGCGACCAAAGAGAAAGGGTAAGGGAGTCGGTTACGCAAGGGGAAGGTATTAGCACCCCTCACGTCCGTCGTACTCGACGGGATCCGCGTTCTAAGAAAGAAAAGGTTGCTAAACATCACACACACACAGGGAACGCAGGTGGGGTTAGGAGAAGGGAGCTCGATAGGACATCGCGTCCTATGCCTACATATCTCATCTGGAATGAGAATCAGAGCCACTGTAGTTCGGCTTACGCACGCCAAACGACACAAAACATACAAACACACAAGGGTGGCAAACATGGAGCCCGACAACCACTGAATGGAATTACGTCAGCATCCGAACCAAAACACGCACAAAACGGCAAACGGGGAGCCCGACAGCCAATCACTGGGCTTACGTCAGCATCCGAACCCAAGCACACAATCAGATAACAAACCAAAACACACAAAAGAAAAAAAGGTGCCCGGAGTGGTCTCGCACGACCACCTGCCTACATACCTCGTCTGGAACGAGGATCAGGGCGATGTAGTTCCCCTGAAAGGGACTGAATTACTAGCCAGAAACCAGGGAAAGACACACTACTAGGGAGCTGGACTCGAGCCTAGTGTTGTCATGCATCGTTACCCTAAGTTCAGTTTTCTATCCTACTTGCATAAGCAAACTACTCCTATCCAGGAAAGAAGCAAGCATACAAGCATACAAAATAATTCAAGCATACATCAAATGAGAACAAGCATCTCAAACAGATATCCACATAGCACGCACTATAACCAAACAAGTGGGCTCACACAATAGGTTTGACTGCCTCAGCAAGTCATCTGTACAGGCTGTGTTTGCTCTTAACCTTGCCATTACGAGGCTAAGGTGAAGCAGATGAAAGGTGAAGTGAGGACCAGACCTCACAGCTCTTATCCCTGACCAGGGAGAGCTTCTGACAAATGAGCATGGGTCCAGAATGGGGGAACCCTTCTATACTCAGAGACTCTGACACAATGTGCACTGCACAAGATCTTGGGCTTGTGATCTCAATGCTACAACCATGTAATGGGAGCAAGGAGAAGACTCAACTGAATAGTGGGGGGATAGATTGCATATCCCTACCTTCCACCAATTGCCTTGATTAAGGACTTTACCTGCTTAGGCACAATATTAAACAATCACAAACATCGCCTCTTAAGGAGGACTTCAGATAGTTTGCCCGGTCAAATAACAGACCGGGTCTCCAGACTACATGAAGTTAGGAAGTTATACCTCAATGCAAGTTGCTTAAGCAAAGCAAAGCAAAAGTTCACAAGGAACTGAGCAACTAAAAGTACCTGGAAACAGTCAAACACAGTTAGTACTCAGACAGACAAAAATAAACAGCAAATATTAATCAGTCAGACTATACAAACTAATGCACAACAAAGGCAAGCTATGAGCTCAAGCCCAAACTTCACAACCTACAAAACAAAGTTATGTTAGTGTACAAACATCAAACAACATCAATTGAATTGACTTGGATCATTCTCCATAAGCATGGCACCTTTTCATCCTGAAAACTCAATCAAATGTTAGAAATTAGACCACTAGGCCAAGCCTAGGGTCCAAAGGCAAGAAAAATTCCTAAACAGCAAGGGATATCCAACCAAAGTCAAATTAATGTCAAACAAGAGCCAACACAATTAGTCCCATGTCCATATCATTCATCATGTTCATTTTATGCACAAAACAAATCAAACTAGTTCAAATGGAACACCAAACATCCAAACAGAACTATTGCATTCAATTCCATATCAAAACAATTCCAAAAATCCTCAAATAATTTACACCTAAACAGGACCTAATCAAGGTCCAGCATGTCAAATTTTAGCTTAATTGGACAAAGGAAACCATGTCAATGAAAATCAACAAAAACAGACACAATTATATGCTCCAAATCACAACATCAACACATGCATTCACTTCAAAAATTCATAATTCAATGAAAACAACAAAGAAATGACTGGGACCAAAAGCATCATGTTTTATCATGTGTCTATAACCAGCAAGCCAAATTTCATGTTCATTCAATACCATATGAGCATTTCACATAAGATCTACCAACATATGTCACACAAGCTTGCACATTTGACCAACAGAGATGAAAAATAGCAATCAAATTGAAAATACAATGGAAAAATCCAGAAAAATACACATAGCATCTCAACATGTTAATGAACAATCATGCAAAATTTCACTTCATTTCAACAAGCCTAGGTCATGAAAATAAATCCAGAAAGATGACCTAACTAGGTGTGACACAAATTGTCACACCTAGGTACAAAAATTCATAACTCAATCCACAGTTATCCAAAATTCACAAAGTTTACATTTAAATCACCATTGACATGTCTACAATCACCACAAAAATTTCCAGGAATTTCTTTTTAAGTATGAGGATTTCACATTAAAAATGGTAGAATGTGCACAAAAATGACATAGGTCAAACATACCTAAGCAAAGTCAATAATTCACCATGCACAATTTCTAAAAATATGTCCATAAAATTCTACAGGGAAAATAGGACCTATAGAAAAAATCCTCACATTTTTCTGATCATTAAAATATTTTTTATGAATTTTCTAAGGTTTACATGAATTTTTAATAATTATTTGGAATTAAATTAATTAATTAAAGCAAGCAATGGCAGTTTGGTAATTCTTCAAGCCAGGGCGCGGGAAACACATTTTTGAACTTGGAAAGGCACTCACACAGATCAAACGCTTAACATTTCCAGAATTTCTTCACCACCTCCATCGCGTTTCCAGAAATTCAAGAACCATGAAGAACATCAAACTTTAACCAAAACTCACAAATTAATAACCGTTGGAAAGGTCTAAGAACAAGGATCTCAAATATGTCCATGATTCATCCTAAATGTTCATATATCTCACGGATCGAAGGAGTTAGGGTTTGGCATCAAAGTTTCTAATCAACATATCTCAGCCTATGCTTCATCATAATCAAAACTGAACCTAACATTGCAATCTACATGGAACGAACTCTCAAATGCATATAACAATTAAGCATATCTTGAAATTCGATTTCGACATACCTTGAGATTGCAGTGATGAAACTGGATGAATTAGGTTGTAACAGTTCGAAACAGATGCAGCACAATCCTCAAAATGTTGACTGGAATGCTCAGGTTCAATTGATTTCGCTCCTAGTGCATGAAACTTTGATTCACCATTGATGGAGCTACACTTGGACAGTCGTGCTTTGCAAGGTTCTTGATGTTGAATGCCAAAAACAGTTCAAGAAGGTGATGAATCAAGACTGAACCAAAAAGAATTTCTCCAAATGATCAAGAATTGAGAGAGTTCTTGGAATTCTTGTGTTATGTGTTCTTGAGAGATTTGATGAATTTGGATGGTTTTGGATCTGATTTTTGGAATTGTGTTTTTCTGTTATGATTAGATGATGATTAGGTTTATATATGTTTGCTTAATCACCACTTAACCACACTAATTAATCCATTGGAAATGATTAGCATAATGTGTTAATTCAAGCAAGGACAAAATTGTAACTTCATATGCCAGCTCATTGCCACCTCATGGACAGCTCACACACTCTCAAAATGACATATGTGAGCTGTTGCAACTTGTTTCACCTTCATTGGATGAGTATTTTGGAAATTCACTATGTGGTGGCACTTTTTCCATTTTTGCAAGTTCATTCCAAAAGCTATTTTCCAAACCACAAGGCCTAGGCATGTAATGATGATTCCAACAAGTTTCAAATACCATTTGTGAGGTGTTGCAAAAATCCCCACTCAAAAATTCCAATTATTTCACAAGTTGGACAATTTTGCCCCTGGTTCATTTAACTGTCCAGTTGAAATTTGACTTTTTGCATTGACCATTTTTGAAGAAATCCAATTATGCACCATGAAAGTACATGTCAAATGGAGTTTGTGCATATAAAGAACTTGCAATTTGGACAAACCATGTGGAAATTATGGCCTCCTGATTATGGGTCATTTCTGAAATTCACTGAGCCATAATTTTCCAACCATACATGGGATTTTCAAGTTCTTGGACTTTTTGGAAAGGTGAGAACAAGACCTACAACTTTCATGTTGAACAATTTCTCATTTGAAGCTTACTTGGACACGTGGCTTTGAGGTCAAAAACTTTCCATTTTTGGAAACTTCCATTACAAGTCACTTTCTATTTTTGGCAGTTCTTGTCCTGACTTGATTTTCTTCATTCTTGAGCTTTGACATGTCAAATAACACTTGTTCCAACACGAATGAAGTGTATCCAACTCATTTCCACCTCCAAATCCATCAGATCATGTATAGTTGACCACAGTTGGCTTTTCCAACTGATAGATGAATTTGGCAATGCATTGATCCAACTGAGCCCCAATCTTCAACTGAAATGGCTCAAGGGTGAAACCCTAGCTTCAATTAGCTCAATAAAATCATATTATGAACCCCATATCCATCATAACCCCATCTCCTGATCATACTCTGCTTGGCCCAATGCAACTGATTAGGGTTGACCAGTGGTCAAAACCCTAATCTCAAGGAATCTGCTTCAATCACTTGATGAAATCCAACCCTGATGATGATGATGTATCACTTCAATCAATATGAAGACCAATATCCTTTGAGCACCACAAAACCCTAATTCATAGCCCAATCCTCAGATGGCCAATGATCAATCAATAAAACCCTAGGCTTGCACTCTGACTTCCTTATCTTCTGATCAAGACTTGGGAGAATGGCTTGCACCATGTAAACACATGATATGCAATATGCAATGCCTAATGACCTAACAAATGATATGCAATATGTTAATGCTAGTCCCAAGAGAAGAGGGCAAATTTTGAGGCGTTACACCAGGGTTCTTCTCTCACTATCTTTTTCCCAGACAGGGTAATAGGAATAGAATTCTTTTTGTTTCACTGAAACTCTGAATTTATAACCTTGATTTTTGTGGACCTGTGGGCTCAAATGAGAGAGGTCCAAGTCCAAGATTTTTTCTTTTATTTATTTATTTATTTGTTTATTATTATTATTATTATTATTATTATTATTATTTATTATTATTATTTTTTTCGTTTTCCGTTTTTTTTATTTTATTTTATTTTTCTTTTTATTTTCGTTTTTTTTTCCTCAAAACACGTGGGCTTCGCCTAGCGAGCATGACAGCTCATGAACAAACCTTTGCTCCTTCAAGATTAACGTTTTGACTGACGAATAGACCCCTGTTGGAAGTAACTCAAGTTTTTCCCTTGTGTTGACTGATCATCTAAATAGAGCCCACAAAGTGTCCTGGATGATGTTCAAACTTCTTGGATCCGATTCCGATTGCCATGATGAAATGCAAATGCTAAATGACCTAAAAATGAATGCATGCATGAGGTGTAAAGCGTATGCTTCCAGGAAAAATGAAGGATAAATTTTGGGGTATTAGAGTTGCCCCTATTCAATCAACTGGAGACCTGGAAAGAAGATAGCAACGACTTTCGTGCTTTCGAGGTATCAAGGGATTGAATACAATAAAAGCCCTGAAATTTGCACTGAAGTGAAGTGAAGTAACAATGCCTGTCAGAATCGGCAAAGAGGTGGTCTTGAAAGAAGAATCCGTCTGGTACGGTGAAAGTCAGTCTGAATACCGAAAAAGAATGTTAACCTGAATACCAAAATAAATGGTAACATAGAAATAACCATGGCCTAAATGCCGCTCATTAGTCTGAATACCGAAAAAGAATGTTAACCTGGATACCAAAATAAAAGGTAACACAGAAATAACCATGGCCTGAATGCCGCTCATCAATCTGAATACTGGAAATGACTTTGATCTGAACATCGAGAGATATGAGATTATTAATATCGGTCTGAACACCGAGAGGCTGGCCTGAATGCCACAAGTTGCGTCGACCTGAACGTCGGAAACTTCTTCGATCTGAACATCGGAAAATTGGCCTGAATGCCACAAGTTGCATCGACCTGAACATTGGAAACTTCTTCGATCTGAACATCGGAAAACTGGCCTGAACGCCACAAGTTGCATCGACCTGGACGTCAGAAACTTCTTCGATCTGAATGTCGGAAAATTGGCTTGAATGCCACAAGTTGCATCGACCTGAATGTCGGAAACTTCTTCGATCTGAACTTTGGAAAACTGGCCTGAACGCCACAAGTTGCATCGACCTGAATGTCAGAAACTTCTTCGATCTGAACATCGGAAAACTGGCCTGAACGCCACAAGTTGCATCGACCTGAACGTCGGAAACTTCTTCGATCTGAACATCGGAAAACTGGCCTGAACGCCACTTCGGTCTGAATACCGGAAACTTCATGCCTGTCAACATCGGTAGAAATAGAGAACGATAATAGAGGCGGTGAATGGGCCAATGACACTTGCTGGGGATAACAAAGATAAGTCATGAACAATCTTCAGTCTGAGTACTGGAAACAACTTATGGCTTATCACTTGAGATACCGAGAATGTTTTATGCTTACATGCGTATGTTTGAATTTTTCAATGGCGTAATGCTCCATGAAAATGGAAATGCTACGCGATTTGGGAGGATGCAATGCAATATGATTCTATATGCAGGGATGCGAAATGCTGGGTAGAATGTCAAGCTGAGGCAAGGAGATCTGCTGGGGAAATGATCACCATCTTCTGGACCCTGGCAAGGCTGCTGGAGATGCACAGCGCAAAGAATTCTGTGGGGAAATGACCCGCCACACGGTGTTCTAGCAATGATGAAATACCGAGATTCTGACTGGGGAGAGAACGGCACTGAAAACCTGCTGTTGGGGAAAGCGATAGTGGTTCTGGCAACCACGATCTGCGAGAGATGACTCAGCAGGGGGAGCAAACATCGATACGATACCGAGGTTCTGCTTCAAGGAAAGAAACCATGGATCTGGCATTGGGATTATCGATCTGGCCTCGAACTCTAAGGAGCAGCCGCTTCTGCTGGGAAGATACAGTCTGACACTATCAACTCCGCTAGGGGTATATAGTCTGACACTGTCAACTCTACTGGGGAGTGTATAATCTGAAACCACCAATTGGGGGGAGGTACAGTGGTGAGAACCTGCTGGGGATTGAAGAATCCAACGCTCTGATCAGCTCTGCAGGGATAAGATACTGAATTCGTCTGTTGGCGGAAAACATTCACGATCATCTGCAGGGGATTTTAAGGAAATGCCCCGAGGGTACCTGTTCTGAATAGACGATCCAAAGCACTTAAAATTTACAGCAATTTTAAATGTTTATTAAGCATGTACCTGTAAAGCTCTTATGTGTCATGATGCAATGTTTATCAAAAAATTCGGACGTCATTTTTGCAAACAAAACAGAAAAATGAAAATGAAAACAGAGATATACTGAATAACATGATTTTATTGATTGAACAGCCTCTGAATAGGCATTTACCTCTGGAAGAAATCCCTGGAAAGAGGTAATCGCACAACAGATAAAAACAAACATTAATCTAATGGCAATGTGAAATGGATTTCTATTGGGTTCCAATTCTGCTATGACTTGCTCGTCTTCAAGATCCTCCAGATGATCAACTTTCTGAAAGAGTGATTGGATTGTTTCCTATCCTTCAAAAGTTTCCAGTCATTGACACGAGATGAGATTCAGAACTACTCAGAACACAGTCATTCGCTTAATCCCTAACTTTTTCCTGGATCGCCCTTTTTGGGTTTTCAATCCACTGGGAAACCCATTTTTGCCTAAGTTGTCTTTTCAGGTTTTCAACTTACCGGGTGTACAATCTTTTCACTTTTAATCCCTAATTTTTGCCCGAACCTTTTTCATTTTCTTGGTTCGTCGGGATGCCTATTTTTGCATGGACTACTCTTTTTATTGTCCAGCGGCTCTATTTCATGCGAAGTATTTTTTAACTGCATCTGAGTTCACTGGGGAAGTGAAGTTTTCACCATGCATCGTTGCAAGCATTAAGGCCCCACCATCAAAAACCTTGGTGACAATATACGGTCCATCATAGTTAGGAGTCCACTTGCCTCTGTGATCTGTCTGAAGAGGAAGGATCCTTTTCAACACCAAATCTCAGACCTGGAAGCATCGAGGACGCACTTTCTGATCAAAGGCTCTCTTCATCCGACTTTGATACAACTGCCCATGACAAATGGCTGCCATTCGCTTCTCTTCGATAAGACTCAACTCATTGAACCTTCTCCGAATCCATTCAGCTTCGTCTAACTTGACATCCAACAGAACTCTTAGAGAAGGAATCTCCACTTCAACAGGTATGACTGCTTCCATACCACACACAAGGGAGCAAGGGGTTGCCCCGGTCGATGTACGTACTGAAGTACGGTACCCATGCAAGGCGAAGGGTAGCATCTCATGCCAATCTCTGAAAGTAACAACCATCTTCTCCACAATCTTCTTTATGTTCTTATTTGTCGCTTCAACAACACCGTTCATCTTAGGGCGGTAAGGGGAAGAATTATGATGCTGAATGTTGAAGTTCTGGCACAACTCCTTCATCATTTTGTTGTTGAGATTAGAACCATTATCAGTAATGATTCTTTCGAGAATCCCATAGCGACAAATGATTTCTTTCTTGATGAATCGGGCAACCACATGTCTGGTGACATTCGCGAAAGATGCTGCTTCGACCCACTTGGTGAAATAGTCGATGGCAACAAGGATGAAGCGGTGCCCATTGGAAGCGGTCGACTCAATCTTTCCAATCATATCGATGCCCCACATAGCGAAAGGCCACGGCGAAGACATCACATTCAAAGGATTCGGCGGCACATGCACCTTATCAGCATAAATCTGGCATTTATGGCATTTCCGAGCATATTTGAAACAATCAGATTCCATGGTCATCCAGTAATAACCTGCTCTCAACAATTTCTTAGCCATTGCATGTCCGCCGACATGAGTACCGAAGGAGCCTTCATGAACTTCCTGCATTAACATGTCTGCTTCGTGTCTATTCACGCATCTGAGCAAAACCATGTCGAAGTTCCTCTTATACAAAACATCATCTTTGTTCAAGAGGAAACTGCCTGCCAATCTTCTCAAAGTCTTTCTATCATTGTTGGATGCCCCTGCAGGGTACTCTTGATTCTTCAGAAAGCACTTGATGTCGTGATACCAGGGCTTGACATCAACTACCAGTTCAGCAGCAAACACATACGCGGCCCTATCAAGGCGCATCACGTCGATCTTGGGAGCATGGTTCCAACGGATCACCGTGATCATGGAGGATAGAGTAGCAAGAGCATCTGCCATCTGGTTCTTATCACGAGGTATATGGTACAGCTTTATTGTTGTGAAGAAAGTCAACAGTCTTCTCGTGTAATCTCTGTAGGGAACCAGATTGGGCTGGAGAGTGTTCCAATCACCATTCACTTGATTGATCACCAGAGCTGAATCTCCGAAGATGTCCAGAGTCTTGATTCTTAAATCAATGGCTTGCTCAATACCCAAGATACAAGCTTCCTACTCAGCTTCATTATTGGTGCACTCGAAAGTCAGACGAGCGGTGAAAGGCATGTGGGCACCTTTCAGAGTTGTAATGACAACACCAATTCCACTTCCTCTGGCGTTGACGGCCACATCAAACATTAAAGTCCACTTTTCGTCTGGATCAGGTCCCTCTTCAACAACTGGCTCTTCACAGTCTTTCATCTTGAGGAACATGATGTCTTCATCTAGAAAATCAAACTTCATCGGCTCATAATCTTCAACCGGCTGTTGAGCATTATAGTCTGACAGAATACTCCCCTTGATGGCTTTCTAGGAAGTATACTGGATGTCGTACTCTATCAGTACCATTTGCCAACGAGCAACTCTTTCGGTGAGAGCTGGCTTCTCAAATATATACTTGACTGGATCCATTTTGGAGATCAGTAAGGTTGTGTGAGACATCATGTATTATCTCAATCGCTTAGCAGCCCATGTGTCGCACCTCGAAAAAATGGGGATACGACTTTAAAGCGAAGCGCGATCGCACGCTCGCAATGATGGACTGAACAGAGTCGCCACCAAACTTTATTTATTCCTAAAAAGGAAAGGGGAAATATCGATAAAACCCAAGACAAAACGACAATGATTATTGGTCGTCGCAACCAAATCAGGGTTCGGGAGTCGATTACGCAAGGGGAAGGTATTAGCACCCCTCACGTCCGTTGTACTCAACGGGAACCATTAGGTTAGTTGCGTGCGTTAGTGTTAGTTGAAATGTTAGGCTTTTTGAATTATTAGGTGGGAAATGAAGAAAGGATGAGAAGAGAATGTTTTTGGATTTTTGACGAAGGGCTAAACCTAAGTTTTTTATTAGTGGGCCTGACAAGATTTATAAATCCTGCTCCTACGTATCTCAAAAAGAGAAATCAAGGCTTACGTAGTTCTGGGTAGAAAAATGTTTGTTTGTTGATCGATTTTAGCAAAAGCTATATTGTATTAATCGACGAAAACATTGTTTTACCCAAAACAGATGAGGAGTGGACGCATACCACACATTGAACGGATTTATAAATCTACATTCGGAAAAGCGTCACTTATCTCGACTCAACAATCGTGGCCGAAACATTGTTTTGTATCACCTTAAGACAATATATCTTTCATTTATGAAAAAGGTTTTTGATTAATCGCACGGCGACGAGAAAGAGTTTGATTGGTTGGTTGTATTTTGAGTGATGGCGAGAACTTGGATGAGCGAGATATACATCTCGAATCCTAGTCTCAGGAGTGCACGGTATACACCATGTTCCATTTCCATCTTATTTGCAAAAATGTCAAATAAGAATTAGGTATTTTAGGTTTGATTGAGAAAGGGTTTGAAGAAACCGTATTGACAATTTTGGACGATGGCGAGAGCTAAGATAGGCGAGGCATACGTCTCGAATCTTAATCTCAGGAGTGCACGGTATACACCATGTTCCATTTCCACCTTTATTGAAAAAGTGTTAAATAAGAATTAGGTATTTTGAGTTTTGTTGTGAAAAATGACTTGACACTAGATCAAGTATTGATGGACGTTTAAGAGAAATTTGAATGAGTGTTTGAGAGAAAACAAAGTGGATAAATTTGGATGATGGCGAGAGCTAAGATAGGCGAGGCATACGTCTCGAATCTTAGTCTCAGGAGTGCGCGGTATACACCACGTTCCACTTCCATCTTTATTGAAAAGGTCTTAACTATGAATTAATATTTTTTGAGTTTTTATTAGAAAAAATGGCTTGACGTTGAATCAAGCGTTTGGTGAAAGTTTGAAAGAAATGGAATAGAATAGGAGGGAGAAATGAATTGATTTGTTTATTGAGAAAATACTCGACGTTGGATCGAGTCATTATTTTTGATCTTTTGGAAATGGTTGATTTTATTCTTGTGTTAGTATCTAACTAAACAGTCAAACAAACAAAGAAATAGAACAGTACAAAAGTATTACACATCGAGGGAGTGGGGTACATTTTGTCAAATGGGGATTCAAAATCATGAAATAATTAAATCGGGCCCAAACAACAAATAATGCAATGTATGAGTGTAAGTGCAAGAGAACTGGCTCATTGTAAGAAAGCCCAAGAGTAAGCTATGTGAGGTTGATGGCGATGCTTAAAAAGCAATCGACTTACAAGGGTATGGAAATGGGTATTAATAACCTAAAGTTAAAATAAATTGCAAGGTACCATATAGAAAAAGAAATTAAATAAAATAATAGACATAACAAATATAAACACAAAAAATTGGCTATCCCCAAGTATCAAACCCGCTCCACTAAAGACCATGAAACTGCCCTCTCTCCACTAGGCCATTTATGATTAGTTATTATTTTAATGCTAATTCGGATAAGTAAATCAAAATAGATTAAAAATTAGAATTAAAAATAAAAACTAAGATAAAGAAAAAGTCTGTTGGACTACCAAGAAAAAACAAGAAATTAAACCCAGCCGCTTGGTTGTTGGGTTCTATAGGCTAATGGATTGGGAATCAAAAAGCAATTAAATACTATACGCCATTTAATAATAATAATAAAAAAGAAGAGGAATACTAAACGTATTAGATTCTTAAATGGTTTTCTAATATCTTAAAGGTTTGTTTTGCTTAAAACAAATAAAAGAAAAACAAAAACGGAAGCAACAGTAACAGATTTTGTCACTCCCTCTCTCAACAACTTCTGTTTCTCTCAAGCGCTCCCTCAATCTCGCTCTCAACCTGTCCCTCAATCGCTCTTACGCTCACTCAAACGTTCATCCGTCTCTCACAATCGCTCACCACTCTCAATCGCACACGATACTACCCAAGAAATACACGAATCTACGGTTTCAAAAGAGAGTCGAGTGAAAATCTCACCTTCGACGGTGACAACGGCTCAGGTGATGCTTAAATCCTCTTCCTTCGCCTCTCCAAATACCGATTTCTTTTTGATTTGGGGATTAGGGTTCTTGGTGGAATTTTGTCCGCCTCTCAATTTTTTTCCTCCCCTTCTTCTTTGATTCTCACCTTCCCTTTTTATATCTTGCAGATTAGGGTTTCAATTTGGTCTTTGGTGATTCAAGAAGTATCTCTGCGAAGTCCTTTCGGTGCTCAGAATTTGGATCGGTCTCTTTGATGCTTGGACTTGGAAACGGTAATCTGAGCCTGTGCTTTTCCTTTGAATTTTTGTCTCCATTCCAATTTGGGATTATTTCTTGAATTTTAACGCTTTGCTGATTTAATTTGTTTTTACTACAGTGAAACTTTGGAGTAAAAGCTTCTTCATTCAATGACTGTTGTGGTTTTTCGTTACGCAGGTCTTGGAAGGCAACTTTAGGACCTTGATGAATGTTATTCCCACATAACTCGGACAAAATGCCAGTCGAAACCAGTCGCTTCTTTGAAATTGGGCGCTTTGCAAGCACCAAAGAGGACTCCAAGAAGAGCAATTTTCGGTTGATTTCACACGAGGGGCCAGGTAGAGAATCCATCATTTGCTGCACAAAATCTCTCTGTTGTATGTCTTTCTCACTGTCTAATGCTTGATACAATGTTTCGCTTGACTGGTCTTTTGTTGCCGTTGCCAAGCTGTTTTCTTCCTTTCCTGTGTGAGTTCTTTCTGAAATTTGTTTATCTCTGCCTCCACAGGATATGCTAATATTTTCTTGGTCTCCATCTTGTCAGCAGCATCAAAGTTCTACCACTCTACATCAAAGTCCTGTTATCAAGTTGCATCAAAGCTCCATTCGCTAAATCAGACACATACACCAGGGGTTCCGAAACAACAAATAACTTCTCTGATTCAAATCATGTTTATTGTTATGGACACTTCAAACCTTTCCGCATTGTGTCGCGGCGGGATTTTTCACGAGTTTAAGTATTGATTGAACTTAACCCGTTTGAAAAATATTTTAAATGCAAGAGTCGCCACCGTCTTTTATTTTATCCAAAAAGAGGAAGGGAAAAATAACGATAAATCCCTTTAGAGTTACGGGTTCGGGGGTTGGTTATGCAAAGGGAAGGTATTAGCACCCTCTACATCTGTGGTACTCCACAGGAACCTTTTTGCTTATGTTTATGTGAATGCTTTGCTTTTTTCGCTTTGATCGTTTGATTGGGGAGATGAGAAAAGAACTTGATTTTATTGTTTTTGGACTCGATAAAGTCGTAGACTTCATGCCTACGTATCTCCAAGGCGCAATGGAGAAATCAGAATCCACGTAGTTCTCCCAAAAGAAAAGAGGAAAGTCTGTTTTGTTGATTTTAGATTTGAACGAGCCTAAACCCTAAAGAAATAAATAAATGGGCTCATTACAGGAAAGCCCAAGAGTAAGCTTATGAGTGTGTGAAAAGGCTCATTAAAGTAATATATATATATATATATATATATATATATATATATATATATATATATATATATATATATATATATATATATATATATATATTACTTTTGTTTACTAAATATTGTTTATCTTTTATTGTTATTTTGCATATATGTTTTATTTAAATGTTAGTTAAATTAATTATTTGTTTAAATGTTTATTTTAATTAAATGTTTATTTATATCAAATGTTTATTTTGTCTAAAGTAAATGTTTATATTGTTTTTTATATTTGTTTATGTTGTTATTAACCGTTTCGTTTTAGTTTCAGCTCGATTAAACTCCACTAACTATTCGTAATACTAACTATTCATAGCTAACTGTGTTGTAATAATTTACTTTCTCGCATTTTTTATTTTCTGTATTGTGTGTTTAATCGTATTGTTCACGTTTTATGTTAAAAAATCGAAAAATCCAAAAAAGAGAAACCCGATGCGATTCCAACGGTCGCCGTTTAAGAAACCCTTTTCACACACTCATAAGCTTACTCTTGGGCTTTCCTGTAATGAGCCCATTTATTTATTTCTTTAGGGTTTAGGCTCGTTCAAATCTAAAATCAACAAAACAGACTTTCCCCTTTTCTTTTGGGAGAACTACGTGGATTTTGATTTCTCCATTGCGCCTTGGAGATACGTAGGCATGAAGTCTACGACTTTATCGAGTCCAAAAACAATAAAATCAAGTTCTTTTCTCATCTCCCCAATCAAACGATCAAAGCGAAAAAAGCAAAGCATTCACATAAACATAAGCAAAAAGGTTCCTGTGGAGTACCACAGATGTAGAGGGTGCTAATACCTTCCCTTTGCATAACCAACCCCCGAACCCGTAACTCTAAAGGGATTTATCGTTATTTTTCCCTTCCTCTTTTTGGATAAAATAAAAGACGGTGGCGACTCTTGCATTTAAAATATTTTTCAAACGGGTTAAGTTCAATCAATACTTAATCTCGTGAAAAATCCCGCCGCGACACAATGGCGACTCTGCTGGGGATTATGGTGTCTGATATCTGGTTACGAGATCTTTCCTCTAGGAGACTCTGCCGGGGAACAATGATGTCTGACCTTTGAATATAAATGAGAATTCAGGAGAAATCCTGCAATTCTTGAATTTGCTTAAAATGCATAACACACTCTTCTTTTACTACAAAACATTACTGAGGAGGAGACATATCCTTCTATTGAATGGACAGAGAACAACAGGAGATTCCCTGTAGTTTCTGAATATCAACTTTCTTCACTCGCTGAGGGATGGAGACCTCTGTATTACTCCTGCTCAGGGAAATCAAATCTTCCTTCTCATCCTCTGCTGGGGACATTGCTGATCCCTCCTTAATAAATTACTGGGGAAATACCTGTAGTAATCCCATAGGCCAAATCTGTAACTTAAAACCTGGATCAAAGTCTTCATGATCAATTAACCGGGGAGTCTTCATGATCAATTAAACTGGGGAGTCTTCATGATCAATTAACTGGGGAGTCTTCATGCCCCAAGTGAAGGGAATAAACTTCTTGAAATATTTCTTGCATGATCTCTTGAGGAAAACTAGGAAGCATAGCTGGGGATATCCAGAATCACAACCTCTGCTGGAGAAATATTACTGCCAAGACACCTGTGGAGATTTTTTCATCATATACATATAAGGATAGTAATATGAACATGTCTAGTTGGAATCACATGATTTCAGAATTACTGGGACCACATGTCTCAATCCTTTTATTGATGTCCACAAATCAAAATAAATAATCTTTATATTTTTCAAAAACTGTTTTTAATTCAAAACTTTTGTTTCAAAACATATCTGTCAAAGTAAAAGAACTTTCGTAAATTGAAATGAAAATTAAGAGTGCCAAGAAATATAGAAAGGCTCAAATTGATTTGATAGGATGGTAATCAGCCAACAACGTGATTCCATAGATCTTTACAAATTGGAAAATGGTAATTTCGTGGAAAAAGGGTACGTTGAACTACAATGACATCATTCTCTCTTCCACTTTTGACCTGTATTGCAGCCTTGAGAAAGTTGGAGAACTGTTGAAAATATTCTGATACTTCAATGATCTTATCTCTGTTATGCAGTTACTTGCCTGAAATCCCTAACTTTTGCCTAGATTGCCCTTTCGGGTTTTCAATCTACCGGGATAATATTCTCTTTGTTTTTTTTGTCTCTAATTTCTGCTTGGACCGCCCTTTCAGGTTTTCAGTCCACCGAGACACTCATTTTTGCCTAAGCCGCCCTTTCGGGTTTTCAACTTAGCGAGCTGTTCTTTTCATTTTTTAGGCGAAGTATTTCTTGACTGCATCTGTATTCACGGGACGTGGAAGCTCTTCACCATCCATGTTTGTAAGAATTAAAGCACCGCCTGAGAAGGCTTTCTTGACAACATAGGGTCCTTCATAGTTAGGAGTCCACTTGCCCCTAGAATCATTGTGAACTAGTATCATCTTCTTGAGTACAAGGTCACCCTCTTTGAATTCTCTCGGCTTAACCTTCCTATCAAATGCATGCTTCATTCTCTTTTGATATAACTGTCCATGGCACAAGGCAGTCATTCTTTTTTCTTCAATCAAATTCAACTGATCGTATCTACTTTGACACCATTCAGCCTCTGACAACTGAGTTTCCATTAGTATCCTCATTGATGGAATTTCAACCTCTATCGGTAACACAGCTTCCATACCGTATACAAGTGAAAATGGGGTTGCCCCAGTTGAAGTACGGACTGATGTTCTATATCCGTGTAGTGCAAAAGGCAGCATTTCATGCCAATCTTTGTAGGTAACAACCATCTTTTGAATGATCTTCTTGATATTCTTATTTGCAGCTTCAACTGCCCCATTCATCTTGGGACGGTAAGGAGAAGAGTTGTGATGCTCGATCCTGAAACTTTCACATAATTCATCCATCATTTTGTTGTTCAGATTGGAGCCATTGTCAGTGATGATCTTGTTTGGAATGTCGTATCGGCAAATGAGATTATTTTTGATGAATCTGACCACCACTTGCTTTGTCACCTTTGCATACGAAGTTGCTTCCACCCATTTGGTGAAGTAATCAATTGCCACGAGAATGAAACGGTGTCCGTTGGAAGCTTTGGGTTCAATCATACCGATCATGTCAATGCCCCACATTGAGAATGGCCAGGGAGCAGAAATCACATTCAAAAAGGTTGGTGGTACATGAACCTTATCAGCGTAGATCTGACATTTGTGACACTTCTTTACAAATTTGCAGCAATCTAATTCCATGGTCAACCAGTAGTAACCAGCTCTCAACATCTTTCTTGACATAGAGTGGCCGTTTGCATGAGTACCAAAGGACCCTTCGTGAACTTCTTTCATCAACATTTCTGCTTCCTTTTTGTCAACACATATGAGTAAGACCATGTCATAATTCCTCTTATAGAGCACATTCTGATTAAGGAAGAAACTGCCTGACAAACTTCTCAAAGTCTTTTTATCTTTTTCTGTTGCTCCAAGAGGATACTCCTGAGTCTGAAGGAAATGCTTGATATCATGGTACCATGGTTTATCATCAAAACTGGCCTCAGCTGTAAACACATGTGCTGGTCTATCAAGTCGCTTGATCACAATTCTGGGTACTTCGTTTGGAAAACCCACTTGATACATTGAAGACAACGTAGCTAGAGCATCCGCCATATGATTCTCATCCCGAGGAATGTGATGCAATTCAACCTTGGTGAAGAAAGTCAACAATCTTCTTGCATAGTCTTTGTATGGGATCAAGCCAGGGTGGCGTGTTTCCCATTCTCCTTTGATCTGATTGATAACTAACGCTGAGTCACCATAAACAGTAAGATTTTTGATGCGGAGGTCAATGGCTTCTTCAAGACCCATGATACAGGCTTCATATTCAGCAATGTTGTTTGTACATTCAAAGCAAATTCTTGCCGTGAAAGGAATATGAGAACCTTCTGGAGTGATAATGACTGCACCTACTCCATGTCCATAAATGTTGGAAGCTCCATCAAATACTAAACCCCATTGAGAATCTGGTTCAGGTCCTTCTTCAGGAAGTGGCTCTTTACAATCTCTGGATTTTAGGAACATGACATCTTCATCAGGAAACTCATCCTCATTATCATCGTGATCTTCAACGGGTTGGTGAGCAAGGTACTCAGCCAACACACTGCTCTTGATAGCTTTCTGGGTATGATACTCAATGTCGTATTCTGATAACAGCATCTGCCATCTGGCAATCTTACCAGTGAGTGCAGGCTTCTCAAAAATGTACTTGATTGGATCCATTTTGGATATCAACCAAGTGGTGTGACTTAACATATACTGCCTCAATCTCTTAGCAGCCCAAGCCAATGCACAACATGTCTTCTCGAGTAAGGAGTATCGTGATTCACAGTCAGTAAATTTCTTGCTTAAGTAGTAAATGGCATGCTCTTTCTTTCCAGTTTCGTCTTGTTGACCCAGAATACAGCCCATAGAATTCTCAAGCACTGTCAAATACATAACCAACGGTCTTCCAGCAATAGGTGGTAACAAGATAGGAGGCTCCATGAGGTACTCTTTGATACTGTCAAATGCTTTCTGACAATCCTCTGTCCAAACACAATTCTGACTCTTTCTCAGCAATTTGAAGATAGGTTTACAAGTGGCAGTCATGTGAGAAATAAACCGGGATATGTAATTCAATCGTCCTAGAAAACCTCTCACTTGCCTTTCTGTTTTTGGTGCGAGCATCTCTTGGATAGCTTTTACTTTATCTGGATCAACTTCAATGCCTTTTTGGCTGACAATGAAGCCCAAGAGTTTACCTGACCTGACGCCAAATGTGCATTTGTTCGGATTGAGGCGAAGACTGAACTTCCTCAATCGTTGAAACAGCTTCAATAGATCCACTAAGTGACCTTCTTCTGAACGAGACTTCGCGATCATGTCATCCACATAAACCTCAATCTCTTTGTGCATCATGTCGTGAAAGAGCGTTGTCATGGCTCGCTGGTAAGTAGCACCTGCGTTCTTCAACCCAAACGGCATCACTTGATAACAGAATGTTCCCCATGGTGTTATGAATGTAGTTTTTTCCATGTCTTCGGAAGCCATTTTGATCTGGTTATACCCGAAGAATCCGTCCATGAAGGAGAATATGTCAAACTTTACTGTATTGTCTACCAACATATCAATGTGAGGCAGGGGGAAATCATCCTTTGGGCTTGCTCTATTTAAGTCACGATAGTCGACACACATTCGTACCTTCCCGTCCTTCTTAGGAACTGGCACAATATTTGCTATCCACTCTGGATACACTGAAGTGGCAAGAAAACCAGCATCTATTTGCTTCAGAACTTCTTCTTTAATTTTGACGGCCATATCTGGATGTGTTCTTCTTAATTTCTATTTGACCGGTGGACATTCTGGCTTCAAAGGTAGCTTGTGCTCTACGATGTCAGTGTCGAGACCAGGCATATCTTGATAAGACCAAGCAAACACATCTACATACTCTTTCAACAGGCTGATCAATTGCTCCTTGACCTGTGGGGATAACAATGCTCCAATTTTGACTTCTTTCACATTTTCTTCCGAACCCAAGTTGATTGTTTCCAAAGGCTCCTTGTATGGCTGAATAGTGTCTTCTTCATTTTCAAGCTGGCGGGCGACCTCTTCTGGAATCTCATCCCACTCTTCCTCTTCAGCTTCGAATACAGAATGTTCAAAGTTGGGAGAGGGCATGATGTCATTGTGTTCAACGGGTTTAAGTAACCTGTACAAACAATTGTTTTTAGAGGACTGACCATGACATGCAAAAATGTGTTCTTTTTAAGGTTTTTTTTTGTGTTACCATTTTCCGAAAAAGCTGAAAAGATAAAAGGACACAAGTGTATAGGAACACAAAAGATCTTTTTCATGGATAGTACGTTTTTGACAAAAGTGCCCATTTTACAAAATTAATGCTTCGCGCTTTGGGCTAAAGCGGAAGATTTTTGAAAACTGAAAAGCTTAATTACTTTGATATATGGACACAATGTGGGATGTCAACTGCGGTCCAGTTCTTCATAACTACTCCTGGTGTCACAAATCTGGGGCCTTCGTCTTCTGTCTTTTTCTCAAAAGTATCCTCTTCAACTGCTACCATGTTGATAAACCCACCGCTGTGAAAGATATCTTTGAAAGGTCGCACCACTGAAGTCTGCACTTGGTTTCCATCAACAAAGCCTAATCCTGCATGGTTAACGTTTTCTGGCAACTCTATCACCTTGCCCCACATTTCTGTAGGACCTGTCTTGACAATCTGCTGGGCGTCTTTGAATGACGCGATTGAACCTTCACTTTTCTTGTAATCATCGATGGTCAGGGCCTGAAATGGAGTTTGAACAGCCGTCTCGTCTACTTCTATCACACTAAACGATGAAAGGTGGCTAATCAGCATAGCCTGCTCCCCATTAACCGTCACTATTTGCCCATTCTTGACAAACTTTAACTTTTGGTGTAACGTGGATGTAATGGCACCCGCCTCATGAATCCATGGGCGTCCGAGCAGACAGCTATAAGCTGGCACTATGTCCATAACCTGGAAAGTGATCTGGAATACGTGTGGTCCAATACCAATAGGCAAATCAACTTCTCCAATGACTGTTTTTCTTGATCCATCGAACGCTTTCACAATAATTCCACTGTGCCGCATTTGCCCCCCTTTGTACTTTAGCTTCAACAAGGTAGACTTGGGCATGACATTCAGAGATGAATCGGTGTCAATTAGGATATTAGACAAAGAATCCCCTTGACAATTGGCTGAGATATGGAGAGAGAAGTTGTGATTCTTTCCTTCTTCTGGCAGTTCTTCATCACAAAAGCCTAAGCCATTGCACGAAGTGATGCTGCCTACAACATTGTTGAACTTCTCTGCTATTATATCCTGTTCTACAAAGGCTTGATCAAGCATCTTCAGTAGTGCTTCTCTGTGGACAGCTGAGTTCAATAATAAGGACAGGATCAAGATTTTTGACGGTGTCTGTAGCAACTGATCTACCACTTCGTAGTCACTGAGCTTGATAATTCTGAGTAGTTCATCTGTTTCTTTGTCAAGGGTTGAATTACTTGTTTGCCCTTCTACTTCTCTTGTCACTGGTACCACGACTACTGGATCTTTCTCAACATTTCTACTTGGGATAACTGGCGGAGCGAACACGCGGCCACTGCGCGTCATTCGGCTATTTGCTGCGATATTGGTAACTGAGGCTAAGGTTTTAATCTCGACCTCTTTACCGTTCTCAATAATAGTTGCTGCATAGCGGTAGGGGACCGCTTTATCTGAAGTGTAAGGCATTGGGCCCGGAGGGCAAATCACCACTGGCTCCCTCGGATGATAAGCTATCTCTACTTTCTCTGGAATGTTGAAGCAAAGAATAATGACATTCACCTCTTGTTCTTGTGATTCTGGAGAACTCACTTGTCTAGAAGTCTGAATCAAACCCTGATCAAGGACGCCTTGCAAATCATCTTGAATCTTTCTACAACCTCTTGAATTGACTGAACATGTACCACAGATCTGGTGGTCATGTTGGAATAGACCATGAGCACATAAAACAGAATGAATTTCAACCAAAGACTGCTGAATCTCCTCTATCTTCGTAACACGTTGTTCATTGAGACAAACTTCTATATTGTTCACTGATGAAGGACCATGACTTGGCATTGGATTGTCCTTCACATTGGGACCCATGTTCTTGAAGGTCAGGATACCTGCTCTTGTCAACTTCTGTACTTCCAACTTTAAAGCAAAACAGTTGTCTAAGTCATGACCTGGAGCATTCTGATGAAAGGGACAAGATACCTCTGGCTTGTACCACCAAGGTAGCACTTCTGGTACAGGAGGTCGTGGTCGTGGTTGCACAAGGTTTTTAGCGATCAAAGCTGGATACAATTCTGCATATGACATCGGAATTGGATCAAAATTGGTTCTTCTTTGTTGCTGTGGTGGACGTTGTTGTAACTGATGTTGATGTTGTTGAGGTTGATGTTGTTGCTGATACTGAGTATTCTGTTGGAAGCGGTTGGTACGCTGCTGAGGGTATTGGACTTGAACTGGAGCGGAAGTGATTACTGGAGTCACGGCTGCTATATGTTGGTGTTGGGAATGGTAAGGATAATTGATCCTTCTTGGATGATTATAGGACACAACATTAGCTTCTTGTTCCTTCTTTTTCATAAAACCGTCGTACCTCTTTGCCCCGCTTGAAGATGAACTTCCTTCTCTGACTAGACGCCCTTCTCGAACTGCTTCCTCTAAACGGACTCCCATGTTTACCATGTCCGTAAAGTTTGTAGGAGCGCTTGCAATCATCCTCTCGTAATAAAAAGTATCAAGAGTCTTTAAGAACACTTTCGTCATCTCCTTTTCTTCCATAGGTGGAACAACCTGTGCTGCAATTTCGCGCCACCTTTGCGCGTATTCACGGAATGTCTCCTTTTCTCTTTGTTGCATGGACCTCAACTGATCTCGGTCTGGCACATTATCAAGGTTGTATTTGTAATGTTTGATAAAGGCCTCGCCTAAATCGTTGAAAGTCTTGATCTGAGAACTGTCTAATCCCATATACCAGCGTAAAGCTGCACCGGTAAGGCTGTCTTGAAAACAATGAATGAGCATCCTTTGGTCGTTGGTGTACATTAACATCTTTCGCACGTACATAACCAAATGGGTCTGTGGACAAGAACTTCCTTTGTACTTTTAAAATTCTGGTAGTTTAAATTTTGCTGGCATCCTTACGTCTGGAACCAAACACATATCGTTTACATCTCTGCCAAACAGTTCTTTCCCACGAAGAGCTTTTATCTCTTTTTGTAATTCCGCAAACTGATCCTGGAATTCATCCATTCTATCATTGAGACCAGGATCCTCACTTGGGGTAGGGCCGTGATAGACAGGTTCTCCTAGGTGAGGAGTATAGTGAACAACGGGAGGCACATTAGTGAAGACAGGAGCATTTGGTGGAACGAACTCTTGTTGATATCTATCTTGATTAAGATCCCTGGGTATTTCCCAAGGACGGGATGCTGTGATGGTAATAGAAGTGACTGGGACAGCGTTGATTTCTGAAGCGATGACTGTAGTGACGGGTGCTGCTGTTGTCTGATTCTGAATTTGAGGTTGATTCTGTGCCGAAGTCTGTCCTGAATTACGAACTTGAGCCCTAGCCTGGGCTTCCTCTGCTTGTAGACGGGCGGTTAACATTTGGTTGCGCATCTCTGCTGCTTGTGCTTGCTGTAACACCCAGAATATTGTTAGATTAATTTAAATATTATTTTAATATGATTATTTGAAGGTAAAATGAATTATTAAATAATATTGGGAATTAATATTATTATTATTATAGATGTTATTTATTTTAATAATAATTAAATAAATAAAATAAATGGAATATGAAGAGTGGAAGGGTAAAAGTGGAATTTGATAAAAGAGGCCAAAGTGAGAACTCAGAGTGTTTTTCACGTATTTTTGCCTCAGAGTCAGAGAAAGGGAGAAACGCTGAAGAGAAAGAGAAGGAAGAGGAAAAGGCCAAAGATTGCTCAGAACTTCCTTCAATCCAAAGAGGTAAGGGGTCTGAACCTTATTAAACGATAATATGCGAGCAAATTCATGATATATGTTGGATTGTTGATGGATTTTGGGGATTTTAGGGAGATTGGGAAAGTTGGGGTTTTGATGGAAATTCTCCGATCTGTGAGTTTTGTTGAGTTATATGCATTATAATCGAAGTATGTTGTGTATATATGACTGTTAAATGTTGATATTGGGTGTTAGCTGTGGGTATGAGTTATGGCGAGTAGAGAAGCAAAGCTGCACTGGTTTCCGTAGCAGATGGCTTCTGTTCGCGCGCGATTCGCGGCGCGAAGCCCAGTTCGCGGCGCGAACTGGGCAGGATTCAGAGGAGTTTTGTAACGCATCGTTCGCGGCGCGAACCCTGCTGCGCGGCGCGTACTGAAGCGAATTAATTGTTCGCGACGCGATCCTTCGTTCGCGGCGCGTCCTGGAGTAATGGAGGAGTTCGCGGCGCGTCCCTATGTTGGCGGCGCGAACTGTGCTGTGAAGCTAATGTTGGTGAGTTTTTGAGTACGTTGAGTTGCGAGACTCTTAGTAAGTCACTGTAATTGTATTATAAACAATTAACAGTGATTATATGATTGTGTATGAGGTGTTTATGATGATGAGATGTTGAATTTACGTGTTTAGTTATAAATGTGTTATGTAACGATGTGATATCGTTGTAATGTTGTTGTTGTTTTGTTGAGTTGTATGTCATGCTATTAATGATGATGATAACATGACTATATGATGCTGTTGTTGCTATGTTGATTATGATGCATGTTTGGTGTGCATGCATTCATGAAAGGCCGATGCCTAGTGATGAACGGACTGAGTTCCAAAGATGTTGTTGACTCCGGGCTTGTTGAGAGGCTTGGTTCCTTGCGGGGAACTCGGATTCTATGGTGATGAATCTGGGAGTGGTGATCCTGTAGTTGGTCACAAAATGGGTATACCGAGTCGTGTTGAGTCATGCATGGGTGTGTGCATTGCATTTGATATGTTGTTTTGTTGATGTTCATGAGTATGTTGATTATGATGATTATGATGAGCTGTGTTGGCATATGTGAAATATATTTATGTTTATATTTCTGTCGTTATATTATTATTTAATAATGTAATTCTCACCCCTTCTGCATGTGTTTATGTTCATCTATGATGAGCAATGTGCAGATAAAGAGGAGTAGCTATTGTTGAGGTTTGAAGAATAAGTGTAGAGTTATTCTACAGAGTCGAGTCAAATGCTCTGGTCATGTGACACCGGGGTTATGGGATTCGATAGATAATTGGTTATTATTTACGTTGTTTATGATGACTAATATGTTGAGATGCTTTGTTGAGATAATGTTGAAACATTATTATGAATTGTTATATGATGAATGATAATATTTGTGTGTTGTCCGCTGCGAAGTTTTAATAAAATAAATAATATGTTTATGTTGTGATGCGATAAGTGTTATGTTGTAAGAAATGTAAACTCTTCTACATGTTGTACTCTGATAATCTATTTAAATATGTCGTTTGGGTAGAAGGGTGTTACATTAGTGGTATCAGAGCATTGTCAGTCCAGTCGAGTCATAATGTGATGTTTTCCCTGTTGGTCGATTAGTGTAAATGACACTGTCGATATTTAACGGTTGTGGTGTGTTGTGTTGTGCAGAGTATGGCTGGAGAAAATGACCGTGCGATTGCTGAGGCTTTGGCTGCTATGGCGCAGGCTATGCAGGCGCAGCAGAATCCGCCGGTCGACGAGTTTAAGAATTTGGGAAGGTTTCTGAAGAATAACCCTCCTACATTCAAAGGGCGCTATGATCCAGATGGTGCTCAGATTTGGCTGAGGGAAATTGAGAAGATTTTCCGGGTGATGACGTGTACTGAAGCACAGAAGGTGCAGTTTGGTACGCATATGTTATCTGAAGAGGCTGAAAACTGGTGGGATAACACTCGCCAGAGAATTGAAGTACCAGGTGCTGAGATGACTTGGGAAAGGTTCAAGACGGTCTTTCTGGAGAAATATTTTCCTGCTGATGTGCGATGTAAGAAGGAGATGGAATTTCTAGAACTGAAGCAGGGTAACATGTCTGTTGCTGATTACGCTTCGAAGTTTGAGGAGCTGGTGCAGTATTGTCCTCATTATAATGATGCTGATGCTGAGGAATCCAAGTGTGTCAAGTTTGAGAACGGGTTGCGTCCCGAGATCAAACAAGGCATTGGTTACCAGGAGATTCGTAGGTTTCCTACACTGGTTAATAAGTGCAGGATATTTGATGAAGATAGCAAGGCTAGGACTGCTCATTACAAGAGTCTTAGTGAGAAGAAGAATAAGGATCGTGGTAGTCCTTATGCATCTCCGAATGGTAAAGGTAAGCAGAAAGTGGTAGATGAGAAGAAGCCAAGTGGGGGAGGATCTCCCATAGCTGGTAAATGTTTCAAGTGTGGCGAGCCAGGCCACCGTGCTGATAGCTGTACCAAGAAAGTGCTGAGATGTTTCCGATGCGGTCAGGCTGGTCATAGAGTTACTGAATGTAAGGATGCTGGTCCGACATGTTTTAATTGTGGCGAGAAAGGCCATATCAGTTCGCAGTGCTCGAAACCGAAGAAGGCGGCTACTGCAGCTCATACTACTGGTAGGGTGTTTGCTCTGAGTGGGGCTGAAGCTCCTAAAGAAGATAATCTGATTAAAGGTACTTGCTTGATTAATAATGTTGAATTGCTTGCTATTGTTGACACTGGTGCTACTCATTCGTTTATTTCGTATGAGTGTGCGACCAGGATTGGTGTGATTATGTCGTCCCTAGGCGGAAGTATGGTGATAGATACTCCTGCTAATGGTTCTGTGAAGACTTCTGTTGTCTGTCGAGGTTGTCATTTGACGATCTTTGAGAGAGAGTTCGTGGTTGATTTGGTGTGCTTACCCTTGCACCAAATTGATATTATTCTGGGAATGAATTGGCTAGAATTCTATGGCGTGTGTATCAACTGCTATAGGAAGACGGTGCGGTTTTCTGAAGTTGGTGAGAATGATGAGGCAAGATTTCTATCTGCTAGGCAGGTGGGGGATTTTGTGAAAGATGAAGCTCAGATATTCGCTTTATTTGCGTCTCTGCAAGCGGATAAGAAAGTGGTGAGTGTAGATTTGCCTGTTGTCTGTGAATTTCAGGATGTGTTTCCGGAGGATGTAAGTGATTTACCTCCAGAACGTGAAGTCGAATTTGCCATTGACTTAGTACCAGGTACGAGTCCAGTGTCGATGTCTCCTTATAGAATGTCGGCAACTGAATTAGTTGAATTGAAGAAGCAACTTGAAGAATTGCTTGAGAAGAAGTTTGTGCGTCCAAGTGTTTCTCCTTGGGGTGCACCAGTATTGTTAGTGAAGAAGAAAGAAGGTACGATGAGGTTGTGTGTCGATTATCGGCAGTTGAATAAGGTGACTATCAAGAATCGGTATCCATTGCCGAGGATTGATGATTTGATGGACCAGTTGGTTGGAGCTCATGTTTTCAGTAAGATTGATTTGCGGTCGGGTTATCATCAGATCCGAGTGAAGTCAGATGATATTGCGAAGACTGCTTTCCGTACGAGGTATGGTCATTATGAATACACTGTGATGCCGTTCGGTGTGTCTAATGCTCCAGGTGTGTTTATGGAATATATGAATCGTATATTTCATCCGTACCTTGATAATTTTGTTGTGGTGTTCATAGATGATATATTGATATATTCTAAGACGGAAGAAGAGCATGCAGGACATCTGAGAATTGTTTTGCAGGTGTTAAGAGAAAAGAAATTATATGCAAAGTTATCTAAATGTGAGTTCTGGTTGAAGGAAGTGAGTTTCCTTGGCCATGTGATTTCGAGTGGTGGGATTTCTGTTGATCCTGCTAAAGTTGATGCTGTATTACAGTGGGAGACTCCGAAGTCTGCTACTGAGATACGCAGTTTTCTGGGGTTAGCTGGTTATTATCGCAGATTTATTGAGGGCTTCTCTAAGTTGGCATTGCCGTTGACGCAGTTGACTAAGAAGGGTCAAGTGTATGTGTGGGATGCAGCTTGTGAAGCGAGTTTTGTTGAGTTGAAGAGGCGGTTGACCAGTGCTCCAGTGTTGATCTTGCCTAATCCTGGTGAGTCCTTCGTTGTTTATTGTGATGCTTCTTTGATGGGTCTTGGTGGTGTTTTGATGCAGAATGGTAAAGTTGTAGCTTATGCTTCTAGACAGTTGAAAGTTCATGAGAGGAATTATCCTACGCATGATCTAGAACTTGCAGCTGTTGTATTTGTGTTGAAAATGTGGAGGCATTATCTGTATGGTTCCAGATTCGAAGTGTTCAGTGATCACAAGAGTCTGAAGTATCTGTTTGATCAGAAAGAGTTAAATATGAGGCAGAGAAGGTGGTTAGATTTACTGAAGGATTTTGACTTTGAATTGAGTTATCATCCCGGTAAAGCTAATGTAGTTGCAGATGCGCTGAGTAGAAAGTCTCTACATATGTCTATGATGATGGTTCGGGAGCTTGAGTTAATTGAACAGTTCCGTGATATGAGTTTGGGTTGTGAAGTTTCCGCTGATAGTGTAAAGTTGGGTATGCTGAAGTTGACTAGTGGAATTCTGGAAGATATTCGGAATGGTCAGCAAGTTGATGTCGCTCTAGTTGATCATATTACTATGGTTAACCAGGGTAATGGTGGTAATTTTGAGATTGATGAGAATGGCATCCTGCGATTTAAAGGTAGAGTTTGTGTTCCTGAGGTGTCTGAATTGAAAAAGAGTATTCATGAAGAGGGCCATAGGAGTGGATTGAGTATCCATCCAGGTGCAACTAAAATGTATCAAGATTTGAAGAAGTTATTTTGGTGGGCTGGTATGAAAAGAGATGTTGCTAAGTTTGTGTATGCCTGTTTGACTTGTCAGAAGTCAAAGATTGAACATCAGAAACCGGCAGGTATGATGCAACCTTTGAAGATTCCTGAATGGAAGTGGGATAGCATTTCCATGGATTTTGTGACGGGATTGCCGAGGACGGTGAAAGGTAATGATTCTATTTGGGTGATTGTGGATCGATTGACTAAGTCGGCGCATTTCTTGCCGATGAAGATTAATCACTCTTTAGAGAAGTTGGCAGAGTTGTATATTGAGGAGATAGTGAGGCTGCATGGTATTCCATCCAGTATTGTGTCTGATAGAGATCCCAGATTTACTTCTAGATTTTGGGAAAGTTTGCAGAAAGCGTTGGGGACTAAGTTGAGGTTGAGTTCAGCTTATCATCCTCAGACTGATGGTCAGACTGAAAGAACTATCCAATCCTTGGAGGATTTGTTGAGAGCTTGTGTGTTGGAGCAGAGTGGTTCTTGGGATAGTTATTTGCCGTTGGTGGAGTTTACTTATAATAATAGTTTTCATGCTAGTATCGGTATGGCTCCATATGAAGCATTGTATGGTAGGAGGTGTAGAACTCCATTGTGTTGGTATGAATCAGGTGAGAGTGTTGTACTCGGACCTGAGATTGTGCAGCAGACGGCTGAAAGGGTTAAGATGATTCAGGAGAAAATGAAGATTTCTCAGAGTCGTCAGAAGAGTTATCATGATAAGAGGAGAAAGGCACTTGAGTTCCAAGAGGGAGATCATGTGTTCTTGAGAGTTACTCCGACGACAGGTGTGGGTAGAGCTTTAAAGTCTAAAAAGCTTACTCCGAGGTTTGTGGGTCCGTATCAGATTTTGAAGAGGGTTGGGGAAGTGGCGTATCGGATAGCTTTACCGCCGTCGCTTTCTAATCTGCATGATGTGTTTCATGTATCTCAGTTGAGAAAATATATTGCGGATCCTTCGCATGTTGTTCAGTTGGATGATATCCAGGTGAGGGATAATTTGACCGTTGAGGTGTGGCCAATTCGGATAGATGACCGAGAAGAGAAGACCCTGAGAGGTAAGAAGATTGCTCTAGTGAAAGTTGTTTGGGGAGGTCCAGCTGGTGAGAGCTTGACTTGGGAGCGTGAAGATCAGATGAAGGAGTCGTATCCGGCTCTATTTGCTTGAGGTATGTTTTCGAGGACGAAAACTTCTAAAGTGGGGGAGAGTTGTAACACCCAGAATATTGTTAGATTAATTTAAATATTATTTTAATATGATTATTTGAAGGTAAAATGAATTATTAAATAATATTGGGAAATTATTATTATTATTATAGATGTTATTTATTTTAATAATAATAAATAAATAAAAAAATGGAATATGAAGAGTGGAAGGGTAAAAGTGGAATTTGATAAAAGAGGCCAAAGTGAGAACTCAGAGTGTTTTTCACGTATTTTTGCCTCAGAGTCAGAGAAAGGGAGAAACGCTGAAGAGAAAGAGAAGGAAGAGGAAAAGGCCAAAGATTGCTCAGAACTTCCTTCAATCCAAAGAGGTAAGGGGTCTGAACCTTATTAAACGATAATATGCGAGCAAATTCATGATATATGTTGGATTGTTGATGGATTTTGGGGATTTTAGGGAGATTGGGAAAGTTGGGGTTTTGATGGAAATTCTCCGATCTGTGAGTTTTGTTGAGTTATATGCATTATAATCGAAGTATGTTGTGTATATATGACTGTTAAATGTTGATATTGGGTTGTTAGCTGTGGGGTATGAGTTATGGCGAGTAGAGAAGCAAAGCTGCGCTGGTTTCCGTAGCAGATGGCTTCTGTTCGCGCGCGATTCGCGGCGCGAAGCCCAGTTCGCGGCGCGAACTGGGCAGGATTCAGAGGAGTTTTGTAACGCATCGTTCGCGGCGCGAACCCTGCTGCGCGGCGCGTACTGAAGCGAATTAATTGTTCGCGACGCGATCCTTCGTTCGCGGCGCGTCCTGGAGTAATGGAGGAGTTCGCGGCGCGTCCCTATGTTGGCGGCGCGAACTGTGCTGTGAAGCTAATGTTGGTGAGTTTTTGAGTACGTTGAGTTGCGAGACTCTTAGTAAGTCACTGTAATTGTATTATAAACAATTAACAGTGATTATATGATTGTGTATGAGGTGTTTATGATGATGAGATGTTGAATTTACGTGTTTAGTTATAAATGTGTTATGTAACGATGTGATATCGTTGTAATGTTGTTGTTGTTTGTTGAGTTGTATGTCATGCTATTAATGATGATGATAACATGACTATATGATGCTGTTGTTGCTATGTTGATTATGATGCATGTTTGGTGTGCATGCATTCATGAAAGGCCGATGCCTAGTGATGAACGGACTGAGTTCCAAAGATGTTGTTGACTCCGGGCTTGTTGAGAGGCTTGGTTCCTTGCGGGGAACTCGGATTCTATGGTGATGAATCTGGGAGTGGTGATCCTGTAGTTGGTCACAAAATGGGTATACCGAGTCGTGTTGAGTCATGCATGGGTGTGTGCATTGCATTTGATATGTTGTTTTGTTGATGTTCATGAGTATGTTGATTATGATGATTATGATGAGCTGTGTTGGCATATGTGAAATATATTTATGTTTATATTTCTGTCGTTATATTATTATTTAATAATGTAATTCTCACCCTTCTGCATGTGTTTATGTTCATCTATGATGAGCAATGTGCAGATAAAGAGGAGTAGCTATTGTTGAGGTTTGAAGAATAAGTGTAGAGTTATTCTACAGAGTCGAGTCAAATGCTCTGGTCATGTGACACCGGGGTTATGGGATTCGATAGATAATTGGTTATTATTTACGTTGTTTATGATGACTAATATGTTGAGATGCTTTGTTGAGATAATGTTGAAACATTATTATGAATTGTTATATGATGAATGATAATATTTGTGTTGTTGTCCGCTGCGAAGTTTTAATAAAATAAATAATATGTTTTATGTTGTGATGCGATAAGTGTTATGTTGTAAGAAATGTAAACTCTTCTACATGTTGTACTCTGATAATCTATTTAAATATGTCGTTTTGGTAGAAGGGTGTTACACTTGCACCTGGATCTGTGCATCTTGTGCTTCGGCAACCTGAGCTTGTGTTGTTTGAAGTTGAGCAGCTTGGGCTGCTTGGTTTGCTATCAATGTCTCGACCATAGCAGAAAGACGGTCAACCTGAGCTTTCAATTCTCGGTTCTCGTTATCTGTTATCTCCATTCTTCTTTTGTAGTTGGCTCTTGTGTTGTAATTATGCGTCAGCTTGAAATGGATCTTCTGGCGGGAAGCAACTGTTAGAAGACTGGACCAAGACAGACAACCTGTATGCACGTGATGCATGGATATGCAAAATGAATGATTTTCCAAGGAACTCTAAGTGAAGGAAAAGATAGAATTGCAAATATTTTTGATAACAAAACAAAAAATTTCATTTTAAGCATTTTTATCAAAATATACAAAGTTATCAACCCAAAATACAACCAAGAAAACCATTTAAGGACATGTGTCATCAGGACGAGCATAAACAAGTAGGAGTTGTCCTTCAAGTCTCTCAATTCTTTCTTCATAGGCCTTCTGCATAAAAGCTTTCTCCTTCACCAAACTGTCTACAAGACCTTTCCATGCACCTGAGGACTGTGGAATCTGGGAGTAATCTGTTGTGCCTGAGGAAAATAAATCCTCTTGCACCCTTGGACGTTTACCTGCACGATCTTCTCCACTCTGCTCCTTTAACTGTCTCTGAAGTTCTTCATTTTCCATTTCGAGCACCTGGGCCTTATCCTTCCAAGCATCTCTCTCTTTCTCGACCCTCTCCAAGGTGGCTTGGAGTTCTTCTTTGTCATCTAGCGGAAGGTAGGGGATCTTCAACGGAGCGGGTTTGATAGGATCATGATGTGGGTATGGCATTTTCAACTGTATAGCTCTGGCTCTGATCCACTGGAGGTACGGCTCATAGGAGGTACAATCTTTCTTACCCAATTCAAGTCTCCCTTTGCGACAAACACGATGCCAAGCTCTTACTACTCTCTCTTTCATGGTAGGGTCCTCCTCGTTATCCCTCAAGAAAATACCTTCTAAAAGAATGTTAGGAGGCTTGTCCTTCATAGGGTAACCAAGTTGTCTCCTAGCAAGTACTGGATTATAAGAAATGATTCCCTTTGTGCCCATGAGGGGCACATTGGGGAACTCCCCGCAACTATCAATGATCTTCACATCGTCTAAAACTCTACTATACCATGCAATATCTGACTGGGTAAGAGACATAATCCTCTGTGACCACTGAAGTCCTGACTTGCGATCCCAAAAAGTAGCTGACTTAGGAAGATGAGAGACAAACCATTTGTAGAGTAACGGTATACAGCAGACTATGGTTCCTCCTCCTTTCAAAGTACGGTAATGGATGGAATGATAGGTGTCTCCGAGCAAAGTTGGAACAGGATTACCACTTAGGAAGATGCGTATAGCATATGAATCCACAAAACCTTCAATATTAGGAAATAGTAACAAACCGTAGATCAACAAGGCGAACAGATGCTCCACAATAATATCACAACCTTGACTGGCAAAATAGGAAACCTTCCCCATTAAGAACTTGGCAGTGAAACCTGGAAGTCCTCCTTTGGTGGTGAAGTTATTCTTGAATTCTGACTTCTTCATGTACAACACTTTTGCAAGAGAACTGTGCTCGGGTAACTTTTCTAAACCAGAGAAAGGTACTGTATCAGCAACTGGGATGTGAAGCAACTGGGCATACTCTTCCAATGTAGGCATGAGTTGATAGTCTGGGAATGTGAAACAGTGATAGACTGGATCATAGAACTGTACTAATGTCTGCAATAACCCTTCTTCCATCCTAAGTGTCAATAAAGATATAAGTGCCCCATATCTGTCTCTGAAACCAATAGGATCTGCGATCGAAGAAACCAGTTTCTTTAGTTCATCTATCTTTGGATTGATGAGATTGTACTTTTTCACACTTCTCCGTCCAAAATCCATGTTTCCTGCAATATTTGCAATCCTCACTTTAAGTTCCTTGGAAAAAGGTTGAAATGATGGGAATGAATGCATGTCATGCATGAATGCAACAAACACAAACATGGTCAAACAATACAAGGTTCAAAGTTCATCACCAGCATGGAGTTTAGGACAAAGCCCCCAGATAAGTTCTAAGGTTCACCTGCCAAACGGGTTCTAAAAGTTCCCAAGGTTATGGATCCTTCTTCGGATAATACCGGGTTAAGCAACTGCTCGCTTTCCAATATTATTCTCAAAAGAATCTCGCTTGAGTGTGATATCGCGTATCAACCAAACCAGACTTTTGGTCCGAAGTGGTCACCGCATCACATCCTAAGTAAGGCCAAGATGGGGTAAAGGTAAACTAAGGTCCTTGGCTTCACGGGCCCGTCGAAAGCAACAATGCCTCACAAATGACTTGTTTAGCACTATCACCCTCAAAGAGGCCTCCACCAAGCGGACAAAGGCTCAAGTCAACTCGGTAAGGATTGTCTCCTATCAAGTCAACCTGAATTATCATCCATCCTATCTCAAATGTGCCCCAAATCCGGGTATAGGATTTATCACAAGTATCCCCCAAAACCCAAAATAACAAACATTACAAACAATACAATTTAGCAAATATCCACAAAGCAAACATATAAACAAGCAAAGATAGGCTAAACCCTCAAATAAGTTTAATCATTGTGTCCCCAGCAGAGTCGCCATTCTGTCGCGGCGGGATTTTTCACGAGATTAAGTATTGATTGAACTTAACCCGTTTGAAAAATATTTTAAATGCAAGAGTCGCCACCGTCTTTTATTTTATCCAAAAAGAGGAAGGGAAAAATAACGATAAATCCCTTTAGAGTTACGGGTTCGGGGGTTGGTTATGCAAAGGGAAGGTATTAGCACCCTCTACATCTGTGGTACTCCACAGGAACCTTTTTGCTTATGTTTATGTGAATGCTTTGCTTTTTTCGCTTTGATCGTTTGATTGGGGAGATGAGAAAAGAACTTGATTTTATTGTTTTTGGACTCGATAAAGTCGTAGACTTCATGCCTACGTATCTCCAAGGCGCAATGGAGAAATCAGAATCCACGTAGTTCTCCCAAAAGAAAAGGGGAAAGTCTGTTTTGTTGATTTTAGATTTGAACGAGCCTAGACCCTAAAGAAATAAATAAATGGGTTCATTACAGGAAAGCCCAAGAGTAAGCTTATGAGTGTGTGAAAAGGGTTTCTTAAACGGCGACCGTTGGAATCGCATCGGGTTTCTCTTTTTTGGATTTTTCGATTTTTTAACATAAAACGTGAACAATACGATTAAACACACAATACAGAACATAAAAAATGCGAGAAAGTAAATTATTACAACACAGTTAGCTATGAATAGTTAGTATTACGAATATTCAGTGGAGTTAATCGAGCTGAAACTGAAACGAAACGGTTAGTAACAACATAAACAAATATAAAAAAACAATATAAACATTTACTTTAGACAAAATAAACATTTGATATAAATAAACATTTAATTAAATAAACATTTAAACAAATAATTAATTTAACTAACATTTAAATAAAACATATATGCAAAATAATAATAAAAGATAAACAATATTTAGTAAACAAAAGTAATATATATATATATATATATATATATATATATATATATATTTTAGACAATAAATATATAGTAGACAAAAATAATATATATGTACATTTAGACAAATAATATAATAGACAAAAATAATATATATATACAAAGATAATATATATATATATATATATATATATATATATATATATATATATATATATATATATATATATATATATATATATATATATATATATATATATTTAGATAAATAATATATTAAAAACATGTCGGCAAGCCGGAACTTTGCCGATTTCAGAGATAAGTGAAGAATATTACCTTGTGTGAAGAGGATGAACTTCTGATCGTCCAAATGATCGACCGAAAGCTGGAAACCGTCACCGACGCAGTGCTGGCTGCCTTCGTGAGTACCTGACTTCAACGTCGCTTTTGATCGGTGAAACGACGCCGGAATGAAATGAACCTTGGATATTTGTGATCTGGACTCAACGAACTTCAAAGATATGAAATCGGTTTTGTGTTTCGGTGAATAATCGGGACGATTTTGGGTTACCGAAAATGAAGAACAAGTGAAATACGGTAATGCTTTTGGAAAAATATTTCTTTTCAATTCTCTGTTTCTCTCACCACACGTTTTTTCTTACTGATCCACCTCCCCCCTTTTCTTACTAACAACATCTATATATATATATTTAGATTACTTAAACAATAGGAAACCTAAAAAATATCTAACATAAATTAATAATATATATTTAGATTACTTAAACAATAGGAAACCTAAAAAATATCTAACATAAATTAATAATATATATTTAGATTACTTAAACAATAGGAAACCTAAAAAAATATCTAACATAAATTAATAATATAATTATATATTATATAATAATAATAATAATAAACTAATATAATATTAATCCTAATTAAATAAACTAATTAACAACTAAACACAATTAATATTAAGCACAAATAATATTAAACGGTACACGATTAAAATACGATAAAATCGAGCGACACGAACGCGATAAAAATGATGACAATTTGCACAGCAAAACAGACAAATTGATAAAACCAATAAACCAGTAAACCGGTAAACCAGTAAAATCAACAACACGACTCAAACAGACTCGATTAAATCACACGGCACAACACGTAATTAAATAAACAACCCTAGGCAATAATAAAATCAACACGACATCACGAAAACGCCGACAAACACAATCACAAATAATCGGACAATACGAAAACTCTAATATATTCGAAATACAGTCAAAATACCGACAAACAAACAATTAAATAGATAAAAACGCATAAAACCTAATCGAAGCGATGCCACGCACAAAAGAGATAAGCGAGATAAATACGAGGCAACGATATCGGCCAGGTTTTGCTAAAACAACGAAATACAACACGGTAAGCAACGAAAACACACAAAACCTAATCAAACCAGTTGTCACGCGAAGTTTAAGAAATTGAGATGAATACGAGACAACGAGATTAATCAAGATGTGGTCAACAAAGCCAAAGTCAAATTTTGGGGTGCGACACATTGGACAATGGATGGGTTCTTCCCAATTTCATTGGAAAGAAAGTAAGAACAGGGGTTCAGGTAAATCAATCTGATGGGCCGGTGATCACAAGAAAACCCTCTGATGATTTTCAGATAACCGTGAAAGGGTTATCATCATAAGTTCCTGTCTTTGAACTATGTTGAGGTCATTGGCATTGTCGAGAATAGCAACACTATCCGTGCTGTGATATTTACAGACCTTGGCGTCACATTTGGTGCCAACTCTTATGACCAATCATACCAACTTGCAAATGGCGAATTCATAAGTCTGTTTCTTTAAGGATCTTGAAGATTGCTCCGTCAGTTACTGGATGGTTTTGAGCCGCAGATTTTTTTTGCCAAAGAATCCGCATATTGTTTTCAAGCATTTTAGGATAGGAACTAATATAATGTATGTGTTTATTCCCTGAGGATCCAGACATGTGTTGTGTTTGAACTGAGCTGTTATTGCAGGGCTGCAGTGGCATTTAAGGGGCCGACAGTATTGCGATTGTGAATTGGCAGGATTAAATGGAAGAAAATGCACTTCTTGTACACCAGCGCGTGCCTCCTTTGGATCATCCCGCGTCCCAATTATGGGGGGTGTGTATTTGTTGGTGAAAAATATCACAGTTAGATTATGAGGTATGCTTCACAATTGATTATTTGCAATAGACTTCTATCATTTATCATGGATGGTAACTGTCCTTGTGTTGTAGGTTTGAGGTTTACCGTAAGGCTTGACGACAAATTGGTCTAGGGACATCCAAGGCATAGAACAATGGTAAAATTATTGGTACTTACTCATCTCTCATGCGTACTGATGAACTTGGTGAAGTATGTCTAACTGTGGTAGTTAATCTTACGCAGCATGGAGACCAAAGCACCTCTGGTTTGCTTCAATGACAATCATACCAGCAAAATCAACACTTGTTTTTCGCCACAGCATGCACGATGTTACTAGCAATGCCTTTAGCTTCAAACAGACTGTGTAGAGGTATGCCGAATGGAGCAGCCCGTATGTTTGCAAGTTGTAGTTTTGCAACTTTGTCGGCGGTGTTGGGAGGACAGCCCAAGCCAAGAGCATACACTCCAATGGACAAAGAAGGTAGCCTGCAAAGTCTGTCAAGAAGGAGCCTGAGATCCAGTTGGCTTCTAGCAAGAAGAGGGCTTAAACTCCACCAAGTGGCACTTTGTATTGAACTCGGTTTAGTTTAAGAGAACAATTTTGTTGCCATGCCTTACTTTCTTCCATTATTGGTTGTATGAAGTATTTGTAAGATAAAGCTTTCAAACTGTTAGGATTTATACTGTTTTGAATTATTGAGTCAATTTTGAAACTTTGGTCTTTATCCAACAATTCACGACAATGTCACGCATTCACCACCTAAGTCTTTAATATGTTCTCTTTAAATAGTATACAACAACGTCATTGATTCAATAGACATTGAAATAATGCGCCATTGATTCAATAGACATTGAGGTAATGTAAATTGGGATTTCTACTGACTATAACACAAAAGTGAGCTTGTACCAACAGTGCCGGTAACAACAACATTGAATCTTAAAGTTAAACTAAATAAAAGCCAACTGAACAAAAGTCTCAAGTGACTTTACTCCATTATGTTCCGTTCCATTAAGTTGATCATCTCCCAAATGCAGTCACGAAGCCTCTTACTCTGTTCTTAACCAAAGCAAATAAACTCAAAGATGTGTAAAACATATTGCCACACACCCTTTTTACACAACTTGATCCATCACATGTTTCTGGGTGTAAGCTTCTCAGTGCAGTTGGACTGGTTATTACACCCAAGCAATAATTGATTTTATCACATGATCAAAGGTCCCATGTCTTGCTTGACCAAGGGAAAATAATCACTCCATCTCGAGACAACATGGCGAGGCCCAAAGATTTATGGAATAGACTCGTGACCAAATGAAATGGTCATGAGGAGAAAAGAAAAATGAATGAGTGATGGAAAAATTTCAGGGCCAAAATCGGGGTATGACAGTTGCCCCTATTTAAGCGTCTTCAACTAGAGAATATGAAGCATGACACTCTTCATATGATCATAGCGGGAGATGGTTAAATACTAAGAAGACCCAAATTTTGATCCTGAATCCCTATGACATGATGTGATATGATATGATATGATATGATATGATATGATATGATATGCATGATTCTTTTTTTGTAATTTTTATCTGCTAGGGATATGGTGGACCCTTGACAGGAGATACTATTAGACAGACCAAACTGTGGGGAATGCTGATGGTCCACAGGGAGACAGACAAATGGTAAAAAACAAATTTGCTGGGGAAGACAAGTCCTGCTGGAGAATCAGATACACACTGGGGAGTAATCGAAGTGAAAGTTGATAAACAACATTCTGAGTACAAGAGATTTCGGTAGTAAGTTCACATATGACTTACTAGACCCGAATAAGAAAGAAAATGTCACAACAGGTTCAGATATGACCTGGCAATACTGGAATAAAACACAACAAACAGGTTCATATATGACCTGATAATGCTGGGGGAATATCAAGAAGTTCTGACAGCAGGTTCAGATATGACCTAACAAACTCAGAAAAAAATCAAGAAGAGTGTATCAACAGATTCATATATGACCTGACAATACTGGAATGAAAGTTCAATAGCAGGTTCATATATGACCTGACAACACTGAAACAATCATAGAGAAAGACTCTTCAGAACAAGTTCATATATGACCTGACACTGGAATAAAGCTCAACAACAGGTTCATATATGACCTGACAAATGGATTAAAGTTCAATAACAGGTTCATATATGACCTGAATAGCACTTGAACAACGGGTTCATATATGACCTAACAATGGATTAAAGTTCAATAACAGGTTCATATATGACCTGAATAGCACTTGAACAACAGGTTCATATATGACCTGACAATGGATAAAAGCTCAACAACAGGTTCATATATGACCTGAATAGTATTGAACAACAGGTTCATATAGGACCTGATAATGGAATAAACTTCAACAACAGGTTCATATATGACCTGAATAGCACTGAACAACAGGTTCATATATGACCTGATAATGGAATAACAACAAGTGGACTCTGACCGTAAGCAATGGACTACACCAGCTTTTAACAGATTGGTGCCAATCAACAAGAGGACTTGAAAATGACTGCGAAAATCGGATGTTGGTTCGAGGGCACCAAGGACAAACTGGAGTTAGAGGTCAATGGACATAGGATCAATCAACAAGACCTGGGTCAATGCAAAATGAGCACGAAGTACATCTCGGCTATGCAGGATTTGAATTTTTTTGCATGATATATGAATGATCATGATATGAGAATGTTGACACTTGGCAGACTGGGAGTTTGTAGGGACTGTTTACAGAGATTCTGATTCCTCAACACCAATAACTCATACCCATGCGATTAACAAGCGCATCTAGAGGAGAATCTATCATGATTGACAATTATAAATAACCAAAGGTCCATCCTTCTAGAGGATTAATAAGTTATATTCCATGAGGACTTTTGTTGGTGATCCAGGAATATTTATGCAACCTTGAGGCTTTCGGGGAAACAAATGATTTACCTTTGATTTTCACATATGTCAAAGTAATTTTGTTTTTTTTTTTTGGTAAATTTCAAATTCTTTTTCAAGTTTCAAAATTTCATTATTAACAAATAAATGACATTTTGCATAACAAAGAAAAGCATATATGAACACAACTAACAACGATTGGGAAAACTTGTATTTTATTCAAGAATGGTAGCGCACAAATGGGGTAGCTCCATAGAGTGTTACAATTTTTTTTTTGAAAATGGCAATAAGGAAAGGTCTATGTTGAATTCAGTGACCACTAACATCCCTACTAGATATGATTTCCCAAAACCTTGCTTCTAAGGGGAGTAACTTGGATTGATCTTCCGCCTCAAATTCTTCGGTGTTAATCAGTAACAACGGATGCTGTTTATGCCTTTTGCCCCTAACTTTTGCCTGGATCGCCCTTTCGGGTTTTCAATCCACCAGGACGCTCCCTTTTTTTGTGTGCCTAAATCGCCCTTTCAGGTTTTCGATTTAGCGGGTCTTTATTAGGCATAGTATTTTTTAACTGCATCAGAGTTCACGGGGTGTGAGAGCTCTTCATCATCCATAGTTGTAAGAATCAAGGCGCCTCCGGAGAAAGCTTTCTTCACAACATATGGACCTTCATAATTGGGAGTCCACTTCCCACGTGAGTCCTTGTGTATTGGCAAGATCTTTTTAAGCACGAGGTCTCCTTCTCTGAATTCCCGAACACGTACTTTCTTGTCAAAAGCCCTTTTAAGCCGTTTTTGGTATAATTGTCCATGGCACAAAGAAGTCATTCGCTTCTCGTCTATGAGGTTTAACTGATCAAATCTATTTTGAATCCACTCAGCCTCTTCTAGCTTGGTCTCCATCAAGATTCTCATTGAAGGTATCTCTACTTCAATTGGGAGAACTGCTTCCATCCCATATACCAAAGAGAACGGGGTTACCCCTGTTGAAGTGCGGACGGAAGACCGATATCCATGCAGTGCAAAGGGTAGCATTTCGTGCCAATCCTTATAGGTTTTTACCATTTTTTGCAGGATCTTCTTGATGTTTTTATTAGCGGCTTCAACAGCGCCATTCATCTTTGGACGATATGGTGAAGAGTTATGGTGTTCAATCTTGAAGCTTTCGCATAATTCTTTCATGGTCTTATTGTTCAAATTCGTCCCATTATCTGTGATGATCCGGCTTGGAATTCCATAACGGAAAATGATCTCTTTCTTGAGGAATCGTGCAACCACTTGTTTTGTCACATTAGCGTAAGAGACGGCTTCTACCCATTTGGTAAAGTAATCAATGGCAACCAGGATGAAGCGGTGACCATTGGAAGCTTTAGGCTCGATGGCGCCAATCATGTCGATGCCCCACATTGAGAAAGGCCAAGGTGACGTCAAAACGTTTAGTAGGGTCGGAGGCACGTGTACCTTGTCGGCATATATTTGGCATTTATGACATTTTCTAGCATAATTGAAGCAGTCGGATTCCATGGTCAACCAGTAATAACCAGCTTTCAAAATCTTCTTGGCCATGGCATGCCCATTGGCATGAGTTCCAAAGGATCCTTCATGAATCTCTTTGATCAACAGGCCCGCTTCACGTCTATCCACGCATCTGAGCAGAATCATGTCATGGTTTCTCTTGTATAACACACCATTTCTTAAGAAGAATTTGGATGCTAACTTCCTAAATGTTTTCTTGTCAAGGGTTGTTGCATCTGTTGGATATTCTTGATTTTGCAAAAAGCACTTGATGTCGTGAAACCAGGGTTTACCATCGTCTTCGTCTTCAACCGACTGGTAGTAGGCAGGCTCAACTTTCCGCTCGATCTGAATGAGAGGTGCTTCATTATGGAATCTGACTTGGTACATTGAAGCCAACATAGCCAAAGCATCAGCAATTTGATTCTCAGTTCTCGGGATATGACGGAAAGTGATTTCGTCAAAGTATTTTATTAATTCCATGACATAGGCACGATATGGGATCAACTTGGTATCACGGGTTTCCCATTCGCCCTTGACTTGGTATATCACCAAGGCTGAGTCTCCACATACTTCGAGGATTTTGATTCGGAGATCAATTGCTGCTTTAATGCCTAGGATGCACGCCTCATATTCTACTATATTATTTGTGCAATCAAAACACAACCTTGCTGTGAAAGGAGTGTATCCACCATTTGGATTCAACAGGACAGCTCCTACGCCATGCCCCATGTAATTGGAGGAACCATCGAACATGAGCTTCCACCGAGATCCGGGTTCAGGTCCTTCATCAAGTCCTGGGATTTCACAATCTTTTACTACCATAATGTCTTCATCAGGGAAGTCAAACTTCAACGACTGGTACTCTTCAACGGGATGGCTTGCCAGGTAATCAGACAACACACTTCCTTTAATGGCTTTCTAAGATACATATTGGATGTCATACTCGGATAGTAACATCTACCAACGGGCGAGTCTTCCAGTCAAAGCAGGCTTTTCAAAGATGTACTTTATTGGATCCATTTTTGAGATCAACGAAGTAGTGTGGCAAATCATGTATTATCTTAAACGAAGAGCGGCCCATGCTAAAGCACAACAAGTTTTCTCCAAGAGTGAGTATCGGGTTTCACAATCGGTAAATCTCTTACTTAGATAATAGATGGCATGTTCCTTTCGACCGGTTGCGTCATGTTGTCCTAGCACACATCCCATTGACTTTTCAAGCACAGTTAAGTACATAAAGAGTGGTTTCCCCTGAACAGGTGGAATTAGAATAGGGGGCTCTTGCAGGTATTGTCTGATCTTCTCAAAAGCCATTTGGCAGTCAGAATTCCATTCAACTGCTTGATCTTTTCTGAGCAACTTGAATATAGGTTCACACGTAGCAGTCATATGAGATATAAACCTAGAGATGTAGTTCAAACGTCCCAGGAATCCTCTAACTTCTTTCTCTGTACGTGGGGCAGGCATTTCTTGTATTGCCCTAACCTTGTCTGGATCTACCTCAATTCCTCGTTGACTGACAATGAAACCAAGCAACTTTCCGGATCGGACACCGAAGGTGCATTTAGCAGGATTCAGCCGTAGTCGAAATTTCCGAAGACGCTCAAATAGCTTTTGCAAGTGGTCTATGTGATCCTCTTCACTTTGGGATTTTGCAATCATATCATCCACATAAACCTCAATTTCCTTGTGCATCATGTCATGGAAAAGAGTGACCATTGCTCTTTGGTAAGTTGCCCCAGCGTTTTTGAGACCGAATGGCATTACCTTGTAGCAAAATGTTCCCCAAGGGGTGATGAATGTGGTCTTTTCCATGTCTTCTGGATCCATCTTAATTTGATTGTAACCCAAGAATCCGTCCATAAAGGAGAAGACTGCGAACTTAGCAATGTTGTCTACCAGAGTGTCAATATGTGGCAGGGGGAAATCGTCCTTCGGACTAGCTTTGTTTAAATCCCTATAATCAACACACATCCTGACCTTACCATCCTTTTTGGGTACATGTACTATGTTAGCTACCCATTAAGGGTACTTTGCAACTGCTAGAAAACCGGCATCAAACTGACGTTTCACCTCGTCACAAATCTTTAGAGCCATGTCCGGTCTTGCTCTTCGGAGCTTCTGCTTCACTGGCGGACAATCTAGCTGTAGTGGTAGCTTGTGGACCACAATATCAATATCTAAACCTGGCATATCCTGATACGACCAAGCAAATACATCTACATATTCATGTAGCAACTTGATCAATCTTTCTTTGATGCTTGCCTCAAGTGTAGTCCCAACTTTGACCTCTTTCTTGTCTTCCTCGGTGCCAAGGTTGATTGTTTCCACTGGTTCTTGATGTGGCTGAAGGGCCTTTGACTCGTGCTCGAGCATCCTTTCCAATTCTTCAGGGAAATCATAATCTTCCTCACTATCCTCTTCCGCTTGGTAGATGGGGAGTTCAAAATTATAGGAAGTAGTGGGGTCATCGAATTCAACTGGTTTATTGATTATTCTGCATGTTTTTTAATGATGGTTTTTTTTTAGTAAAATGGAAATAAAAAGCAAAAGAAATAATAAAAACTATTTTTGTAGTTTTTGAAAGGATTGCCATTTTAAGGGAAGAAAAACAAAGTAAATGAACGACAAGAATTTGAACAAAATGCTCTTTATTTGTCATAATGATTTTTTTGAAATTCAAAAGGGCCCCTACAAACGATCCATTAGCCTTGGGCAGAGCTAAGGATTTTCAAAAACACAAAGGGAAACAACAATTACTTTGACACAAGAAAAACTTATGGAATCTCAACTGCTTCCCAATTTGTTAGGGTTGCTTCACACCGGTATATCATATTTGATGTTTCTCCATCTTCAGTGTCATCTTCCACTGCACCAACTTGATCTCCATGGATAAATCCTTTGCTCAGGAAAACTTCTTGTATGCTCCGCACACGGTCCTTTGCAGGGACCAGGGCTCCTCCATTAGCAGAAGGCTTGTACCCCAAACCAAAACGGTCATTTTTCTCATTGACGTTGATAACTTGCCCCCAACCTGCAGGGCCTCCACTTTCAACTGCTGATCTTGCGCTCTTCAAAGAGGCGAATGACAGAGTGGTTTTCTTAACAGGATCCTTAACCTCTTCAAGTGTGGCATTGGATATTTCAAGTGCTTGAAAAGAGGTTTTTAAGCCATCCTCATCAGCCTCAATATAACGGAAAGAGGAGAGTTGACTGATGATAAAATCTTCTTCACCTGAGACAATAACGAGCTTGCCATCGACAACAAACTTCATCTTTTGATGCAAAGTAGAAGTTACTGCCCCAGCCGCATGTATCCATGGGCGTCCCAAAAGACAGCTATAAGCGGGATTTATGTCCATGACTTGGAAATTGATGGGGAATACATGCGGTCCGATCTGTATTGGTAGCTCTACCTCCCCAACTACTGTCCTTCGAGAGCCATCAAATGCTTTTACCACAAGGGCATTGGGTTTCAATTCTGAACCTTGGTAAGACAATTTAGCAAGTGCCCTCTTTGGTAGAACATTGAGGGATGATCCTGTGTTAACTAAAACTCTGGCCAGAGCATCTTCTTGGCACTTTATGGATACATGCGAAGCGCGATTGTGATTCTTCCCCTCCTTGGGTAGCTCTTCATTGCTGAAGCTTAGAGTGTTGCAGGCTGTGATATTGGCGACCACTCCATCGAATTAGCCGACCGTTATATCTTGGGTAACATGAGCCTGAGCGAGCACTTTTAGCAGAGCCTCCCTATGAGCTTCGGAATTCAGAAGCAAAGACAAGATAGATATTTTTGATGGTGTTTGATGTAACTGATCAACTATCTTGTAGTCAGATTTCTTTATTATCCTTAGGAACTCACTTGCTTCATCTGTTTGCACAACCGGTTGGGCCCCTCCATGCTCTGGGGTAGGATTCACATTTGCAGCTTCCCTTGTTGGTTCTTGAGGCTTTACATTAATATTGGGAGTATAAATCCGACCACTGCGGGTCATCCTGCTTGTCCCTGCGATGTTAGTGATATCGGTGTCAACACTCTCCAAACCTTCCTTACTTTCAGCAGCTTTGGGCTTTCCATCTACCACCGTTATGTCGTACTTCCAGGGTACCGCCTTGGTGCTTTCAAAAGGAAATGGGGTAGGCATGCAAACTACCACGAGTGATGGATGAACAACATCTCTTCTATGATAAGTTACCTCAAATGGTTCTGGTATATTAAAAACGGGTTCAATGACTGAAACTTCCTCGTTTGTTGTTGGACCATAAATTTGTAAAACACCTTGATCCATCAAGTTCTGAATGTCATTTCGTAACACTCTACATCCTCTTGGATGAACGACACATTCCTCACAATTGTCGTGACATGTATCAATCAATCTAGCCCCCACCAATCTTGCATGAAGCGCTAGCAACAGAGTTCTAACATCTTCCACGTTCTTGATTATACACACATCAGAAACATCCTCGACGACATTAACATCACCATGCGCTGGCAAAGGGTTACTTTTGACATTGGGTCCGACGTCTCGAAACGAAAGAATCTTCTTCTCAACCAGGTCTCGCACAATATGCTTTAAAGCATAACATCCTTCTAAATCATGTCCAGGGGCACCCCCATGGAAAGGACAATGGGCATCTAGATTGTACCACAGAGGTAAAGGATTTGGTGGAGGACCCAAAGGTCTGGGAGTCACCAACCCTCTCTGTAGTAATGATGGGTACAATTCAGTGTATGTCATAGGGATTGAAGCAAACAGAACTCTACCTCTTTGTACCCTATTTTGATTTGGAGGATTTTGTGGACGAGGAGCCTGTGCCCTTGGCTGTTGATAAGCAGGTGGCGCTGGCGCTTGCTGGTATATTGGCGCTTGTTGAGCAGGTTGATTGACAGGAGCTTGTGATTGGTTGAAATTTGGTGTGACAGCTGCCACATATGGTTGTTGAACATATTGTACTAGATAAGTTGGTTGTTGTTGAGCAAATTGGTGCTGTTTCTTCCATGGATGACTCCTCCTTTGACTGGTTGACACTGCATTTGTATCACCCTCCTTCTTTCTTTGAAATCCTCCAAGAAACTTTTTGGCATTACTACCAGATGTTTTAGAGGTAGTCATCATCTTTCCATTCTTCAATCCCAGCTCGACCTTTATGCCCACGGCGACCAAGTCAGAGAAGCTCGCAGATACACTACTCACCATTCTTTCATAGAACATAGGTTTGACTGTATCCATGAACCAATCCGCTAACTCCTTCTCAGCCAGAGGTGGTTCGACTTGCGAGGCCACTTCCCTCCATCGTTGCGCGTATTCCTTAAAAGACTTCTTATCTTTCTGGGACATGCTGAGCAATTGCCTCCTATCTGGGGCCATATCCATGTTATACTTATAATGTTGGATGAAAGCATCAGATAAGTCTTGGAAACAACGAATCCTACTCTGATTAAGGCTTAAGTACCATTTAGAGGGAGCACCCCTCAAGCTGTCTTGGAAGCAATGTATCATAAGTTTGTCATCCTCTACATGCGCAACCATTTTTCGATAGTACATAATAAGGTGACTCTTAGGACACGAGTGGCCCTCATACCTATCGAAATCTGGGGTCTTGAACTTCGCAGGAATCACAAGACCTGACACTAAGCACATCTCCTTAGCAGTAGCACCAAAAACTTGGTCACCTTCCATAGCCCTCAATCTTTTCTCAAGCATCTGGTAATTCTCCTTCATCCCTCTTATGTCTTCCTGCCTTTCCTCATCTTCGTCTGAAAAGTCCGGAGCATGTTGTTGATCCTCAAAGTAAGGTTGCACATGTGCACGAACGAGAGGAGGTGTGAACATGTGGACCACTGGATGATTTTCATTGATGGTCGGTAGAGGAGCTGTCTGCTGAGCGGATTGTGCAAAACCAGGGGCGCCTTCAACTAGAGGTGTGAAACCGGGAGGTAAACCATAGGTTGGCCAAGTGGTTGGTACTGTCCTTGCAGGTTGGGGTTCAACCGTGGGACCAACCATTTCTGAAACGACCGTCGTTTGGGCGTCCAACTTTGCCCTGATGACCTGTAGTATCTCCATGACTTGCCCCATGTTTCCACGTAGGTCTTCGAGCTCTGAGCTCACTCGCTCCAATTCTTGTTCTTGTTCATCCATTCTCTGTCTTGCTCTGGCACGAGTATTATACTGGTGTTGAAAATTCAGCGTGAAACTGGAGGAAGAAAGGACGGAATGAGACTCTATTTTGGAAATGTATGAATGCATGTATGGATGCATCTTGTTTGCAAAACTCTTGGTTAGTTTCAATCATTCATTTCAAAAATGTCACAACACTTGTTCGCAAATATTTAAAATAATAAGGAAATGAAACACAATAAAATGAATCTCAAAAGCGATTTTCATTAATCTCATATCAAAGTTCAAATACAAACAACGTGCTCATGGCTTATGGGCTTTCTGAACCGTAGCAAGGTCGATAGTTAACCCTTCTAACATTGCCTTATAAAACTTAATGAAATTAAAGACTTGATGCGGGGTGTTATCTGGACACATGCACCAATCAGCTTCTTGTAGCTTCTCAGGTAACTCTCACATGATGGAACTCGCAAATCCGGACAGCCTCAGAAATTTGCCCTTCCACTCAGTGTAAAGCCCTTGGAGATCTTGGATGATGCGCAAGTCTTCAGCCTTGGTCATCTCTATGTCCCTATAGAGGTTTATCCAATATCTGCATTCACCTAGCAACACCATATAGGCAGCATCCTGATCCCCACCTTCAAGTGCCTGGATTCTAGCATCGGCTCGTTCCAAATGATATTTCAGCCGTGTGCAAACTCTTTCTGACTCTTCAGTCTTCAGCTTCTCGCGTTCCAGAGTATCCTTGTATTTATGAATGGTATTCTCCAGTTCACGAGTACAAATCTCAGAAATCAGCCGTGCTTCCTTTTTCATTTCAAGGGTCAGTTCCAGAGTCTTGTTGAGTTTTTGAATCCGGAGTAGAGCTCTATCCAACTCCTCTTCCTTTGATTTGAACACAGATTTAGTGCTATAGAGCGCTTGTCCAAACTTTTCTCTCCTTGCTTCAGACTCTCTAGCTCTTTTGTTGGAGATTTCAAGCTCTTTGTCCTTCTTTTGTTGATCGTCTTTCAAGTTCCCATTCTCTATCGAGACTCGGCCAAGCTTGATTCTCAAATCAACATTTTCCAACTCCAACTCCTTGATACGGGCATTGAGCTTCTCTACATCTTCAGGTAATATGGGTTCTGGCTCAAGAACCAATGGATAGATAGAAGGATCAAATTGAAAAGGGAGTTTAATCATCTGAACCCTCTCTCTAACCCAACAAGTGTAAGGCTCTTGGGCAATGACATTTCTCTTACCCAACTCCTTACCTTTTCTGATAACTGCTTGCCAAGACCTCTTGATCTTTTTCACCATGGGATGATCCGCTTCAACACTATGTAAGATGAAAGGCTTTAGAGCTTCAGCTTTTGGAGGGTCATTCATAGGGTACCCATGCTGCCTCAGAGATAACACAGGGTTATAGTTGATGCAACCCTTGGTTGATATCAAAGGCACATTGGGGAAGTCTCCAATGCTGACAATCACATTTTCGGTTTCCCAGTCCCTGATATACCACTTAACATGACTGGAGGTGAGGAAAGCTAACTTCTGGAAGGGCTTGAGTTCCTTTGAGACAAAAGGACCTTCTTCGGGCATATGGGATCTAAACCAGGCATGCAACAACTGCGCACAACATAAGACGATTCCTCCCTTCTTCTCATAATGATCATGGAGAGTGTAGTAGAGATCTGCCAAGAGGAACGATACAGGGTTACCAGAGAGGAAAATTATCACCGCCAGGTGGTCCACAAAATGGTCAATATTTGGGAAGAGAACTATCCCATATACCAACACGGCTAACACAGCATAAAAGGCTTCCCAATTCCCTTATTTTTCCATCTTCTTGGCCCGATCTTCCAAGAACTTCCTAGAAAAACCACTGAGAGGTCCTTTCACATCCCAATTGTACACGACTTCAGAAACTTTCAAACCCAAAGCTGAAGTTATCCTCTTGGGAGGAATATCTTCATCGAGCTTAGGAAATGGATTATGATCCTTCAAATTCCGGCCTATGATCCTCTCGACCTCCTCCAAGGTAGGAGCCAACTGGAAGTCAGAAAACATGAAACAACGTAGAGGTGGATCATAGAACTGTGCAATAGTCACTGCGGTCATCATGTCCATCTTCTCATTTAGGATGTCCAGAATTCTTCCATAGTTTTGTACAAAGCTGTTGAGTTTGATTGGTGTTATTTTGGCACTCAACTTCTGCAGGCTGGTAAGGTCCATGTTCTTGTATTTGAACTGAGAAGTGCCTCTCCTCTCAGGATTCATCTTGCTAACAAGTCTTGGATTCCTGAAATAATGCGAAACAAACTAAGAGTTTTGCTTTTTATGCGTATGCAATGAATGAATGGATGCAATGTTTTTTCTTTTTTTTTTGGTACGGGTTCAAAGGTCTGAGGTATGGATAAATTTGATTGCTTTCCAAAACGGGGTTCTCACCGGGTATGATCTAGGGCTTTGTTACAAAGGATCCCCAGAGTCATTGATTCACAAGAATGTTTGACGCTTACGGGAAATACTTTCCGGTCGTCAACTCCATCAAGGGAATCTATTCCGGGTGAGGTTCTCGTACCGACTCTTACGAAGTATTCACCTCGGGAGTCCGTACTACGCAACCATCGACTGGGTTCTAGACAGGGTACTCAGAGTTATGGATTCAAAAGACAGTTTGACACTTACGGAAAATACTTTCCGGTCATCAACTCCATCTAGGGAATCTATTCTGAGCAAGGTTCTCGTATCGATTCTTATGAAGTATTCACCTCGGGAATCCATACTACGCAACCATCATTTCTAGTTGGCTAAAGGTTCAATGTTCTAAAAGGTTCTTAGAGTCATGGACCCCTTTGAAACATCGAAGCTTACGAGGTATACACCTCGGGCGACAATATTTGCAAAAGAATCTACTATAAGTGAGGTTCTCGTACCGACTCTTACGAAGTATCCACCTCGGGAGTCCTTACTACTCAACCATCGTCCTATCTTATGTTTTTTTTTCACTCTAGACACGGGTGTAGAGTCTTTCCCACATGGTTTGCAATCAAAATCCAAGTACCCAACACGGTGGAACCAATATACAACAAATATCAATATAACAATAAAGATATTAAAAAGCAATAAATAAGGGAAAAGCCACAAAATTAAACAAACAAAGGCACACAAACGTCCTAACTAGGCTTGACTCACTTAGGATTGATTAGTCCCCAGCAGAGTCGCCATCTGTCGCACCTCGAAAAAATGGGGATACGACTTTAAAGCGAAGCGCGATCGCACGCTCGCAATGATGGACTGAACAGAGTCGCCACCGAACTTTATTTATTCCTAAAAAGGAAAAGGGAAATATCGATAAAACCCAAGACAAAACGATAATGATTATTGGTCGTCGCAACCAAATCAGGGTTTGGGAGTCGATTACGCAAGGGGAAGGTATTAGCACCCCTCACGTCCGTTGTACTCAACGGGAACCATTAGGTTAGTTGTGTGCGTTAGTGTTAGTTGAAATGTTAGGCTTTTCGAATTATTAGGTGGGAAAGGAAGAAAGGATGAGAAGAGAATGTTTTTGGATTTTTGACGAAGGACTAAACCTAAGTTTTTTATTAGTGGGCCTGACAAGATTTATAAATCCTGCTCCTACGTATCTCAAAAAGAGAAATCAAGGCTTACGTAGTTCTGGGTAGAAAAATGTTTGTTTGTTGATCGATTTTAGAAAAAGCTATATTGTATTAATCGACGAAAACATTGTTTTACCCAAAACAGATGAGGAGTGGACGCATACCACACATCGAACGGATTTATAAATTTATATTCGGAAAAGCGTCACTTATCTCGACTCAACAATCATGGCTGAAACATTGTTTTGTATCACCTTAAGACAATATATCTTTCATTTATGAAAAAGGTTTTTGATTAATCGCACGGCGACGAGAAAGAGTTTGATTGGTTGGATGTATTTTGAGTGATGGCGAGAACTTGGATGAGCGAGATATACATCTCGAATCCTAGTCTCAGGAGTGCACGGTATACACCATGTTCCATTTCCATCTTATTTGCAAAAATGTTAAATAAGAATTAGGTATTTTAGGTTTGATTGAGAAAGGGTTTGAAGAAACCGTATTGACAATTTTGGACGATGGCGAGAGCTAAGATAGGCGAGGCATACGTCTCGAATCTTAATCTCAGGAGTGCACGGTATACACCATGTTCCATTTCCACCTTTATTGAAAAAGTGTTAAATAAGAATTAGGTATTTTGAGTTTTGTTGTGAAAAATGACTTGACACTAGATCAAGTATTGATGGACGTTTAAGAGAAATTTGAATGAGTGTTTGAGAGAAAACAAAGTGGATAAATTTGGATGATAGCGAGAGCTAAGATAGGCGAGGCATACGTCTCGAATCTTAGTCTCAGGAGTGCGCGGTATACACCACGTTCCACTTCCATCTTTATTGAAAAGGTCTTAACTATGAATTAATATTTTTTGAGTTTTTATTAGAAAAAATGGCTTGACGTTGAATCAAGCGTTTGGTGAAAGTTTGAAAGAAATGGAATAGAATAGGAGGGAGAAATGAATTGATTTGTTTATTGAGAAAATACTCGACGTTGGATCGAGTCATTATTTTTGATCTTTTGGAAATGGTTGATTTTATTCTTGTGTTAGTATCTAACTAAACAGTCAAACAAACAAAGAAATAGAACAGTACAAAATTATTACACATCGGGGGAGTGGGGTACATTTTGTCAAATGGGGATTCAAAATCATGAAATAATTAAATCGGGCCCAAACAACAAATAATTCAATGTATGAGTGTAAGTGCAAGAGAACTGGCTCATTGTAAGAAAGCCTAAGAGTAAGCTATGTGAGGTTGATGGCGATGCTTAAAAAAGCAATCGACTTACAAGGGTATGGAAATGGGTATTAATAACCTAAAGTTAAAATAAATTGCAAGGTACCATATAGAAAAAGAAATTAAATAAAATAATAGACATACAAATATAAACACAAAAAATTGGCTATCCCCAAGTATCAAACCCGCTCCACTAAAGACCATGAAACTGCCCTCTCTCCACTAGGCCATTTATGATTAGTTATTATTTTAATGCTAATTCCGATAAGTAAATCAAAATAGATTAAAAATTAGAATTAAAAATAAACACTAAGATAAAGAAAAAGTCTGTTGGACTACCAAGAAAAAACAAGAAATTAAACCCAGCCGCTTGGTTGTTGGGTTCTATAGGCTAATGGATTGGGAATCAAAAAGCAATTAAATACTATACACCATTTAATATAATAATAAAAAAAAGCAGAGGAATACTAAACGTATTAGATTCTTAAATGGTTTTCTAATATCTTAAAGGTTTGTTTTACTTAAAATAAATAAAAGAAAAACAAAAACGGAAGCAACAGTAACAGATTTTGTCACTCCCTCTCTCAACAACTTCTGTTTCTCTCAAGTGCTCCCTCAATCTCGCTCTCAACCTGTCCCTCAATCGCTCTTACGCTCACTCAAACGTTCATCCGTCTCTCACAATCGCTCACCGCTCTCAATCGCACACGATACTACCCAAGAAATACACGAATCTACGGTTTCAAAAGAGAGTCGAGTGAAAATCTCACCTTCGACGGTGACAACGGCTCAGGTGACGCTTAAATCCTCTTCCTTCGCCTCTCCAAATACCGGTTTCTTTTTGATTTGGGGATTAGGGTTCTTGGTGGAGTTTTGTCCGCCTCTCAATTTTTTCCTCCCCTTCTTCTCTGATTCTCACCTTCCCTTTTTATATCTTGCAGATTAGGGTTTCAATTTGGTCTTTGGTGATTCAAGAAGTATCTCTGCGAAGTCCTTTCGGTGCTAAGAATTTGGATCGGTCTCTTTGATGCTTGGACTTGGAAACGGTAATCTGAGCCTGTGCTTTTCCTTTGAATTTTTGTCTCCATTCCAATTTGGGATTATTTCTTGAATTTTAACGCTTTGCTGATTTAATTTGTTTTTATTGCAGTGAAACTTTGGAGTAAAAGCTTCTTCACTCAATGACTGTTATGGTTTTTCGTTACGCAGGTCTTGGAAGGCAACTTTAGGACCTTGATGAATGTTATTCCCACATAACTCGGACAAAATGCCAGCCGAAACCAGTCGCTTCTTTGAATTTGGGCGCTTTGCAAGCACCAAAGAGGACTCCAAGAAGAGCAATTTTCGGTTGATTTCACACGAGGGGCCAGGTAGAGAATCCATCATTTGCTGCACAAAATCTCTCTGTTGTATGTCTTTCTCACTGTCTAATGCTTGATACAATGTTTCGCTTGACTGGTCTTTTGTTGCCGTTGCCAAGCTGTTTTCTTCCTTTCCTGTGTGAGTTCTTTCTGAAATTTGTTTATCTCTGCCTCCACAGGATATGCTAATATTTTCTTGGTCTCCATCTTGTCAGCAACATCAAAGTTTTACCACTCTACATCAAAGTCCTGTTATCAAGTTGCATCAAAGCTCCATTCGCTAAATCAGACACATACACCAGGGGTTCCGAAACAACAAATAACTTCTCTGATTCAAATCATGTTTATTGTTATGGACACTTCAAACCTTGCCGCATTGGACAATGGACGGGTTCTTCCCAATTTCATTGGAAAGAAAGTAAGAACAGGGGTTCAGGTGAATCAATCTGATGGGGCGGTGATCACAAGAAAACCCTCTGATGATTTTCAGATAACCGTGAAAGGGTTATCATCATAAGTTCCTGTCTTTGAACTATGTTGAGGTCATTGGCATTGTCGAGAATAGCAACACTATCCGTGCTGTGATATTTACAGACCTTGGCATCACATTTGGTGCCAACTCTTATGACCAATCATACCAACTTGCAAATGGCGAATTCATAAGTCTGTTTCTTTAAGGATCTTGAAGATTGCTCAGTCAGTTACTGGATGGTTTTGAGCCGCAGATTTTTTTTGCCAAAGAATCCGCATATTGTTTTCAAGCATTTTAGGATAGGAACTAATATAATGTATGTGTTTATTCCCTGAGGATCCAGACATGTGTTGTGTTTGAACTGAGCTGTTATTGCAGGGCTGCAGTGGCATTTAAGGGGCCGACAGTATTGCGATTGTGAATTGGCAGGATTAAATGGAAGAAAATGCACTTCTTATACACCAGCGCGTGCCTCCTTTGGATCATCCCGCGTCCCAATTATGGGGGGTTTATTTGTTGGTGAAAAATATCACAGTTAGATTATGAGGTATGCTTCACAATTGATTATTTATAATAGACTTCTATCATTTATTATGGATGGTAAATGTCCTTGTGTTGCAGGTTTGAGGTTTACCGTAAGGCTTGACGACAAATTGGTCTAGGGACATCCAAGGCATAGAACAATGGTAAAATTATTGGTACTTACTCATCTCTCATGCGTACTGATGAACTTGGTGAAGTATGTCTACCTGTGGTAGTTAATGTTATGCAGCATGGAGACCAAAGCACCTCTGGTTTGCTTCAATGACAATCATACCAGCAAAATCAGCACTTGTTTTTCGCCACAGCATGCACGATGTTACCAGCAATGCCTTTAGCTTCAAACAGACTGTGTAGAGGTATGCCGAATGGAGCAGCCCGTATGTTTGCAGGTTGTAGTTTTGCAACTTTGTCGGCGGTGTTGGGAGGACAGCCCAAGCCAAGAGCATACACTCCAATGGACAAAGAAGGTAGCCTGCAAAATCTGTCAAGAAGGAGCCTGAGATCCAGTTGGCTTCTAGCAAGAAGAGGGCTTAAACTCCACCAAGTGGCACTTTGTATTGAACTCGGTTTAGTTTAAGAGAACAATTTTGTTGCCATGCCTTACTTTCTTCCATTATTGGTTGTATGAAGTATTTGTAGGATAAAGCTTTCAAATTGTTTTGAATTATTGAGTCAATTTTGAAACTTTGGTCTTTATCCAACAATTCACGACAGTGTCACGCATTCACCACCTAAGTCTTTAATATGTTCTCTTTAAATAGTATACAACAGCGACATTGATTCAATAGACATTGAAATAATGCGCCATTGATTCAATAGACACTGAGGTAATGTAAATTTGGATTTCTACTGACTATAACACAAAAGTGAGCTTGTACCAACAGTGCCGGTAACAACAACATTGAATCTTAAAGTTAAACTAAATAAAAGCCAATTGAACAAAAGTCTCAAGTGACTTTACTCCATTATGTTCTGTTCCATTAAGTTGATCATCTCCCAAATGCAGTCACGAAGCCTCTTACTCTGTTCTTAACCAAAGCAAATAAACTCAAAGATGTGTAAAACATATTGCCACACACCCTTTTTACACAACTTGATCCATCACATGTTTCTGGGTGTAAGCTTCTCAGTGCAGCTGGACTGGTTATTACACCCAAGCAATAATTGATTTTATCACATGATCAAAGTTCCCATGTCTTGCTTGACCAAGGGAAAATAATCACTCCATCTCGAGACAACATGGCGAGGCCCAAAGATTTATGGAATAGACTCGTGACCAAATGAAATAGTCATGAGGAGAAAAGAAAAATGAATGAGTGATGGAAAAATTTCAGGGCCAAAATCGGGGTATGACACCATGCAAGTGCACAACATGTTTTTTCAAGCATTGAGTATCTCGACTCGCAATCTGTAAATTTCTTACTCAGGTAGTAGATGGCATGCTCTTTCCTACTTGTCTCGTCGTGTTGACCGAGAACACAACTCATGGAATTGTCCAGTACTGTCAAATACATAATCAGCGGTCTCCCTGGGACCGGAGGCACATGGATAGGAGGATTCTGCAAATACTCTTTTATCTTCTCGAACGCCCTTTGACAATCATTATTCCACCTGATAGCCTGATCTTTTCTCAACAATTTGAATATTGGCTCACACATGGCTGTTAGGTGAGAGATGAACCTTGCAATGTAGTTCAACCTCCCTAAGAAACCACGGACTTGTTTCTCTGTTCTTGGCTCAGGCATTTCCTGTATCGCTTTCACTTTGGCCGGATCCACCTCAATCCGTTTTCTGCTAACAACAAAACCCAGTAGTTTTCCAGATCTCACCCCAAAAGTACACTTGTTCGGATTAAGCCTCAGCTTGAATTTCCTCAAACGCTCAAACAGTTTCTGCAAATTCACCAAATGTTCTTCTTCTGTCTGAGATTTGGCAATCATATCATCAACATAAACCTCGATTTCATGATGAATCATATCATGGAACAGAGTCACCATCGCTCGCTGATATGTTGCTCCGGCATTTTTCAGACCAAACGACATCACCTTGTAGCAGAAGGTGCCCCATGAGGTTATGAATGTTGTCTTCTCCATGTCTTATGGTGCCATCTTAATTTGATTATAGCCAGAAAAGCCATCCATGAAGGAGAATATCGAGAACTGAGCCGTGTTATCCACCAAAACGTCGATGTGAGGTAATGGGAAATCATCTTTAGGACTAGCTCTGTTCAGATCCCGGTAGTCAACACACATCCGTACCTTTCCATCCTTCTTAGGTACCAGAACGATATTTGTAACCCATGGCGGATAATATTTGACTGCTAGAAACCCTGCATCCAACTGTTTTTGCACTTCTTCCTTTATCTTGACAACCATCTCTAGTCTTGTTCTTCTGAGCTTCTGCTTAACCGGAGGACAACCTACTTTGAGTGGCAAGCGATGTACCACGATGTATGTGTCAAGCCCTGACATGTCCTGATAAGACCAAGCGAAGATGTCAACATACTCTTGCAGCAATTCAATCAACCCCTTCTTCAAATTGTCTTCCAAAGCAGCCCCTATCTTGATTTCTCTCTTGGCGTCCTCGGTGCCGAGATTAATCACTTCAATAGACTCTTGATGCGGTTGAATGACCCTTTCCTCTTGTTTTAATAACCTGGTAAGTTCTTCAGGGAGTTCACATTCTTCATCACCCTCTTCTTCAACTTGAAAGATTGGATTTTCAAAGTCAAAGCGAGTCATAACAGAACTGTTATCAATAGGATCCGGTGACGTGCATCTGTATGAGTGATGGTATGTTCTTATGAGTGTGAAGAAAAAAAAGTGGAAACTAAACAAAACATTGCCATTTTTTTTTGAAAAACTGCAAAGATAGAAAGACAGGGAATGAAATATTTGAATGCAAAAAGACGTCCTTTATTTATGATAAAAAATGCAAGTGTCACATAGATGATCCCTACAATGAGTCATTACGCCCTGGCGGAACGTAAGACTTGGATATGCATGAATAAACAAAGAAAATTACTCCTCCAGACAAGTGGCTTGGACAATCTCCTCAGAAGACCAATTGTTGAGAACTTCACCCGGGATCCTCGGACGCACCCAGTTATCGATGTCGCAATCACTATCCCCATCTTCATTGTTGGCCGCAGAGACTAATTTGACTTCTCTTTCAACCATGTTAACGTTGGCTCCACCATGCTGGGGCATGGGATTGTTGACGACATTAGGAGCTGGTGCAAAGTTAACGGCCTTTGAATCAATGAGGTCCTGAACTACGTGCTTAAAAGCTTTGCAGTTCTCAATATTGTGGCCAGGTGCCCCAGAGTGGAAGCTATACCTAGCGTTGGCGTCATAACCCACCGGAAGCCTACCAACGGGAGGAGCCAGAGTGTGCAACTGCACAAGTTGTAGTTGTTGAAGACTAGAAAGCAACTGAGCGTACGACATTGGAAGAGTGTCGAAACGCCGGTCCATCTTCCTTGGCCTCGGTTGATAGGCGGGTTTGTTACCCGGTTGTTGTGGTTGGTACTGAGCTGGTTGACGTTGTGGTTGTTGTTGTTGTAGTGGTGCTGCAGCTGGAATGGTCACGACCGCAACATACGGTTGCTGATGATAGTTCTGAAAGTTATTCCTCCGGTTATCCCTGTTCTGATAAGAAGATATGGCACTTGCATCCCCTTCTCTCCTCTTCTGTCCCTGAATGAACGGCTTCTTCACCCCTGATGAGGATCCACCTCCATTCTGGGTCTTGTATGTCCTCAGGTAATTCTCCACCCTCTCTCCGGTAAAGACTACATCAGCAAAATTGGAGGCATTGCAACCCACCAGGCGCTCCAAATAAGGTCCTGACAGAGTGTTCATGAACATGTTAGCCATTTCCTTCTCCAACATAGGAGGTTGAACATGGGAAGCTGTTTCTCTCCAGCGTTGAGCGTATTCTCTGAAGCACTCATTGCTTTTAAGAGACAGATTTTGAAGTTGAGTTCTATCCGGAGCCATGTCTGCATTATACTGATACTGCTTCACGAAAGCCTCAGCCAAATCCCTCCAGCAACGGATGTGGGCTCTGTCCAGCCTCATATACCATTCCAGGGATGCCCCAGCTAGGCTGTCCTGGAAAAAGTACATAAGCAACTTTTCGTCATCGGAGTATGCAACCATTTTACGGAAATAGGCTTGCACATGGGTCTTCGGGCAAGAGTTGCCATTGTATTTGTCAAATATCGGGACCTTGAATTTTGGTGGCACTCTCACACCTGGGACCAGCCCCAAGTCAGCAACATCTACTCCCAGAGGATTCTGTCCTTCCACTGCCTTCAACCTCTCTTTCAATCTTCTAAACATGGGGTCCACACCATGACCCATACCAAAGTCTTCCTGCAGCAGGGGGAACTGATCGTCCTGATCATCATGAGCGGGCTGTTGACCGGAGGTGACATGTAGGATTGGGATAAGCCCCGGTCCATTGGGTCCATTAGCCTTTCCAGCTGGAGGATCAGTCATCGTCTCTGGTTGAGCAGGGGGATTCCTCTGTATCATCTGCCTGAGCTCTTGCTGTCCCTGAGCCACCCCTTGAACCACATCCATGAATTGATTCATGCGGATTTTCATCTCGGCGAACTCTGCCTGTAGGCTTCCATTACTCTCTGTTGGTTTCTGCGGGTACCGTACCAGTGAATGCCTGGGTCAGCTATCCTGCTGATGGAACACCAAACAAAGTGAGAACACTGTGGCGGTACCTGTTATGCAAGACATGCTAATGAATATGTAAATGCAATGACATGTTTATCAATTCCAAAGGTATTCTACCCCCTTGATTCCAGTCTCTCAATATATAAATGATGTAAAAAAAAAGACTAAGCCGTTGATGAGAACCAAGAAAATTCCGACTAGAATCAAGTAGAAGATATAAACCCCACAGAAATGGATAAACATGTGTGAATGATTATGAATGCAAAATGATGTGATGCAAAATGATGTGAATGCAGTGCAGTGGCATGGGAATCAAGATCGCTGCATCTGCTTGAACATCTGTCAGGTTGCACTGTCTGGAGAGAAATTAAGAGCACACCAAATAAAGGTCATGGGATGGATCATGTTATCCTTAATATCAACCACCCATTTTGGTGGATTATGGTTTACACCTTATCAACACCCAAGTTTCATTGATATTAAGGATACCTGATCGGACCAACCATGAATCAAGGGTTTGTTGCAAGTCACGAGCATGGAGTTTAGGTTAAGAACCACCCAAAAGGAGTGTACTAAGCTTTAAACCTGCCAAACATGTTCTACAAAAGGTTCCCATAGTCATAATCCCATCTTTCGGATATTATAGGAGGAACAACTACTCGTATTCCAAAAATATTCTCAAGAGAGACTCTTATGAGTGTAGTATCGCATAACAATCGTATCAAATCTTACACTTGAACGACTTTCGCACCACGTCCTACGAATAGGCCAAGATGGGTTTGGTAAACTAATGTCCTCGACTTCTAAGGTCTATATTGGAAAAAGTAATGTCTAACCACAACTTACTTGTGTGACATTATTGATCTCAACATGACCTCCACCAAGTGAATGGGCTTGCAAGTCAACTTGCTAAGGAATAACTCCACACAAGTCGACAAGACTATGCCATTCTCCTATCCTAAGTGCACTCGAGTTCGGGTATAGAACTCATCTCACAAAGATCACCATGCAGCCATAGTCAGCCAACAGATACAACAATGATATGTACACAATGCAATAAGGTAAAGCAGGTAAATAAATAACTGTACAAAAGCATGAACACCCAATAAACAAACAAACTACAAAAGCTAGGAGGGACTCGCTTAGGGAAACCGGGTCCCCAGCAGAGTCGCCAGCTGGCGCAACCTGAAAAATACAGTGTGCGAAAAAACAACTGGCGAAAGAAAATGACAGAAGAGTCGCCACCGTGCGTTATTTATCCCAAAGGGGGGGACAGGAAACGCTCGAAGTAAACCTGAAAAGGGGAAAGGAAAAGACAAGGTCTCGCAACCAAATCTTAGGTTCGGGAGTCAGTTATGCGAAGGGAAGGTATTAACACCCCTACGCATCCGTAGTACTCTACGGGATCCACTTTTGTAGTTCTTGTCTAAAGGGTGTGAGTTTATCTTGTGGTGTTTACTAAAAAAAAGGGGTTAAATGAAAATGACTCGCACGGATGTCGCATCCACTGCATACGTATCTCATATGAATATGAGAATCAGAGTCTTCGTAGCTTGGCTGACCTACTGGTTTGGGTAATTGTGCTAGCTAAGACATCACGTCTTATGCCTACGTATCTCATCTGGAATGAGAATCAGAACAAGCCGTAGTTCGGCTAACTACGGGGTTATGGATTGGGTTTTGGACGAACGACGTTACTACGCAATCTACCGGATGCTCGACCTTTGGAGACTTACTCGCCTGTAGTAGAAGGAGTTAATGTGTGTTTAGGAGAAGAAAAATCAATGAAGGGTTAGGGTTTGGGATGCTCATGCAAAAAGGCAGTCCTTGACGAAGGAACCGCGCTACCTGCGGGGATACGAACACATACAAAACAAACATGTATAAAGTAAATGTGCCAACAAGGCAATCAAAATAAATCTCCCAAATGGTATCCCACAAGCAAAGTGGAATATCCAGCGAGCTATCCCTGCAAAAGTCATGTGAGCCTTCACAAAAACTCAACAAAAAGGTTAGTGAAACAAGATAAGGATTAGGAGAAAACATGCTATGACAAACGTAAGTCAGATTAGAGCAAAACAGTATGGTTTTTCATGGATAACAGTATGGTTTCAGAAACCTCAAACCCTGTGGCATACACTTCAGAAATTAAACGATTAAGCATTCAAGGCATTATTTATACATTCATACATAATTATGAACCCGTGGGCAAAAAACCTAATGAAATTCATCCATCATACCTCAAACATTCAGAGTATTCAACTTCAAAGCACAAAGGTAATGGGAATAAGGGCAAACCTGATTGGAGAGATCGGTCGAAATCAAATGGCACGACTGGATTTGCAAACCAATGTTAGGGTTTGCTTGAGCTGAAAGTGTGTGAGTCAGAATGAACCTTTCAGAGTTGCCTGGAGGTTGCTCTGAACTCTGTTAGCTCTTCTCTCACCATCTTTTTCCCCAGGGTTCTTCTCTCACTATCTTTTTCCCAGACAGGGTAATAGGAATAGAATTCTTTTTGTTTCACTGAAACTCTGAATTTATAACCTGATTTTTGTGGACCTGTGGGCTCAAATGAGAGAGGTCCAAGTCCAAGATTTTTTCTTTTATTTATTTATTTATTTATTTATTTATTATTATTATTATTATTATTTTATTTTTTTCGTTTTTCGTTTTTTTTCCCTTAAAACACGTGGGCTTCGCCTAGCGAGCATGACAACTCATGAACAAACATTTGCTCCTTCAAGATTAACGTTTTGACTGATGAATAGACCCCTGTTGGAAGTAACTCAAGTCTTTCCCTTGTGTTGACTGATCATCTAAATAGAACCCACAAAGTATCCTGGATGATGTTCAAGCTTCTTGGATCCGATTCCGATTGCCATGATGAAATGCAAATGCTAAATGACCTAAAAATGAATGCATGCATGAGGTGTAAAGCGTATGCTTCCAGGAAAAATGAAGGGTAAATTTTGGGGTATTACACCTATTATTCAAATTGATGAAACATGGTTATACGACAAATACAAGGGTACTTTGCTTATGGTTGTTGCACAAGACGACAACAATAATGTCTTTCCCATTGCCTTTGCTCTTGTTGAAGGTGAAATTAGTGGTGGTTGGGCTTTCTTTCTTTGACATCTCGGAACACATGTCGCTCCACAAGCCAATCTATGTTTGATTTCAGATAGATATGTTGCCATTGAGAGTGCTTACAATAACCATGATAACATATGGCATGATCCTCCTTTTACCCATGTCTATTGTATTAGACATATCGCACAAAACTTCATGCGTGCAATTAAAGATAAGAACATTCACAAAAAAGTGGTGAATGTGGGGTATGCTCTAACTCATCCGTCATTTCAGTATTACCGTGATGAGATTAGGTTGTCTAATGCATATGTAGGAAGATGGGTGGATAACATACCGGTAGAGCAGTGGACAAGGGCATTTGACGGAAGCTACCGATGGGGCCACATGACAACAAACCTTGTGGAATGCATGAACGACGTTGTAGCACCTCAAATTTGCACCTCCCATTTGTACATACATTTTCATTTTAGGTCATTAACATTGCATTGTTCATTACATAATTCATTGCATGTCATCAATCAGACTGGTCAGAAGATTCAGTTGTGCAAGCAAGCAAGTGCATTTCCTATTGAGGCAAAGCCCTAGGGTTGGTTCAACAAGTTCATATGACCTAGGGACCATTTTGAAGTGGTTTGGCCAAAGATTGGATGATCAAAGCTCAACAGTCAAGCTGAAATTCATCTGAAACCCTAGAAAGTCAACCAAAGTCAACTGTGCATGAAATCATGGATTTGAAGGTGGGAGATGGTTTGAAAGGCCTCATTCATGTCCATACAAGTATCATTTGACATTTCAAAGACCAACATTGGAGAATTTGAGGTCAGATGAAAACTTTCCAAAAATAGCAGGTGACCTGTAATTTCAAATTGCCAAAAATGGAAAGGTCTTCTCCTCAAGATTACATGTCCAAGAAAGCTTCAAATGAAATTTTGTCCAACATGAAAGTTGAAGATCTTGCTCTCACCTTTCCAAAAAGTCCAAGAACATGAATTTCTCATGTGTGGTTGAGAAATTATGATCAAATCATTATCAATGGAATTTGAAGTTTAAGAAGGCATAACTTTTGAACCAAATGGCCAAATCATGTGGTTCTTTTTGGAACATTTCTCTTTTTATCTCTTCTATCCAATTCATGCATCACATTTCATTAATTCCTATCACAAAAATATGGCATTTTTCACTTGATTTGAATTTGAAATTTGGAGGGAAAAGTTCATTTTCAGAATTAAGCATTTTCCACACTTCCATTCACTTGCATTTGGTCTTAAACAGCATTTTGAGGTGAATTCAGCATGCACTCGTGTACTGTAGCATCATTTCCATGCATATGAGGGTGGATTACCAATTTGCACATACACTTGCATCTTCATTAATCATTCACATTTGACTAATCATGATTAACAAACCTCATTAGTCCATCATATAAAAGCATAAGCCTAACAGAATTTGGATTAACAACTTATAATTTTTCAGATCTGAAACTTTTTCCATTTTGCTCTCAAACTTTTTCTTCATCTTTCTGCAATTTTCTTCGAAGGCATTGATTGGTTCTTGGTTAATCCATCATACACAAGCATAGTTGAAGAAGATTGAAGCAAGCATTTATCCTTTTCGTGCCTCTTTTGGAACTGTCAAAGCAAGCTTCATCCATGGCAGTCGCGGATTTGTGCTACATCAAAGGCAATTGAGCAACATTCCTTCATCCATTCATCTACCTGAGCATTGGAGAGCAACTGTTTCACCTTGCCAAGGCCAGAAAACTGCAATTCCAGTTCTGCAATCCTTTGAAGGTTAGAATTCGATTCTTGTAATTGTTGAAATCATGATATGCATTATGTAGATCTTGAATCCATGAGTATTCTGAGCTTTGTATCGTGTATTTTCATCAAGAATCGAGTGAGAAATGTTCAATATAAGATTGATGATTGAAACTTATCTTGCTCGATCTGGACATGTTGTTGAGATTTAGGGCAAATGGATCTTAGATTGTTGATGTGCATGCTAAGACGAAGCTATTGGTGTATTGTTTGTTGATTTTGGTGACATTTGTTCTTGACCTGGAATTTTGATGATGAACGCGATGAACAAATTAGGTTTTCATTCCAGAATGCGTGTTTGATCTTCATTCGCCCTTGCTGCATGAGTTTTCTTGTTAGCGCTCATGCATTGGCTGCATGGAGCCAGCGTGTCCATTTGATTGGTCACGAGCGTTTCTCCTTGCCACCTCACCTTTAATGAAACGCGGCGTTTCATTGTGAGGGCGCTCCATCCAAAAACCAACACGGTTCGATCCTGGTCCAAGGCAGTTCCATTTTTGCTTTTGGCATTTTAGCTCATTCATCCATCCATGTTCATGTACCATTGTTCATTGCATTTTTAATTTTTTCCTTCATTCAAAAATCCATATTTTCATGAATAATGATCCAATTGATGTGAGAGTTTTTGCACAATGTTCATCATGATCTCTACTATTTTTTGATATTTTTTCCAGAAATTGTGCACATGTGGATTTTTATTTTGCCTAGGGAATGTGTATACATGTGCTAGCTTGTACCTTCCATGTCATTTTGATTGTGAAATGATGAGCTTTTATCCAACACTCTTGAAACTTTGCATGATTAAAGTAGACATCCTAAGGAACATTTTGGCATTGAGTTTGCAATTTTTGCATTTTTGGTTTGTGAGATATGATCTGTTGAAGGTAGGTGTGACAATTTGTGTCACACCTTTGCTTTCTTGCCTTATGGAATTTATTTGGCATTCCATATGAACTTCAATTAATCTGATTTTTTGCATGTTGATTCTTCTGGATGTTAAGCTTGATCATGATTTTTTGTGGATTTTTTGAGTGCATTTCCAATTTGTTTGAGATTTTCTTTTCTGATTGGTCAAGTTTGGACTTTTTGAGAGTCATGAACTTAGAAGATTTGTGAAATTCTTGATGTTTATTGGATGAGCTTGAAATTTTGCACATGTATTCTAGACACCTTGAAGTTTGCCATGGCTTTGGTTTGAGTCATTTATCTTGTACCAATTCTGTTTTGTGCTTGTGTGAAGTTGATGCATGATTTTGTGCCTTCATTTGAGTTGCTTTATGCATACCTTGCCTTATGGATTTTATTTGACATGCTTCCACTTATCCAAATGACTTGAATTTTGGTATGATGATCATGTGATGTATGCTGTTTAGCCATGATTTTTCTTGGGATTTATTGAATTGTTTTTGATTTGATGTGGATTGGATCATTCTGTTTGGTTCTATGAGCTTTCAATTTGCATGCTTTGCACTAAATGCTTCATGAATTGAAATTGGTTGATGATATGAATGTGAGACCACTTGGACATTGTTCTTATTTGATTAAGCTTGATTCTTGACAATTTTCATGTTCTGTTTTGGTTTATTGCTCCCTCTTTGACCCTAGGCTTTGTCCTAGTGGTTAGCCTCTCACATTTGAGCTTTGTTTCAGGTTAAAAGAGCACAATTGCCATGCTTGATGAGGTTCACTCGTTTGGTGTTGATCCATTGCTTGTTGATGACTAATCTTGAGTTTATTTTGTAGGCTTTGAGACCTAAGCTTAAGCTTTGTGCTTTGCTTGATGCATTGCTTGTTGTCTGTTTGTACAGTTGTCTGTTGACTTGTAACTGTCTGTTTGACTTTTGTTTGAATTGTATACTGATTGTGTTGGATTGTTTTCAGGTACCTTAGTTGCTATAGTTCCTTTGTGAACTTGCTTTTTCTTTGCTTGATAGCTTGAGCATTGAGGTATAATGTCTCTAACTCCATGTAGTCTGGAAGACCTGGCCTGTTACTTGGCCAGGCACCTGTCTGAAGTCCTCCTTAAGAGGCAATGCTTGTGATTGTTTATTTTTGTCCCCAAGCAGGAAAAGACCTTTAATAAGGCAATTGGCAGATAAAAGAGATGTGCAATCCATCTCCTGCTATTCAGTTGAGTCATCCCTTTGCTCACATAACTTGTGTTGATGCATTGTGGACATTAACCCAAGATCCTTGTACAGTTGTGTCAGTCATATGTGTAGAAGGGTTCCCACTTTCTGAACCCACACATTCTTGTCTTAAGCTCTCCCAGGCCAGGGATAAGAGCTGTGAAGTCTCATCTTCACTTCCCATTCATCTGCTTCACCCTAACTCTCAATGTTAGGGTTAAGAGCTAACATCACCCGATTACAGTTGGCTTGTGTTTCACAGCCTAACCCTTGTGTGAGCCCACTTTGTGTGTATATAGTGTGTGCTACTTGTGTGATTGTTTGCTTTGCCTGTGCTGTGTAGGATAGCTTGCTCCCTGTGCAAGTTAGATAACAACCTTAACTTAGGGATGATATGCCTGATAACATCTAGGCTCGAGTCGTAGTCTCCCTAGTTGTGTCTCCCTTTGTATCTGGTTAGGCTAGTCCTTTTCCCCTGCGTAGGGGAACTACGTCGCCCTGATCCTCATACCAGATGAGGTACGTAGGCAGGAGATGAGCTGATCTCTCCGGGCGCTCTTTTTGTTTTGTCTTTGTGTGAGTAGGAGATGGATGTAAGACCAGCGATTGGCATTCCGTATCCTCTTGTTGTGTGCTTGGAGTCCGATGTAAGTCCAGCGATTGGCATTTGGTTTCCAGTGTGCGTGTGTTTGGTTCGGAGTCTGATGTAAGCCCAGCGATTCGCATTCGGTTTCCATGTTTGCCTGTTTTTGTGTGGAGTTTGACGTAAGCCCAGCGATTGGCAGTCGATTTCCTGTGTGGTTTTGTCTTGCGTGCGTTAGCCGAGCTACGAGTGCTCTGATTCTTCTTTAGTCCGAGAAGATACGTATGCATAGGATGCGACATCCTAGCGAGCACGTTCCCCCTAGTCCGAACTACGTCGACTCTGATGTCTATGCCTGATAGACTACGTAGGCCCAGGATGCGATATCCTGCCGAGTTAGTTTCGTTTGTTTTCTTGTGTCTCTTTCAGCCAGTGTGTTTGTTTGTGAGCAACGTTTTAGCAACCATTTTCCTTCCTTTTGTGCGTGGATCCCGTCGAGTACGACGGATGCGTAGGGGTGTTAATACCTTCCCTTCGCATAACCGACTCCCGATCCCATTCTCTTTGGTCGCGAGACCATGTCTTTTCCAGGTTTACTTCGAGCATTTCCTTTCCCTCTTTTGGGATAAATAACGCACGGTGGCAGCTCTGTTGTTTTTGTTTTCCCGCCGGTTTTTCGCGTAATGCGACAGACGTATTCAAAAGCATTAGAAATCTACCAATAACCGATTTGGTTAGAACAACCTATTATAGGTTGGCTTCTACCTTCGCAACCAGAGGTGAAAGGTGGAGTGTAGTGTTAGTGTTAATGTAGTGTTGATGAAAGAGGAAAGTATTAAAGCTAGCACACACGCGGTTACAATGTTTGACCGTCATAGGCAAAATTTCAGTGTACAGGAAACAATGGACCACAATGAGGGGAGGCCAAATTTATCCTATGCTGTCAAACTAAACAGAGGTTGATGCGATTGTGGAAAGTTCTAGGCCTTTTGTATTCCTTGCTCCCATGTCATTGCGGCATGCGCACATACTCGCCAGGACGCTTACAACTATCTATCTGATGTTTACAAGGCCATTACCGTCATGAATGTGTATAACAAAAGCTTCTCAGTGCTACCAATGGAGGAATACTGGCCTCCTAATGAAGGTGAGATAGTTTGGCACAACGATGAGATGCGAAGAAAGAAAAAAGGACGGTCAAACAGCACACGTATTAGAACAAAAATGGATATGACTGATAAAATGATAAGACTATGTAGTATATGTCGTTAACCAGGACACAATAAGAACAATTGTCCCAATCTATGAGCAACATCTGCATCATAAGATAGTATCTCCTTTTAATTTTTGTAACCTTGGATTTTTATATATCATTGTCTTTTTGTTACAACAAGGTTAACAACAAACATCACTACAACATAAGCAAACTTAAAACATAACATTTCTAACTGATTACAACAATCAAACTAATGGCATCTCGTCCAAACATCACTTCCATAGCATCTTTATCAGTTTTGACTCGCACCCAACCAAATATACTATTGAGTCTATCAATACTTCTAATTTTTCCCCCTCTGGTATTTTTCCATCTAACCAAAAAATCAGCTCCCTCTTTAGTTGATCGAAACTACAGATGTTCCAGAAGAGCATCAACATCAGAGGTTTGTCTCTCGAATAAATCACTTTTCCATAGCGGCGACGAACACCAAACATGTTTGCAATATGATAAAATGAGACATGGAAAAATGATTCACACAACACCTCTATTTATAACACAAAAAATTGCACATTACACTGAGGCGTCAGACCAATTGGCACCTCCTCTTCCAAATAACACATGGGCGCCAATTGGATTGGCAGCACCATGTGTTATAGCCAATCCAATTGGTGCCTCCACTTAATGTTTAAGGATAGGCACCAATTGGTCTGGCGCCTATGCCCTACATATTTTTTTTAAACTGGGGTAGTTTGGGAATTATTTTTGAAAACTGCGTTATTTTGGGATTTTTTTTGAAAAACTGAGGTATTTTAGTGAAAATTTCATAAATGGGTGTGGTTGCGAAATGAAAAAGTATCAATAAGATTAAGTCTAGAGAATTTACACAATTTACAAACAATTTAGGCATATGGTTGTCGTTTTGGGGAGGGTTTGTGACTTGTATTTTGAGAAATTTTCAATTAATTTTTTAATAATTTCAAATATCCTAAATTTTCAATTTTGACCATTTTCATAAGGATTTCAATAGTTTATATTTTATGTTTAAAATTTGTACTTAAAATAAAAAATATAAATGCGTAGTCACTCTTGATCGATAAATATTGTTAGAGACTTTAATATTTATGTGGGGGTTAGAGCAAGATCACGAGGGTGATAAACTCTGTTTTAGGATTTTTTTTTTGTGAATTTAAGATCCCCCCTCCCTTTTAGTCTTACGACTGAGGTATTTATAGAGGTTCTCTTGGGTCAGAGTTGTAGAGTTAGTGAGTAGGTTATACCCTAGTTTCATGACCAAGAAAGTGGTCAAGGGAAGACTTGTTCTTCCTAGAATCATAGAGGAAGTGGTTTTCTCTTTTAATTGACTCTCTTACTATGGACCCATGTCATCACCCATGTTTGGGTGAGTGGACAGTAGAAGCATAATCCAAACGGCTTCGTGGGCCTTTACGGACGACAATATGCTCATTCAAACGACCTCTGGCTTTGAATGGTAGCTCGCCCCTCGCTATTACGCTTAGCCTCCATTCTTTTTTATGTATTATCCCTTCTTAAGGGCCCAATAAAATTATACAAGGACACAATCCCTCAAGCACGAAAGCTTAAAAAGGGCGAAGTGATTTAATATCGACAAATATGTTTTATTCTCGAATGAGACTTTAAGATGAGTCTATTATGCGAGACTTTAAATTGAGTCTCTCGTGCAGGACTTTAAGTTGAGTCCCTTATGTGAGACTCTATTTTTTAATTTTATGTTGTATGCTTACTATTATATTGCCTGGAGGGGTCTTTCGATAATATTCATGCCTTAGGCGGTATGTTTAGTGGTATTTTTATAAAAAGGCAAAATGGAGAGGTGAGCTTCTCAAAAGTATTGCTAGAAGGCGAGTTCCTCAAACGTATCATCATTTGTTATTTTAGGTGCGCGTGTATGTGTATGTGTGTGTGTGTGTGTGCTTATTTCATTATTTATATTTTCCCTTGGCAAGCCATTTTGTAATCACGACCTATGAAGTCCATTTAATAAAGAGGTCTAGGCCATGCGGCGATTTTCCTCATTTGGATTTCTTTGTGATTTTATTTGAGGCGTATTCCTCTATAACACACTTGGGGCGAATTGAATCTATTTTGGCAAGGAATCTAGTAGTAAGTTGTCTGATAAAGGGGACAAGGATCTTTAATAAAGATCCAACAATCATATTGTCTCTTATGGAGGTCTCAGTCAATACCTTATGGAGTTTGTACTAAATGCCTCTTATGGAGAGACTTGTAGAGTCGAGTTCCTTTAGAGGGTGAGTCCCTCAAGCACTTATTGAGGCAAGTTCAATTTTGTCTTTGTATTTTACATGTTATTTGTATTCTGCATGTTATTTGCATTCCCTCCTTTTGTAGGTTAATTTGTGACCACGACCTTAGGGGTTTCTCTTTACTGATTAATTCCATGTCTTTTGGAAATTTGCTTATGGAATTCTTAGCGTTGTCCTTTCTTATATTCATAATGTTTAATGAGTTGCCTATTGTCATACGGTGAACTGACTTGGGGTATTTTGCTTTTTATCGCAATGTCGCGGATAGCAAGAGTCGCCATCGACTTTTCTTTTATCCAATAAGGAAAGGTGGAAAAGAACAGGAAAGACCTCAATAGATTTTGGGTTCGGGAGGTACATTATACAAAGGGAAGGTATTAGCACCCTTTGTATCCATGGTTATCCATGGGCTCTTAATTGCTGGATCACTTATCTTTTTGTCTGAAAAAGTGTTGGTGAATTGTTTAAAAATGTTTCGAAAAGAGAGTTTAACTTTGTAATGATTCTCGTATGAATGTATACAAAGTATTTATCTCGTTTGATTTTGAAAACGGTTTAGAAAAATGTAACTCGGTAATGATTCTAGTATGAATGTATACCAAGTGGTGATTTTCTAGGACTTGCAAAGTGTGAGGGGTGGGAAATGTTTTAGGTTATGATCCAGCAATTGAGAGTTATACCTTCCTAAGGTCGTTATGAACGTTTCCTATCCTTATGAGGGTAAAACTGTCCTTACTATTGAGAAGTAAGTAATTTTACCCTTTGGATGTTTAAGGGTCGTCGTAGGGTCATCGATAGGTCATTGAAGGCAACAGTTGTAAGGATACCTTAGCATTTGAAAGGGACGATCATCATTTAACCGTAGGCTACACCGAAGGGTCATCGAGGGACGAAATCATATATTCGAAGGCAACATCCGAGGGGCTATGATTTATTTTAAAGGGACATGATGATTTAATCGAAGGGTCTTTGCTAAGGGTATCCCCACATTCGCGGGACATGACCGTAATACCGTAATATCGTAAGGCAATAAAGAGAGGTCCAAGATCACATATTTAGAGGCCGTATTTTACAATCGATTAGGTAATTAGGATGAATCTCCACATTATAATTAATACATTAAAATTAATACATTAAAATTAATACATTAAAATTAATACAGTAAAATTAATTAGGTAATTTAGGGTGAAACTCCACAAGGGTATCCCACCCCTAAGGTGGAATGCCTAGCCGGCCATTTCCTTGGAAACATGTAAACCTTTACACAATTCAACACACGGATTAGAGCATCGAGATAAAATATAATTGAAAGTTGCACCATAAAATAAACACAACGATCATGAATTCAAACCAAATGATGCAGAATTATAATAACATAAGATAGAACAGCCAACAAAAATGAAACAGCCGCTGTTCCATTCGCCCCTGCTTCGCCTAGCGAAGGCCTAGCGAGCACTCGCTACTGGCTCGCTTAGCGATGTGCTAGCGAGCGCTGCTGGTTTTTGAATATGATATCAGTATAATCTCAACCAATTTTATGCCTTATGGATCTCATTACTGCAATTATACGATTAATCATTTAAGGTATGCATGGTATATATTAAAGTTCACATGCCAAGCTTAAGATATTTCATAAATCTAATCATAAAGTCATATGCAAATTAAGAATATAAAATAATGATAGCAATGTAAACCTGTTAGCAGCTGAGTTGTGACTTCGAATCGGCAAATCGGATTGAATTGGGCGGAGGTAGAACTTGGTGCCGCCGAGTTCCTTCCAGGTTTGCCTCCAATGAGTATCAGGGTTTGCTTACTAGGGTTCTCCTTTCGTCTTCTTCTGTTTTCGTTTTTTCTCCCCTTTTCGTGACTGAAGGCTTGGCTATTTATAGTGCTCTGGCTATGACCTAATGGGCTCAGAATGAAGCCCAGAAATTCTGATATTCGCAAGCTTCGCTAGGCGAAGGAGTTGCTCGCCTAGCGAGCAAGCTATTTTGGGCTTTTACTGGATCTGATGCTTCGCTGGGGCGAGTGTCATAACGAAGTGTTCGCTAGGCGAAGGAATTACTCGCCTAGCGAGCAGGCCAGTTTGGGCCATCTTCTGGATTGGGCCTGTTGTGAGCTGGACTTTTGTTCCTTTGAGGTCAGTGTCTTGCATAACAAGTCGGAGTGTCTTGAAAAATGCCTTGGGCAAATTTTGGGGTATGACAGCTGCCCCTGTTCAATATTCTTGAACCGAGAGAGTTAGGACGACGAGTGTGCCGTTCGTGGTCTGGAGGTGGAAGATTATTGAACACTAGAATGCCCAAAAATTTGCACTTGTCAATCAGGAGCTAGTCTTGATGGAGATGGGCTTAAAGATGCCATCCAGGGAATTTGATGATGAGACCTTCAGAGTGCGTCGTACATTAGACGATATCTGAAGACATGGATGTCGTACCGGGTCATACGCTAGCCCGTATAGTGAGTTATCCATTATGCTGTCGACTTCGTTGGGGAGTCAGAGTGTGTTATACGCTGCTGGGGATAAGGGATCAGAATGGATCGTACGCTAGATCGTATCTGAGTTGCGGAACGAGCCGTCCGTTAGACTGTATCGTTACTGGGGGTGAAGGATCAGAATGGATCGTATGCTAGATCGTATCTGAGTTGTAGACTGAGCCGTCCGTTAGGCTGTACCTGATAACAAAGGGGGTAGTCATACGCCAGACTACACTTCAGAATGTACCGTACGCTAGGTAGCATCTGAGGAGATGAAGGTCTAACTGGGTCGTACATTAAACCGTATCCGAGCAGAATGAGCCGTCCATTAGGCTGAATCTGACGATGAAAGGGGTAGTCGTATGCTAGACTACACTTCAGAAATGTACCGTACACTAGGTAGCATCTGAGGAGATGAAGGTCTAACTGGGTCGTACATTAGACTGTATTTGAGTAGAATCTGAGGACTTGAAGGTCTAACTTGGTCGTACATTAGACTGTATTTGAGTGGTTGAAGGTCAGAATGGATCGTACGCTAGATCGTATCTGAGTTGTTGAAGGTCAGACTGGATCGTACGCTAGATCGTATCTGAGTTGAAGGATCCATATGTTGAGCTGAACCAGAATGAACCGTACGCTAGGCTATATCTGCTAGTATTTGTATATGTTGTATTTGCAATGAATGTCTGGGATGTACTCGGAATATACCATACGCTAGGCAGTATCTGAGGGATATATTTAAATCTTGAATGTAATAGATAAAGATGCCCATCTGAATGGACCTTTGTTTTGACTGTGTCAGGAGGATAATTGACCTGAAAAATAAAGTTAGCTTCATGCTATGTCATGATGCATGAGATGTTTTATGCCTGCGAACATGGTATGCATGTGCATGTTATGAAATGATGTAATGTATGTGATGCGGAATGAAAATTGTATGTAGGTATGTGATGTGAAATGATGTAATGAATGCACTATGTGTCTGAAACGTTCTTCCAGGGGATTCTACTGGGGAAATAACTCTCAGTCTTCTGGTCGGAGATATTTGTATTGATGATCCTTTCTTAGCTGGGGGATACTTGATTTCTGTCTGACGATGGAAACACTCAACAGGGCCTGGCTGGGGATAGAAGAGATGACCAGTCTATCTGGTGATGCCGACCTCTTCTGGAAAATAGATGGCTTTGCTGGGGAATAGGATTAGCAACGGATTCATTGGAAAGCATGATTAGACCTTCTCCTCGATCCTGAAGCCTAGTAGTAATTGCTATTCCTATTTTATGCACGCATTTTTGGTAAACATCGATCATATCCAAATGCATATATTAATTCGAATTAAATCAATGGACGCTTATGCAAACAAAACAGAGAAAGTAAAACAAAAGCATTTTTTTTTAAACTAAAATTATATTGATTTCGAAAGAGGGCCTATAAACAGGCAATTTGTGTACAAGGAGACAGAAATCCTAGTAAGAGGAAATTGTCAAGAAAACAAAGAGAAAGCTATGCCGAAAATGTCCTATTGACTTTAATTCCACTACTGCCATTATGTCTTCAAGCCTCTCATCTCCGGCTGTCGGATAGAAGTGATTAGCTTGTTCAGTCCTTTGAACTTGGATGAAGCTGTCTGAGAACGGGACATAGTCATACGCTTAAATCCCTAATTTTTGCCTGGACCGCCTTTTCAGGTTTTCAATCCACCAGGATACCCCTTTTTGCCCAAGCCGCCTTTTCAGGTTTTCGACTTGCCGGGTGCACATTTTTTATGTTTATCCCTAATTTTTGCCCGAACCCTTTTGGTTCGCCGGGATGCCCTTACTTTTGCCTAGGTACGTCGACCTAGCGGGTCTCTTTTATGCGTAGTATTTTTTGACTATGTCTGCGTTCACGGGATGCGGGAAGTCTTCGCCGTCCATTGTAGCTAGTATCATGGCTCCACCAGAGAATATCTTCTTAACTACAAACGGCCCTTCGTACGTGGGAATCCATTTGCCTCTGGGATCACCTTGTGGTAGAGTGATGCGCTTTACCACCAAGTCACCAATTTGATACACCTGTCTCTTGACTCTTTTGTTAAATGCCTGGGTCATGCGTTTCTGATATATCTGTCCATGACAAACAGCCGCAAGTCTCTTCTCATCAATCAAGTTTATCTGATCGAGTCGAGTCTGAATCCATTCATCTTCATCTAAGCCCGCCTCTTTCATGATTCTTAGAGAGGGAATCTGGACTTCCACTGGTAAAACGGCTTCCATTCCGTAGACTAAAGAGAGAGGAGTTGCTCCTGTCGAAGTGCGTACTGAAGTGCGATAACCGTGAAGAGCAAACGGTAACATCTCATGCCAGTCTTTGTACGTCACCGTCATCTTTTGTATGATCTTCTTGATATTCTTATTAGCAGCCTCCACGGCACCGTTCATCTTTGGCCGGTACGGAGAAGAGTTATGGTGTTTTATTTTGAACTGCGTGCAGAGTTCAGTAATCATCTTGTTATTCAAATTAGTACCATTGTCAGTAATAATTCTTTCAGGGATGCCATATCGACAAATGAGATTATTCTTGATGAATCGTGCCACCACATTCTTGGTGACAGAAGCGAATGAGGCGGCCTCTACCCACTTTGTAAAGTAATCAATAGCAACAAGGATGAAACGATGCCCGTTAGAAGCAGTAGGTTTAATCTCTCCAATCATATCAATGCCCCACATTGCAAAGGGCCAAGGTGCGGTCAACACGTTCAATGGAGCAGGAGGTGCATGTACTTTATCCGCATATATCTGGCACTTGTGACAGGTTCTGGAGTGATGGTGGCAATCAGCTTCCATGGTAGACCAATAATACCCTGATCTCAGAATCTTCTTGGCCATCGTATGTCCACTAGAATGAGTCCCAAAAATACCATCATGCATGTCTTCCATAATCTTTTCTGCTTCCTTTTTATCCACACAGCGAAGCAAAGTCGAATCATGATTACGTTTGTATAATAATCCATTACTCAAAAAGAATTTAGCGGAGAACTTCCTCAGGAATTTTTTGTCATTGATGGATGCCTCTTCAGGGTATTCCTGAGTTTCCAAATATCTTTTTACTTCGTGGAACCAAGGTTTCTCCTCTACTCCATCAGCGTTAAGTTCATAACAATACGCTGGTTCATCTAACCGTTCAATGGTGATCTTGGGAGCTTCGCTGCCCCATCTGACTCTGAACATAGATGACATGGTAGCTAATGCGTCTGCCAACTGATTCTCTTCTCGTGGGATATGTTCGAATGTAATCTCTTCAAAGTATGGGATTAATGTCATCACCCGTTCTCGGTAAGGGATGAGATTCGGATGCTTAGTGTCCCATTCTCCTTTGATCTGACTGATTACTAATGCTGAGTCTCCGTACACACTCAAAAACTTGACCCGCCGGTCTATAGCAGCCTTGAGTCCCAAAATACACGCTTCATACTCAGCCATATTATTGGTACAATGAAAACATAGTCTAGCAGTGAAAGGCGTATGGTAACCTCCGGGAGAAATGATTACAACACAAACACCATGGCCCAATGCGTTAGAAGATCCATCAAAAACCATAGTCCATCGGGATCCCCATTCGGGTCCTTCATCCGGTCCATGTTCTTCATGATTGGTAACAAACATGACATCTTCATCTGGAAACTCAAAATTCATAGATTGGTAATCATCCACCGCTTGATGAGCCAAATGATCAGCTAGCACGCTTCCTTTGATTGCTTTCTGAGTAGTATACTGGATGTCATACTCTGTTAAGATCATCTGCCATCTTGCTATTCTTCCGGAGAGAGCGGGTTTCTCGAATATGTATTTGATGGGATCCATCTTAGAAACCAACAAAGTGGTATGATTCAACATATACTGTCTTAGTCGGCGAGCAGCCCAGGCCAAAGCACAGCAAGTTCTCTCGAGCAGTGAGTATCTTGTTTCACAGTCGGTAAACTTTTTGCTAAGGTAGTATATGGCATGCTCTTTTCGACCAGACTCGTCATGTTGCCCCAATACACACCCCATTGAATTTTCTAACACGGTCAAATACATGATTAGAGGTCTTCCTTCAACGGGCGGTACCAGAATCGGAGGTTCCTGGAGATACTTCTTGATTTTGTCAAAAGCTTCTTGACATTCGTCATTCCATATCATCTCTTGATTCTTCCTCAGTAGTTTGAAGAGGGGTTTGCAGGTGGCGGTCAAATGGGAGATAAATCGGGCAATGTAATTCAAGCGTCCCAAGAAACCTCTGACTTCTTTATCTGTACTGGGAACTGGCATTTCTTGAATAGCTCTCACCTTGGCTGGGTCAACCTCGATTCCTCTGCCACTGATAATAAATCCCAAGAGTTTACCGGATCTTACTCCAAAGGTGCATTTGTTCGGGTTCAATCTCAACTTGTATTTCTTCAACCTCTCGAACAGTTTGTCTAAATGATCGAGATGTTCCTCCTCAGTATGAGATCTGGCTATCATGTCATCCACATACACTTCTATTTCATGATGGATCATATCATGGAACAAAACCACCATAGCACGCTGGTACGTTGCCCCTGCATTCTTTAAACCAAATGGCATTACTTTATAACAGAACGTGCCCCATTGCGTCACAAACGTAGTTTTCTCCATGTCCTCAGGCGCCATCTTAATCTGGTTGTAACCTGAGAATCCATCCATGAATGAGAACACCTTGTGTTAAGCGGTGTTATCTACCAGAACATCAATGTGCGGGAGTGGAAAGTCATCCTTGGGACTCGCTTTATTCAGGTCTCGGTAATCTACACACATTCGCACCTTACCATCCTTCTTTGGCACTGGTACCACATTAGCAACCCATTGAGGATAAGAAGTAACAGCCAGAAAACCTGCATCAAATTGTTTCATCACCTCGGCTTTGATTTTCTCAGACATTTCAGGACGCATGCGACGAACCTTTTGCTTAATAGGACGACATTCTTCCCTCGTTGGCAGCCGATGTACTACTATATCAGTATCCAGTCCTGGCATGTCGTCATAAGACCAAGCAAAAATCTCTACATAATCATGTAACATCTGAATCAACCTTCTTTTGACACTGTTTTCCAAGTCTGCTCCTATTTTGACTTCTTTCTTGTCTACTTCGGTACCCAGATTTACAATCTCAACTGACTCCTCGTGCGGCTGTATAGTCCTCTCTTCCTGCAGTAACAGTCTGGCAAGTTCTCCAGGTACTTCACAATCTTCCACACTTCCATCCTCGGCTTGGTAGATCGGATCTTCAAAGTCATAATAAACAGTAGTAGAACTATTATCAACAGGATCCAGAGTGGGTATGGATCTGCAATTCGTTACGTGAGTGTGTGTAAGAAAACATAGCTTGTTTGGAAGATGACAAAAAAGACAAAGAGCGCAATATTTGAATGCAAAAAGTCCATTGATTTATTGAATATGAATATGCTTATGAAAATGACAAAACCCTTAACAAATTAGCTATTGTGCCCCGGGCATAGACACAACGCTTGGAGAAGTTCAATTGTAAAAAAAACAAAAATTTGCAACACTAAAATAGACAATAACAATTACTCCTGACTAAAGGAAATCGGGATAGTGTCTTCAGCCTTCCAATTATTGAGTCCGTCACCAATTGTTGGGAAAATCCAGCTATCCAGGTCGCAATCGCTGTCAGCATCTTCTACAACATTAATTTGACTCTTGGCTACCTTCTCAGAGCTAAACCCCAGGCCAAATTTGTCAGACTTGTACGGTACGTCGATCAGTTGACCCCAGCCAGTACAGCCGCCATCTTCAACCACAGCTTGAGCGTCCTTCAGGGAAATCATAGCAGGAGGAGTCCGAATAACCTTGGGCACACCGGAAGTTGGCTTAAGGACAGGATTGGTCGGAGGAACTACTTCAAATGACTGACAAGGAGTCTCAATGAATTCACCATCCATCTCGACGTATCTGAAGGCATGCACACTACTGACAATGTACTCTTCTTCTCCACACACGGTGACAATTTTGCCCTCTGTGGGATACCTCAGCTTTTGATGGAGAGACGAAGCTACAGCACCTGACCCATGAATCCAAGGGCGTCCCAGTAAGCAGGAATAGGCAGGACGAATGTTCATTACATGGAAGGTAGTATTGAAGACTTGAGGTCCTATCTTGATAGGGAGGACTACTTCGCCATGGACAACACTCTTCGCACCATCGTAAGCACGTACCACAATGTCACTAGGTTTCAGTTCAATGCTTTTACAATCCAGCTTATCCAGCACAGCTGTCGGCAACACATTCAAGGAAGAGCCATTATCGATCAACACATGAGACAAAGTGATTCCCCTACACTCAATGGAGATATGCAGGGCTTTATTGTGATTCTTTCCTGCTGGTGTCAGATCAGCGTCGGAAAAGCCTAGGCCATTGTCAACAGCCAAGTGAGCAACATAATGTTCGAACTGATCGACAGATGTCTCCTGAGGTACATGAGCGGTCTTCAAGAATTTTATCAATGCATTGGCATGAGGTTCAGAAGATAACAGCAAGGATAACATCGAGATCTTAGACGGGGTATGCCCCAACTGTTCTACAACATCAAAATCACTCTTGCGAATGATTTTCAGCACTTCTTCCATTTCTTGTTTGGCAACATCTTCGGGAGTAACTTCGACCGGTGTCTCTGACTGAGAAGGATTGACTGGTTCCTTTCCTCGAGTTTCAAGGACAGGAGGTGAGATTTCTGGAGAGAAGATCCTTCCGCTTCGAGTAATTTTACTAGTCCCAACAATGCCACTAGTATTAGCAGCATTATCCACTTGCTTCACGCCATGGACGTAAACATCACCGCCATAATTCCACGGAATAGCTTTGCTTGAGGAATACGGGATCGGGCCAGGTGCAGTGATGATTAGGGGAGCAACCCTGGGCTCAACATTAATCTTCACAGGCGCCCTGGTAGCGGTAATCTTCACTGGAACTTTGGAGCTAGCAATCACAGATATTTCTTCAATAGGGTTTTCCGCCTTAGGAATCCTTTCGAAGAGAACTGTACGATCGTCCATCAGCCGTTGAATACCATTCTTCAATTTCAAACAGTCCTCGGGCCGGAGTATGCAGAGATTGCAATTTTCAGCACAACCTGGAAATAAACCAGCTTGCAATAAATTCCTCTTTATGATCGGGCGAGGAGATGTTAAGTCCGCCACATTGGAAATGTGAGAATCGTCATCCATAGCATTAACAGTCTTGTCATGGTTAGGCATAGGAGCAGTGATGACATTAGGAGTCTCCGGAGGCTCAAACTCAATTTCTCCAGCTTCGATCATATCCTGAATCTTATTCTTCAATGACCAGCAATCGTTTGTATCATGCCCGGGGCTATCGGAGTGATATGCACACCTGGCATTGGGATTATAACGAGAAGAAGTAGTGTTGGGGTTCGTAGGAGGATCTCTGAGGGTGATCAAATTTGCCTTTAGCATTCCCTGCAGTGCCTGTGCCAAGGTCATATTGATCCTGGTAAACTGCCTTCTTGGCCTGTCTTGTTTGGGCTGGAAGTTTTGAGATGGTGGTGCTGCAATCGTAACTGCTCCAATGTCATGGTCACGGTTTTTCTTGTTACGACCCTTTTGACCGTACACGGCATTTGATTCATTCCTCCCCTGATAGGACCTTTTGGTGCTTGCAGAGGCAGCCGCCTGTATCTTTCCACTTCGGATGCCGCTTTCAACACGTTCACCTGTCAATATAAGTTCAGTGAAACCTGATGAAGAACTTCCCAGTAGATGGCTGTAGAATGGGCCGGTCAGTGTGCCCATGAACATGTCCACCAATTCTCTGTCAGTCATAGGGGGTTTGACTCTGCCAGCCAAATCTCTCCATTTTTGAGCTCATTCTTTAAAGCTTTCTTTAGATCCCATAGTCATATTCTGCAACTGTAGCCGGGTAGGTGCTAGTTCAGAGTTATACTGGTACTGTTTATAGAAAGCTGTTGCTAAATCAGTCCAGGTGCGGATGTCAGAGCTCTCGAGCTGATAATACCATTCCAACTGTGTGCCAGACAGGCTCTCTTGGAAGAAATGGATCCATAGCTTCCTGTCAGTGGTATGCGGCTGAATCTTTCTCACATAAGCTCTCAGATGCATCTGAGGACAGGACGCACCATCGTACTTAGTGAAGGTGGGGATTTTGAATTTGCGAGGAATGGTCACATCAGAGACCAGACCCAAACTTTCGAAATCCAGACCGGGCGCCTTCTGACCCTCCATAGCTAACATACGTTCTTCCAGCAACTTGTACTTATCATCTCTTGGAGAGTACTGTTCATTTTCATAATCTTCATCGTCGTCCTCAGGGTTGAAGAAATCAGCATTCTCTTCCTCTGAATCATTCTCCGCCCCCTCTTCTGGACCATTCGGGATTCCAAACTTGACTCCTGCGGCCTGTCCTTTACGCCTTCTTCCCGGGTTAATGAAACTCACAGCTTTCTTGTCTTTCTTCTTTTCGAGCAAAAGAGCCTTCAGTTCCTCCTGCCCCTTGGATAAGCTTAGCATCATCTCCTTGAATTGAGCATTCTGAGTTTGGAGATCTTTGACAGTTTGTTCGAGATCCATTTTTCTGTTTGTAATGAAGACCGTGAGAACATTGAACTTGTAGAATACCTGTTATGCAGTGTTATGTTATGCTATGCAATGTATGAAATGTTTTCAAGGACTTTTGGAATTTAACTTTGCGTAAATCACCAACAAGAGAGACATGTTTATTGCTGATTTCTTTGATCAATGTTCATTACAAAAGGAATAATAATAAAAATACAATGAAAGCTCAAGTCTCCCAGGGGCGACTTCTTTTTGGGCGAAGATACGCATTGAGTCTTCGTTCCTCATTAAGCTGACTGGTAAGTTCTAGCACTTTCTTCCTTTCTGCGACGAACTGAGTCTCGAAAGTATCCCTTTCTTCTCTCAACTGGATCCAGGATCTCTTTAGTTCCTCAACATTGGTAGGCATATCTGGATAAGGAATGATCTGAGGAGCACCTCCTTCAGCTTCAGGTTCGACAATCTGAGGTCCGATTTCAAGATATGGCATGACAAGTTCACGAGCTCTGGCGTGTACCCATCTGAGATAAGGTTCCATAGGAATAGAATTTTTCTGTCCTAACGTACCTCTCTTCCCCATGCCCCAAGCTCGTACAAATCTTTGACGGAGGCCTTGGGAATCGTTGTCATAGTCGAACACAATGCCTTCGATGATCATTTCATGTGGACCATCTCTTCGAGCACAACCAAACTGTCGCAGAGCTAAAGCAGGATTATAAGTAATACCTCCTCTTATTCCTAGGAGTGGTACATTAGGGAACTCGCCACAACGGTCAATGATGGTAACATTTTCCTTGAACTGAGGACACCAACAGATGTCTGGGTGGGAGAGCGACATTATCCTTTGAGACCATTTCAAATTCTGCTCGTTCTTCAAGACTGATTGAGGAAGGTGCGAAATAAACCACCTAGACAACAAAGGTATGCAGCACATGAGAGTCCCTTGCTTCTTCATGGTACGAGTGTGGAGGGAATGCAAAATGTCTCCCAGCAAGGTAGGTACAGGGTTGTGAGTGAGAAATATCTTAATAGCATTCATGTCTATGAATTGGTCTGGATTAGGGAATAACACCAAGCCATAGATTAGCAATGCCAGGATGTCTTCGAAAGCACGGACATTCAAAACTTTTAAGAATTCTCGGGCCTTATTTGTCAGGAATTTGGCAAGTAAACCCTTAACTCCACTCCTTGTTAGCTTCAATGTCGGACTTCGTCATGTGTAAAGCTGCGGCAACTTCTTCAGACTTCGGAACCTTTTCTAAACCACTGAAAGGTATTTGATCAAGGATAGGTATCCCAAGCAGTCTGGAGAATTCTTCCAGTGTAGGTACCAACTGATAATCCGGGAATGTGAAGCAATGATGTTTAGGGTCGAAGAACTGGAATAAAACTCTCATCATATCTTCTTTGAAACCAGTGGTAACCAAATTGAGGAGAGAACCGTGTTTCTTGATGAACTGCGCATGATCGGAAAGTTCTGACACTAAGTTCTTGAGTTGAGGAGCGATTGCTACAAAATTGATCCGGATGGTCTTCCTGGGAGCCATAGCCTTACAAAACAGAGCAAAGTTAAATCCCTAAGTCCTTGAAATGGTTAGTACAATGTTATGATGTCATGATGTTATGATGTTATGATATTATGAGGTTAAATAAATAACAAGCACAAGCAAGTCACACAACCATCATTCTTAGGTTTTAAGGCTTGCATGAGTTCCATAGGTAAGTACCCTCCCCACTGAAGTTTGGTTGGTTCAACCTGTCCTAGAATAGTAACCGGGTTCTAAAAGGATCTCCAATCATTGACCTTCCTTCAAGTCCACTTCAGTGCAACACCAAGTGGTTGACCGAAGCTTCCCTAAAGTCCAATCTCAAAGAGTGTAGTATCGAGTCTCAACCAACCCCAGTCGGAACCGAAGTCAGTTATCTCACTACTTTCTAATGGCCAGGATGAGTCAATTAGGGTTCTAAAGGTCTGGTTAATGCTTTAAACGACACCACGCGGAAGCCAAATTTTTCCTCAAGTGAACATGAGGAACATCAGGACATCCAAAGTGTCACATTAACCGTAGCCATCATTTTAACCATTCCAGTATACGCCGGATAGTCGCGATGATCTATTGCTACTTACCTAAGGTACACTAGATCCGGGTGTAGGATCTTTCACTCAAAAATACCCAAGCAATCCCTTAAAAGTAAATCAGACAATTTGGAATAAGTGATCTTGTTTTTAAGGTAACCTCTCTTTTTAAAGCATCCCCAGCAGAGTCGCCAGTTCTGTCATACGGTGAACTGACTTGGGGTATTTTGCTTTTTATCGCAATGTCGCGGATAGCAAGAGTCGCCACCGACTTTTCTTTTATCCAATAAGGAAAGGTGGAAAAGAACAGGAAAGACCTCAATAGATTTTGGGTTCGGGAGGTACATTATACAAAGGGAAGGTATTAGCACCCTTTGTATCCATGGTTATCCATGGGCTCTTAATTGCTGGATCACTTATCTTTTTGTCTGAAAAAGTGTTAGTGAATTGTTTAAAAATGTTTCGAAAAGAGAGTTTAACTTTGTAATGATTCTCGTATGAATGTATACAAAGTATTTATCTCGTTTGATTTTGAAAACGGTTTAGAAAAATGTAACTCGATAATGATTCTAGTATGAATGTATACCAAGTGGTGATTTTCTAGGACTTGCAAAGTGTGAGGGGTGGGAAATGTTTTAGGTTATGATCCAGCAATTGAGAGTTATACCTTCCTAAGGTCGTTATGAACGTTTCCTATCCTTATGAGGGTAAAACTGTCCTTACTATTGAGAAGTAAGTAATTTTACCCTTTGGATGTTTAAGGGTCGTCGTAGGGTCATCGATAGGTCATTGAAGGCAACAGTTGTAAGGATACCTTAGCATTCGAAAGGGACGATCATCATTTAACCGTAGGCTACACCGAAGGGTCATCGAGGGACGAAATCATATATTCGAAGGCAACATCCGAGGGGCTATGATTTATTTTAAAGGGACATGATGATTTAATCGAAGGGTCTTTGCTAAGGGTATCCCCACATTCGCGGGACATGACCGTAATACCGTAATATCGTAAGGCAATAAAGAGAGGTCCAAGATCACATATTTAGAGGCCGTATTTTACAATCGATTAGGTAATTAGGATGAATCTCCACATTACAATTAATACATTAAAATTAATACATTAAAATTAATACATTAAAATTAATACAGTAAAATTAATTAGGTAATTTAGGGTGAAACTCCACAAGGGTATCCCACCCCTAAGGTGGAATGCTTAGCCGGCCATTTCCTTGGAAACATGTAAACCTTTACACAATTCAACACACGGATTAGAGCATCGAGATAAAATATAATTGAAAGTTGCACCATAAAATAAACACAACGATCATGAACTCAAACCAAATGATGCAGAATTATAATAACATAAGATAGAACAGCCAACAAAAATGAAACAGCCGCTGTTCCATTCGCCCCTGCTTCGCCTAGCGAAGGCCTAGCGAGCACTCGCTACTGGCTCGCTTAGCGATGTGCTAGCGAGCGCTGCTGGTTTTTGAATATGATATCAGTATAATCTCAACCAATTTTATGCCTTATGGATCTCATTACTGCAATTATACGATTAATCATTTAAGGTATGCATGGTATATATTAAAGTTCACATGCCAAGCTTAAGATATTTCATAAATCTAATCATAAAGTCATATGCAAATTAAGAATATAAAACAATGATAGCAATGTAAACCTGTTAGCAGCTGAGTTGTGACTTCGAATCGGCAAATCGGATTGAATTGGGCGGAGGTAGAACTTGGTGCCGCCGAGTTCCTTCCAGGTTTGCCTCCAATGAGTATCAGGGTTTGCTTACTAGGGTTCTCCTTTCGTCTTCTTCTGTTTTCGTTTTTTCTCCCCTTTTCGTGACTGAAGGCTTGGCTATTTATAGTGCTCTGGCTATGACCTAATGAGCTCAGAATGAAGCCCAGAAATTCTGATATTCGCAAGCTTCGCTAGGCGAAGGAGTTGCTCGCCTAGCGAGCAAGCTATTTTGGGCTTTTACTGGATCTGATGCTTCGCTGGGGCGAGTGTCATAACGAAGTGTTCGCTAGGCGAAGGAATTACTCGCCTAGCGAGCAGGCCAGTTTGGGCCATCTTCTGGATTGGGCCTGTTGTGAGCTAGGCTTTTGTTCCTTTGAGGTCAGTGTCTTGCATAACAAGTCGGAGTGTCTTGAAAAATGCCTTGGGCAAATTTTGGGGTATGACACCTATTAAGGCGTTAGGGATTATTCAATGATGGTCAAGCAGTGTATTTTCCTTGTAGGATGATAATGATCATCACGTAGAAGTCCAACATTTATATTACCTCGTATAGAGGCAAGGATCTTCACATGGAAGTTCAACTATTACATTAGCATGTAGGGCAGCAAGGATCTTCACGTAGAAATATAGCATTTACATTGCCCCATTGGACGACAAGGATCTTCACGTGGAAGTCCAACATTTATATTACCTTGTATGGTGACAAGGGTCTTTAAGTGGAAGTCTAGCATTTATATCATCTCGTAGGGCAGATATGATCTTCGTGTGGAAGTCCAATGACACGCCGCAGGCACACGACTATGTTAAAGTAATATAAAAAGTTATCGAACCTCATAGATAAATTATTTGATTACTAAAGTCTACTTTATCGGTGTAAAGCTAAAGCGATAAAAAATTAGGGTTTGTGAATGATTTCTTTCATTAAATAAAATAATTAAAAGGAAAAATTACACCAAATGTCCTTTAAGTTATTTTTGTGTAATAGGTTGGTCCTTTAAGTTTTTTTTTTGTAATAACTTGATCTATTAGGTTGATTTCTACATCCTTTTCCTCACATTTTGAACATGTATAAACTTATGACGGTTGTATTACTTATTTCACTCCATCATTTTCATACCACTCAAAATAATTGCATCCATAATAAGCACATTCATACTGCTAAAAAAAGGGTAACGATGCACACATTTGGTAACTAAAAGAACCAAGTTGTTACAAAAAAACTTAAAGGACCAACATGTTACAAAAAAAAAATTTAAAGGACCTCTGTTGTAATTTTTTATAATTAAAATAAGCATATTTTATGACTCTGATTCATTCCTTTAATCATCTGGAAAACCCTAATTTGTTAAAAGAATAAAGTTAAGTTCATAGAAACTTCAAAAAAGTAGACAACACCCACTTTTGTACGTGTTGTCTTGCTCTGATCAATTATGCTACTCACTTTCGTCGGTGTAGAGTATTTGTTCAGAGTTTGTTTTTAAAGATGCCCAAAATAAATTTTCTTTCTTTGTTGAAATCTTTAGACACTTTCGTCACCTTAATCCAACATTTCAATGTTTCTAATTTTGATATCACACTACACCCTTTCAGTGTATATGTGATATTTATGGTATCCCTACTTTCGTAACGAAATTGAATATATTTAAAATCAAAACCACCAAAATGGAGTTTTCTAAAGTTCTCGTAGCAAATTTCCTAAGGATCTGCATGAGGATTATTACAAGGTAGTCCTCATTGCACTAAACTCTTAATCGAGTACTCAGACATAACAATTGGATAAACAAACAAAACATTTATTGATAAAGCATACATGATTAACAGAATAAAATAAAAATTGTCGCATCCGCGAAGAACAATCGGCGGGAAAAGACACAAACAGAGCCGCCACCGTATGTTATTTATCCCAAAGGAGGGAAAGGAAACGCTCGAAGTAAACCTGGAAAGGAAATGGTCTTACGACCAGAGATTGCAAGGATCGGGAGTCGGTTACGCAAGGGGAAGGTATTAGCACCCCTCACATCCGTCGTACTCGACGGGATCCACGCCCAGAAGAATAGAATAAGGTTGCTAAATAACTGCTCAAAAGGAATGCACACACACTGGAATAAAACACAGGTGAGAGACGAAGGAAACGGACTCGGCAAGATGTCGCATCCTGGGCCTACGTAGTTTGTCAGAAACAAACATCAGAGTCGACGTAGTTCGGGGAACGGGAAACGGGCTCGCTAGGATATCGCATCCTATGCCTACGTATCTCATCTGGAATGAGAATCAGAGCTACCGTAGTTCGGCTAACGCATGCCGAAACAAAACACAACACAAAGACGCTGAGACGTCAAAAGAAACACACAACAGGAAACAGACTGCCAATGGCTGGTCTTACGTTCGACTCCGAACAAAAGAAACACAAACAGGAAACCGAATGCCAATCGTTGGGCTTATATCAGACTTCACAAATAAACAAACACCCACAGGAAACCGAATGCCAACCGCTGGGCTTACATCAGACTCCAAACACACCACAAATAGGAAACCGAATGCCAATCGCTGGACTTACATCAGACTCCAAGCACACACACAAAGCGGAAGGGTTGAAAAAGAAAAAGGGTGAACACACAGACTAACAGGGAGTCGGGAACTCGAGCCTGATAGCTGTCAAGCAGAACACACGCAAAAAAGAAAAGGGCGCCCGGAGAGATCTCGCACGATCTCCTGCCTACGTACCTCATCTGGTATGAGGATCAGGGCGACGTAGTTCCCCTTAACAGGGGAGAAAGTTTCTCCTAACCAGAGACCAAGGGAATAACGGACTAAAAGGGAGACTGACTCGAGCCTAATAGTCATCATGCAAATTATAACCCTAGGTTGAGGTCTCTACAACTTGAATATAGGTTCGCACGTGGCTGTTAGATGAGATATAAATCGTGAAATGTAGTTCAATCTACCTAAGAAACCACGAACCTCCTTCTCTGTTCTCGGTTCAGGCATTTCTCGTATTGCTTTTACTTTAGCAGGATCAACCTCGATTCCTCTTTCGCTTACAATAAACCCCAGCAACTTACCGGATCGCACTCCGAAAGTGCACTTATTCGGATTCAACCTCAGTCTGAACTGTCTCAACCGGTCAAACAACCAGATCTACCAAATGCCCCTCTTCTATTTGGGACTTTGCTATCATGTCATCAACATAGCATTCAATTTCATGATGAATCATATCATGAAACAAAGTCACCATGGCCCTCTGATAGGTAGCACCGGCGTTCTTGAGACCGAATGGCATCACCTTATAGCAGAAAGTGCCCCACGGTGTGATGAACGTTGTTTTCTCCATATCATCTGGCGACATTTTAATTTGATTATAGCCAGAAAAGCCATCCATGAAGGAAAACACCGAGAATTGAGCTGTATTATCTACCAACACATCAATGTGAGGTAATGGAAAATCATCTTTCAGGCTAGCTCTGTTCAAATCCCGGTAGTCCACACACATTCTCACCTTCCCATCCTTCTTCGGCACCGGCACAATATTTGCGACCCAAGGCGGATAATTGGTGACAACGAGGAAACCAGCATCCAACTGCTTCTGCACCTCCTCTTTAATTTTCATGGCCATCTTAGGTCGAGTTCTGCGCAACTTCTGCTTCACTGGAGGACAATCTGCTCTCAATGGTAGCTTGTGCACAACGATATCGGTATCCAACCCTGGCATATCTTGATAAGACCAGGCGAATATATCAACATACTCTTTCAACAAGGCTATCATTCTGCTCTTGACACTCGCCTCCAAAGAAGCCCCAACTTTCACCTCTTTCCTGACCTCGTCGGTACCCAGATTCACAATCTCAACTTGCTCTTCATGCGGCTGAATCACCTTCTCCTCTTGTTTTAACAACCTGGCTAATTCCTCCGACAGTTCACAATCTTCTTCGCCTTTTTCTTCGGCATGATAGACCGGATTGTCGAAGTCATATGAGGGTGTAACAGAATTGTTATCAATGAGATCCGGAGAGAGATCGCATCTGCATGAATGTTGATTCATGCATTGCTTTAGAACCGGAGCAAAGAAAATTAAAAGGAAAATGAAAACAAACATTGCCATTTTTATTTTTGTTTTTATTAAACTGCAAAAATAAATGAAAAACAGGGAACGCCGCTTTTAATGAAAAAACATCCTTTTATTTATGATGCAAATATTGCAAAATGAAACATGAGGTGGCCCTTACAATGAACCATTATATTTCGGGCAAAACGTATGGCTTTCATGCAGACAAAATTGAAAAACAAGAAATATTACTCTTCATGCAGAGTGACAGTGATAATCTCTTCGGCCTTCCAGTTCTGGATCTCCATCCCTGGTACGCACGGTTTTATCCACTGATCAATCTCACAGTCACTGTCGACCTCTTCACCCACCATACAGATGTGATATGGATCCAACATTCCAGCACTGGTGAACGTGACCGGTTGACGACGTCCTCTGCCTTGCCCAGACGAGCCTCGGCCCGGCTGATAAGCAACCCCGAATCTGTCCTTTTTAGCAGCGATATCCATCATCCTTCCCCAACCTGGGGCTTCTCCACTCTTCACCACCTCAGCGGCCTGCTTATACGAAGAAATGGACGGCTTCTTCTCTTCTTTGAAAAAAATGGCATTCTCCACCTTAGCGGTTTCAAATGCTTGACTTGGTGTTTCCCATATTTCACCATTCATTTCCATGTACTTGAACGATGACAGGTGGCTGACGAAGATGTCTTCCTCCCCACAAACGGTGACGACCTGCCCGTCCCAGATGTACTTCAGTTTCTGGTGCAAAGTCGAAGTCACTGCCCCAGCAGCATGTATCCATGGTCGACCCAACAGGCAACTGTATGCCGGCTGAATATCCATGACATAAAATACAGACTTAAACACCTCGGGCCCGATCTTCACAGGGAGCTCCACTTCCCCAAACACATCCCTTTTAGAACCATCAAAGGCTCTAACTATCAGGTCCGTGGGCCTCAAGATCAACCCTTCACAATCCAGCTTTGCCAGGGCTTTCTTTGGCAACACATTGAGTGATGAGCCGGTATCCACCAACACGTGCGAAAGCATTGCTCCCTTACATCCACTGTAATGTGTAATGCCCTATTATGATTACGCCTATCCACCGTCAAATCAAGATCAGTAAAACCCAGCCCATGGCTGGCATTAACATTAGACACCACTATCTCTATCTGATTAATCGTTATCTCCTGAGGAACATAGGCTCTCTTCAGTATTTTCAACAAAGCCTTTCTATGCCCCTCTGAGCTCAACAATAATGACAGGATTGAAATCTTAGACGGCGTCTGCTGCAAGTGGTCAACAAGCTTATACTCTGACTTCTTGATGATTCTCAGAAATTCTTCAGCTTCATCATCAAGTTCTTTTTCCGACCCATTAGGCGCCGGTGTCACCACAAAAGTACCCTCGCTCACCACCTGCTTCCCTCTCGCCCTGGCTAAAGCCTCAGCCTTATCTTTCTTTTCTTTTTCTCCTTCCCCACTCCTCAAAGTGTCCGGTGCAAACAGCCTTCCACTGCGAGTGAAACCACTGGGTCCGACATTATCCACCTTTGAAACGGTGGTTTCACCTGCCGCCTGATCTTCCTGCTTCTCCCCATTACAGTATACCTCTCCACCATAATCCCATGGCACAACATCGTCGTTGTCATAAGGAATTGGGCCAGGTACCGTGATAGTAACTGGAGCCGCATCTGCCAGTGCTGACAAGTCGATCGGATCAAAGTAGATGGTTATGGTGGAGACATTCTCCCTCTCTAAATCAACCTTCTCAAATCTGAGGCTTCCCTCATCCATCATTTTTTGGACAGCCTCCCTCAATAAAACACACCCATTAGGGGCAATAGTGCACGCATCACATCAATCATCACAACCCGGAAAGACCCCATTCATCAACAGTCGTCTCTTGACCTCAGCCAATGGAGTCTTTAACTGGTCTATATCCGTCACCCAGATTCGGCCCTTATCCTCAGAAATTGCATTCACCCCCATTTGACCATGCGCGGGCATGGGATTAGCGTTCACATTCGAAGATGGTGCAAAATTGATTGCCTTAGAATCCACCAGGTCCTGGACAACATGCTTAAAAGCTTTACAATTCTCCATATTGTGTCCAGGGGCACCAGAGTGGAATTCACATTTAGCATTCTCATCATAGTTGGCAGGCCTCTGATCAGGTCTCAACGGAGCCAACGTCCTTAACTGAACCAACCCCAAGTCTTTCAACTTCTTCAGCAAGAATGAGTATGTCACAGATGGTCTATCAAATTGACGATCATTCATTCGTCCTCTCACCTGATACCCGACCCTCTGCGGTCTCTGTTGAAATGGCTGTCGTTGTTGTTGCGGTTGTTATTGTTGTTGTTGTTGTTGATTATCAGCAGGAATTGTTACCGCAGTAGTGTGCTGGTAGTAACGATCCCTACCTTGTCCCCTTTGGGTATACACAACACTTGTATCACCCTCCTTCTTTTGCTGGCCATTACCAAAGGGCTTCTTTGATCCAGACGAGGAAGCACTACCCTGTATCTTTCCCAGCTTCAACCAGCTCTCTATTCTTTCTCCGGCCACTGCAATGTCAGCAAAGTTGGTAACCGGGCATCCTACCATTCTTTCTGCAAACGTCCCCTGAAGGGTACCCATAAACAGATCAAACATTTCCCGATCTACCAACGGAGGTTGGACTCGGGCAGCCAACTCCCTCCATCTTTGTGCGTATTCTTTAAACCCTTCACTAGGCTTCTGAGACATACCCTGCAGCTGGGTACGACTAGGAGCCATGTCAGCATTGAATTGATACTGTTTAAAGAATGCATCTCCAAGATCCTGCCAGCTCTTGATATCCGACGACCTCAATTTGGTATACCATTCCAAGGACCCACCAGACAGACTGTCCTGGAAGAAATACATCCAGAGCTTCTGGTCCATTGTATAAGCAGAAATCTTTCGGACGAATGCCTGGAGATGAGTTTCCGGGCAGAAACTCCCATTATACTTGTCAAACGCGGGCGCTTTAAACTTCTGCGGGATCACAATCCCCTCAACCAGCCCCATATTCGACATATTAACAACCCCCAAAGTAGCATAGCTTTCTAGAGCCTTGATTTTCTCCGCCAGCACCTGAATTTCTTTGTTGGGTGGTTGGATACCGTATTGACCAAATTGCTCATTCAACACGGAGAACTGGTCTTCCTCTCTATCCTCCTCGGCCCCAAAGAAAGGAGGAAACAGAATATCCTTCAGATTGTTGCCCACCGGACCTGGTCCACCGCCTGTAGCAGCACCAAAACCACCACCATTATTGATCACCACCCCAACAATAGTCTTCTTTCTGGGATCACCAACATCCCTAGAACCACCAAGACCGTGATTGGAGACCCCCTCCAGATTATTACCGTTGTTGGCAGCCGAAGCCCGCTCGAGCTTTTCCACCTTATCAGCAAGTGCTTTCTGTCCCAAGGCAAGCCCTTGCATGACGTTTATCAGCTCACCTATTTTCTCCTTCAACTCGAGAATATCTGCGTTGGGTAGATCCATCAGCTTGGATTTGTTGCGCCTGGTAGGGTATCTGTGCGGACGTGCTATGTGCAAGGGAATGATTCTACGTGCGCGAGCAATGATTCCTGAAACAATCAAGCACGTTAGAAACTGACACCTGCAAAATAGAAGACAAGTTATTATGATTCATGCATGAATGTAATGTCTATCAATATGAGGAACACTCTGTCTTTCGATCATGGTTTCATCGAGACAGATAATAATTCGGCCGCAACAATTTGATATCAATCATCTGGTTTCACCATACAGAGCAGAAAATTATGATTTAGCAAAGATGTCACCCGACCATGTGTGTGCTATGTGAGTGCATACAGGAAAGCAAATAAAGCTTGAAGATCAATCACTGAATGATGACAATCACTGTATATTAAAAGTGCACTACACGTGCCAAAGTCATACATCAGGCTAATACAAATCAAATACAATTCTCCAGAATCAGAAAGAAAATACAAGCAAGTGAATTCTGTCAACAGGCCTGACGGTAATCCAACACATAACAACAACAGTCTAGTCTGCAGAAGGTCCCACAGAAGGCCCTACATCATCAACCATCCTGGTAAACTTCACGGCGAACCTGAGCTCAGTGTTCTCCTGCTGCAGTCTTCCTATCTCCTTCTGGTGAATCTTCATCTGTCGGAAATAATGATCCCTCTCAGTAAGATAGTGATCTCTCTCAGCAATAATCTTCGCTTTCTCCGCTTCCCATTCTGTGGTAAGGACTTTGGCTCTAGCATCTCTCTGATTCTTCACAAGGATCTGCCTCCTCTTCTCATCTTCAATGACCTTCAAAGCTCTAGCAAACTTCTCCTTGGTGATGTCATGCTCCTTCGTAGATGACTCCAAAGCTTGGCTGATCTTGCGGTAATAGGCGGTATCTATCTCAAAGCGCTACACCTCCAAGGCATGCCTCTTATCCTGGTCTTCTATTTTCCCTTTGATTTCCTGATTAGCCATTTGAATCCTAGCAACACTCATCTCCAACTCAATCTTCTCTGCTTGCAGCTGATCTCTGACCTCCTTCATCTCAAGGAACTCTTCCATGCTGACAGAATAACATGGCCCCTCAATCAATGGACACTAAGGATCACCCCCAGGAAATGGTAGATGCGTGAGCTCAATCCTCTTTCTGAGCCAATCATCAAACAGAGGAAAAGACCTGCTATTAACCTTACCAAAAGGAACCTTGCCCTTTCTCTGAATGTGGCGACATGCTCCAGACACTTGCCTCAACCGTGTCGGATTACCCTCAGCCGGGAAGTAGAAAGACTCCTGAATCTCACACTTAAGAGGAGGAACCTCCATGGCAAACCCCATTTGTCTCCTAAGAAGCGTCGGGTTGTAATTAATGCAACCCTGAACTCCTATGAGAGGCACATTGGGAAAGCTCCCACAACTGTAAATGAAGTCTCGTCCAACCACACCATTGTGCGTCCAAGCTATGTCCTTGGCTCGCAAACCCATCAACTTGGTCGCCCAATTCACAGTATGGTCAAGAAGAACAAAAGCAAAGGCACCTCTGGAAGGCAAATACCCCATGAACCATCTGTACAACAGCTGAGCACAACATCTGATCAAACCACCATGCCGCTTCTCGTTCCGATTATGGACCGAGTAATAGACATCCCCAACCAAGGTAGGAATAGGATTCCTCTGCACAAACAGCCTGATGGCATTAATGTCCACAAAGTTCTTCTGATTAGGGAACATGATGACTCCTTAAACGCTTACAGCAATCAAAGCACAGACGGCCTTCCAATTACCCAAAGCAGCATGCTCCTTGGCCTTAGCCTCCAAGAAACTCAGATGAAAACCGGGCAACTTTCCCTTCTCCTTCAAACCCCCCTTAGTCACCTCTGGGCTCAAATAAAGAGCACGAGAGATCTCAGCAACATCAGGTTCCTCCTTAATGACATAGAATGGAATCTGATCTCGGATTTGAATACCCAGGATACTGGCATAGTCTTCCATCAAAGGCCCCAACAGGTAATCCGGGAAGACGAAGCATCTCAAGCCCGGGTCATAAAACTGGAGAAGAGTATGGATGACACTCCTATCTGTATCTGTGAGCCTGAAAACCAACTTCAGAATACCACCATAAGCCTCACGGAACATCCCCACATGGTCCGGTGTAATCAATGCTATCATCTCTTTCAACACATCAATCTCTGGATTAAAGAAACTGTAGACAACATCGTCCTTCAAGCCGGGCCTTATATCTGGAGCAAAGGAGTCTCTCAACCAGAATCTCAATCAAGAATGTCCCCTGCATATGGATAAACATGAGTTAAATGCGGATAAATGCAAAATGTGAATGATGCTGATGTATGAATGCAATGCACTGTGCCATCCTCCAAGTCCTCTGAACATCCACTGCACTGAAGCCCTGGTCTCTGAACTGATCATAACCATCTGAGGGAATAAATGACCATAAATCCAACCCGGGAGTTCGAAATAAACGGAACTTGAGAATAAATCACCATAATCATCAGAAAGTCCTCTGAACAGATAACCACCAGATCCTCTGAACCAGCAGAGGGAATCCTGAAATAAACGGATCCCCACTGATAAATACCGCAGACGGTATTCCGGCGTCTCAGAAATGAATATCCATAAATCCGACTTATAAATAGGACTCTAATCAATAACCGAACCATTAGTCACCGTCAGGAAGTCACCATCAGAACATGCATTCGTAGGAATCAACCTTCCCCTCACAGGTGAATTCTATAAGGTCATCCTAAGGCGGATAATGGTCTCGACAATCAGACAAGATACTCAACGGGTTTGCCCTTTCGGGTGTGCCGCTGCAGCTCTCATAAGATCGTCTAAACCAAAGATCCGGGAAAGAACGGTCACCAAAGTTAACAGCTCAGATGAGGTAACCCAACCAAAGTGGAATACTCCACCCGGAAGAGCTCTCTCAAAAGAACCTCGTCCGGCTTGTGGTATGTCACGTCGCAACAACATGCTGATCCAACATGTGAGGAAACGTGAGACCACACTAATCCTAGGTGTACACTCGAGCCTGGGTTTTAGCCCCACTCAGAACACCCACCCCAAATCAGAGGAACCAACCTGTACAGAGCAGCACAATGATAATATGATGCATGCAAACATCTATGAAAATATATACACTCACAGTACAACAATCATAAATGCAATAAATAAAGCAGCAAAAGCAACCAAAACTATCCTAGAGAGCGCTAGGACTGACTCGCTTAGGGAAGATGGACCAGCAAAAGGTCAACTTCTGTCAATCCCCAGCAGAGTCGCCAGCTGTCGCATCCACGAAAAACAACCGGCGGAAAAAACAAAAACAGAGCCGCCATCGTGCGTTGTTTATCCCAAAGGAGGGAAAGGAAACACTCGAAGTAAACCTGGAAAGGAAATGGTCTTACGACCAGAGATTGCAAGGATCGGGAGTCGGTTACGCAAGGGGAAGGTATTAGCACCCCTCACATCCGTCGTACTCGACGGGATCCACGCCCAGAAGAATAGAATAAGATTGCTAAATAACTGCTCAAAAGGAATGCACACACACTGGAATAAAACACAGATGAGAGACGAAGGAAACAGACTCGGCAGGATGTCGCATCCTGGGCCTACGTAGTTTGTCAGAAACAAACATCAGAGTCGACGTAGTTCGGGGAACGGGAAACGGGCTCGCTAGGATATCGCATCCTATGCCTACGTATCTCATCTGGAATGAGAATCAGAGCTACCGTAGTTCGGCTAACGCACGCCGAAACAAAACACAACACAAAGACGCTGAGACGTCAAAAGAAACACACAACAGGAAACAGACTGCCAATGGCTGGTCTTACGTCCGACTCTGAACAAAAGAAACACAAACAGGAAACCGAATGCCAATCGTTGGGCTTATATCAGACTCCACAAATAAACAAACACCCACAGGAAACCGAATGCCAACCGCTAGGCTTACATCAGACTCCAAACACACCACAAATAGGAAACCGAATGCCAATCGCTGGACTTACATCATACTCCAAGCACACACACAAAGCGGAAGGGTTGAAAAAGAAAAAGGGTGAACACACAGACTAACAGGGAGTCGGGAACTCGAGCCTGATAGCTGTCAAGCAAAACACACGCAAAAAAGAAAAGGGCGCCCGGAGAGATCTCGCACGATCTCCTGCCTACGTACCTCATCTGGTATGAGGATCAGGGCGACGTAGTTCCCCTTAACAGGGGAGAAACTTTCTCCTAACCAGAGACCAAGGGAATAACGGACTAAAAGGGAGACTGACTCGAGCCTAATAGTCATCATGCAAATTATAACCCTAGGTTGAGGTCTCTAACAAGAGTTTGACTCACGCAGGCAGTGAGTCAACTCAAGTCTATCTCTACGTACGTTCAACTTCCTCGAAAGTTGATCATACGACTCCTACAGAAAGGAGATGAGAAGCAAAACAGATAAACATCAAACGCAATCATCACACGCTATATGCAAACAAGCGGCTCATACAAGGTTGGGCTTTAGTCAAGGGGTCATATCAACCTCGACAAACAAGCCAACACTGGAAAGGTGTCTGAGGCTCTTAACCACCGACATTGACTGTCAGGGTGAGCAGATGAAATGGGAGATGAGGGTTAGACCTCACAGCTCTTAACCCGGGCCTGGGTGAGCTTCAAATCAAAAAAGGTGTGGGAGTCCAGAATGAGGAACTCTATTCCACAATGACTGACTCTACATACAAGATTTTGGGTGTTTATTCAAAATGCATCAGCACGTAGTGCGAGCAAGCTGAAAGACTCAACTGAATAGTAGGGGATAGATTGCACATCCCTTCTATCTGCCAATGCCTCTTCACTTAGGAGGTCTTTGAAGTACATGGCACAAATATAAATAATCACAAACATTTCCTCTTAAAGAGGGCTTCAGACAGGTGCCTACCAAAGATAGCAGGTCTTCCAGACTACATGGAGTTCAAGAGATTACCTAAGTGGTATGCCAACCACAAGCAAAGCAAAGCAACTCAAATAATGAGTTAAAGCGGCTAAAGTACCTGTAAGAAAATCAAACAAGTCAATATTCACATCCAGACAAACAACCAACAGTTAACAGATAACAACAGACAGACAATCCCAATATGTACAACATGTAAGCCATAAGAGGCAAACACTCAAGTGATTCACCAAAGGACCTACAAAAGAACCAAAGGTTAGCAAACATAGCAAATAGCCAAGCTCAAATGATGAGGCAACATCAATCATGGAGATGAATGCTTGAACCTGAAATTCAAAGCTCAAATGTGAGTACAAACCCCTAGGGCAAAGCCTAGGGTCAAAGGTGAATCAAAAAGTCAAAATAGAACTTGAGATTCAACAAGAAGCATCTACAATCAAGCAAGAACATGTCCTAAAAAGGACCAAATCAAAAGCATCAAGCAAAGTCATCTCATGAGCAAGATATGGCAAAGGCAATTTCAAAGCATACAATTGGACATCAAGAATCAAAATTCCAAATTAAAACAGAAATGAATCAAACAATTCTGGAAATTTTTATGTGCATACAACATGTTAAACACAAGCCTCATGCCAAAAATTAGAATCAACAGAGTTCATTTGACCTAGAAATGAAAATGCACAAGTATGACATCAAATTGTGTGACACACATTGTCACACCATACAATCACATGCCTAAAACAGAGAAGGAACATGCTAAAAATGCCAAATAAAATCTCAAACATCCTACAACATGTTAGGAAGAAGCATATAAAATTTCATGGCAATTGGACAAGTATTGAGCATTTCACATCAATTTGAATGAGGCATGGCACATATGCATACATGTTCAAGAAACTCATCATAATTAAAAATCCAGACATGGTAAAATCATGAAATCACACCACAAAAATACTAGACAAACACATGATCATGTAGAAAAAAATTAGGAATTAATTGGAATCATTTTCAATTTTTGGTGATTTTTTGAAGTTGGAAGAAAATATTTGAAATAAATGAACAAAAACATGATGAAATGGAGGGAAAAGAGAAAAGGTGAATTAATTTGAAAATGTGGAACCAGGCAGAATCGAAGTGAGGACGCGCGCTATACAAAACGCCGTCGTTTTGGCATGGCAATGGGAAAACAGAAATGAATTTTCTGTTTGTCTCCAGCAAGAATCGAAGGGAGTATGCGTATGGACCAAAACACGTGCATTTAAGGCCTTGCCCTAGGCGCCAGTTGCAGGCGGTGGTTCCACTGTTTTAGGCGGTGCTTTCCACCGTCTCCTACCTTGGGACGGTGGTTCTACTGTTCATGTCCAGAATTTTTTTTGCAGAATTTTATAAAATCTATATCATTGGAATCGTCTCGACGAGTAGATCACAAATATCACAAAACCTAAGCCTAATTCTCAATATATCTCACGAATCGAAGGAAAACATTTATGAACATCAAACTTTAATTTCACATAACTTTTTCAAATCTCAACCAAATTCAATGAAATTTAGATCAGAATCATCAGCATGGAAAGGCCTATCTAATCATGTCCATAAAATTAAGAATTAAGACGTTCGAAAATCACACCTCTTGAAGATCAATCAATGGCAGCAGTGGATCCAGGTACCTAGCAATGTCCAAATCTCCTCTATCAACCTTGTTATGAAGTCTGAAGCATGAATCAACTCTTGGAAGGGCTTGGATCTAGCTTAAACTCAAAGCTCCATGTTCATGTTCATGTATGGAATTGCTTGATTCTTCACCAATTTCTTCAATCAAGAGCTTGAATTCTACCAAATGCTGATCCAGGAGTAAGAATATGCAATAAAAATCCTATGCTATGTGGAGAATTTTTGAATTTTGATGGAGAGAAATTTTGGAGGGAAAATGAGATCTAGATCTAGAATTGATCAAAAAGACTGAAATTCTGTTATGATTTGGTTTATATATGCTCTACTAATCACATCCAAATTAGAATTAAGCATGGTTTAATTGTGATTAGTGAAAATGGGGTGTATGACAAAAATTGGAAAATTGGTGGTGCCATGCAAATGTACACGTGAACAGTAGCAAATGGATGATCAAATTCACTTAAAATCACTTCATGCACATGTTGGCAATGGTATTTTGTTCCCATGATGCACCAAATTCAAATTTGCAAATTTCCCTAAAAAATGAGCATGAATGAGCAAATGGTCATGTGATGAAATTTCATGCAATGTTATGATGGATTTGGAAAATATAGGTCAAGACAATAATTTTGCAAAAAGAGTGGCTTCATTTGGAGTTTTGAGTCAAAAGTTATGCCACTTTGAAGTTCCATGCACCCTTGGCGATCATTTGCTCATATCTCCCCAACCATTCATCAGATGCTCATGATCTTGGACTTTTTGGAAATGGGAGAGAAAGATCTTCAACTTTCATGTTGGATAAAATTTCATTTGAAGCTTCTTTAATGATATAAAATCAAGTTGAAGATGGTCCAAAAACTTGCTATTTTTGGAAACTTGAAATTATAGGTCACTTTCCATTTTTGGAAACTTTTGATTACATGTCACTTTCCATTTTTGGAAACTTTCAATTACAGGTCACTTTCCATTTTTGGAAACCTTTGATCTGACCTCAAATTCTTCAAGATATGTGTTTGAAATGATGAATAAGCCTCTTTGGGACATGAATGAAGTATCTCAAACCATTTCTCCCCCTCCTAGCCCTCAGTTGACTTTCTGTTGACTTTTATGGGCCTCCAAATGACTTGGGAATGCTCTGATCAGCTTGAGCCTCTACCACTTGAGGAAATGGCTCCAAAATGAAACCCTAGCTTAAACAAGCCCAAAATAATGACCATATGATCCTCACCCCAATAGAATACTTCACCTCCTTGAAAAACCCTGATTGGAAGAATGCACTGATTAGGGTTGACCAGAGGTCAAAACCCTAATCCCAAGGAACCTGAGCATGAATAATTAAGCCCTTGAAGATGACATAACCATGATGATGGTGATATATCCTTGCCAATAAGATAATTCTCAACCTTTGGAAGGATCTGGAAAACCCTAACTGAAGCACAAACCCTCAGATGGTTGATGATCAATTTAAAGAAACTCTCAGGCTTAAATCTCTTAACCTCTCTATCTTCTGAGAAAGACTTTAGAGGATGACTTGCTTGTTCTCACATGATATGCAATATGCAAATGCCTAATGTCCTAAAACATGAAATGCAATATGCTAAACTAGTCCCAAGAAAAGGAGGGCAAATTTTGAGGTGTTACAAAAATAACAAAGCATAAATAAAATCTGGATTGAAGATAAGCAAGACTTTAATTAAAGAAAAATACAAAGCTCTAACGGAGTCTTAAAGTTTACAGTAATTGAAATGGAAGCAAGGTGTAGAAAAATCACTTGTAAGATAAAACTAAAGTCTAAGGCATAAAGTATGATTTTTTATTCCAATCTATGAGTTTATATAGGCTAATCCCTTATTATAATTATCAATTTTTTATGCTCAATTATCATTAAGATAGTTGAATATGGAAGAAAACATCTAGAACTCCAAAAGGCAAAAGAAAGGAGCAAGAGAAACTGAAACGTCTTTCAATTGCCCTCCTGCCACGACACATGGCAACTGCTACGACTACCTGTAGCAGGCCTATGTTTTTACTATGTCGGATGAGGGATGTGTTATTATGTTACACCCTTAAACCCCGCATACAATTTAACGTATAATTTAATAAAAATTACAACCACAAAGGGTGTCACTCACATCAAATATATCCTGCTCCGTAACACGGGTTATAAAATGTCACATAAAATCTGCCATCGCATACTGACCTTCACTTAGAGTATCATCACAGTGGAATCATTATTAAATCAACTAAACATAATAATTACAACTCATGACGTTTAGTCTCATAAAGTTCAACTATCATAATGCAACAAAAAGAGTTGTATTATTCAACTCGCCACAACTTTGAAATATCATCAAAATATAAATAACAACTTCAACTTCAACAGAAGAAGTGAAAGCAAACATTCCTAGTCCGATGTTACATGCTCAGAGCAAGACCCTACTAAAGAAAACGACAAACTATTGGAAGTCACTCCAAGAGCTACCTTTCACTTACTTTAGTAAGATCTACTCCCGAGTATCTGCACAATACCCATGTAAAAGCAACATTCAAACATAATGGGTGAAAAATCATTTCAATAGTAAACGGTATAGAATGTAAAATAGATTACAACATCTACATAATCATGCTCAACAACATATTACATTCTCACACTCAAATCATCATTAACATTATACACTACAACGTCTCAATTATCATCAACATCACATGCAACAACATTATCACCATGCATAGTCATATTTCACGCATACATTTCATTAATGTTATATCACTCATGACAATGATAATGACTCATATGCATGTGATATCATTCATGAATACTCAGGTTCATCTTGCTCCCGATGCCCACCATAGGACTAAAGCACACCAAATTGTTACCACCACCCAATGTAACGCTTCATATATTCCCACTTGAAACCGGCTACTCACTCCTGATCCCCACCATAGGACCAGAGCATACCAAAACTGGACCGAAGCCCGTACACCATGATGCATGACTCTCAATGACGTGCATTATAACAAGGTTCACCAAAAGGATCCCCATACACATCTCACCATTTATGCATCACATCATTCATCATGTGCAATAATTGATTCATGTTACAATGTCAATAACATCAACAAACAGTATCAACTCATCAACTCCTTAACAACATTATCATAACATCATTGACATGACAACATCATTATCACATAATGGTATTACAACAATGCAATTATTCATCAACCAAACATATAAACCAATACATTTATCGACACACTAGGCACATGAATAATATTCAAAAATTTCACCAATCACTGCCACATTATAGATATGAGCGCTAGCTTTCTAACTCTTCAAACAAGACGTTATTTGGATATACAGATCAAAAGTTATGGCCAAAATTGTCGAACAATGCAAAACAAACATTCTGGCAGTTATGTGTCGACACATGACTCGTATGAGTCGAATAACATGCACATGTTAACTCATGTACCTCATTTTTAAATCCCATAGACTATGTTTGATGTGCCGACTATATGTGTCGACTCATGATCTATATAGGCCGACTCATTGACCTATACAGGTCAACACATACTGTTATTTTTTGTCAAAAAATCAGTTTTTAATCATCCAAACACTACCTTATATAACAACAACTTATTTTACGAAAATCTACCATATTAATCCCTATTCCTATTGCTATCACACCCTAAACTCACATATGATTTCATGGGTTCATGGATCAACAATACATTACAACAATATCATCATATTCATTATCTATAAATCACCAAATTCAACATGATTCATGTGATTCAAGCACGTCACAACTACAACAACATATACATACACATGGTTATAATTTATATCATTGCATATAAAAGAAGTATTGTCATCATCAATAAAAATAATAATAAACCTTATGGAAGGTCATGGGTCCTTCCACTTTACCATTCCATCATACCCTTTATTATTAAAACAAATTTCTCACCCTTACCTCAATCATAAGCAAAATTTTTTGCCTTTGATGTGTTCTTCCTTCCTAAAGCTTCAAGTCATTACTCTCCCTCTTTGCCTCTTTTCTCCAATTTCACGTACTGGAAAATTCTCCTAAAAACCTAGCTTCTCTCTCAACTTTTAAAATATATATTAACCTCCTTACTTTTGCTTAATTATTAATTTTGCCCAATTTAACTCTAGCCTCTCTCCTTCTACCACAAACTCTTCTCAAATCCCCAATTGACCCAGACTCCTATTTTCACCAATTTCTTATTTTATCAATAATAATAAATAAAAATACAATTATTATAACACTTTTCTAATTTACTCTACCTTCTCACCACACCTTACTATTTCTACCACACCCCAACAACACATATTCAAATAATTTATTTTAAATCACACCAACATCCAATAATTAAATAAAATAATTCAATCAAATAATTTAATCGAATTTAGAGTGTTACATATTATGACTCGTAGCAACTACCATGGTCCTCCATATTAGCCCTTGGGATTTTGTATGGAAGAAATCATGATTTTCGCATTTTTGTCGTATTTTTCCTTCATTGACTTCTACTTTGTCCTGGATGGTCCTGTTCGCCTAAAATATGGAGAATAAAAAAACATGTAAAAGTGCATGATACCATATATCAACTTCATAAGAAATACATACAAATACTAAAAACATAATCGAAAGTTCACTAATCAAATTTCACCATACTTGAATCATTGCTTGACCCTTAAGCAATTTTGCTTGTATCAAAATAATTTAAACAAGCAAATGTTTTTTTTGAAGAAGTGTTCAAAATAGTAAAGTGAAGATACTCATACGGAAGTCTATGTTTTGATTGGCTATGGGTTAATTCTTCTAGTACCCACTTGGTCATAAGGGTCTTGTGAGAACACAAACTAGAGTCTCCCTCAAAAACACTAATCCCACTATGGATTTGACTATAAGTTTTCATAACCTATTTCATTTTATTTTCCAATACATAAAGTGATCATATTAAGGCATTTTAAACATATATGTTATGAAACACCGGTAGGCTTAGACCAAGGATGTATTATTCACAATAATTGAACAAGCTAACGTTTGGGGAGGACGGCATTTTTAGGGTGCACCCAATTTACTCTAATTAGTCATTATTTATTTAGTGCACACATGTTCACAATTTCATTTTTTTTTCATTTTTGCGGCATTGGGGATCAACCACCGTTGGGCTGAATAACCGGGTGCGGGTTACTCAACTTAGTAGGTGTAATTGTCTTTATTTCCCATATTTAAAAAAATATATTTTTCATATTTATTTTCCTCAACCAACCAGCACACAATGAACATTACAAATTTTAATGTCAGACAAAACTATGCAAATTACTCAGAAAGTACTAACATGTAGTTAGAGACTACAAGTAAAATCAAGCTAAGTCGATATTTAATTAGGAGGCTCTGGGTGACCGATTTATCAAACTTTCTCAAGATACTTAAACTTAAGTCTCTCTTTAGATATACTAAATATAATTTCAAATACACATACTATCAAGACTCTAAAAATAAAATCTCCTTTCAATTTTTGATTCAGTGGTACAGATGGATTTTTCATAGTAACATGATAAACACAATAATAATATAATTAAACTAAAAATCAAGTAATCTCCTCTCATACTTAAACTAGACATTATCCTTAATGTTAATAGTGAAATAAAATGGAGAGAGGAATCTCACATTGTCCCCACTCCTGATTAGCCTTTGTTGATGCATATCGTCAGGTAGGAAATGATGGTGCTCTTTATGTAACCTTCTTTTTATCCCTGCAAAAATAAACTCACAAAAAAAATTAAAACATACAATTTTGTGGGTTGCCTCTCATGCAACGCTTTTGTAAGGTCATTAGCTTAACCTTTTGACCCTCATACTCATGAGGGTGCTTCCTTCAAGTTTAGTTCATTCACATTGTGCCTAGTCTTGAATTGTAATTTTTTGTGTCGAAGCAGGTTGCTCGACAGAAGTAAGTAAGTGTCGAGCCACCCAGTGTGTTGAGTTGTGTTAGAGTGTCGAAGTGTTGAAGCATGTTGCTTCACACATGATTTCGACTTAGGCCTAATTTTAGTCGTGTTAGCTATTTTGGGCTTTTATAGTTTTGGGCCTTGGCTTGGGGTGCAAGCTAACCTAAATCTATAAATAGAGGGAGTAACCCTTATTCTTGTAATGAAGTGATTAGAGTATTCATAACATTGTATTCACAAAATTTTACAGTTACAAAGTGAGTAAGGAGTTTTTCCATAGGTTGTGGGCAGAGAGAAACTCTGCAGAAAATACTCTTCTTCTCCAACGTTCTTTCTTTCTCTCTCCATTGTTATTTTATTTCATTTTTATTGTATGGATGATAACAATATTGTTCATCAAGATTGATTGAAATTCTCCATAGGTTGTGGTGGATTTCCAACATTTGGTATCAAGAGCTCTGATTTAAACGATTTGTGGGAAGAAAATCACCATGGCAAAGAATCATCCAAATGGGCATTTTCCAGCAAATATTCCCATTCTCAAGAATAACAATTATGAGAATTGGTGCAAGTAGATAAATGTTGTATTCTATTATCAAGATCTTTGGGATCTTGTGAAGGAATGAGTAACAACGCTTGCACAAAGCGCGACAGATCAAGAAAAGGCTGCACATAAATAATTGAAGAAGAAAGATTATAAAGCTCTCTTTATAATCTATCAATATGTTGATGCATATAAATTTGAAAAGGTTAGTGATGTAGAGTCAGCGAAAGAAGCATGGGAAATTCTGGAGAAGTCGTTTGAAGGTGCGGAGAAGGTGAGGTTACAAACTCATAAAAGGACGTATGAATTGCTTTAGGTGGAAGATAATGAAAGCATAATTGATTTCTTCACTAAGGTTACAAAAATAGTGAATCAAATCAAGGTATGTGGAGAAGTGTTTACATCAAGATCTGTTGTTGGAAAGATATTGAGGTCGTTGGCTCAAAAGTTCGACCACGTGGTAGTATCCATATAAGAGTCAAAGGATTTATCAAAACTGACAAAGGAAGAGCTTTAAGGGACGCTTGAATCTCATGAACAAAGAAAGGCTGAAAGAGCTGCAGGAAAGTTGAAGAGTGATATAGCTTTGCAGGCGCAATCAACAAAAGAAAGGAAAGGCAAAGGAAGTTGGAACGGAAACAAAGGCAGAGGAGGTTATAACAATTTGACTGGTCGAAATTAGCAAGAAGGAAACTGTTCGAATCAGAGAAAACCCTAAAACCAAGGCAACCAAAGAGATGGTGTTGCAGGTAGAGGAAGAGGTGATGGTCAAAAGCTAGACAAGAGTCACATTCAATGTTACAATTGTCAAAAGTATGGTCACTATTCTAGTGATTATCCAGAAAAGCAGAAGAATCAATAAACTTATGCAAAGCTGGCGAAACATGAAGAAAAAGAGACGTTTTTTATGGTTACAACAAGAGATAAAGAGAGATTCAAGGACCAATAGTACTTGGACTCAGGATGCTCATCACACATGTCTGGAAGGAAAGATTGGTTTGTCAACATAAAACCCTCAATGAAGAACATGGTGAAATTTGTAAATGACAACACTCTAGCAGCTGAAGGTGATGGTGATGTTCTAATTATGAGGATAAATGGTAAGAGGTAAGTAATTTCAAATGTGTAGTACATACTAGACATGAAGAGCAATTTGCTCAGCATAGGGCAGTTAGTCGAAAAGAACTACAAGGTTTCGATCGAAGACAAGATGATGAGAGTTCTCGACTCAAATGGAAGGTTGATCTTGAAGGCTCCAATGTCTCAAAATAGAACCTTCAAGATTGAGATTAATGTGATGGAGCATAAATTCCTTGCAACAACAACCAGCAGAGATGAATGGATATGGCATTATAGACTTGACCATCTCAATTTCAAAGACATCAGAGATTTGAAGAGAAGAAATATGGTGTCAGGATTACCAGAAATCGACATTCCAAAGGAAGTGTGTGAAGAATGTGTACAGATGAAGCAACATAAGAACAACTTTAGTAAGGGTGCAGGTCAAAGGCAATTCTTGAAGTCATATACTCTGATGTATGTGGTCCTCTCCAGGTGGATTCGATTGGAGGTAACATATACTTTCTTACATTTATAGATGATTTCAGTCAAAAACTATGGTCTTACCTGATCAAGAAGAAAAGTGATATAATCGATGTATTTGCCAAGTTTAAATATATGGTCGAAAGATAGAGCGGTTGAAAGATCAAGATTTTGAGGATTCATGGTGGTGGAGAATATGTGTCGAAAGACTTCGACGCATTATGTGTGAAAGAAGGGATTATGCATGAGGTGGTGTTACCTTACACTTCATAGCAGAATGGAGTCACAAAAAGGAAGAATAGAACCATCATGAATATGGTTAGAAGTATGTTGAAAGACAGGCATTTACCCAAAGAATTATGGGGAGAAGATGTGTCGACTACAACATATATCCTAAACAGATGTCCGACAAAGAAGCTAGAAGGAATCACGCCAGGAGAATGTTGGCCTGGAGTCAAGCCTAGCTTGAGTCATCTGAAGGTGTTTGGATATATATCACATAGACATGTTCTAGTTCAGTTGATAAGAAAACTTGATGATAAGTCGAGTTTGATGATCCTGATAGGATATCATTCGATTGGAGGATATAAGTTGTTCGACCCAATGAACAAGCAAATGGTGATCAGCAGGGACGTGATCATAGATGAGCTTAAGGAATGGGATTGGATTTAGAATGTTAAGAAGAATTCAGTGAGAATATTTTATGATGAACCAGCTAGTGAAGTAGAAAGAGAAGTTCGACAAGAAGTCAGAGGTGAAGCAAGCCCAAGCAGACCTCAAAGAACAAGAAATATGCCTGCAGGGTTGCAAGAATGTGTGATTACATCAAATGATATGGTCAATGAAGAATATGAGCTGGTACATTATGCTTTCTATGCAGATGTTGAACCAGTCAATGCAACTGAGGCATTGAAAGATTCGAAGTGGATGAAAGCAATGGACGAAGAACTGAAGTCAATCAAAGTCAACAACACTTGGTCACTTGTCGAATTACCCCAAGACAAGAAGGAAATCTATGTGAAGTGGGTATATGTAACACCCCGATAAAAATAAGATAATTATTTAATTTAAGTTAATATTATATTTATTAATTTAATTAAATAATTGGAATTATTGGATTATTATTATTATTATTGGAATAATAATTATTGGAAAGTATATAAGTTGGAAATAAGAAAAGAGTTTCATTTTGGTAAAGAGGGTTTTACGTGAAAAGCAGAGAAGCGGCTGAAAAGGGAGAAAGGGCAAAGAGGAAGAGCAAGAGAGCAAGGGTTGAAGAACGGAAAAGCTTGAAGCTTAAAGATTCGCCGGATTAACTCAGGTAAGGGGGGTTTATCGTCGTTTAATGGGTATTATGGGTTAACATGTAATGGGTAGTGATAAACCGTTGAATTGACCCTAATTGGGATGTTGAATGCTGAAAAATTGTGTTGGATAAGTTGTGTTAAAGCTGTAATTGAATCTTTATTTGTGTGAGTTGTGATTTCCCGAACGTATAGCTTTTTACGGAATCGGAATCGGAGGTCCGGAAGTCCTCCAACGGCGGAAAATGTGGAGAATTCTGCATTCTGCTTCGTGTTAGCGCAGGAACAACTTTCTGTCTTGCGTTAACCGGTTAACCCAGGGCGTTAACCGGTTAACACTGTTAGGAATTGTGAAGTATTGCTGTTTTGCTTGCGTTAACCGGTTAACCCAGGGCGTTAACCGGTTAACACTGTTGTGATTTCTGAGAAATTGCTGTTCTGTCTGCGTTAACCGGTTAACGCAGGGCGTTAACCGGTTAACACTGTTGAGTTTTGCCAGAAAGCGTGTTCTGTGTTACGTTAACCGGTTAACCCAGGGCGTTAACCGGTTAACACTGTTGGAAATTGGAAAAATTAATATTTGAATAATGTGTGCATAATTGGTGTTTGGCCTATATTGGCGTATGATGTAATAGGGATTAATTCCCGCTGTTTTGAGCAGTATAGGTATTAGTGGAGTGTGCTAATACTGTGATTAATTATTTGACATGATATGATGTTTTAATACGTGTGTTGATGAATGTATGATGGTATGCATAATGCTGTGAATGTATATGTTATGTATGCAATTGTGAATGGACTGTTTATGGCTTAGAGTGTGAGCATATGTCCATTGTGGATTATTGTTGATGATTTTGCATTGCTAGGTTATTTAGCATGCATATTGTGGCCTTTATGGTGGTAGCTAATTCCCATAGTGAGGAATTAGTGAGTTAGTCATTATGGACTGTTGTTGATGTTTGCATGCTAGGTGAATTAGCGTGCATAGCATGGCCCTTGGGGTGGTAGCTAATTCCCGTGCTGAGGAATTAGTGAGTGAGTCACTAGGTCTCAAATGAGTGGGACTAGTGGGCTTGGTAGCCGTATCTGGATTTGATCGGTGAGGTGAACTATATGTTCACGAATAGTCGGTACCGCATGCATGGAGTCTCATTGCATAATGTATGTCTTGTGTATAATATGAATGGATGTGTTCCAATATTATACGTGTGTTTTGATGTTTATGTTGAGCATGATTATGATGTTTGAGTGGAGGTTGCCGTTACCGAATGTGTGATATGATTAGGGTGATTAATGTGTTATTTACTTAGCATTACATGATATTTTATAATGCTTATTATATCGATTGAGGAACTCACCCTTACAACTATGTTTTCAGGTAACGAGCAGTGATTGAGTAGAAGCTAGTGCTTGGAGTCTAGTGTAGTCTCCTTAGTGGGTCATGCTCTGATAGATGTAACATCGGGACGGGATGTTTTACCTTGTTGAATAATTTTACATGTAATGTGTTACATGTTTTGCATGATTGATTTGATTTCTATCCGCTGCGTATTGTGCAAATGCTTTATGTTTTGAATTAATAAAAGAGCATGACAGTTATTTGGTGAATGGTGTGAAATGATTGTGTGACACCCTTAATTGCATAATTACTCTGATTGATATATTGCTATTTTAATTAAATATTTGGGGTATTTTAGAAGGGTGTTACAGTATACAAGTTGAAGTTTAATCTCAAAGGATAATTTACTCGACATAAGGTGAGACTTATGGCGAAAGGATTTCTTCAGAAAGAAAGAATTGACTTCGATGATGTTTATGCACCTCTTGCTATGATCGAAAGAATCAGGTTGGTTGTTGGTCTAGCAAACATGAACAAATGGCAGATGTGTCAGATGGATGTGAAATGTGTATTCTTGAATGGCCCCTTAGAAGAAAAAGTTTATGTTTCATAACCAACTGGGTTTGTGAAACAAGGTGAAGAAAGAAAGGTGTACAGGCTGCATAAATCCATGTACGGACTTAAACAAGCTCCAAGAGTTTAAAACAAGAAGATAGATGGCTTTTTAAGGGTGAATGAATTTGTAAAGTGCAAATATAAACATGGAGTATATGTAAGAAGAAGAAAGAGTGAATTTCTTATACTATGTCTCTATGTCGATGACTTGTTGATAACATGTAGCTGCAAGAAGGAGATCAAAGACTTCAAAGGTAGTCTCAACAAGGAATTCAAAATTTCAGATCTGGGTGAAATTTCATATTTCTTTGGCATCGAATTCTACAAGAGTGGTAGAGGTTTGATGATGCATCAAAGAAGGTATGCAGGCAAAATACTCAAGAGATTTGAGATGCAAGATTGCAACCTAACTTCGACTCCAGCTGAGCCCAGATTATAACTGTCGAAATATTCAGATTCAGATGATGTCGACCCAACCCAATATAGAAGACTTATTGGGTCACTTCGATACCTTTGTCATTCAAGACCTGACTTAGCATACAGTGTAGGTATAGTGAGTAGGTTCATGTAGAAGCCAAAGATATCACATCTAGCAGCGGCGAAGAGGATACTAAGGTATCTGAGAGGAATTCTCGACTATGGCATTTTGTTTCCTGCAGCTGATGAAGGAAAATAATGCAAATTAGTGGGATGCACCGACTCAATTTGGTGTAGTGATGCTAAGGATAAAAAATCCACAATTGGTTATATGTTTATGCTGGGTGGTGCACCGTTTGCTTGAAGTTCGAGAAAAGAGCCAGTAGTGGCATTATCATCGTGTGAATCAGAATACGTAGATGATTCCCTTTGTACATGTCACGCAACATGGATAGTGAATCTGGTCGAAGAGATAACAACGAAGAGTCATATAGCAATTACCATTAAGATCAACAACATGTCAGCTATCAATCTGGTGAAGAATCCGATAGCACATGGTCGAAGCAAGCACATCAAGATGAGGTTCCATTATCTTCAAGAGCAGGTAGCAGATGGTAAGATGAACTTGGAACACTGCAAAACTGAGAATCAGATTGCAAACATCATGACAAATGAAGTGTATGTCGAAGTGTTTAGAAGACTAAGAGTTATGATGAATGTAGGTAACTTAGACACAATGAATTAGGTGGTGTGTTGAATTGTAATTCCTTATGTTGAAGCATGTTGCTTGACAGGAGCAAGGAAGTGTTAAACCACCCAGTGTGTTGAGTTGTGTTAGAGTGTCGAAGTTTTGTAGCATGTTGCTTCATACAGGATTTATCCTTAGGCCTAATTTTAATTGTGTTAACTATTTTGGGCTTTTATAGTTTTGGGCATTGGTTTGGGGTGCAAGCTAACCTAAAACTATAAATATAGGGTGTAACCCTTATTCTTGTAATGAAGTAATTAGAGTATTCGTAACATTGTATTTATATAATTTTGCAGTTGCAAAGTGAATAAGAAGTTTTTCCACAGGTTGTGGGCAGAGAGAAACTCTGCAGAAAATACTTTTTTTCTCCAACGTTCTTTCTTTCTTTCTCCATTGTTATTTTCTTTCATTATTATTATTTGGGTGATAACAATCTTGTTCATCAAGATTGATTGAGATTCTCCATAGATTGTGGTGGATTTACAACACCTAGAAACTTTAGGGGTTCACTTAAACCTATCCATCAAGTTCACACACTCATTAGCCCATTTCTTTTCTTTTTCTTTTGTATGGGGGTTCATATTTAAGATTTGATGGGATTGGTTTTTCTTTACATTTTGGGGCAGACCCATGTGCTAACACTTCATATTTTTGGGTGAATTTTTCATAAGCCTCAACTTTTTCATTTTCACCGTCATCCTTTTTGGATTTGCCCTCTTTGACATCTTGATCAGTCATATTAAGGCTGAAACAGGAGTCTGACACAGAAGGATTTTTCATTACTTAGGCTAGCACAAATTCAATATTTTCCTCTCCTACTTCAAAGGCCAACCTTCCTTGTTTTACATAAATAATGATTCAATATGTGGATAGAAAAGGTCTATCTAGAACGATGGGGACATGTGAATCCTCCTATATTTCCAGGATTATAAATTTGTAGTTATATAAAGTTGTCTGATTCTTATGGGCACATCCTTTAGAATACTTATGGGATACTTAACTTACCAGTCTGCGAGCTGCATAAAGATGTTGGTTGGTTATCTCTCATAGATTTAGATTTTTACACACAGACAGGGGCATCAATATGACGTTGGCCCCTAGATCACGTAACACTCTCTCAAAGCTCATGGTACCTATCTCGCAGGAAATTGAGAAACTCGCCAAATATTAAGGTGTTGCATTCATTAGTAAGTGGCATAGTCATGTTTGTTATATGAGGATAACGATCTAGAGGAGGTGAATAGATTGCAAATAAAACTTTCTTTGATTAAATTTAAAAAAAAATAATTTTCTATGGCAAGCGAAAGAGATTCCAGATCGGCACTCGACTATCCCGAACCGTTATAGGAAGAACCAAATATGCATATTAAACCGTAACTAAATGAAATAAACGCACCGCAATGATGAGAAAACAAGTCAATAGATTTTTTAAAATTACGTTTGAACAATTTTACACCGATGATCAATTTCCAATGAAATTAAGAAACAAAAATTGACTATGACAATTTGTCAAACACTTGGTGTGCAATAAACATTAAGCCGATCTTTCCATTGTGTTGTTGATGTGAAAATCCAATTGCAATTTTATAAATTACAATTATCTTGATAAAAATAATTTGCAATATTTCAACACCAAAGGAATTATGAATATATGAAATTTGCACGCTACATGAATTCACAAATTATAAAGAAAGTATGTGACTAATTATGAGAGAGAATATATATATATATATATATATATATATATATAATTATTATATATATATATATATATATATATATAGAGAGAGAGAGAGAGAGAGAGAGAAGAGAGAGAAGAGAGAGAGAGAGAGAGAAGAACACAAGGATTTTTTAGACAGTTCCCCAGTTGTCCTCACTATGGGTACGTCTGCTCCCAATTCTAAATGGAATTGAGATATTCAATAATCTTTGCAATATACTGAGTATAAGAAAGAAGTAGAAATTCAAACCCCCAAATCTCAAATTCGAGGTTGATTATATCTTTTTCTCTTCCCTTGATCTTAAGCATGACCAAGTTTTCCAAGATTTTCAATTTGATCCTCCGGTTCCGTTACTTCTATGACATAAACTCTTTCCTTCAAATCTTTCACTCAGCTGAATCTTAGAAGCAAAATCTTGTGCCGAAAATCCCCAAATCACACTTGATCTTGGAGGAAAAACCGCAATGGTTTTATCAATGAACCCCCTGTAGCACCTCAAATTTGCACCTATCATTGTACATACATTTTCATATTAGGTCATAGCATATCATGATCCATTGCATAGCATTTGCATTGTCCCTCAGTTGCCTCAAGAGCAAGCAATCAAGAATTAGGTCAAACTAATCTCCTGATCAGTCAACCAAGCAAGCAAAGGAATTTCTCATTGAACCAAGGCCTTGGGGTTTGTCCAACAAGTTCACATGGCTTGGAGGTCCATTTGAAGTATTTTGGTCAAGGGTTGAAGACTTGGAGATCATCAGTTCATACACAGACAGTCAAAAACCCTAAAAAAGTCAACTGTCAGTCAAAGCAGTGGATGGTGGTCATTCTTGTGGAATTTGGGCCCCATGATCAATAATCAAGAGTTCATACAACTTGGGACATCATTTGAAGTCAAGTTCTCAAGGAATTAGGGTTTGGAAGTCATCAGTCAATGCACAATCAGTCAGAAACCCTAAAAATCAACTGTTGGTCAACTGTCCATTTAATCAGTGATTTGATGATTGGAATTGGTTTGTGAGAGTTCATTCATGTCCAAATAGTCATCATATATCATGCCAAACACCATCATGGAAGAATTTGAAGCCAGATCAGAAATTTCCCAAAACGGAAACTGGGCCTGTAACTGAAAATTACCAGAAATGGAAATTTTGATCCTCAAACTTACATCATGATACAAGCCTCAAATGAATTTTTGCCCAACATGAAAGTTGAAGATCTTGTTCTCCCATTTCCAAAAAGTCCAAGAACTCTCAATTCCCATGTGTGGTTGGCAAGTTATGATCGAATCGATTTCAGAAAATCTTGAACTTCAAAGGGCCATATCTCCCAAACCGTTTGGCCAATTTTGGTGGGGTTTTTTCCTACAAGTCACATTTGATCCCCTCTTTCCAAAAATATAAATTTCATGAGCCAAAACCTCACCAATCAAAATGGCATTTTTTGACCTATTTCATTTAAATGCAAGTTTGACCAAGAGTTGACTTTTTGATATAAACATTTTTTCAACATTTGGCCAATTGGGAAAGCTCAGAAATGTCATTTAGAATGTGTTTGCAAAGTCAAAATATGCAGTACATAAGGCCATTGCTTGGTTGCTTGAATTGTAAGAAAGGTACAATTTCACCCATGCTCTCCATGCCTACATTTGAACCATGCCTTGGTACCTTCAAACAGAAATTGGCAAGTCATTTTTCTGTCATTTGAAGCCTCATCTGCAGCCTAAAATTAACAGCAAGACAAGAAGCCATTCCTTGCTTGCTTAAATTTTGGAAAGGACAAATGCTACCATACTTCCAACCATAACTTGTACTGTCCATGGCAGATTTTTATCCACCATTTTGCTGTCAAGGACAATAGCATTAACAGTAGCAGCATACCACAATCACCTTCACTTTTTCTCCAACCATGCTCTTATCTTGCTTGGCACACTTTTCTGTCAAAACCTGGCCAAACCACAAAGGAGAGAGGACAACAAAATTTCAAAACCAACACATTTTCTGTCAAAAATAAACAAGAGCAGCATTCACACACAGAATTTCACTCTCTCTCAAAATCATCATTACTTGCATTTCACAAGGGCTGTCAAAAAACAGAAAAACCAGAAGAACTTCTAAACAGCAGCCTTGTCCATCATTACAAAACTTGTCCAACCTAACCAAAACAACACACTACAGAACTTCACTCATTTTTCATTAAGACATCATCTTGGCATTTTTACACAAAAGCTGTCAAAAAGAACAGGCAGTACAAGACAGCATGGGTTATGTTGGTTTTCCTGTCATGTGAAATACGACTAGGGGCAAAAACCAGTAGAAATGGAGGGACGCGAAACAAAACCACATCTGGGCCTTTTGCAAGTTCAGTCCAAAAAAAAACACAAAAGATCAAGCTTGGCCTTGCCAAAATTAACTTCACATCCATGGACCTCACTTGCATTTACCAAAAGAAACCTGTCAAAACAGAAAAGAACCAAACTTGAGCCTTGCATTTGTGTGTCCAAACCCTGCAGCAACCTAGCAACCTTCATTTGCCACACTGTCAAATCCTGCAGCATCAAAAAGCCAACATCCAACAGCAAGAAAAACTTGGTTGTGCTCTCATTCACAAAACACTTCACTTTTGGCCATTTTCAAATTTCTGTCCAAAACACCAATGAACCTAGCCTAGCCTTGCATTGATGCTTCACCATCCATTCCTCATTTTGTAAACCAGAATTGCAGCCATACCATACAGAGAAAACACTGCACACATCAGTTCATTCTCTCAAAAAACACATTTTGCATTTTTCCAAACCAGTCAAGAAATTCTCATAGGACCAAACCTTGCCTTTGCCTTACCACCAAAAAAGCAACTTCCAATAGCCATTGCCTTTAAACCAACCTTTTATTCATCTTCAAAAGACAATCTCTTCTTGCACTCCTTCAAGACCTATTCAAAAAAACACCAAATGACATAACCTAAGCCTTGCCAAAACCAAAAGGAGATGTCCAATAGCATGGCATAGCTTGAGAACAGCATATTAGACACTTTATTTTCCTGCATCAAAACCAGGAGAAAGAACCACACTGCAGCAAAAAGCAAAGGGCCTAACTAATCCTCAAACCTGCACCACACCCATAGATGGCTTGGCATTTTCCAATTCTTTCTGTCAAAACCCCCGAGGAACCAAACCTGGTTTTGGCTTAACACCATGTCCTCCTCACTTTTTGGTATGGCATTAGCAGCAGTGTCTAAAACTGCATAACAGTACTCTCCCAACCTTGACCCTGCTCTTTTGCATTTGACCTTCCCTGTCCAAAACACAGTGGCTTCAAACATGACAGCCACACAGCAAACCATTGACCACTTATCCTAAAACTACCTCACCCTGCTTGGCATCTCACTCACTCTGTCCAAACTCTGCAGCAAGAAAACCCTTGCTCTCCCACCACAAAACAGCCACAAACCATACACCCTTGGCCATTCTTCCAAAACCTGTAAAAACTGAACAAAGTAACAAACCCTGCCTTGCTTTGATAACAGTATTTCTTCATTCTTGCTGTCAAAACCAAAACCTTGCCTTGCCAACCATAGCAGTTTGGTCCATCTCAACATTTCATTCAAAAAGCCACCAAATAGCCAAAACATGACAGCTTTTGTTCTAAGCACTTGTTGATCAAAAGAGCATTGCAAACACATCTCAAATATCACATAGCAAGTGTCCAAAGCCTCAAAACCTGCAGAAAACATCAAGAACTCAAAATCACTTTTCAACTTGTCACATTGTATCAAATTTGCATTTTCAAAGCCACTTTCACTTTCAGGCCATTCCAAGCTTAGCAAATTAGTTTGTCATGATCCATAGGGTATATTGAAGCTGTCTCAAACCTCCATTGCTCACTGTTTGAAAATCAAAAACATCACCTTTCTCAAAATCAAGCAAAAACCAGTTCAGTGGCCATCTTCATTTCCAGCTTGATTCAAGTTCAAGTTAAATGTCAAACAGCTTGCCTTGGACCCTTTGAAGCTATTTGGATACCTGTCAAGCATTGGAAGCATCTCCAGCATCACATTCAACATTGCCCTGTTCAGTTTGGTAAATTTTCGAGCTCCATTATTTTCCAAATTAATACATGTTTAGTATAGGTCTTTCAATGCTGAGTATCATGTTGCTTTCCTTTTTGAAAATGATTATCTATCCATGAAGATATATGGTTTTGAAGTTTGATGTTAGAATAGGTTTCTGCTCGATTCTTGACTTTTGTGTGGTTTTAATGAAAATCAATGGTAGATTCTTGTTTGCCATGGCTTGCTGATCATTTCCATGTATTCAATTTCGATTTTTGGATGAGATTGTGAAATCACGATTTTTGGATATGAACCCTAATCCCAATTTGCCCAGAATTGCCCCCATTTTCGTGTGCATGGCCATTTCTCCCTCCAGCCAATCAAAACATTCCATTTACTGCCCAAAACGACTGTGTTTTGTTAAGTGGATTCAAATATTACAAAAATGCCATTCTTGCTTCATTTATTTCACATTTTTATAACCAACCTTCCAAAATTCATAACTTGCTCATTTTTGATCCAAATTCAATGAGATTTTTTGTGTTGTGTTCATCATGATCTCTACTTTTTTATCATTATTTTTCCAGAATTTTTGGGTGAGTGGTGCTAGGGTTTGTGACATGTGACCAAATTTTGTACATCTTGCCAAAACATTTGTGAAATGATGATACTTTATCCAATGGCTCCCAAATTTTTTGTGCTTAAACTAGACACATTCATGGTGATTTTGGTATAAAGTTTGTGAATTTATCATTTGTGGTTTGTGAGATATGATTTTTTGAATTAGGGTGTGACAACTTGTGTCACACCATTGATGTCCAACTTCATGATTTTCATTACCATGCTTCCTTACATCCAAATGACCCCAAATTTTGCATGAACCTACTCTTGTATGTCTAGTTCACATGTGAATTTTCTTGGATTTATTTGAGCTATTTTCCTAATTGTTTGAGATTTTCTCCCCTGCCTAGTCAATAGTTGACTTTGTGTGACACATGTTCCCATTTCATTTGTGAAATTCTCATACTTTATTAGATGGACATGAAATTTGATATGTGATAACTAGACATCTCAAGCTTGGCATTGGTGTTAATCTCATTCATTTCTCATCTGTTTTCAATTTGATATGATTTTTTGAAGTTGACCCATGCTTGTTGACTTTCTTTGTGCATGCTTGAATTTGGTTTGACTTCATGATTTTCATTGACTGCCTTCCTCTCATCCAAATGGGATGAAATTTGACATGCTTACCATGCTATGTGTTAGGTTTGATCATGATTTATTTGGTGATTTTTGGAAAATGTTTAGATTGCTTTTGAGTTAAGTCTTGCTGTTGACTTCTATGAGCTTCTGTTTGTCACACTTTGACCTAATTTGTTCATGAAATGATGATAGTGATTGATATGAATGTGAACCCAATTGGTTTTGTTTCCTAATGGTTTGAACATGATTTTGGATGCTTGCCCTTTGCTGTTTTGACTTTCTCATTCATTTTTGACCCTAGGCTTGCCCTAGTGGTCCTGCTACTCACCTTTGAGTTTGTGTTTTCAGGTTGACCATCAAATGGCCATTGAGACCAATTCTTTTGATTGAGCTTGTTTAAGAATCATTGTCTAACTTGTTTGTGTTGTAGGTGGCTTGGCTCACATGCCTTAAGCCTTGTGCCTTGCACATCCATGTGCCTCAAATTGACTGTTGGCCTCTGTTTCCTTTTACTTTGTTTGAAGTTGTGTACTAACATCTGCTTGACTGTTTCAGGTGCTTTAGTTGCTTAGTTCCTTGTGAACTTTTGCTTTGCTTTGCTTGTATAAGCAATTTGCATTGAGGTATGTCTCTTCTACTTCATGTAGTCTGGAAGACCTGGCCTGTTACTTGGCCAGGCAACTGTCTGAAGTCCTCCTTAAGAGGCAATGTTTGTGATTGTTTACTTTTGTCCTTGCATAGAGTCAAAGTCCTCCTAAGTGAAGAGGCAATTGGTGGAAGGTAGGGATATGCAATCTATCCCCCACTATTCAGTGTGTCATCTGCTTTGCTCGCACCACTGTGTTGATGCATTGCAGATACAAACCCAAGATCTTGTATAACTGTACAGTTGAGTCAGTTTTAAATGTGTAGAAGGGTTCCCACTTTCTGAACCCACACATTCTTGTCTTGAGCTCTCCCTGGCCAGGGATAAGAGCTGTGAGGTCTCATCCTCACTTCATCCTTTCATCTGCTTCACCTTAGCCCCTCAATGGCAAGGTTAAGAGCACCTTTTACCCTATTCCAGTTGGCCCTAGTGCCTAACCTTTTGCTTGAGCCTCTTGTATGCATAAAGAGTGTGCTTCTTGTGATTGTGATTGCCTGCTTGCTTTGCCTCTTTAGGTTTAGCTTAGACTTGCCCTTGTGCAAGATAGGTTGTGCTTGACTTGCCCTTGTGCAAAGTCAAGTCTGTGTGGCTTGCTCCCTGTGTGAGCCATGTTTAGAGTTGTTTGGCCGAACTACGGCAACTCTGATTCTCATGTTCAGGTGAGATACGTAGGCACTAGACGCGATGTCTTGTCGAGTTTGACTAACCACTAACACTAACAATTTTCTCTCACCCCTGTTGTGATTGAGATATCCCCTTTCTCTTGCCCTAGTTGCAATCGAGACCTTGCTCTTTCCTGTGTCTGTTCAGGATAGGTTGGCCCTTGTGCCATTTAGCTAGAAACCTTAACTTAGGGATGATCTTGCATGATAACATCTAGGCTCGAGTCGTAGTCTCCCTAGTTGTGTCTCCCTCTGTTATCTGGTTAGGCTAGATCCTTATCCCTGCGTAGGGGAACTACATCGCCCTGATCTTCATACCAGATGAAGTATGTAGGCAGGAGATTGAGCTGATCTCTCCGGGCGCCCTTTTTTCTTTTTGTGTGTGTTGTCTGACAGTTGCTAGGCTCGAGTGCCTGACTCCTTAGCAATTTGTTGTCTGTTTGTTTGAGTGTGTGCTTGACAGTTATAGGCTCGAGTCCCCGACTCCCTATTAACTTGTTGCGTTGTTGTGTGCTTGGAAGCTGATGTAAGTCCATCGAGTGGCAGTTAGGTTCCAGTGTGCGTGTGTTTGGTTCGGATGCTGATATAAGTCCAGGGATTGGCATTCAGGCTCTATGTTTGCCTTTTTGTGTGTGTTTTGGTTCGGATGCTGATGTAAGTCCAGTGATTGGCATTCAGGCTCCACGTTTGCCTTTGCCTTTGTTTGTTTGTGTGTGTGTCAGCCGAGCTACGAATGCTCTGATTCTTCTTTCGTCCAAGGAGATACGTATGCATAGGATGCGACATCCTAGCGAGCATGTGTCGTTTCCCCAGTCCGAACTACTTCGACTCTGATGTCTATGCCTGATAGACTAAGTAGGCCCAGGATGCGACATCCTGCCGAGTTCAGTTTCAGTTTTGTTTTCTTGTGTCTCCTTTAGCCAGTGTGTGTGAGTTTGAGCAGTGTTTAGCAACCATTTTCCTTCCTTTTGTGCGTGGATCCCGTAGAGTACTACGGATGCGTAGGGGTGCTAATACCTTCCCTTCGCATAACCGACTCCCGAACCCATTCTCTTTGGTCGCGAGACCATGTTCTTTCCTAGGTTTACTCTGAGCGTTTCCTTTCCCTCTTTTGGGATAAATAACGCACGGTGGCGGCTCTGTTGTTCTTTCTTTTCCCGCCGGTTTTTCGCGCGATGCGACAGCTGGCGACTCTGCTGGGGAAATCCGAGAAGTTGACCTGTGCTGGTCCATCTTCCCTAAGCGAGTCTCTCCTAGCGCTCTCTAGGTTAGGGTTTTGGTTGCTTTGTGCTGTGTTTATTTATTGCATTCATTATTTACTGTTTGCATTCATTGTCTATTGTTTGCATTTATGTTTGCATTAATGTTTGCATTTATTCATCTATTCACCTGGCTGGTTGTTTGTTTCTCTCTGTGTGGGGGGGAAGAGTCAGTTGAGGTAAAAGGTCCAATACCCAGACCATGAGTGCAATCTAGGATACCTAGGAATAGAGTGATTCATGGGAAGCGGGTGGTATGGCGCCACTTAGCGGAACATTGATATCACGAGCAGTTCAGACCCTGGTGGGATATTATCGGTGCATACATCGGGTGTGCACAGGATGATATTCTGCGAAAGGTTATTTATGCTGCGTTTCTCTCGACCTTACCCTGGCCTAGACGACACCCGTGAGTGGGGAGGGAATGATCATTATTACAGGTACAGTTGGTGACTCCCAGTACTGATGGTGACTATGAATTCTGGACATATGTTTCTGGACGCCGGAGGTTTGACCCTGGTATTGATCAGAGGGTTCCGTTTATTTCGGATCCCTGGGCTGAATTTGAGGATACTCGCTCAGATGGTGACTCAGTTCTCCAGACATGGGTTCAGATGACAGTTCCTCAGATGACTTTGGGTTTCAGATGGATTGTGACTCCGGATTCAAGCCGAAGCTTTGACCCTGTGCCTTGAGATGCACAGCCTGACCAGTCATGTTCCCATCATTTGCATCATAGCATGTTTATTTTCCAAAAAATAGTAATGCATGAAAAAAGTTAACTCGCATACGCATATCCTTTATCAGGATCATTCATGACAAAATAGTACCCATATCATGCACATCATGCATATCATGCACATCCCTGCATTACAGACATGTTTGGAAAAACCCCTCACTTTGGTTCCTGACTGAGAGAGGATTGCTGATTGTCGTCCACACCGCTACTCAACCAGACTCAATCATCAGATGATTATGGACCAGGTTCAGACAGAGTTGGCTGAGATGAGGGCAAACATGGCCCAGTTTATGACGATGATGCAAGGAGTTGTTCAGAGGCAAGAGGAGCTGCGTGCTTTAGCCCAGAGATTGGAAGCCGTGACTCCACTAGTCCACCGTGCTCTACCAGTGGATGTACCCGTTCATGAGAATGCTGCTGTCACTATTCTCGTCAATGATTATGCCGTGGGTGATGAATTGAGGGGGATCAGAATCAGTGAACAGCCTCTTGCTGCAGAGACTGTTGATGTCAGAGCAACCTGTGCTCCGGTTCGCCATCCTGGCTCTTCAAGTTCTTCCGGTTCTAAGAAGCCATCCTCTGGGGCACCCAAAAGGGGAGAAAGTGAAACAAATGCTGTGCACCGTCGGAGGAAGTGCAAACAAAGGACAGAACCGTCATGCTGCTGCTGTGACTATTCCAGTTACTCAACAGCAACAGAGAAGACCAGCTCAGCAGCATCAGCGTCAGCAACATCGTCCTCAGCAGCAGGTTTACCAACCTCAGAATGATAATCAAGCTGGTACAAGTAATGAGAGGAAGAAGATCACTTTTGATCCAATCCCCATGTCCTACGCCGAATTGTATCCCTCTCTGTTAGAGCGGAACTTGATTACTTCCAGAGACCCGCCGCCCATACCCGTCAACCCTCGGTGGTGGTATAGGCCTGAACAGCATTGTGTGTATCATTCGGGTGCTCCTGGTCATGATGTGGATAGTTGCTTTCAGTTGAAGATAAAGGTTCAAGACCTTGTCAGATCAGGAATTCTGAGCTTTGAGGACTTGGGTCCCCGTGATAATCAAGCTTGAAGATAACAAGTCCTGGGCTGGCGCCGACTCTTTCTTCAGAGGGTTGTTCAAAAACAGAAGCTGCTGGTGCAAAGGATACTGACAGTTGTCATCCTCGGTGGGATCTATCACAATTGGGTCACTGTGGGCTTTCCTACAGTTGTTCATAAGTCAGAGTAACAATCACTTTGTTTAAAAACCCTTCTCCCATGCCAAAAGGAGAAGTGATGACATTGTTGGCAGCATTTTGTGCAATGATATTTTCATTCAAATAATTCATGTTAAAACATTTGTTTTTCCAATTGTTTTCCCTTTTCGCTTTTTGCATGAAATTGGTGATCACAAAAAACCTTAAAAAACAAGAATAAAAGCAATCTTTTCATCTGCATAACGATTGTCTTGTTTGATTTTCAAAGTGCTTTTCATATCAAAATCATTATGCAGGTTGTTTCTCAAACCCATTGAACATAATGATCGGACGTCATCTCCCAATTTTGAATTCCCTGTATTCGAAGCGGAAGAAGATGATGTTGAAGGGATTCCTGACGAGATTTCCCGACTTCTTGAGCGAGAAAAGAAGATCACACTCAGCTGCATCTCGAGAATCAGCAGAACAGCCAACTGGGGCATTATCAAAAAAAAAAGAGAAGTCAATCAAAATCAAAAGAAGTCGAAAGAAAGAAAAAGAAAGAAAAAGAAAGAAATCAAAAGAAAACAAAAGAAGATAGCACCCTCAAAGTCCCAAGTTGACTGATGCTGAATCCGATCGAAAGGAAGAGATCAACTGCCATGTGTCATGGTCAGTCATATCAGCAGAGAGTGAAAAAGCATTCGACAAGAAGATCAAGCCTCGTGTGTTCCGAGGAACCTTGTGCTCAAGAAAGTCTTGTCTTTTGTACCCGATTCCAGGGGCAAGTGAACCCCCAAGCTATGAATGTCCATATGTTGTCAAAAGAGCCTCTTCAGGCAGTGTTCTGACACCTACTACAATGGATGAAGAAGTTCACTCGTCCTGTGAATTCCGATGCAGTCAAGAAATACTTCGCCTAAAACAAACGAAAAAAAAAAGAACAAAAAGCTCGCTAAGTCGAACACCCCAAAGGGCGACTTAGGCAAAAAGGAGCGTCTCGGTGGATTGAAAACCCGAAAGGGCGATCCAGGCAAAAGTTAGAGACATTGAAAAAAAAAAGAATTTGCATCCCGCTAGATTGATCACCTCACACTGGGGCAATCTGGGCAAAAATTAGGGATTTGGCAAGTAACTGCATCTTGACAAGACTGTGCTGTACATCTGTCATCCGTCAGGGATTCTCGATTCGTCGTCGACTGAAGCTTTGAATACATCGAAAATTCAGAATGGTAGAGGAAAGGTCATTATGTTCAATGTAGCCCTCTCCAATATATATCACCGATTTCAAACTTGTACAGATCTATGGAGTCTCGCCCTTTGCAGACTACCATTCCATCACATCAATTTGAGCTTTTCATCCAATTATTTGCACTCTTATTTGTTTCAACTCAACAAACGTTTTGCATGTTTTAATTGATAAAGTATCATTGTTTTCAAAATAAACAAATTTTTCAAAAAAATTGTTCTTAAACAAAGTGAACGTTCACAATGATGGAAGGATACTTAGGAGACCCACGGTGCTCTCCCGGGGGTGGTATGATTACCAGCAGGTAAGACATTTGTTCGTATCTCGAGCATGACTGTATCTTTGTCCTGCAGAACCTCGTATGGTTTTCTCCTCAGTGAAGTTGCCCGATGCAGTGTTGGTTGAAGTTGTTTATCTTCATGTTCCCGGCAGTACAACATTCTTCCTCCAAGTCCCTATTAGCCCTATTGTGGGGCATCTCCAGTAGGTTTGTTTGAGCCCTACCGCGGGGCATTCCCAGCAAGGTCGCTGTTGGAATACTTTTGTGGGGCAGTTCCCCAAGCCGAGTGTTTACTGAAGACGTTAGCGTTCCTCTCTCCAGCAGAGCAGTCTTCTCCCTCCCCCGCAGGATGGTGTTGTTCCCTGATATCCCGATTTCCAGCAGATCGCGTTTGCTCTCTGGTGTTTTTGGCCTTCCCTATGGAAGAAGAGTAGTACTGGGTGGTTGATTCCCGGACCTGTGTGTTGAGCATGTCTGTTTGCCAGCATTCATCATACGTTTTGGGTATAAAGCATACATGCATAATCCTAACATTCAGATACTCATGTTGCAGCTGTTGCCATGTATCTGTTGATTGGTGCCTCTTGCTGTTTGGTGATAAGAATCTCTCCAGTAGATTTTCCCCTAGCAGATATGGGTGTGTCTGATCTCTCTATGTAGAGCCAACCCCTTAAGCAGAAAGTGTCTATCCTTTCCTGCCATTTCCCCACTGAGGTACATCCTCGTGGATGACGGTTGCTTCCGTTCCCTCCCAACACACATTGGGATGGGTTTTCCCTATTGAGTTCTTTCCTCATTAGGATGAGTCTTGTTTCAGTCTGCCTTTTGGGATCGATCCTAAATTGGCTTCCTGTTGGCTGTCTCCTGTACTTCCCTGGGGCATAAATGAATAGTCGCTCACTAACCGGCACTCATTCATCTTATCCTCAGCGGAATTTGTTGGCCTCTACCTACGAACCGGTAGCTGTAAGTCCTTTCTTTATGGTCTTCTACCCACTACTCGGTAGTTGTAAATCCTTTTTCTCACTCTGTCTCTCAGCAGATCGTTTGTTGGCCTCTACCTACGAACCGGTAGTTGTAAGTCCTATCTTTGTGGTTTTCTACCCACTAGATGGTAGTTGTAAAATCCCACTTTCATCCCCGAGTGGAGCGGGTATCATGAAATACATCTCCAGCAGTGATTCTCCTACATATGGACTGGTTGGGTCGTCCCTAATGGAGTAGCATTTATTTCTCCAGCAGAGTTCATCCTACCAGTGGATTGGACGAGTTTCTGTAGGAGACTGATATCTGCATCCCCAGCGGAGTTTACCTTTTCCCAGCAGCAGTGCTATTCTTCAACATGAGTGTGAAGTCGCTTTACCATTCCCCAAGCGGAGTTCCCCGCAGAGTATTTCCCCAAGAGGAGTCTCCCCACGGAGTCGGAGTATCTGATCATCTCGGCTCCCCAGCCAGGGTTCATTTGCATTTTGCATGTAGTAATCATTGCATCCTCAAAAATCGCGTAGCATTTCCATTCATAAATGGAGCATTACGCCATAGAAAAATTCAAACATATGCATTCATGTGTTAACTTCACCAGACCGTATCCCCGGCAGAGGCGGATCATTTCATTCAACATCAGCACAGCAAGTCTGCTACAGTTGCTCTTGACAGCATTCAGGATTGATATCCCCACGGAGGTTTATTTCCTCATCCGTTGGTGAAAGGAAAGCCTGCTTCTCCCCAGTGAGACCCCCTGCAAGTGTTCAGCCTTGCCTTGACATATCTAAGAAGTCGTTCTTGTGATACCAGTAAGTGTCATGCTAGCGCCCGCGTGTGTTTCTTTGTTTGGTGTCGGTAAACGCCATTGTTTCGGTGTCTGTAAACATCGAGTTTTCTCTCCAGTCATCAGTAAATGTCTGGTCATCATTGTTTGGTGTCGGTAAACACCATTCCTTCGGTGTCGGTAAACATCGAGTCTCACCCAGTCATCGGTAAATGTCTGGTCATTTTTGGTGTCGGTAAACGCCATTGTTCCGATGTCTGTAAACATCGAGTGTTCTCTCCAGTCATCAGTAAATGTCTGGTCATTTTGATGTCGGTAAACATCATCTTTCGATGTCGGTAAACATCGAGTCTCATCCCAGTCATCGGTAAATGTCTGGTCATTTTTGATGTCGGTAAACATCATCTTTCGGTGTCGGTAAACATCGAGTCGTTCCTTCAGTCATCGGTAAATGTCTGATAATCCCCAGCTAGAAATCCCCAGTAGAGTCATCTGTAAATGTCCTATCTGTTTTCCAGTTGCAAATATTTGTATCTCCCCAATAAATTTCTCATTTCCAGTGATCGGTAAATGTCTGATCATTTCTTTTGATGACGGTAAACATCATCTTTCGATGTCGGTAAACATCGAGTCTCATCCCAGTCATCGGTAAATGTCTGGTCATGCTTTGTCCCCTTGTTGATAAAGTCAAGATCCCCAGAAGTCGTCGGTAAACGTCTTGTCTGGTTATACCACAAGGATTTTGTTCCTCCCCCAAGTGGAGATGCCATCGGTAAATGGCCAGTTTGAAGTTGACATCGGTAAATGTCAAGTTTCTTTGAAGCCACCATCGGTAAATGGTCTTGCTTCCTTATTACATCAATTCGTTTTTCCCAGCAGCCATCGGTAAATGGTCGTGCTGAAGTTGATATCGGTAAATATCAAGTTCTAACCATCGGTAAATGGTTTTGTTTTTCAGAAGTTTGTTTTCCCCAGCCGCCATCGGTAAATGGTCGTGCTGAAGTTGATATCGGTAAATATCAAGCTTCCAGTTCTCCAACCATCGGTAAATGGTTTTGCTTTTTCTGAAGCTGTCATGCAGTTTGTCATCGGTAAATGACGTGGTTCTTTGGTATCATATCCAGTCTGTGCAAATTCTACGGTTCTTTGGTATTCAATCCCTGTTTACCCTGAAAGTCTGACAGCCGTTGCTATCATCCGTTCGGGTTCCCAGCTGATTGAATAGGGGCAGCTGTAGCACCTCAAATTTGCACCTATCATTGTACATACATTTTCATATTAGGTCATAGCATATCATGATCCATTGCATAGCATTTGCATTGTCCCTCAGTTGCCTCAAGAGCAAGCAATCAAGAATTAGGTCAAACTAATCTCCTGATCAGTCAACCAAGCAAGCAAAGGAATTTCTCATTGAACCAAGGCCTTGGGGTTTGTCCAATAAGTTCACATGGCTTGGAGGTCCATTTGAAGTATTTTGGTCAAGGGTTGAAGACTTGGAGATCATCAGTTCATACACAGACAGTCAAAAACCCTAAAAAAGTCAACTGTCAGTCAAAGCAGTGGATGGTGGTCATTCTTGTGGAATTTGGGCCCCATGATCAATAATCAAGAGTTCATACAACTTGGGACATCATTTGAAGTCAAGTTCTCAAGGAATTAGGGTTTGGAAGTCATCAGTCAATGCACAATCAGTCAGAAACCCTAAAAATCAACTGTTGGTCAACTGTCCATTTAATCAGTGATTTGATGATTGGAATTGGTTTGTGAGAGTTCATTCATGTCCAAATAGTCATCATATATCATGCCAAACACCATCATGGAAGAATTTGAAGCCAGATCAGAAATTTCCCAAAACGGAAACTGGGCCTGTAACTGAAAATTACCAGAAATGGAAATTTTGATCCTCAAACTTACATCATGATACAAGCCTCAAATGAATTTTTGCCCAACATGAAAGTTGAAGATCTTGTTCTCCCATTTCCAAAAAGTCCAAGAACTCTCAATTCCCATGTGTGGTTGGCAAGTTATGATCGAATCGATTTCAGAAAATCTTGAACTTCAAAGGGCCATATCTCCCAAACCGTTTGGCCAATTTTGGTGGGGTTTTTTCCTACAAGTCACATTTGATCCCCTCTTTCCAAAATATAAATTTCATGAGCCAAAACCTCACCAATCAAAATGGCATTTTTTGACCTATTTCATTTAAATGCAAGTTTGACCAAGAGTTGACTTTTTGATATAAACATTTTTTCAACATTTGGCCAATTGGGAAAGCTCAGAAATGTCATTTAGAATGTGTTTGCAAAGTCAAAATATGCAGTACATAAGGCCATTGCTTGGTTGCTTGAATTGTAAGAAAGGTACAATTTCACCCATGCTCTCCATGCCTACATTTGAACCATGCCTTGGTACCTTCAAACAGAAATTGGCAAGTCATTTTTCTGTCATTTGAAGCCTCATCTGCAGCCTAAAATTAACAGCAAGACAAGAAGCCATTCCTTGCTTGCTTAAATTTTGGAAAGGACAAATGCTACCATACTTCCAACCATAACTTGTACTGTCCATGGCAGATTTTTATCCACCATTTTGCTGTCAAGGACAATAGCATTAACAGTAGCAGCATACCACAATCACCTTCACTTTTTCTCCAACCATGCTCTTATCTTGCTTGGCACACTTTTCTGTCAAAACCTGGCCAAACCACAAAGGAGAGAGGACAACAAAATTTCAAAACCAACACATTTTCTGTCAAAAATAAACAAGAGCAGCATTCACACACAGAATTTCACTCTCTCTCTCAAAATCATCATTACTTGCATTTCACAAGGGCTGTCAAAAAACAGAAAAAACCAGAAGAACTTCTAAACAGCAGCCTTGTCCATCATTACAAAACTTGTCCAACCTAACCAAAACAACACACTACAGAACTTCACTCATTTTTCATTAAGACATCATCTTGGCATTTTTACACAAAAGCTGTCAAAAAGAACAGGCAGTACAAGACAGCATGGGTTATGTTGGTTTTCCTGTCATGTGAAATACGACTAGGGGCAAAAACCAGTAGAAATGGAGGGACGCGAAACAAAACCACATCTGGGCCTTTTGCAAGTTCAGTCCAAAAAAAAAACACAAAAGATCAAGCTTGGCCTTGCCAAAATTAACTTCACATCCATGGACCTCACTTGCATTTACCAAAAGAAACCTGTCAAAACAGAAAAGAACCAAACTTGAGCCTTGCATTTGTGTGTCCAAACCCTGCAGCAACCTAGCAACCTTCATTTGCCACACTGTCAAATCCTGCAGCATCAAAAAGCCAACATCCAACAGCAAGAAAAACTTGGTTGTGCTCTCATTCACAAAACACTTCACTTTTGGCCATTTTCAAATTTCTGTCCAAAACACCAATGAACCTAGCCTAGCCTTGCATTGATGCTTCACCATCCATTCCTCATTTTGTAAACCAGAATTGCAGCCATACCATACAGAGAAAAACACTGCACACATCAGTTCATTCTCTCAAAAAACACATTTTGCATTTTTCCAAACCAGTCAAGAAATTCTCATAGGACCAAACCTTGCCTTTGCCTTACCACCAAAAAAGCAACTTCCAATAGCCATTGCCTTTAAACCAACCTTTTATTCATCTTCAAAAGACAATCTCTTCTTGCACTCCTTCAAGACCTATTCAAAAAAACACCAAATGACATAACCTAAGCCTTGCCAAAACCAAAAGGAGATGTCCAATAGCATGGCATAGCTTGAGAACAGCATATTAGACACTTTATTTTCCTGCATCAAAACCAGGAGAAAGAACCACACTGCAGCAAAAAGCAAAGGGCCTAACTAATCCTCAAACCTGCACCACACCCATAGATGGCTTGGCATTTTCCAATTCTTTCTGTCAAAACCCCCGAGGAACCAAACCTGGTTTTGGCTTAACACCATGTCCTCCTCACTTTTTGGTATGGCATTAGCAGCAGTGTCTAAAACTGCATAACAGTACTCTCCCAACCTTGACCCTGCTCTTTTGCATTTGACCTTCCCTGTCCAAAACACAGTGGCTTCAAACATGACAGCCACACAGCAAACCATTGACCACTTATCCTAAAACTACCTCACCCTGCTTGGCATCTCACTCACTCTGTCCAAACTCTGCAGCAAGAAAACCCTTGCTCTCCCACCACAAAACAGCCACAAACCATACACCCTTGGCCATTCTTCCAAAACCTGTAAAAACTGAACAAAGTAACAAACCCTGCCTTGCTTTGATAACAGTATTTCTTCATTCTTGCTGTCAAAACCAAAACCTTGCCTTGCCAACCATAGCAGTTTGGTCCATCTCAACATTTCATTCAAAAAGCCACCAAATAGCCAAAACATGACAGCTTTTGTTCTAAGCACTTGTTGATCAAAAGAGCATTGCAAACACATCTCAAATATCACATAGCAAGTGTCCAAAGCCTCAAAACCTGCAGAAAACATCAAGAACTCAAAATCACTTTTCAACTTGTCACATTGTATCAAATTTGCATTTTCAAAGCCACTTTCACTTTCAGGCCATTCCAAGCTTAGCAAATTAGTTTGTCATGATCCATAGGGTATATTGAAGCTGTCTCAAACCTCCATTGCTCACTGTTTGAAAATCAAAAACATCACCTTTCTCAAAATCAAGCAAAAACCAGTTCAGTGGCCATCTTCATTTCCAGCTTGATTCAAGTTCAAGTTAAATGTCAAACAGCTTGCCTTGGACCCTTTGAAGCTATTTGGATACCTGTCAAGCATTGGAAGCATCTCCAGCATCACATTCAACATTGCCCTGTTCAGTTTGGTAAATTTTCGAGCTCCATTATTTTCCAAATTAATACATGTTTAGTATAGGTCTTTCAATGCTGAGTATCATGTTGCTTTCCTTTTTGAAAATGATTATCTATCCATGAAGATATATGGTTTTGAAGTTTGATGTTAGAATAGGTTTCTGCTCGATTCTTGACTTTTGTGTGGTTTTAATGAAAATCAATGGTAGATTCTTGTTTGCCATGGCTTGCTGATCATTTCCATGTATTCAATTTCGATTTTTGGATGAGATTGTGAAATCACGATTTTTGGATATGAACCCTAATCCCAATTTGCCCAGAATTGCCCCCATTTTCGTGTGCATGGCCATTTCTCCCTCCAGCCAATCAAAACATTCCATTTACTGCCCAAAACGACTGTGTTTTGTTAAGTGGATTCAAATATTACAAAAATGCCATTCTTGCTTCATTTATTTCACATTTTTATAACCAACCTTCCAAAATTCATAACTTGCTCATTTTTGATCCAAATTCAATGAGATTTTTTGTGTTGTGTTCATCATGATCTCTACTTTTTTATCATTATTTTTCCAGAATTTTTGGGTGAGTGGTGCTAGGGTTTGTGACATGTGACCAAATTTTGTACATCTTGCCAAAACATTTGTGAAATGATGATACTTTATCCAATGGCTCCCAAATTTTTTGTGCTTAAACTAGACACATTCATGGTGATTTTGGTATAAAGTTTGTGAATTTATCATTTGTGGTTTGTGAGATATGATTTTTTGAATTAGGGTGTGACAACTTGTGTCACACCATTGATGTCCAACTTCATGATTTTCATTACCATGCTTCCTTACATCCAAATGACCCCAAATTTTGCATGAACCTACTCTTGTATGTCTAGTTCACATGTGAATTTTCTTGGATTTATTTGAGCTATTTTCCTAATTGTTTGAGATTTTCTCCCCTGCCTAGTCAATAGTTGACTTTGTGTGACACATGTTCCCATTTCATTTGTGAAATTCTCATACTTTATTAGATGGACATGAAATTTGATATGTGATAACTAGACATCTCAAGCTTGGCATTGGTGTTAATCTCATTCATTTCTCATCTGTTTTCAATTTGATATGATTTTTTGAAGTTGACCCATGCTTGTTGACTTTCTTTGTGCATGCTTGAATTTGGTTTGACTTCATGATTTTCATTGACTGCCTTCCTCTCATCCAAATGGGATGAAATTTGACATGCTTACCATGCTATGTGTTAGGTTTGATCATGATTTATTTGGTGATTTTTGGAAAATGTTTAGATTGCTTTTGAGTTAAGTCTTGCTGTTGACTTCTATGAGCTTCTGTTTGTCACACTTTGACCTAATTTGTTCATGAAATGATGATAGTGATTGATATGAATGTGAACCCAATTGGTTTTGTTTCCTAATGGTTTGAACATGATTTTGGATGCTTGCCCTTTGCTGTTTTGACTTTCTCATTCATTTTTGACCCTAGGCTTGCCCTAGTGGTCCTGCTACTCACCTTTGAGTTTGTGTTTTCAGGTTGACCATCAAATGGCCATTGAGACCAATTCTTTTGATTGAGCTTGTTTAAGAATCATTGTCTAACTTGTTTGTGTTGTAGGTGGCTTGGCTCACATGCCTTAAGCCTTGTGCCTTGCACATCCATGTGCCTCAAATTGACTGTTGGCCTCTGTTTCCTTTTACTTTGTTTGAAGTTGTGTACTAACATCTGCTTGACTGTTTCAGGTGCTTTAGTTGCTTAGTTCCTTGTGAACTTTTGCTTTGCTTTGCTTGTATAAGCAATTTGCATTGAGGTATGTCTCTTCTACTTCATGTAGTCTGGAAGACCTGGCCTGTTACTTGGCCAGGCAACTGTCTGAAGTCCTCCTTAAGAGGCAATGTTTGTGATTGTTTACTTTTGTCCTTGCATAGAGTCAAAGTCCTCCTAAGTGAAGAGGCAATTGGTGGAAGGTAGGGATATGCAATCTATCCCCCACTATTCAGTGTGTCATCTGCTTTGCTCGCACCACTGTGTTGATGCATTGCAGATACAAACCCAAGATCTTGTATAACTGTACAGTTGAGTCAGTTTTAAATGTGTAGAAGGGTTCCCACTTTCTGAACCCACACATTCTTGTCTTGAGCTCTCCCTGGCCAGGGATAAGAGCTGTGAGGTCTCATCCTCACTTCATCCTTTCATCTGCTTCACCTTAGCCCCTCAATGGCAAGGTTAAGAGCACCTTTTACCCTATTCCAGTTGGCCCTAGTGCCTAACCTTTTGCTTGAGCCTCTTGTATGCATAAAGAGTGTGCTTCTTGTGATTGTGATTGCCTGCTTGCTTTGCCTCTTTAGGTTTAGCTTAGACTTGCCCTTGTGCAAGATAGGTTGTGCTTGACTTGCCCTTGTGCAAAGTCAAGTCTGTGTGGCTTGCTCCCTGTGTGAGCCATGTTTAGAGTTGTTTGGCCGAACTACGGCAACTCTGATTCTCATGTTCAGGTGAGATACGTAGGCACTAGACGCGATGTCTTGTCGAGTTTGACTAACCACTAACACTAACAATTTTCTCTCACCCCTGTTGTGATTGAGATATCCCCTTTCTCTTGCCCTAGTTGCAATCGAGACCTTGCTCTTTCCTGTGTCTGTTCAGGATAGGTTGGCCCTTGTGCCATTTAGCTAGAAACCTTAACTTAGGGATGATCTTGCATGATAACATCTAGGCTCGAGTCGTAGTCTCCCTAGTTGTGTCTCCCTCTGTTATCTGGTTAGGCTAGATCCTTATCCCTGCGTAGGGGAACTACATCGCCCTGATCTTCATACCAGATGAAGTATGTAGGCAGGAGATTGAGCTGATCTCTCCGGGCGCCCTTTTTTCTTTTTGTGTGTGTTGTCTGACAGTTGCTAGGCTCGAGTGCCTGACTCCTTAGCAATTTGTTGTCTGTTTGTTTGAGTGTGTGCTTGACAGTTATAGGCTCGAGTCCCCGACTCCCTATTAACTTGTTGCGTTGTTGTGTGCTTGGAAGCTGATGTAAGTCCATCGAGTGGCAGTTAGGTTCCAGTGTGCGTGTGTTTGGTTCGGATGCTGATATAAGTCCAGGGATTGGCATTCAGGCTCTATGTTTGCCTTTTTGTGTGTGTTTTGGTTCGGATGCTGATGTAAGTCCAGTGATTGGCATTCAGGCTCCACGTTTGCCTTTGCCTTTGTTTGTTTGTGTGTGTGTCAGCCGAGCTACGAATGCTCTGATTCTTCTTTCGTCCAAGGAGATACGTATGCATAGGATGCGACATCCTAGCGAGCATGTGTCGTTTCCCCAGTCCGAACTACTTCGACTCTGATGTCTATGCCTGATAGACTAAGTAGGCCCAGGATGCGACATCCTGCCGAGTTCAGTTTCAGTTTTGTTTTCTTGTGTCTCCTTTAGCCAGTGTGTGTGAGTTTGAGCAGTGTTTAGCAAGCATTTTCCTTCCTTTTGTGCGTGGATCCCGTAGAGTACTACGGATGCGTAGGGGTGCTAATACCTTCCCTTCGCATAACCGACTCCCGAACCCATTCTCTTTGGTCGCGAGACCATGTTCTTTCCTAGGTTTACTCTGAGCGTTTCCTTTCCCTCTTTTGGGATAAATAACGCACGGTGGCGGCTCTGTTGTTCTTTCTTTTCCCGCCGGTTTTTCGCGCGATGCGACACCCCCCAAAGTAATCTCAGCCCAATTTGATTTTACAAATCATAAATTGGACCTTATCAAACTTGTATCTATATGACACCCAAAAGTAATTGTGTGTATGCATAGAAAAAGGTTGAAGATAACGAGAATCTCTTTGTATATTCTTCAGTTTCATCTTTGAAAAAGGTGCTTGACTTTAAATAGGATTAAATGCACTTTTGGTCCCTCTAATTTGAGAGTTTTAAACAATTGGTCCCTCTATTATAAAATCAACGTTTTTGGCCCCTTAATTTTGATGACCTTTGGATTTTTGTGGGCCCCCTCCACTTTTGCATACGTGGCAATGATGATTAGAATAAAAATATTATTTTTAGTCAATTGGTAAGGATGACTAAGGTATTTTATTATTTAATATGTTTTTAACTAATTTAATATTTAATAATGGTTTTAACTAAATTAATATTTAATCATTTTAATTAAGTTTTTTTAATTAATTAATTAAAATATCCAAAAGACATTTCTAGGCCTATGCCCATTTACTTAGAGTATCAATTCAACACCAATTGACAACATGTCATGCATATATGAACTAAATAAACACTTGCATTATTAGTAAAATAAGCGATGTGAGACAAAAACATATAAGCAAATATTTTACCATTGTCTCCAAAGAACCGCCACCATTTTCTAGTGTCCAACCTATCAAAGGGACCAAGAGCAGGCTTTGCTCTAATGCTTACAATTACCTGCAAATTAGAAAGAAAAGTAACAAATAAAATATGAGTGATGATAAACTTAAGTCTCAGACTTAACTCCCTGAATCACTGCCAAATTTTTCTTTTGAAGAAACCGTGACAAGCAGAATGTGAGATTTTAGGGAAAACAAAAAGGGAGATAAAAAGCATTTGACTGAGTGATGATAACCTTAATACAAAACAAAAGAAGATAAAATCTCCTTCAAATGGTTTGCACATTTACACTTTAGTTAATGCTCAACTTTCCAGTTACTAACTATTCAAAATGAATCTTCTGCCACTCCCCTATTTAAGTTGATCACCTAACAAATTCCTAAACTAAATTCCTTTACCCATCAAACTGATTTCATCAATCCTTATCCAGCAAACTATATACCTACTTTAACTGCTTTGCATCCACATCTTTGATTCTCATGTCCTATGTTCTATCAATGCTACCATGTGAAACTTCATTTGTGTCATGTTCTTGTAGTTGAAAAGTAGGGACTTCTCCTACTTGAGAAATCCTTCTAAATATATTGCTACTCCATCCTGACTCTGGACAATCTGCACAGTCTTCAATAAGCCACAATGTTGTTGATGTAAGATATATTAGACATTGCATTTGGTTCTTAAAATTTATGCAGCAATTTAAAGAGTAGTTAAAATACCTTCAATATTAGCTTGTTGAGATGAGTTGTCTCAATTAATTATTGAACTGACATTGACGTTTCTGGATATGAAGGAAGCACTAGAAAAGTATGGTGGCAGTTCTTTGGAGACAATGGTAAAATATTTGCTTCTATATTTTTGTCACATATTGATTGTTTTACTAATAATATAAGTGTTTATATAGCTCATATACACATGACATATTGTCAATTGGTGTTAGATTGATACTCTAGGTAAATGGGCTTAGGCCAAAAAATATCTTTTCAATATTTTAATTAATTAATTTAAAAACTTAATTAAATTTATTAAATATTAATTTAGTTAAAATCATTATTAAATATTAAATTAGTTTAAAACATATTAATTAATAAAATATCTTAGTCATCATTGCCAGTTAATTATTTTTTTTTATCCTAATCATCATTATCAAATATGCAAAAGTGGAAGGGGACCATAAAAATCCAAAGGCCATCAAAATTAAGGGATCAAAATCGATGGGTTTGTAATAGGGGATCAATTGTTTTAAACACTCAAATTAGGGGACCAGAAGTGCATTTAAGCCATATAAATATATACGTGTATGTGTGTAAGTGAGAAAAATAATAGAACTTAGAAAATTTTACAAGTTTGGAATTTTGAAAACAACATGTGTCGAACTCAAGGTGAATGTGTCGACCCATCGAAGCATTTTTGCTTCTATGTGTCGACATGAAGATCCTAGGCGTCAACCTCAAATGGGTTGTGGCTTTGGTCTTACCAAAGGCTCTGCATGCATCAACCTATATCACGGACGAGTCGACCTGAAGGTCATATGCGTTGACCTGAAGAGCTTATGCGTCAACCTCTAGCTAGAATGTGTTGACCTATAGCAAAGTCTTCAGTATGTGTCGACCTCTAGCTAGAATATGTCGACCTATAGACTAGTTCTTCACATAAAAACTTAATTTTAACTTATAAATACATTTCTAACCATATTTTGAGTATCCCAAGATGTAAATGCATATCTAGACATAGAGGATAAGGTCCAATATAAAAATATACTATGTGTCCTATTCTCGACATCATTCAAATTATTTTTTAAAGGAAAGTGCACTTACATACTCCCCCTTTTGGTGATGGAAAAACGTACAAAGTATTTGATGTATTGCTAATAACTCCCTATGAATATGTGCACCTTAGAAACTTCGTTCTTGTATGAACTTCTCCCACTTTGACAATATTAAAAAGAGACAAAGCCACAAACTTGAGAAGCATCTTATAAAATTTACAAAAACATATATAACACTCAGAGGTGTTGCAAAGATAAATTATACAACAATAATGTGCCCTCATATTTTATTAGAATGATATTAAACTTAAGATTGCCTAAACATAAATATACATGAAATTCATACAAGATTATAAGGGGTTCATTTCAAACACATCATAACATTGTCAGACTAGAAAATCATAAGGACGGAACATAATAACATGAAAGACGAGAAGTAAAATGCATGCAAAGTAGTTTACAAAGACTTTGTCCATACTCAATATGACTAATTTCTATGACTCCTATATGACTCATTTCTACCTCTAGGTTCTGGCCTCCTACCATGGTGCCAAGCCACACTTTCGTTACCATACTCGACATCTAGAAAGTCATACAACTCCTGGTAAAATTGTTGATATTGATGGTGATTATCATTTTCAAAATAAATCATGTTGTTAATGTCGGTTGTAGTGGAACCATGGTTAAACTCCATGTCTTGATGAATACCAATAAACTGATCGGTGGCATACGTTGCAAAGTTGTTGAAGTTGGTGTCTTGGGCATTCACGTTTTCATGAACCAATCTGAAGCGTTCCTCCTGAGCCGCTTCAAATGTGTTACACCTACGTAACTCATCATGTTGGTGCTCTTGTTGTTCCACATGCATGTTCTCTAGCATGGTGATAATCGTAGATTCATCACCTCTCGAGCGAAAAGCAGAGTCGTTCCCATATACCATGCATGTTAAGCCCAAGAATTTTGTTGCCATTGACCCCACCCTTATGGTTATTCGTTTTCTTGATATGATGCATCATGTAGCCATGCCTTATCTTCCTCACGGATAGTATCCTCCATATTTGCATCCACATGATGATCTTGGTCGTCAACTGGTTGTTCATCAACATTAACTGGAGCAAATTTGTTTGGATCGTCATAATTGTAAATGACCTTACTGGGGCCCTTCATTCAATAGAAGTAAACCTTATTGACATTATCCAGTGATACCTCATATTTGTCATGGTTATTTTTTTATACTCTTGAGCCTGACCGGGTGAGATATATTGTAGATACCAATACGAAAATTGCTTTAAGATTTTTGTAATAATTGAAACTTAACACAAATATGACCCTCTGTTACAATCCTTAACAACAAACATTCTTGATACAAAATAGTGTGGCCAATTGATCTTAAATTTTTTTTTGAGAATATAGATAAGATGTACCTCACCATGGTCTATCCGTGAATCACCACCTTTTCAAGTATCCTGTTGTCAACTTATCCAAGTTGTCATTTGACGTCGTTGCCTTTAGAATTGAATTCAAATGACTCTTCCAATCGAAATCCCTATGAAGGGCATGATCACTCAAGGTTTCTTAATTAGAAATCACGATAATATCAAATAATTCCTTCCATAAGTCCTCCGTAAATTATATGAAATCTTTCCTATCTTGAATTGAAATGTAGATCCATCATTTGATTCCAATGTATAATAAAATACTCTTACCAAATCTTCATTGTAGGCGGTGGAGAGATTCAAAAAGGAATTAATTTGTTGATTCTCCATAAGACCTACAATTTCTAAGATGTTTAACCGAGCAACAACTTTAGGATCATACACATGTTGTTTCATGACAAACCTAATTCTAAAATTCTTCTCAATATCATCAACACATGTAGGGTGTATGAGTGAAATAGAATTTATCGATGCGGAAAAGAATGTACCCATAACATTTTTTCCCTTATTTACCTAAGGAGACATGTGAAATTCATACATAAAGTGTATGCACAATAGGTGTTTGAAATGTGTGAAAGAGAAGTTTATGAGTTTGAGTGATATGTGTAAGACCCCAATTTTGACCCTAAGATCCCTCATGCTATTCTCGGCATATGCATTAGCATTGGGATCACACCTTGGCATCCTCCTTACCCATCTTTCATTGGGTTTGAATTGCGAGAGATCACCAAGCACATTTGATTGTATCATACTTTGTGTTTTTATCATTTACTAACCAAAATACCAAAAATATGTCATTGTATAGTTTAACTCTTTTGTAGGTAGTGCACATGCCCACCTATGCTCTATCAAGCTCATATTTAGGGTTTAAGACCCTCATGCAAGGAGATCAATCAAGAATTGATTTACTATGGCTCTAAGTATCATATATGAATCCCCATGATCTTCACATGTTATTTTGATCAAGAAATCATCAAGAATTTGGAGTTGGTTTGCCTTGGAAACCCTAATTCATTTGGGTATCTTATGTGACTTCTTCAACACGTTTCTTCACCAATTGATCAAATATTTCAAGGTATACTTCACATTTCATCATCTTATGCATATATGATCTTCCATGAGTCCCAAAAGTCAAGAGAATGTCAAGCTTGCAAGTTGGTTCATGGTGGTTGACCAGAGAAAGTCAACAGATCAAAACGGGGGTTCCCTAGACCCTATCTCCTACAATATTTGTCATATGAAAATGATTCCAAGAGAAAATTTACTCTAAATGACATTCCAAACAACTTTCATGTTTAGGTCAATAGCTAGTTTTGCTTGGAAAGTCATTTTTTATGGTGAACGATTATAGGTCATTTTGTCTAAACCCTAATTTTGATCTCATAACTTGCTCAATTTTTATGAGATGAAATCTATTCAAGTTGCATGATAAAATTAAATATGTCTACTTCAACTTTTATGTTTTGAGTAAGTGCAAATTCAACTTTTAAATGCATGTGATATGAAGAAACATTATAGGTCATTTTGGGCCAATACCATTGAACAAGTGATTTTCCTCAACTTCTAAAATGCATAACTCCTTCATGCTAAATCCAAATGAGGTCAAATTTGTAACCAAATTTAAGGTATTTGGAAGAGATACAACTTTTATGAAGGAACGTTTCTCATTTGAATCCCATAGAAAAAGTTATCCAAGGTGGAAGTAGTGAACTTATGGCTTGATACTTAGAATTTTTTTTGGTATGTTTGATTTTCCAAACTTCCACCTCAAAACTCATCATGATACAAGCTTCAAAGGGAAAAGTGTTCAACATGAAAGTTGTTCCTTTTGATCTAACCTTTCCAAAAAGTACAAATGCATCCAATTTGGACAAATAATGAATGACTTGCGTATGGCTTAAAGTTGAAGAGTCATTTGGAAGATTTGAAGTTCCACTTTCCATACATGAATGCATGGCCTTTCCACATGACTTCAACATTGCTTACACTCATTTTTGGACCTAAATGCACCATTACATGGGCCTATCACACGCCCATGCATCCATGCAAAGTATATTGCTATTTTTTGGAATTTTGAAAGAAGTGCGCAATTATCAATCATTTGGCCTATAAATAGAACCCCTCATGCTCAGAATTATGGACCCTGACGCACAAGCTTTGAATCAGTAACCCTAAACCCTCACATTCAAAGGATAAGCTTGGTGACTTTAATTGAAAATCAAGTTTGAATCTCTCAAATGTTTTGAGATTGAAACTCCAAGAGTCCATCACTTTTCTTGATCCATTTCCACTCCATCAAGCATTTGAAGCAAGGCCAAGCATAATTGAGAGCAAGATCGTGCCAGTCTGAACCTGCAGTGAAGGTGAATTTCTGAATTTTTCATCTCTTCAATTCTCACTCAATTCTCCATTATTCTTGTTGATTTTCGGTTGTCTGAAGTCCTACCAATGTAGGCAACAAGATTGAGTTGCTTAGAGGTTAAATCGAAGTAACTCATATCGTGATCCTCAAAATTCAACTCCTTGTATCTTTCTATATACTTGGAGTTAGGTGAAATTGAGGCTAGATTCGAGCTCTTGAGCATTTTTACTTTAAATTCATGTCCTCCTTTTTTATTTCGGTGATGGTTGAAGGTGGACCAGTCTGGTGAGGTCCACCGGAGAAGAAGACCGAAGCTCTGGCTCCGGCGATATGTTGGCACGCTTCTGAACCACATGATCTTTCTATTTTGTTTTAATCGGGGGCGTCCAAAGTGATTACCACGCGTGTGGAACATTTGACTTGGAGTATGGTGGAACGCGCGCTCAGATCCACTTGGTCTACCACCTCAATTATTGAGGGAGATCAAGTGGTCCACGTTTTTTTGTAATTTCTGATTTTCATTTTAATTGACTTATTTTCATAAATTCATATTAATTTTAATATTGATCCAAAAAATATTGAACTTTCACCAAAAATTCTCAAATATTTTTCTCTTTCATTTTCTGAATTAAAATTATTTTTTGGATCAATATTAATATTTTTCATGATTTAATTGTTTTTGTGCAAATTTTTAATTGTTTAAAAATACTTTTAAGTTTTCAAAAATTATGATTTTTTTTCTCCAAGGTCCTTTGACCTTGTTTGACCTATGATAGATCTCTTGGCCATTTATTTGGTGTTTTGAAGAGGTTTTAGGTCTTTGATAAACCATAATTTAATTTAATGCATTTTTAATTGTCTAATTATAAATAAATTGTGTTGAGCTATTTTTGTTGACTTGTTGAGTTTGTCTATTGTTGTTGGGCCTTGGTCAAGGTTGATTTGACTTTGTTGGATTAAAATCATTGGATTTAGGGGATTGATGAAATGTACATTTCATCTCCCAAAATGAATGAATGATTTTAATTTGATAAAAGTCCTCCCATGACCAATTTGAGTTTATTTCATTCTCCCCTCCCTCTTCATCTTCAATCCCATTCATTCAATTGACCTATGATATTTATATATCCTAAGGCTAATTGGTTCATAAACCAATATAAGTATGGATGAGATTAGGTCCACCCTTTTGCCATTTTCTTTTAAGTGTGGTATGTTTTAGGAGTATGGTTCATAATACCATATCTCTAACATGCATTAACACTAAAATTTCTATTGCCCGACCTTAAATAGTTGTGACTTCTACATAAGTACAATTAAGATTGCTTAACATAGCGCTAAATTTCGACCCAAAAGCATAACATTCTAGTAAGTGAGATTGTAAGTCTCCCCCCTTTCATGATATTGTGCGGAAACTTGGCCTTTTTTCCTTCCTTTGGAAGATGTATTGGTTCAAGGATCCATGCTTGTGAATAGAGGGTTGAGTGTTCTCCAAAGAATGACTTAAACAATTTAAAAGCAAAAACAAATACTAACTTCTAATAAACTAACATTTGACGAACTTTTAATTTCAAGTCATTTACTTTATGCACTTTAAATTCAAGTCTTTATCACTTGTCATTATTCATACCATTTAACTTGTTTATTTTAATGCCATTTTCATTTTGCTCGCTTGAGCCATATCTTGTGATTATACTTGTTTGTGTATTTTGTTTGTGTTTGTGGTCTTTTGACCTTAATGTACATAATAACAACAAAAACCCTAAAAAAGATTTGTGTGGAATGTCGGATTTTATCTGAGACATTGGACTTAGAATTAGGTAACATTCCCTATGCAAAAAGGAATTGGCCAATGCCAACTTTTCTGAAGCCAATTATTGTGAATTGAACTTTCATATGAAGCAAGTATTGAGATCCCACTTGAGTTCATCTACTACATGGTCTTGATGCAAATGTTATCTTGAACCCGTGACTAATGCCTTATTCTAGGCCATTCAAAGGATTATTTCATCTAATACATGGGGAAGATTATGAATAAGATTATGAAGTTGCAAGCTTGGATGTGGCTGTCTTTATTTGATGCCTTGCTCTTCTTGCTATTTGTGTAGTGATATTGCTTGATTCTAAAAGTCCAAGGGAAAATTGGGTTTCTATATGACATTCTTGTCTATTGATTGCATCTCATTGGTCAGATCTTTTCAACTCTTAACTTTTAAATTTTTGCTTAGGATTAGTCTCTTCATCTCCTCCCACTTCTTTAATTTCAAATCTCTCCCTCCTTTTCAAAACCTTCTTTGCTTGTGATTTCTAAACTTAGACCTTGTTGCAAAATAGAAACTTTGACCTTATGCCATTGCATTTTCAAACTCTTTTTCTTAATCAAATTTGTAAATAAACTTAACCATACTTGACTTAAAATTTCAAAAGACAAAAAGAACTAACACTCATTCAAACTCTTTTAGGCCTTTTATGCCTCTTTCAAACTTAAATTTTTGTTAAAAGCAATCCACTCACTTTAAAATTGATACCATAAACTACGAGGTTTTGATCCCTCATTTTTATGTTGGTACGTAGGCACAAGTCTGAAGGTCTTGTCAAACACAAAAATATAATTAATGAATTCTTTTCTCATCCCCACACTATATTTATTGCAAATATCATTTTATACCAAAACACATGTACACACAAAAAGGGCTCCCTAGGAGTTACCTAGGACACTTTGGGTGCTAACACATTCCCTTTGTGTAACCAACTCCCTGTAATCTCTGGCATTTTATTAGTTTTGATTTGAAAATTTCTTATCTTTGGGTTTTGTTCATACTTTTCCCTTTTCCCTTGGAAATAATAAAAGCACGGTGGCGTCTCTGGTTTAGTTGACGTTAAGCTTATCCATAGCTTAATGGTCATGAATTTACCGCTACAATATGCGAGATACCCATTAACCCAAACTATAATATTTTGTTTCTAAACACGCAAAGAAGGAAAGAGTAGAAGAAAACAAGTGAAAAATTGTAATGGGGGATGATGGAGTTTTATGAATAATGAAGTAAATGTGAAAACAAGTGAAAAATTGTAATGAGGGATTATGGGGTTTTAGAAAAGGAGAAAAGGTTTTTCTAGGAAAGGGAAAATATTTTCTAGGTTTTATAGGAGAGGAAAGGTTTTCAAAAGGGATATAAATGAAAAGATAAGTGTACAAAACGCGGAAAGAAAAAAAATTAAAACAAAAGGTCATATGCATCGGCCTATTCGACAAAGGAGTCGACTTAAGAAGCCTTATATATGGAAATTTTGAAAATTTTATGAGTATGTGTCAACTTGTACGAGGTGGGCTTCGATACATACTGGACAAAAGAAATATTTTTAAAATATTGAGGTTATGTGTCGACACATACTATACAAATTGAATTTTTTTAGACATTTTAAGGCTTGAGGTTAACCTCTAAGGTAATGAGTTGAGGCATACACTATGGACTTGGAAAAATTCATGCAAACGTCATTTTTCATGCAAAAGACGATAAATAACATACTCAAACACAAGAACTTCAAAAATACTTCTAATGTGAAGATATACGAGCATGAAACACACATGATAATGACATAATAAAATGAAGCCACTACAAACATATAGATTGTAAAACACATGGTTTAACAATGAAATTATTTGAAGTGACAAAACATGAAATGTATTGTTCATCAAATATATCACACATTTTGGAACTGGAACTTGCAATCACATAAGAAAGGCATATAATACATGAAGAAGAAAAAATACGAGCAAAGAGACAAGTGAAACGATACTACCTCATAGGATGAGAGACGAAGGATGCACTCACATGAAATGAAACTTTCTAATTAAAGTTGAAACAATTGTAAAGAACGCATGCAAAAAAATATTTAGCTAAGATTTGAGGTATCGAGAATGACTAATTCCCATCGAATATTTAAAAATGGCTCAGTCGCAAGAGGTTTTGTAAAAATGTCTGTAAGTTTATTTTTGCTATCAACATGTTCAAAAACAACATCGCCTTTTTCAACATGGTCGCATAGGAAATTGTGACATATCTCAATGTGTTTAGTACAAGAGTGTAACACCTGGTTTTTGGTTAGGTTAATAGCACTAGTATTATCACACATTATCATAATATGTTGAAGTTTATTATCGAAGTCAAGTAGTTGTTGTTTGAGCCATAAAATTTGAGCACAACAACTACCGACTGTGATGTATTTCGTCTCTGCAGTTGACAAAACAACAATGACTTCCTTCTATCTATGCCAACTAACTAAGGAGTTTGAAAACATGTGTCAAGTTACAAAAATACTTTTTCTATTTTGTTTGCAACCGGCAAAATCAGAATTGGAGTAACAAATCAAACTACAATCGCTACCTTTGGAAAACCAAAGCCCATACTTAGATGTACCATTAAGGTATCTAAGGGTACGATTTATAACTTTTAAATGTGAGTCCTTAAGAGTGGAGTGATACTGAGCGCACATGCACATACTAAACATAATATCAGGTCTAGATGCGGTAAGATATAAAAGAGATTCGATCAAACCTTTATACCTTTTGACGTCAACATCCTTACCACTTTCATCTTTGTTTAAGTTCCCGCTAGTGGGCATTGGAGTGTCGGTTCACTTTGCATCTTCCATTCCAAAGCATTTAAGCAACTATTTCATTTTGATTAACACGCAAACATCCCTTCTTCGAGCTGTTTGATTTGAAGTCTGAGAAAGTTAGTCAACTCTCTAATTAGACTCATTTCAAATTTGCCCTGCATTAACTCTGAGAAATATTTGACCAATTGCATGTTATTCAAACCAAATATAACATCATCAACATAAATTTGAATGAGAATTTTTTTTCCTTGACGTTTGATAAAAAGTGTTGTATCAACCTTCCCTATGAAGTATCCTTGTTCAAGTAAAAACTTACTCAGCCGCTCATACCAAGCTCTAGGGGCTTGTCTAAGACCATACAAAGCTCGTTTTAGTTTAAAATTATGGTTAGGATACTCATGATTTTCAAAACCGATAGGTTGTGAAACATATATTTCTTCACTTATATAACCATCAAGGAAAGCATTTTTCACGTCCATTTGAAATAATTTGAAATCTTTAGAGCATGTAAAAGCTAGTAAAAGGCGTATTTCCTTGAGGCGGGAAACCCAATCATAAGTTTCCTCATAATATATGCCCTCCTCTTGGTTATATCCTTGGGCCACTAGTAGAGCCTTGTTCCTTGATATCACTCCATTTCGTCCAATTTATTTCTAAAACCTACTTAATGCTTATAACTTGATGATCTCGCGGAGGTAGGACAAGGTCCCACACATTATTTCTTTTAAATAGATTCAACTCATCTTGCATGGCCATAAACTAATGCTCATCAATTAAGGTCTCTTTTGCGTTTTTAGTTTCAATTTGAGACACATATGCAAAGTGATAACAAAAATTACTTATCTTAGAGCGATTGGTTACGCCTTTGGTGATATCTCCAAGAATATTGTGGAACAAATGGACTTTGGCAATTTTCCAAGCAAAGGGAAGATCATCCATCTTATTTTTACTCTCTTTCTTCTCTATTTTTAGGTTCGTCATCTTCCTCCTTCTTAGGTTTCACCGCCTCAGGATGATCAATTCCTTCTTCAGTGTCTTTGAGTATGACTTTTGAAGATACACCTTCATTGTGAAGAGAAATACCTTTCCCGACATTTCTCGGATAAGATTCATCAAAAGTGACATGCATAAACTCTTCAATAGTAAGTAATCTATTATTATATACTCTATAGGCTTTACTTGACTGAGAGTGTCCAAGAAAGATACCTCCATCAACTTTCGAATCAAATTTTCCAAGATTGTCTTTACCATTATTCAATATAAAACACTTACATCCCAAGTATTAAGATGTGATAAATTAGGTTTTCTACCTTTGAGAAGTTCATAAGGTGTTTTATTTAAAAGAGGACGTATAAGTATCCTATTTAAAACATAACACGACGTGCTTATTGCATCGGCTCAAAAATGTTTAGGTAGACTACTCTCATTGATCATAGTTCTTGTCAACTCCTCTAAAATTTGGTTTTTGCGCTTGGTCAGTCACCATTTAGGCTAGAAATTTCACCATTTATGCGACAAAAAAATAGGTAAACTATAGTATTGTGATATGAATTCCTAAGTTTTTGAGTCAATTTGTGTCATGATAGTATTTTCTTGGTTTGAGTTTCTCTGGGCTATTTTTACACTTTTGGTATATATAGTGTATTGAATGTAGGTATGAAAGTACAAGGGATCACGAATCAGACACAAAATCGGGCCAGAATAAGAAGGCGGAGAAAAAGGAAGAAAAAGTGCACAAACGATGTCAATACGCGTAATGCCTAAGCAATACGCGTATTGCCTCATTCCTTACTCGTATCATATGCGTTCCAACAGAAAGGAGAGAAATATGAGTTTCTTCCCTTACGCGTAACAGATAAGGCGTTACGCGTAAGGACATGCATGTACGCTTGCAAGGAGGCTTACGCGTAGAAGATTGAGCCATTGAACAAGGCATTATGCGTAATGCATAGGGTCATACATGTCTATTTAACCCTAAAATGCGACTTTTCGATGGTGGGACAATTTTAAAGAGCAAAAACACGTTCTAAAGGCTGGAGAACTCAAAATTTCAAGGTGGATTCAGATTTTCAAGAGCTTTCTATGATTGAAGACCAATTCATCTAAGATTTCTGTAATGACAACAATCTTTGTTATGTTTTCTTTTCTTTTTATGAGTAGCTACCCCCCCCCCCCCCCCCAATGCTAGGGGAGTGTCCCTGATTCAGACTTGTAATGATTTTGAATTACTTTATGCAATAACAATAATTTTTATTATAATTGATTTATTCTCATAATTGTTCTTATTGCTTTCTCTGTCGGATAAACGAAGTTTGATGTATGTGAAATAATTAGGTTGGACTGCCATTGTTCATGATCTGCTTGAAAATATATCATAGTAGATATCACATAGCACTAGGCATACCCTTTAATAACCAGATTATTCTTGATATAAGAATGCTTAATTTCATCCATGATTTTCCATGGACATAGTAATTAGGTTGAATGATTAAATGTTTTCTCACTAAGGACTTAGAAGTAAACACCCTTAAGAACCGGTAATCAATTATCTAAAATGCGTTGTTGCACTGTGAGATCGGAATCATTACATGATTGAATCATACACCTTCCATAGCATACTACTCATATATGTTTTAATCCTGCACGCACTTTATTTATTTTATTTGCAATTGCTTTCATAATTTCACCACATTATCCCAAAACCCCCCAAGCTTTTTTTTAGTTGAAACAAATTCGGAACTCTGTATCATCAAGCAGTCCTTGAGATCGATATCGGGGATTTCCCCTCTTTATTACTACAAAGGAAAAATAGTACACTTACTATTTTTTCGATCAAGTTTTTGGCGCCGTTGTCGGGGACTGCCAAAGATAATAGAGTTCATAAAAATATTTCAATTAATTTTTTTTTTGCTATTCAGCTAAAATATTTATTTTCAACTTTTATTTTTATCTTTATTTTATGGCTATTTTTGGTTATCACTAGTCTTTGTCTAATCCTTTTATGCGAGGAAAACCCTTAGCTGATTTTACTTTTGACGCAGAATCAGAAAGAACTTCGCACACCAGGCTCCGACAACCTAGGGTAGCAAGGTTGGCCGCCTCTGAAGCAGAATTTTTTTAGAACTCTGATATAGAATCCAACAGAGAGAGAGAGAGAGAAGATCCAACTATGGCTGAACAACAAGAAACACTTCTTGGAGATTATGGAGGAGCAAATGCCCCATTGGGACGTTTAACTATAGTGAATCAACCAGTGAATGTTCCAAGTTTTCAATTGCACCCAACAACTATCCGTCAGCTTGAGAAAAGGCCTTTTACAGGGAAAATAAATGAAGATGCAAAAAAACATCTGCAAAGGTTTCTTACTATGAGCACTACTTTGAATATTGAGGGGCACACTGAAGAAGCAAAAAAATTGAGAATGTTTTTGTTCAATCTAGTTGAATACGTCTAGTAATGGTTTTATTCATTGTCAGCGAGAAGTATTACTACATGGGAACATATGGAAACAACTTTTCTGAGTGAGTACTTTCCTGCTTCTGTTTATATTCGAAAAAGATATGATATTGTGAATTTTAAGCAGAAGGAGGGGGAGTCACTGGGTGATGCGCACAAGAGATTTAAAAGGTTACTGGTTGTGTGTCCTACTCATAATTTGGATCAGACTGAACATATGCAAATGTTTGCAAATGGCCTCAGATTGAAAACCAAGCAACTTATTGATACAACTGTCGGTGGCTCAACTAACTTTACAATAACCACTGGTATCAAGAAGATCATAGAATCCATTCCTGCAAATGAACATCTAGAGTTATATGACCAAAGTGTGAGTAAACTAGAAGGTGTGATTAATTTGAAACTTGAAAATCAGGTTGTGAAGATGGAAGACCAAGTTACTGCTGAAGTTGAAAGAAGACTTAAAGTTATGAATATAGGTACTCAACAACTAGCCCAAGTTCAACCTGGTCAAGCTGTTAATTATGAGATCTGCGGGGGACCATATTTTGCCATGTAGTGTGTTGCAACCGTGCAACAAATTGAAGAGATAAAATTTCTGAAGCAAAATAACCCTGTATTCTAACACTTATAATCCAGGCTGGAAGAATTATCCAAATTTCTCCTGGAAAGATCAACAAGGAAATTTTCAAAAGTAGGGTCCCATTTAATATCATAACCAACCACAACAATATCAACAACAACTATAGTATCCACCACAACAACAACATTATCAGTAATAAGCACCCAAAAAGGCCGATTGGGAACTTGCCATTGAAAAGATGGCAACCCAAAATTCCCAGTTCGAAGAAGAAACAGGAAATAATCAGAGGAACACTACTGCATCTATCAAATATCTTGAAGTTCATATGGGTAAGATAGCACAACAACTCACAAATCAAGCTCAAGGCACCCTTCCGAGTGCAACAATACAAAATCCGAGACATCATATAATGTTATTATTGTCGCAAAAAGAAGTCATAAAGTTGTTAAAGATGAAGAAGTTAAGGCAAGAAATCATGACCATGTCATAAAGGTATATCTGTAAGTGCGGGGGAATAAAAAAAACAGAAAAAGTTATACCACTCGTAAAGCCAACTAAAGAGAAAAATAAAAATGAGGCTAAACCAGTGATTAAGTTACCTTACCCTTAGAGTGTGACAAAGAAGTATCCAAAAGAGAAAGACTTTGAGAAATTCATCACAATGTTCACAAAGTTAGAGATCAATATGCCTTTCTTTGAAACACTCGAGCAAATGCCTATGTACCCAACATTCACGAAAGAGGTAATCTCTAAAAAGAGACCAATAGGAGATGGGCCGATAACCTTTAAGGAAGAATGTAATGCAATATCATCAGGTAGGAGAATCCAAATTAAGCAGAAGAATCCTAGATTTGTCACAATCATATACACTATAAAAGACAGAACTTTCAAGAAGGTACTTATTGATTCAAGAGCTAGTGTGAGTATGATGTCATTGTCAATCTATCAAAGGCTTGGTATTGGAAAAGTCAGTGATATAGGGACAAATCTGAAATTTGCAGATCACTCTATAAAATATGCATATTGGATAGCGGAAGACGTACTGATGGTAATGGAGGAATTTCGCTTTCATGTTGATTTTGTGATCATGGATATACCTGAGGATGAAGAGACACCTATCATTCTGGGTCGACCATTCATGCAGACAAGTCGATGCAATTTTAACATAGAACATGGTACACTGACTTTAAAAGTTTATGACGATGAATTAACCTTGAATATGCTTGAAAATAGAAAGCTGGTGATAGAAAAAGAAAATCACTATCAAGTAGGCATGATCAGAATAAATGTGAAAGGCCAAAGTAGCATGCCAACATCAGAAAAAGTCTCAAAAAGGCCATCTCAACTCGTATCACCTCCCTTAGCAACCCTGAGGGGAAAAACTCCCATGTCCATTCTAAAAGCCATGAGAAAGAAAATAAAGGAATCATGTGAAGGATAGTTGGTGTTGCTTCTGAATTCCAGGTTGAAGTTGTTTCCTGGTAAGTTGAAGCCTAGATGGTTTGGACCATTTAGGGTTCACAAAGTGTTCCCTCATGGAGCAATTGAGCTGAAAAATGAAAAGAATGGGGACACTTTCAAGGTCAACAGGCAGAGATTGAAACAATATTATTAAGGACAAGGGAGTGGCTTGGTAGAGGTTGTTCGACTCGTCGGATAGAACGGTAAGCCGTCGAGCTATGGACGTTAAAAAACGCTTCTTGGGAGGCAACCCAAGGGAGGTATTTTCTTATTTTAAATTATGCCTGGTGTTTCTTTCTTGTTTTGAGTCATGTTACGTCACTGGAAAGTCGGGTCGGTAGAGCAGGACTGAGAAAAAGTTGTGAAAAGTGAAAATTTTGAAAAAAAAATCACATGTCTTGCCCATACACATAACTCATTGAGCATTACATGTATGGGCCTGCAAAAAATGGGCACTATCTGCTATTATGCATAAAGGGAGGCAATACGCATAGGTTAAGCGTAGTGGAAGCATTATGCGATCTGTTACACGACCTACAATTTTTAACCTAAAACCGACTCATATCGTACACGTAACTCCATCTCAGTATGCGTATTGCCAGCATATGCTACGCCTATTACCCATCTTGCTAGATATAAATACTTTCTCTGTATTGTCGTGTCATTTCTTTCAACTTCTGTTATGCAAAAAAAATCGCATCACCCTTTTTCTTTGTGTGTTCATCTTTGATTATCTAAATCTTTGTCGTTTATTCAATGTTATCCACCCAAATCACTTTTCCTTCTGAAGAATTTCAACGGTTCACTTCGGAGACACAAGCTCAATGTTACAGAGATATTTATGCACATAATGTCGTTAAAGAGAAAGCTTGGGTCCTTAAGCATGATGAACTCCCGGAAGTCACTATCATGCTGAAAAAGCAGAAACTCACTCATCTAAATACCCAGATTCAACTGGTAGCAAGAGATTTAGTGTTTGAGTTCTATGCCAATACTTATAGAGCACTGGATGATGAAGCTACGGATGCTACCCGATTGGTATCCTGGGTTCAGGGTAAGAAAATTGATTATAATTGGCATAACATAAATAGAGTACTCAAATGCAAATTCAGGGAGTCCCATTGCAGTTTTCACACTATGAAGTGGTCTAATCTATCCGACTGGCCATTTGAGGAGATGCATCAATTGTTAGCCCACCCAGGTAAAGATTGGTAGGTGAACGTTGAAGCGAACTCCTTCGAAAATGCTTGTGGTAGACTTGGCCTCGATCCCGAAGGCATGGGCCTATTACATGCACCACACTCTGGATACTAACCGAAGTGGTTCAAATTTGATTTCTGAGAGAGCGTTGGAATTATATTTTTTTCCTGAAGAATAAACCTGTAAATATAGGACGAATCATCGTGGATGACATATATAGATTGCACAACACAAAAGAAAGCCTTGAGGCACGCTACTATGATACTGTTATTATGTCAGAAGGTGGGGGTAGAGGACCTGGATGGCAGGAAAATATTGAGACCAATACGTTTTTTGGATCCTTCTTGGCTAAAAGAGAAGACTGTTCCTATTATGAGCGAGGAGCAGAGACCACCTCGATGTACATATACATCTGTAGCAGGACCTAGTGAGCCACCTAGGCAGGCTATATCTCATGGAATGTTGAGGGCATCTCTGCCTGTTGAGAACGAGGACTCCCAGGAACACATTGATCATATGACATAATTTTGTTTTATGCAAGATATGTGTGCACGCATGAGAGCACATGGCCACTACCTGACGCACCAGAGCGACACGTGGGCGGCGACTCAATGATTCAGGGATCGATTATTAGGAAAGCCTCCAGATCCTTATTATGGCCGTTATAGATACCCTAGGATGGAGACTCCAATCCAGTTAGAGGGCCGATTTCTTAGCAGTCGTATAGGAGCCCTTTTCGACCTTCACCTCAGCAACATCAGACCCCTCATAGGAAGTCTGGTTTGATGTCTCTAATATCAGCTTTTGTGCATGGGGACCATGGGCCTAATCCGACTTCGTCCATCGATTTCGACGCAGATCTGCAGGAAAGGGATGCTAATGATATAATATAGATATCAGTTGTATTTTCTTTTATGTTGTTTCCTTTTAATTTTTAGTTTCGGAAATTTTATTTCATTGTATTTGAATGTACATTTTTCATTGTATGTTTTATTTAGTTTAGCTCGTTTGTAATTGCCCCTAATGGGTTTATTTTTTTGTTAATGAATTTGGTTTCACTTGATACAGTGAGTTTGGTTCTCTTGTTCAAATAAGTGATGCATTCTAGTTGTAGTGGTTGATAAGATGCACTTTGACTAAAGGCTGATGTATCCTTGGTTTAGTGACCCCAAAGTGTTGATACTTCTACAAGTAATTGGTTGTGATTTACTTGAGTTCTACTAATAGGGACCGATGTGAGTCATCATTGAAAGTGACGTTGCATCACACAAGAGGTACTGTGAAGTCTGTCAGCCTACCTAACATGGTGAGGTCAGAAAAAGCCAAATGTGATATTCATCATGAGAGAATATTCAGGTATATCTCTATCCTTAAGAGTTTGCGTACATTCTTTTTGAATGTTAACTGCATTATTACACACACTAAGGCATGTTATTTGTTTTCACCTCTGAGCCTTTCTAGACATCCTTTTTATTATTATCCATTGTTAACCCCATTTGAGCCTTTACCCATTTGTTTGTTTTAAACGCCATATCATATTAACCCATGACCCAAAACACTTCCCCACCTTGTTCATATTATTTATGTGAGTTATTAGAGCTAGGTTCGTTCTAAGTTTGGGGTTGTTGTTTGGATAACAACCTTTAAGTTTGGGATAACTATGCAGTATTAGTACAATGAGGGGACCTGATGATTGAAAAAAAAGAGAAAAGATGAAATTTTGAAATATCAAATTGAAAAAAAAAAGTAAAAGAAAATAATCATCAAGACACTCGGAAGAAGGAGAAGCCGACAGATGTTGAAAATAAAGACAAATCCAAAAGTGAATCCCTGATAACAGTTTATCCTAAAGGACGAGTGCAAGAAAGAATTCTAGCACTAATCCATCCAAATGAGCTTAGTAAAGATAACAATCGTATTGACTCTGAACCTTAGCCTACTTTTCCAAAAATATCCCACCTTAACCTTAACCACATTACAACCATAAAGACCTCAAAAAATATGTGTGGTGTGTATTGTGATATTAAAAGAAAATTTATTCAAGCCTATCAGTGAAGTATTGTGTATCGTGAATTGAGAGTATAAATACTTTAACCTCGGAGAATCTTGGTGTAAGTGTGAAATAAACTGACAGGTAAGATTGGAGAACTCAGATTTTTTAGGTGGATTCAGATTTTCAAGAGCTTTCTGCGATTGAAGACCAATTCATCTAAGATTTTTGTAATGACAACAATCTTTATTATATTTTATTTTATTTTTATGAGTAGCTAAACCCCCCAATGCTAGAGGGTGTACCTGATCCAGACTTGTAATGATTTTGAATTACTTTATGCAATAAAAATAATTTTTATTATAATTGATTTATTCTCATGACCGTTCTTATTGCTTTCTCTGTCGGACAAACGAAGTTTGATGCATGTGAAACAATTAGGCTGGACCGCCATTGTTCATGATCTGCTTGAGAATATATCATAGTAGATATCACCTAGGACTAGAGATACCCTATAATAACCGGATTATTCTTGATATAATAATGCTTAATTTCATCCGTGATTTTCTATGGAAATAGTAATTAGGTTGAATGATTAAAGGTTTTCTCACTAAGGATTTAGGAGTAAACACCCTTAAGAACCGATAATCAATTATCTAAAATCATTATTGCACTGTGAGATCGAAATCGTTACATGATTGAATCATACACCTTTCCTAGCATACTACTCATATTTGTTTTATCCGTCCACACACTTTATTTATTTTCTTTGCAATTAATTTCATAATTTCACCATATTATCCCCAAAACCCCCAAGATTTTGTTTAGTTAACTAATCCAGAACTTTGTATCATCAAGCAGTCCTTGAGATTGATACCGGGGATTTCCCCTTTTTATTACTGCAGAGACAAAATAGTACACTTGCTATTTTTCCGATCAGCGCTCCACGACACCATCTTATTATGGAGTCCTTGGACCGGAAAAATTATGTTCAATTCTATATTTATCATAATAGTCTTCAAAGAGGTGGCTTTCAAATTCATCTCCATGATCGCTTCGTATTGCAACTATGTTTAAACTCATTTCATTTTGGAACAACTTTGCCAAACGTGTGAAAGCTGAAAAACTCTCATTTTTACTATGCAAAAAAATGTTCCAACAAAATCTAGAATAGTCATCTACAATAACAAAACCATAGTAATTTCCACCTAAATGTTTAGTCCTTGAAGGACCAAAAAGATCCACATGGAGAAGTTCAAGAGGTCTAAAAGTTGAAACAACATTTTTAGATTTAAAAGAGACTCTTGTTTGCTTTCCCATTTGGCATGCGTCGTATAAGTGGTCTTTTGAAAACTTAATCTTAGGTAGACCAATAGTTAGATCCTTTGAGACCACTTTGTTTAGTAAATAAAAGTTGACATGGGCTAAGCGTATATGCCATAACTAAGAGCCTTCACTCATGGTTACTAAACACTTAGTACTTATCAATGATACATCATTCAATTTAAGCATATAAATATTATTTACCATCAAGCCCTTAAACGAGTAATCTTTCTTTTCATTATGTTTAATCATGCAATAACTATTTATGAAAGTTATTTTACAACCTTTGTTGCACAATTCAGTAATGTTAAGTAGATTATGTTTAAGACCTTCAACAAGTATAACATAAGAGATAGAAGAGGGATTACATAAACTACCTTTACCAAGTATAACACCCTTATTATTTTCTCCTTATGTCACAAAGCCCTTTTTCTTTTCCGTGAAGTCAATGAATAGGGAAGTGTCATCTGTCATATTCCTTGAACATCCACTGTCAAGAAACAATATTCTCTCAATGGAGCCAAGACATGCAACCTACAAGATAAAACAAGAGTGATAGGTACCCAATTTAAATTGGATCCTTGAGAGTGAGTGGAAACATTATTTCACTTGGGAAACCATTTAAATACACCTTTAGGAACCAAGTATCTCCTAAATTTACATTTCACAATGGTATTACCTTTCTTGCAACAATAGTGACAAGTCAAGTGATGATGAGAGTGACTTTCTCTATTTGATTCCCTTATAAAAAATTGTACTTTTTGTATGGTAAATTTAAAGATATTTTAAATTTTTTTGGATTAGTAGCAAAGGTAACTTTTGGTTCTAAAGCCTTGGTCAATTTGGCTTTCAGAGCAATAACTTTTTTTTGCCAAATGTGACAAGTTTCACAACTAAACTAAGAAGACTTCTCATCCTCAATTTTAACTTTTGGAGCCTCTAACATGGTTTTCTTAAGTTATTCAATTTGTTTTTCCGTTTCTAAAACCCTGGTTTATAAGTACGAAAATATTATTTTATTTGAAGTCAATATTTTAAAAGATTCTTTAGCTTCACCATGTAGATTTTCAAAAGCAAATTTTGAATCAAAATAAGATATTTTATCTATAAGTTCATATTTGGAATGACTTACATTTTTCTTCTTGTGATTGGTCATGAGACAAAAATTTAACATTTCATCACTTTCACTTGAGCTACCCTCATTTGATGATTAACTATCACTTTCCCATGCGATATATGCTCTTCTAGGCTTGTTAGACTTCTTTTGTTATCCCTTTCCTATATCATTTTTAAGTAATGGACAACATGGCTTGTAATGACTGGTTCTTCCATAATTATAGCATGAAACTTTAGATTTTTCTTTCTTATTCTCATTTTGCTTTGAGGTATTTGATTGCCTTCTATAGTTGATGATATTCATGTCCGAATGCTTCATTCCATTTTTCTTGATATACTTATGGTACCTTTTAACAAACTACCTCATTTCTTCATCATTCAAACACTCAACATCACTAGTTCCACCATCATATTTCTTTGTAGTAGAGGACTTAGAAATAGAAGCCACTAGAGAAATTGACTTCTTGTATACTTCCTTTTACTTGTTCTTCTCCTTCTTAAGCTTATTCTCATGCTTCTCCAAGAAAACAAGCTCTTGCTCATGTTCTACAAGCTTTTGAAACAAAGTAGTAATATCTAATGTCTAAAGACTATTAGCTTCCTCGATTACGGGGACCTTCGGTTGCCATTCCCTATTAAGACATCTTAAAACTTTGTTAGTAGCAATTTTATTGGAAACAAACTTACCAAGTGCATTCAAACGGTTTACAAGATGAGTGAACCTCTTTTGCATATCGACAATGGTATCACAATGCTTCATACGAAAGAGTTCAAACTCTTGGTTCAAAGTATTGATTCAAGCTGGTTTAACTTCATTTTTGCCCTCATGGGTAACTTGCAATGAGTCCCAAATAGCTTTGGAGGTTGAACAATGAGAAGTACCGTAATATTATACGCCCCTTTAGGCTCGAGAGTCATAATCTAATAAGCAATTTCGAAGCATAAGATAAACCGGTGCTTGTGATACCACTTGTTAGACGAGGGCAACAATCTAAAAGGGGTTGGTTAATAGATCACAAATGAAATTTTCTTTGATTAAAAGTCTGTTTTAAAAAATTATTTTCTATGGCAAGCAAAAACGATTCTGGATCGACATTTGTCTATCACAAACCGTTATAGGAAGAACTTGATATATGTATTAAACTATAACTAAATGAAATAAATGCACCACAATGATGAGAAAACAAATCAATAGGCTTTTCAAAATTATGTTTGAACAATTTTACATTTTGATAATCAATTTCCAATGAAATTAAGAAACAAAATTTGACTATGACAATTTGTCAAACACTTGGTGTGCAATTAAACACCAAGCTCGTTTTTACTTTGTGTTATTGATGTGAAAATCTAATTGCAATTTTATAGATTGCAATTATCTTGATAAAAATTGTTTGCAATATTTCAACACCAAATGAATTATAAATATATGAAATTTGCACACTAAATAGATTCACAAACTGTAAAGAAAGTATGTGAACAAATTATGAAACACATATATATATATATATATATATATATATATATATATATATATATATATATATATATATATATATATTATATATATATATATATATATATATATAGAGAGAGAGAGAGAGAGAGAGAGAGAGAGAGAGAGAGGTCAAATTTTTTGGATGGGAAAATATGAAAGAAAAGGCCTTTATTTATAGGCTAGATGTTGGCACAAGAAATGAAAGACTCGATGACCAAAATTAATGTGCAAATTAGTTGGCTCTTAAGCTTAATCGATTATGAGCCCAATTTAGTCGATTATAAATGCTCAAAATGGAAATAATGGGTGTAGATACATTTCCCTTAATTAATACATTGTCTTAACCATTTATGGTCAAAGTTCGTACTCACTAAATTGATTGAGTAAAGGGTCCAATCGATTAGATAATTCAAAACTTTGTCCAAAAATTTATGATAGTTCCTGAATCAACTAGCTACGCTCCAAAATGCTTTTGGGTTATTTAATTTGAGAAATACGGACTTTAAACATGTTTTTATGTGCGTGTGTGTGTGTGTGTGTGTGTGTGTGTGTGTGTGTGTGCGCGTGTATGATTTATCCAAGACACCTTATGAGAATGCCTTTGTGTTTTTATATATCACGGTTCACTCAGATGCGACTGAGCGAGCTTTCACACTTCCTATTTTTTCAGATTTTGAAGCTTCAAGGCTTTCTGAATAAACCAATCATATAAGAACTTGATTGAATCTTCTTGGAGACGAGGCTTGAGGTATCTTCAAGTTGAATTCCATCATTAGAGGATGTTTTTAGTGATCACCAAACCCTAATTCGTATGCTTGCATCCTTAACCATTTCTCATACTCGCTTAATTCAAAGGTTGAATCTTCAACTTGTCATCATCAAAAGCACATCATCAAAGGCCATCCATGATAGTTATCTTTAGCTTTGATCACTTATTTGAATAACTTGAAAAACATGGTTCCACAAAAAGCCTTTGAGTAAACTTATAAAGGTAGTTAAAATGTAAAATTGCAACCCTTTCTATAGAGAGTCTTACAAATATGTTTTATGCTAAAAACTATTATCCTTTTGGGAAAAATATTTATCTTCTAATCTTACAAATCTCATATTCCATTATAATTTAGCCCAACATTGATTGAATCCCCCAAAGGCTTAACGCTACTTAGCCAAAAGTTTGAGAATACTAAACCATGTTAGTTTTTTTCAATTAAACAATACTTATATAGGTTGCCATGTACTCACTCGAAATTAAGCTTTCCATTGCAAACATTTTTATTATCAAATTTGAATGATTGAACCATGTTATATAGGGATGATTTCGGTATGCGCAAGAGAAAGTAATCAAAATGGAAACAATATAAGTCATACATGTTGTCCCTGGGCGGGTACAAAGTTCACATCATATATCGCATATGGTTAAGTTCCTAGTTTCCCATTGATCACAACACAAACTCAATGGTTGTAGCAGTTTTGTATTGGTCGTATCGCTCTCCCCCAACCAGGCTTGGGTTAAACCATCCATTACCCACTTATGAAACACGAGTATTAACATTTACTTATATCCTAAAAATATAAAAGTTTAGCTAAATGAGGAAGCCACATTCTCCCAAAGAATAAAGGGAATAACAGTTTCCACGCTTCTGAGATGGGCATAATAACCACCCCATGGGTCCAAGAATCCAGACCCAATAAATCATTATAAATAAATCAATCACATGGCTGAGTATCGAGGGGTGATGGGTCATCATGAGGGGAAAGCATACACATTAGATCAAACAATCACTTAAAGGTCAAAGACTCACCTAAACAAGTAAGAGAGATACCACATATTCATCCAAAACCTTAAGGTGATAAGTATATGAGTCCTCTTACTTATAAAGTGTCCAATCTCCATTTTTTAAAGAAATGTGAGACTTAGAACTCACACTTGTTTCTCAACACAATTCACACCTGTTTCTCAACAATCTCCCCATAAAGTGTGAGTCAACATCACCTAGGATTCACATATACAAAGCTTCTCACCACTATCTGTGAGCTTGTTTTAACACCATAAACAGCCTTAAAATAATACACATAGCCCTCTAAATATGGATTTATCCCTATTATACATTTTGAGCAAGTACACATCTTGTCTTACAATATTCTAGTTTGTTTGTAATATTTAAAGAGACATTATTGGAGGTCAAACTAATTTTCCCTTTTCTCATAGACTCTAACTTATTTTATATATATATGTGAACTATAAAATCTTGTAATTCATGAGTTCAACTTGGGGTTTTTCATTAAAAAATGGGTATCTTAAATTACTTAGTAAACAAATTGATCCATTTTTAAAATCCATATAATTGTTATAAAAAATCGAAATGGACACATCTAAGCCCAAAATAAAACGGATACCATTTTAGATTAGGTTTTGTGAACCAACTTCGTATATTTCCCATATTCTCTTACCTCAACTCAAGTCTCAACAGCCGCTGTTTGATATTCATATGAAATCTTGATGAAGATTTTATAGATATTTAGTTATAATGGCATACATAAAAGATTAATTTTTGAGGTGTGACTTCCTGCTTAGAAGAAAATTCTAAACATAGATCTGGATGAAGATCCTAAAATTTAATTTGCGCTCATCTCGTGGTTGTGATCTAGTGTTTTTGTATTCAATATTGATTTCAACATTTGTTTTTATGATTTTATGAATGAATAATATTATCACTGGTGGTGTTTCCAGTGTTAGTAGTCATAACTAGATATGTATTCAATATTTACTTTCCGAAGAATAATCTAGCTTCTTCTTTTTTTGTGCTAGGAAGTGAAATTCCCACCAAAGATTTTTATCTTCATCGTAATAGTGTCTGCTATTACGTGTTTGGTCTTAGGGTTCAAACTCTTACGCTACCGCCGCAACTACAACAACACCATCAAAGACTCTGATGCCTAAATCAAATCCTTCCAGCAATTTTTATAACACCCGATATATGTGGTGGCGACCAAATCTAAATCCTCCAGGTACACACCTAACTATTTTTTACAAGAATTTTTATTTTATTTTATTTTATTTTTTTGCTTATTGGAATTATGTACATTCGTGCTTCTTTGTTTATTTTGAAGAATCAGTGAAATAAAGTAAAATTTAGGAAGATTTATCGTGTAACACAACTTTTATTGTAAGTAATTTCACATAGAGGATGTGCTTCATGACATAACTATTAATAATAAGTATAGAAGAAAACAAAATAAATTTGGTTGATTTTTTTATGAATATTCGTTTTGAAATTTAGTACTATGTTAATTATTTCACCATTGCTCATTAAAATTATTGTACCCAATTTATGGTAAATTTGGTCAAATATAAGTCTCTTAAACTCAAAAGTGTTGGCAATTGAAATCAATGATAATTTTGTGCAATGTCGTTGTCTAAATTTTTTGAAAAAAGAATTCGTGAGGTTTTAAATTATTTTTTTCTAGATCAAACTTTGCTATGATAACTTGACATAGTAGATAATTATTTTGGTGAAATGATATGTTAATTTATCGAGATAAGCATATTAATGTATGATCAATTATTATAGCATACTTGAGTAAATGTTAGATGATGCATTGTTGAGAGAGTAAATTATAATATTTTAACCATTTTCTTAAATATTTATTAGAACTTTTGAAATGCGTGGAATATTGTTGGATATATCCTTAAAGTTTTTAAATCGGTTACGTCACTCTCTTCACATTGTCAACCATCAATATTCAATAAGATGTTTGATTTTGATTTAATCATTAGAAAAAAAATAAGGGTTTAGTTATTTGAAGTTGAAAAACACAAAGAGAGGAGTTTGAGGAACTTTATATGGCTTTTGTTTGAAGTTGTTACTCTCTTAATCTCTTCGCGCTTCATTCTCAATTTCAATCATTTTCTACTTTCACTTTTTCCACTTGTTTTCAACTTCACCATTTTCTTTACCCTTTCCATTCCCATCATTTTCACTAAAAGTAAAACTAAAACTGATTTATCAAAAGCTAGAAATCTCACGTTAGCATATCAATTCTCTATACTCCTCTAAACCCTAGCATCAATGGGGTTCGAAGGAAACATTGATAACGATGGTTCCTGCATCAACTTATAAAATAGTGCACCAGTGGAACCTGAACAATCCGATAAATGTTTACTTTATGCACCAGAAAACTTCTCGAATCCCGACGAAATTTGGCCATGGAAAGCAGGCAAGAGAATTTCATATAACGATAACTATCAGAACTATTCCAGTGTCTGTGTTCTATTGAGTTTGTTGTTTTTCTGTTCCTTATTTTCCCCAAATTTTCACCATGGTGTCACTCTATTTGTTGCCTTCATTATTACACTCATGCAACTTATGTTTCTTCTCCTCCACTATTATAATCACATCGTTATTCTCGACATCCATGCTTTCTTCCACTATGCTTCCCTTAGTGCTCTGTCCCTTCTTGTGTTTTTTTGTTTAAACATATGTGGATTCCTTATCAACTAAGCCAATAAATTCTTCTTCTCTGTTTCCACTTTGGGGACCCTCACCTATGCGACTTCATTTGTATTTGTTTCCTTTGTTTACTCTCCAGACAACTTTATCCATTTTTCCTCCTCCACCATCTGCCCTAACTTTCTTTACTCAATTCTTAATCCACTACCCCCCTCCGTGCCTTGCCTATATGTTTCAACTCTTAATCCCCCCCCCCCCCATTGTCTTGCACAATCATCCTCTTGCATGTCATACAACAAGTAACAAGTTTCGCAAGTGTTCCACAACAACCTACAGTAATAACAAAAAATTCCAAAAACTCTCGTATTTCAATTGTACCATTTGGATCAAACGCCTACCAATGCGCTAAAAGCAATTGTTGTTAGTGATGGGGCAACTATATTTTCCTTATAGCAAAAATTCATCAATGGGTTATACCTAACATGTTATAGACGCCAAAGGTTGGGATGTTAAACTCATTGAATCGCACTAGTGACACTAGATAAATAAATCCAATAATCTTTCCCTAGTGACAGTCGTGGGGATTTAAACTCATGACCTTGTTTTGATACCAATTTTTGGATCAAGAGCCTACCATTACGCTAAAATCAATTGCTATTAGTGAGGGTGTAACTATATTTTCCTTATAGCAAAGAGCCCACAACAGGTTGTGCCTAACATATCGTAGACGCCATGGGTTAGGATGTTAAGCCCATTGAATCACACTAGTGATGCTGGATAAATAAATCCAACATTACCTCTACTGCTTTTCCATCTTTCTTTTTCAGCTTTTTTGTTCTCATTAAAGGTCTTCTAACATCCAACATCACTCTCACCCCATGTATTTTCTCCATAATTTTCCATTTTTATTCGGGTCATATTCTAAACAATCTCCCACAACCTCTGAAATTTGTTTCCCCGCCTTCTCTATCATATACCCAACTGGTAATTGATGAATTTACACCTTAAATGGTATTGTGTAAAGCGCTACCTATGATGGCATCTCCATTCCACCATTGACCCCAAAATGAGCATATGTTTCCTCATAAACCACAACCCTCCCATTAAAACTTTATGCAAATCGCGATTATGATTGGATTGGAATAGAAACACACCTTCCCCCGCTGTTCTAATCGTGATACCTCTCATCATACACCAATCTATTTCATCATCTCTTGCACCATGTGTGGCCTGACATCATTGAAATTCATTTACAATTGCATTTTTCAAAATAACATCATTGATTCAAAGGTTTCTTGTTATTTAAGATACAGGGCATTAAATTATGATTTGTAAGCTTATGGTCATTATGTTTCATCTTGACATTATGGATTATGGACACAACAAATTGGTGGTTGATATTTGTTCTTGAGTTGAATCTTCATGGAACCCTAATAATTTATTTTGGATTTCTGATCATATTAGCTATATCATGGCATTGAGATTTGGGGGTCATATTCAAGTCTTGATTCTAGTCAATAAAAGTCAACCATTAGGGATTGACTTTTTGTTGACCATTTTAATTTAAAATCTTACTCAGTAATCACCATTGGTTGTTGTTGGCATGACATTTCATTCAAGTGGTCAGAAGCAAATCAAGATTCAATTTCATTCAAGATCAAGTCCATATTCGAGAAGCTCATATTTTAAATTTTTGAATTTTGGAGGGAAAGTATACATTTGCTTAAGAAATAAGTTGTCATCATATTTCAAGTTCCAAATTCAGTCAAAAGGCCAATTATCATTACAAAGACATCCACTTCATTTCAAGAATCAAATTACACAAAACATTTAAACCTTTTTACCTACAATTGACTTTTGATCAACTGTTGACTTTTTGGTCAAGTAGTTGACCAAAGTCATCTAACTATCCTAAACCTAATTTTCTCTTGATCCTTCATAAAGTCCTCCAATTTCTTCAAGTTGTGCTCCAAAACCCTTCATGTGCATGATGCCATGATAAGTCTCTTTCATGGAATGCTAAATCTTCATGCCTTGATGCTATGCCATACCAAGCCTATTCCATTCCTGCCATATGCACACCTACCATGCAAAAGCACACCAACATACATGATCAACACTCATACATATGTGCATTATAACAACCAAGACTAATCATTCTAAGTTATGAAACTCAAGCCATACAAACCAAAACATGAATATGACCAATCATCAATCCTAACTTTTTAACCAGATGTCCATAAACTCTAAATTCCAATCATCTAGCTACTACAACTAACATGACTAACATTCACTTCAATAACCCAAAGGCACTCCAAAATCAACTCAACATCAATATTAAGCTGATTCCAAATTGTTCATTTCATGACAATTCCCATAGTTAATAACAAGTTAATCAATATGAACACAACATAATAGTTCAAATCAACAAAGTCCATAACTATCACAATTGCTAATAATGTAAATTCTAACAACTAATTTCAAATCATCAAACATAATTAACTCACTATTTATTCTTTTTCTAACTAACAATCCCATAGCAACCCCCTAACTAGTGTTATGACAGTTCAATACCAATGCAACCACATGATAGAAAAACCCAAACACCGTGTTGGTAACCGGTTAACCAAAGTGGTTAACCGATTACACCTGCGAGATACCAACTTTTCACAACTGAAAATCACACAACAACTCCACAAACACATTAACACATACCATAATAGTTCCATAATCAATTCATCTAATCCATCATATTCAACATGCCATACAACTATCCTGATTCATCCTAATTCTATTAACAACCAATTCACTAACAATCCAGTTCAACTTCATAAGCAATATCAATTCACTAACATTTCACATTCAACTGATTTCAATTAATCAACCACACTCCATAGCAATGTAATGGGCATTCAACTGATTTCAAAGCATCATTAACTCATTAACATTCTTCTAACAGTCCATAAAAAATTCTAACAATTAACTAACCTAGTTCACACTAATTATTCATGATCTAACTAACTAGTTTTCATAGCTCTACTTCATCTCATATCCAATTCAGGTCATAACATTCATTGAGTTTTGGAATAGTAATTATTCTAGTTGCAACTAACAGAAGAACACTAGGTCTGCACATAAGGATTGACACGATTTAATCATCAATTAGCATTCAAGTTAACTAACAATTCAACATATGATAGCAACAATGCAAGTTAATTCAATTCACCATTAACAACTAACTCATAACTAATTCATTAATTTTCAACACTAACACAACAACTCATAACACATCACTAACAACGTCACATAACCGTTACGTTACTCATAACTAACACTTCAACTAACAACTTCTAGAGTTAGCATTCAATAACTAACATCCACTCACTAACTAGCTTTTAAAATTACTACTAACAAAGCAATTCAATCACTAACATTCATTAACTAACTAATTGGCTAACTGTTTTCATCAAACTAACTTTAACTAACATTGCATTCTAATTTTCCATAATAGTCCAAATAGTGTCAATTACCATTCACTAACTAGCATACTAACCATCACATTAACAAACCTTATCAGTTCCTTTCAAGTTAACTTTTTTCCTAATATAATTGAATAATTAACAGTCAATTCAACACAACATAACTATTTGTCAAGGTCTAAACCAAACTAACCTAACTGATTTCATCACACTAACTAACTCTATTAGTTCATAACTATTCCATTAACTCTAACATTCCATTCCAACATCAACTTCACTAACTGCATTCAAACTAAATTTAATAGAAAACCTAACAGACTGAATTCTTCAAACAAACTTCATCATTGAATCCTTTAATTGTTAACCATGCCCTAATCCCTCTAACAAACCTACCCAATCTACCCGAAACTGTTACACCATCTCTCTCTATAATCACAACTCAACATTCATTCATCTTCAACCTTTAATTATTCTGCAAATTCACATAAATAACAATCATTTCCTACAAACTCGGAATTCATTCTCTCTCTCCCTCTGCAATTCATCTTCCTCTCACTTCACAAAAGCTCTAATACCCTATATTTGAGCAAGTTTCATCTTGAATCTTGCTACAACTAAGATCACCCTATCCTACACCATCACGCACACATACACAACAACAACATCACAAAAGCATAACCTACAAACTAGCATGGACAAGAAGAAGAAGAATAAGAAGATAAATTTCACAAGCACTGAAAATTTAAATTACTCACCTGTGGTTTGTGTCTATGGTATTCTTTTATTCTTCAAATTCATCATCTTCACCTTCATATTCAACAAATACCAAGGAATCCTTCACCTTGTAGGTAAGCCCCTTCTCAACTCCATTTTGACTCTTCTTCATTCTAGTGCAAACATGTTATCACTTTATAGCCTCTGAGTAGCCTAATCGTAGCCCAAGGTCTTGGCTCAAGATTGCTAAGTATTCTCGTTTAATTTTCGTTAGAAGGAGTTAGGGTTCGTAAGCTGATTTGGTTTGGTTTGAATAAGGTAATGAGATTTAATTTAAATTATCTCAAGATTGGGAGAGAGGCCATTGGGACAAACATTTTGGTGTTGGTGATGGATTAGGATGGCCAGCTCTGCCGCCTCCGGCGCGACGAAGCAAAAGTCCGGCGAGGAATATGTTTGAGAAAGAGGCATGATGAAATCGAGAGTAAAGAATGGGAATTGATTGATCTGATTCTCTCAGCCTATCCCCTTTGAACTTTGGTTTGGGCTTCAAGCACAATTAGCCCATAATTTTTTTTATGTGCACCCTTAGGCTGCTTATCATACTCCTTTTTGAATAGAAAATAAAAACACCGCTTTAGGCCTTAACTTGTTAGGCCCAGTGCCTCTTCTTCCAGAGAATACTCCCTTTCTGGCTTGTGTACCTCCCTGTAGGGATTTTTTCTAATTAATAATCAATTTTTTTGTTTTTAGTATTATTTCTTTGACTAAGAGGGATTATTCCTACCCTTGTTATGAATACCTTTGCGTACGGGGCGTAAACCCTAATTATTCAGAGTATTCGTCTCTGTTCACAGACTTCAGCGTGATTCAAGTCAAATAGCTTTCAAGTTGTCTTCCCTATAGACCACACTTAAACAATCAACATAAATAATACCTTCCTCTTTGGACCAAACACAATTCTCTTTGGATATCCATACACTTTTTGGGTTGATCACCTTCTTTCGGTTAAGTACCTATCTCTGAACCATACCCTCTATTTGGGTTAGTTACCCTCTAATGGTTAAAACCTCATTCTCTTGCTTGTTTACCTTGTTATACCATGTGCTTAGGCAAACCCTATTATCTTGCTTATTTGTCTTGTCAGACCATGTGCTTAGACAAACCTTTCTCTTGCATGTTTGCCTTATCAGACCTTGTGCTTAGGAAAACCCTCTTCTCTTGCTTGTTTTTCTTGTTAGACTCTGTGCTTAGACAAACCTTTTCTCTTGCATGTTTGCCTTGTCAGACTCTGTGCTTAGGCAAAACCTTTTCTCTTGCTTGTTTATCTTATCAGACCATGTACTTAGACATACCATTCTCTTGCATGTTTTCCTTGTCAGTCCATGTGCTTAAGCAAACCCTTCTCTTGCATGTTTACCTTGTCAGACCCTGTACTTAGGAAAACCCTTCTCTTGCATGTTTGCCTTGTTAGACCATGTGCTTAGGCAAACCCATCTCTTGCTTGTTTCTCTTGTTAGATCATGTTCTTAGACAAACCCTCTTCTCTTGATTGTTTGCCTTGTCAGGCCCTGTGATTTGCATTGGCTAATCATTATCTATTGGTTAATGCCACACTCTTAGGTTCAGACACACCTGTTATATGGGTTCCAACAACACACTTTTGGTCCAAACAATACTTTCAACACCCAAACAACATTTTTCTCGTTTTACAACTCTTTTTGCAATTCAGACAACTTTTCCTTTTTTTCAATGCAAGCAATTCATTCTTTTTCTTTTATCACACAAACCTTTTTCAAAACAATTTTCTTTCTTTTCATTAACGAACTATGAAGCTCTGATTTTCTCATTGCACTATGAGAATACATAGGCACGAAGGTTTGAATCCTTGGCAATCACACTAATTTAAAACTTATTTTCCCCCTTTCGTAAGTAACCTTTAGATAATAACATCCATTCGCGCAAAGAACAATCAAAATGGCTCCTGTTGAGTATAATGTATGTGAGAGGTGTTAATACCTTCCATTGTATAACTGACTTCCTTACCCTGTTTCTCTTCTCCTTGGGTTTTATCGATATTTTCCCTTTCATTTGAAATAAATAAAGTTCGGTGACGTCTGTTGTATCTTCGAGCGTGCGATGCGCTCAGGTATTTTTCGCGGCGCGACAATCCTTAACATTAAAAATTGTCCTACCAAACATAGTGTTGTGTCAAGTGCCTCCTTTTCATCCGTTTCTCTTTCTGCCCCCATCATTATCTCTTTGTCTTCTTCGTCCAACATTAGGCATTAGAACTTGTCCATGACTTTCCTGGAAAAAGGTCTAGTATTGTCGAATGATTGTATCAAGTGCCGAAATAATGATGAGTATGATTTGTTTACTCTGAGTTATAGTTGTTTTACGTTAAATTTTTACGTAAATTAGGGTTTGTATGAAAACTAGGGTTTCTGACTCTCATGGGGAGAAAAGTCGCCTCTCACATGGAGAAAACTTAATTAAATTAAATTATTTTTTTGTTAACTCTATGTTTGCATAATCTAATAGGGTAAAATATGGTTAACATCAAGAATGATAGGTGTGTATGGTGTGATTGTTAGACCTCAAACACACATAAAGTGTTATGGGTTTCATAAATACTACACCCAAATTCATTGCGTCAAGTCTTATTAGTCTAAATCTAATTTATTAGTTTCCTAAACACGGCCGACAAATTACATTCATGATGTAATCTCATAAACTTTTAATTACAAAATCTTTTTTAAATATTTATAAAAAGTTTTAGGCTTAGTTACACTAAGGATCCTCTAAGTTATTTAGTTATAACAGGTTGGTCCTTTAAGTTTTTTTGCTACAAGTCAGTCCTTTAAGTTACATAACGTCTACAACATTGGGCATTTTTTATGATTCCATTCCAAAAATGCATACTTGTCATCAACAATTCTTATATGGTTGTAACGTTGCTAAGATGATTGTAACGTTGCTGAGATGTAATTGTTTTAAATTAAACTTTAAGTAATTAGACAAAATCCCTTAATTATTAAGAAACATCCTTAAACCTAATCCCTAAAATTCCAAACTGAGAAAGAGAAAGGAGATGTAAACGAAGAAGGGAGATGAAACCCTAAACATGAAGGAGAAGAGCTACGAACAAAGAAGAGAAAAGAAGGATTCAAGGGAGACGAATGCATAAGAGAAACATTGAAAGTTGAGGTATGTATCGTTTTCCATATTGAACATGTATTTTTTATTGAAGTCAAGGGTTTTGTATGTGGTCCCTTATAGCTCTACTGATTTCTACAGCGTACAACTTTCTTCCCAAAAAGGATGTTTTTTATGTTGATTTTCATCATGGGGAAATTTGATGATAAGGGTACATATGTAGGAGGGATAATGTCAAACTAGAAGTGTGATGGTGATAGATGGAGTTACTTTGAAATTTTGGGTGTTGTTAAATAAATGGGGTATCTTGGGGTACTTAAAATGTGGTATAATTTTGCTGGTACATTAAAGAAGCTAGTAAATGACTTTGGTGCAATATAAATGTTAAATTGGTCCAAGACTAATGTAAAGGTAGACCTATACATAGTCCACCCTATTTCCCAACCTGATGTAGTAGAAGTAGTTGATGTCCAACCTGTACTAACTTATGTCCAACCCACTGAACAATAAACTGCGGGCCAATATGAGACACTTGACACCCTACATGAGATACATGACACTGAGACCCTGCCTAAGATACCTGAATAAAATGTAAAAACTATTGAGAGTGAACTTAATGAACAAAGTGCTGACAGTGTATTAGGGTGCAAGTTTGACGAATTTGATGATGATGTATTAAATGATGGAATTGATGAGGTATTGGTAGGAATATGAGGGTTTGTTGTTGTGAAAAATAATCAATGGGTGGATGAATTAGAAGTGGATGATTCAACTTAAGGAAAAAAAAGGAAGGGTGGTACACCAAAGAAAAGAAGGCTAAACAAAGTTCCAACAAGAAAAAGGGAATACCTAAAAAACAAAGGGTGGATGAAGCCATTTATGTTGATAATGAACCATCAAGTGAAGAAGATACACTTGATTTTGGGTTTGTTGAAAGGAGTAAAGGAAAAATGGTAGATAAGGGTTTGCCAGATTCATATTAATATCTTAAGAGTTGGAAACTGATGAGGATATGAGTAGTGATTATTCAGATGAAGGTATAAAGAAAAAAATACCCATCGTTTGTAATGCCTAAGAAGTTTGTGGACTATAAGTGGGTTTTGGGTACCAAATTCTCAATAATGGATGAGTTTAAAGACGCAATAGCAAACTATGTTGTTAGTAATGGTAGAGATTTACACTTTATAAAGAATGATAAGACATGGGTTAAAATGGGACGCAAGGAAGGATGTGGATATGTTGCATTATGTTCCAAATTTCCAAATGAGGATACATGGCAATTGAAAAAAAACTGAATGACACTCACACATGTAATAAGGAGTTTTATGTAAGGATGTTTAACATTAAATGGCTTGGGAAAAAGTTGTATTAAATTTTTAGAGTTAATCCATGTGTGAAACTTACTACAATACGTGAGAAAGTGCATGAGAAATATAATACTGGTATGAGTAGGATAAAGGATTATATGGAAAGGAAGGCAACACTTAATTATGGAAAGATAAACCGAAATCTCAAGGTTCTTTATGGCTAGGTAATTCAAGAATTATTGCACTTATTGAAATCTAAGAATTATTGCACTTATTTTATCTTAGAATGCTAACTAACTCAGTGTATTTTATTTGTTAACGAGGCTTGCTGGTGAAATGGTTTATAAAGTAAGGCACATAAATGTGACAGGAGACAAATTCATAGTTAATCTTAAGCAGAAGCAGTGCTCTTGTAGGAGTTGGATGCTCATTGGAATTCTATGCTACCATGCAATTACATGCATCCAAAGTAGAGCTGAAGAACCCGCATATTACATTCCTCCCATGTATAGGAAGGAGACTTACCAGGCTTGCTACAGACCTGTCATATATCCAACCAATGGTGACAACGTATGGGAATAGACCCCATACCCCAACATACTGCCATGACCATCAAGAAGAGCGCCGATGATGCCTAAGAGAAGAAGGAATAAAGATTATGATGAGAAGAGAAAAGATATAACAATTGTTAGCAGGAAAGGGATGCCAAATAAATGCTCAGTGTGTGGTAAATATGGCCTCAACAAATCCCCATGCCCAAATGCACCAAGACAACCTACACAATCCTAAACACAACCAACCCAACCTAAACAATCCCAAACACAACCAACCCAATTAACATAAGTCCAAACACAATCAACTCAATCAACACAATACCAAACTCAACCAACTCCAAGAGTTCAAACTAGACTATTACCAAGAAAAACCCAACACATAAATTCATAATCCCAACCACAAGACTTCAAACTAGGATATCACTAAGAAGAACCCAAAATCAATCAACACAATCCCAAATACAACCAATAATAAGACTTCAAACAAAGCTATCACCAAGAAGAAACCAAAACCAAGTTGTACAAGGCCAAACACAACCAACCCATACACTTCAAACAAGGGTATCACCAAGAAGAGGCACCACAATATTTCAGGGACCGACCCCTACACTCCAAACAAGGCTATCAGCAAGAAGAGACACTACAATATTCCAGGGATCAACTGCAACATTTCAACCACCAAGAAGGACCACACCTAAGCTGCCCATAAAGAGAAAAACCATTAGAATATTGTCTATTGTATTTTGCTAAACTATGGTAATGTATTTTGGATGATGTTTTTGTTTTTAGGATGTTATATTGTTGACTTAGAAATATGTATTTTGGATGATGATTATATGTTTTGGATGTCTACTATATGCTTTGGGTGAATACTTTATGTATTTTGTTTGGTTTAATGAAGGATATTAATGCATTATCATTGTTTTGGTTAATAGGCATTTTGTGTTTAATCAATGAATCTTGTGATATTTTGTCCAATTTTCAAGTCCATTCTCTTTACAGTAAACTAAGTTGTTAAACACAGGTCATTGAAGTCTCTTTTAGTGTAACAAATTTGTCCTTTAAGTCTTCTTTAGTGTAACAAATATGAGCACAAACTATGTCCTTACTACAACATAAAATTTGACATAATCTAACAACATCAAATTGGACACAAACATATCCTTACTTTAACATCAAATATGAGCACAAAATAAACATCACCATTGAAGAAAATCATTACAACATAACATTAACAAATTATCTTATAACAATAACATCAACATAAACTATAATCACCACTTATTGATCAAAATACACATCAACATTACAGAAATCATAACTAAAAACGTTATGACAAAAACTAACATCTTCAACATGTTCTTCATCATCTCCTTTGTGTAGTAGTCATCTCCACAGATCTTTATCATCTTCTTCAACATGTTGATTTCTTCATCCTTTTCCTTGCATTTTGAACACCTCCTTTGTGTGTTGATTTTTGTTTGTCCTTCACCATTGCACTCTTTTTCAACCCACTCAAAATAGTTGTCGCCACAGTTTGAGTATTCACTCCGTTAACATATAACCATTAACATTATCAAATAAGACATATCAAACGATAGCAATAAACGTACCAAAAAGTATTTGCAACCCCAAAATACTTTCCAAAGTTTTGTCCTTTCTTCTTAACTATTCGTATCACTACTTTTGCTCCACATTGACACCTTGGTTCGATTTCGCCATGAGTTGCAATCGAAATGAAGGAATTATTGTTTAAACTATGTGAATTTGAGACATCTGTACCGTATGAAGCCATTGTTAGAGAATGGAGAAGATGAACTCGATTGGGAGAGGATGACTATGGCTTTAGGGATTTCATGGAGAAGAAATTGATTTTTCCTAATTACGTAAAGTTATATTCAAAACAATTACATCTTAGCAATATTACACTCACATAAGTACCATTAATGATATCTATATATTTTTGGAACAAAATTATTTTAAAAAGATCAACGGTGTAAATGTTATGTAACTTAAAAGACTAACTTGTAGAAAAAAAACTTAAATGACCAATCTACTACAACTAAATATCCTTAAGGACCTTGGTGTAATTTTACCAAATTTTTAAAATGAGTGGAAAATTGTTGAACACATCTCTAAGACAATCAATATTCTATGAGATTCTGAGATTATGTAAGATATAAACCTTTTGATTTTGATCATTTTGATTTGATGAAAAAAAGAAATAGATTTGACTTAAATAACCTTTTCAATCATTTTCAGAAAATATCAAACTTAACAAAGACCATCCTATGTTTAATAAGACATTTATCTGTTACTCATTTCCTATTCTCTTCGCGCTTCATTCTCAATTTCAATCATTTTCTACTTTCTCTTTCTCCATTCATTTTCAACTTCACCCTTTTCTCCACCACACTCTCCATTCTATCATTTTCAACACACCAATTCTCTCAGCTCTTATAAACCCTAACATTGATGGAGTTAGAAGTAAACTCTGATAACGATGTTGCCCGCATCAACTTCTCAAATCTTGAACCGGTGGCACCGGATCAATCCGGCGAAGGTTTACCTTATGCACCGGAAAACTTCCCCAATCCCGGCGACATTTGGCGGTGGAAAGCTGGCAAGCGGATTTCATCTAACGGTAACTATCGCGACCGGTCTCTTTATCTTCCTCGTCGTCTCGCTGCCTCTTACCGCGGCGGTGGATTTGCAAGCAAGCTTGCGGCTGAACGCTACGTCAAAGAATCGTTCCCTCATATTAATATTGTTGATTTCTTCGCCTCCTTCAGTTGGACGATTCCTTCTGGTCTTCCTGGTCTGTCTCTTTGCTCTCTTCTGATTTTGCTTTTTCTTCCTAATGATTCGTTGTTTTTTTTTCTTCATGATGCTGTTAATTTGATCACGAATTTCTGAAAATGAAGTGTGTTCTCATTTGTTGTTTAAGAGATAGAAAAAATTAATCTCTGCATTGTATTATGATGCTTAGAAAAAAACCCTTGTGAATTTATCTATGTTAATTGACAAGTTATACAAAACTGCCTCCTAAACTGCAGAATATATGCCAATTTGTTCATAATTCTAGTTCATTGGATAGTAAAACAGTTGTCTCCATTAAGGATTTCTAAGACTCTTTCGTGTTGTATCTTTTTTGTTTTGCTATGTAAACTTCCTCCTACTTGTTGTACTGCTTTTCTGCACCTTTAGATGATTATAGTACCATATAAACATACAAGGTTGTTCTTTATTGTAGGCAATATGAATCCTGTAGCTGATGGGCGTATTCGTGAGTTAGAATTAAGAGAGCAGCCAGAATCTGAAATCGACATTGGTGGATGCAAAGCTGGGAATAAGATGTGCAGCAGTTTGATTTTGGAAGAAGAAAAAGAAAATTCACCAGTCGTGCCGTGTGATATCTGTTGCGTTGAACCTAAATTTTGCCGTGAATGTTGCTGCATTCTTTGTTACAAAACAGTTGATTCAGCTTATGGTGGCTATAGTTACATCATGTGCAAAGTAAAACTAGGCGATGATATTTGCGGCCATGTGTGTCATTTGGAATGCGCTCTTCGATCTTATTCGGCTGGCACTGTTGGAGGAACGATTGGATTGGATGCTGAGTATTTTTGTTGGCGCTGTGATGGGAGGACTGAACTGATTTCTCATGCAGATAAGCTTCTACAGACATGTGAAGCTATTGATACAAATGATGATGATATTAAGGAAAAAATTCTAAAGCTTGGTATTTGCCTCTTGCGTGGTTCCGAGAAAGTCGCTGCAAAGGAGCTTCTGAGCCGTATTACATCGGCCGTGTCAAAGGTATTGTTAAATTAATTTCAAGTGATAGAAAAAAAATTCTTTTCTTGCTTTTTCTCTACTAAATCTTAAAAGACAATATCATGACGAATTTGGTCTTTTACTTCAGCTTAAACATGGGACTAATGTTGAAGATATCCTGAACGTTGATGACAGTCTTACTGCTAATTCTTTGGGTAAATGTTCTATCAATATTACTTATTACTTTTGAACTTGTTGTGTGCTTATGAAGGTGAAAAACTCCGCCTCTCCCACTCCCACTCTAATGTAAAAATGCTGAAAAGAATACGATAACTGTTGAACATTTTGTTTATTGACAGGTTCTTCTGGTAACGGCAATGCTGCGAGGGATACTACAGATGATGAAGGTCCTTTAAAGCATTTAAATGTTCAAGAAGGAACAGAATCTTTTCGTTATCAATCCGAGTTATTAAAACTTGATGCTGAGTTTGATAAGGCTATGGAGGATCTTGAAAAATCACAGAAGTTTGAATATAAGCGGGCAGAAGAAAGCCTTCATACACATAAGAAATATTTACTAAATATTTCTCAGCAACTGGATCAAGAGAAGTCTGAGTTGGCAAGCGAATCCAACACATCTCGTTCAAGTGTCTTGCTTCAAACTGTCGAGAAAAGAAATGAACAGCTAAGGCAGGAACTGAAGAAATTTGAAGAAATGAAGAAGGTAGCTAATGGTTTTGGCAGCACATCCAAAGAAATTTTAGAAAAGCACTTTGGCTTGTAAATTGCATTCTAAAATGAAAGATTATAGAGATTACAGACAAGGGTTGAATAAATTGGCTATGGCCTATGGCAATGGTTTTACTGCCAAACTTTAAGTAGGAACTAATTCCTGCAAAAACAGCCTGAATTTATTTATTTTAATTGCAATAAAATATGTATTGAGACCAAGTCTTTAGATGATTGAGCAACAAATATTTGGGTTTTAGTTGTAATTATAGTTTGTAATTTATATTACTATACTAGTTATTTTGATATATTTTACTATTAATTGTGTCTTATCTTTTAGGTTGATTTGAATCTTGACATGTGAATGATGTTCCGGAGTTATACAAAGGTTTTTTTGTCTAGGATTTTAGGTTTCTTTTTATAGCAGAAAGATTTATTAATTAGGTCAGTGATTTTTATTTTATTATTTTGAAATTAAAAAAGTGTTTATTGTTAAGTTATTTAACTCAAGTCGACACCATCTTTATTCCCGAATTTCAAATAGATTTTTTTCACCTCTAGTTTGTTTTAGGATTCAAAACTTGCATGTGGTAGTTTTTTATCCTTCCGTAAATGCTAACATGACAACTTTCTTTATCTCCTTATTCATTTCTAAACTAGCATCTTCATCTACTTATTCATTTCTAAATTCAAAACTCTTTCCTATCCAGTCTTGGACGGAAAGACGACCCAATAAAAAAACTCAAAATAATCGCAACGATCAAAGATAAAAATATTTATAACAAAAATAATGTTAGAGGCATGTCTTTAGGAAAAAAAACATATCTACTAACTGTGCAGAAGATTTAAAGGATCGGTTGGAAAATGATAAAACAAACATTTTGTTGGGAAATACGCGGGTGGTAGTTAACAAACAATTTTGATATGTGGTTCTGGAACTTCATTAGGAATAGTTTCGGAAGGGAGGAATCTTGAATCTTCTTTTCTAAACTCTAGGCTCTTAGACGACTATGATCACTTTAGTGGATTCTTAATTAAGAAAGGATTAATACGTGGTATTGTTGACACGACTCTATTTATAAAACTTAAGGATTTACATATTTTATTAGTTCTCATATACATTGATGATATTATTTTTGGATCTATTAACGAAGATATGTGTAGAGAATTTTCTAATGTCATATAGGGAGAGTTTGAGATGTCTCTCACGAGAACTCAACTACTTCTTAGGTTTTCAAATCAAGCAAATGAAGAATGAAACTTTCATAAACCATACTAAATATTAAAACGAAATCTGACATGAATAATTCAAAGACGGTATCTACTCCTATGGCATTAAACATATTGATTGATAAAGATGAAAGTGGAGTTAAAATGGAGATTACAAAATATCGAGGTATAATAAGATCTCTTATTTATTTAAGAACAAATAGACCTGATATTATGTTTAGTGTGTGCATGTGTGCTCAAACTTCAAGCCCCACCTAGGGAGTTCCACTTTGACATCATAAATAAAATTTTGAGGTATCTTAACCGAACCTCACATCACGGGGTTTGGTTTTCTAAAGATAGCGAGTGTAACTTAGTGGGTTTTTCTGACTCTGATTTCACGGGGTTCAAATCAGATAGGAAAAATACTAGTGGTACATGTCATATATTTGGAAACTTTTTGGTTTTTAGGCATAGTAAGAAACAACACAACATTTCTCTTTCTACTATTTAGGCCGAATATGTAGCCAATGTTAAGTGTTATGAACAAGTCTTATGGATAAAGCAACAACGACTAGATTTCGATTTAAACTCGGTTGCGTTCCAATTAAGTGCGTTAACACTAGCGCAATAAGCGTAACTAAGAATATGGTTCTACATTCAAGCACCAAATATATTGAGATTAAACACCATTTTCTTAGGGATCATGTTGAAAAACGGAATGTCTATTTTGAATATGTGGACACTAAAAATCAACTTGCTGATATTTTTACCAAACAGTTGTCCGCAAAATATTTTCATAAAATATGTAGGGAGTTAAGGATCCTTGAACCATCTTGTTTTGGGTCGGCCGAAAATGACCCATGAGGAAAGAAAGTCCAAATTCTAAACTCATAAAAGTGATGCATGCAAATCAAGCATCAACTTACATCTAGCTAGGGAAGGAGAAGACAATCAGAGCCATCCAAATAATCCAACGACTCACGACATTTTACGAAATCTCTTCATAAATAATTTTAACTGAACATCTATATATAAATAGGGGAAAACAAACCATTTGAAGGCAATCTCTCTCTCATTCAAAATTCATCCACCTTGCTCAAACACTAAATTAGGTGTCAGAGCATCGGAATCAATATCCTTTATAACACAACTTTCCAAGTATATCATTCTGATTATCATCTAGTTCTTGCACAAAACATAGGCACCATCTATGAGAGATGTCGTAATGTTATGATTACTATGATTCCTTGATTTCAAACCTAAATCTACATCGATCAAGGCGAGAATCTATGCTCCTAATCAATTTTATTGATTTTGCGACCAAATATTGTTTCACTAGAGTTGTCACATAATAACACCATCAAAGGTTACCCGTTCCACCACTCGACGATTGGTTGCGGAAGTCGCAGGCACTGCTGAAAATCACCTTTCATCTACTCCCCCTATGTAGCAACTACTTCAAACACAGTTCGAAGTTGTCCAACGAGCAACTCAACCTCCTTAACTTGTAGTGAATATTCAACAATTCCAGGTAGGGGAACGTTTCATCTAACCAAATATACCTCTCGCAACAATTGGATGTGAGGCACTTTCCGATTTCCAACTTCTATAGGCCAATTTAGGACTAAAATCCACTCACGAGTTATTAAATGGCATATTCAGAATGATCCAACTGCAAAATTCCTTACCCGTTACTGGCAGACTCACTCAGATATAGGAAAGTTCATAGAATATTGTGCCAATAGATTGAACCGTTCAAGAAGAGGCCTCACATAAGGTCGCAGAACCAAGGAGATGAATTGAAGAATCCCATATATCACCTCTCCATTGGGAGCGCGAACAACGTACTCCCTTGCCCTACTACGAAGGAAGGAATAATAGTTACACACCTTTTGAAGGACGCGTGATGGCAAAAAAGAAGGGAATGGAGAAGTCACCTCAGCACCACCTAAGAAGAATAATCCTATGAGCACTTGTATCTTGGATGGCAGGATTCCACGCTCCTTGGAAAAACCACCCAAGCTGCAGGATTATAATGGAGACGAAGATCCCAAAGAACACGTCGAGCATGTGGATGATCGTCTGAACTACTACCATTCAGACGGAGATATCAAGTGCAAACTGTTTGTGCTCACTATGATAGAATCTTCTCGAGACTGGTATAAAACCTTCCCGATGGAACCATAGACTCATGGCCAGAGTTTTGGTAGACTTTTATGGTGAATTTCACCACGAGAAAGAGACAACATGTGAGTATGTCTGTCTTTAGCGAAGTAAGTCAGGGCAAGAGAGAAACTTTGCATGCGTACATCAACCATTTAACCAAAATAGCGGTAACTTTATGCGGAACTAATGAAAGCCTTAAGTGTTGGATTTTTGAGAGAGGACTCCGACCTGACAGTATATTCAGAGAGAAGCTGGGTCGCAAAAAGGACCATAGATTGACCAAGCTATTGAGGAGAGCTCCGACCTATATGAAATACTAAGAAAAACTATTAGCCGGTGGAGGGAGCAAAAGGTTGAGTATCCCTGGATACAGGCGGGCGACTGACAAAGAATCTGGGAGATCAAAGGAAAAGCATGAGCGAGGACCCCGCTCAAAACTTGGATCCTACACACCGTTGAAAACCTCTAGTGAAAGGATTCTTATATAGTACATCAATACCGAGTTTAAGGAAGTCAGAATAAGAAACCCTTATCTAGTTAGAGAGTCTGCCCGGACCGATAGGTCAAAGTATTGTTGGTTCGACAAAAGCCTTGACCATAATAAAAATGATTGCGTCCAACTTAAATATGACATAAAAGGACTCATCAAGGAAGGAAAACTATTAGAGTAGACCAAATATGGGAAGAGAAGCAGGGAGGAGTCGCCAAAGAAAGAGCATTATACTAAAAAGACAATATACACGGTCTCCGAATGGAAGAGTTAGGACGCTGGATAGGAAGATGAGTGTAAAGACAAGCACCCGTACATCGCTTCCATAACCGGAGGATCCCCCAGGCCTAGTGTAATACCCTAAACCCTAAAACTCATATGAAAAGATTTAATCGATAATTTAAGGTGTCACTACGACAACCATCCAAAAACTTTCAAAAACATTTAACAACATACATCGAAATTAACATAATAAAACTTCAAAATTAAATTTCACAAATAAAGCATTAGGCTTTACACCACATAATTCAACATTAACTCCAAACATAATAAAAACGCCTTGTTCCCGATGTTACAGATAAGAGAATTTAACCGACTAAAAATGATAATGATAAAATAAATGAAGATGAGCTCCAAGAATATATCTTCCACTCACAACAACCAAACTCTAATTCGGATTATCTGTAAGATGTTCATGGTGGACAACATACAACAAAAGAGTGAGAATACATTCATATATGTTAATGGTGCATAAAACATCAAGGATAGAACAATTAGGACATAACACAATCATACATAAATGAATCACAATACAAATGTATCAATGTAATGTACTCCTTATCTAAAAATGCATGTGGTATCAAAAGTTTGGATGTCCGAGTTATTTTACGGGATTATCCATGTCTATAATTCCTCTCTAAAAAACGTTCTCTCTGAATAATAAGACTGTCATTGGCTCTCTCTGAATATTGGACCTCGTCACTGGCTCTCTCTGAGCACTGGACCTGGTCACTGGCTCTTTCTGAGCATTGGACCTCGTCGGGTCGAAGTCCTACCTATCTTCGATATACATGAATACATGAGACTCAACAACAATTCTCAAAACACATGAGCAACAATTCAACTCGAAAATCAAAGAAACAACATTCACGTCTCGTACTCGAAAAATGTTCTCTCTAAATAAAATATCCTATATGGACAAGGTTTTCTCTGAACCACAATTTACCAATGCAAGGCCAATACAATAGTCTTTTCTGAATTACACAACTCAAAAATATGATATACAATTATAACTCAATCATATAAACATATCATATTCACACATACTCATCAACAATATGAAATATTAACCTATTATCACAATACAACTCCCCAACATAGGAATTCATATTATTACTTATGTCAGACCACCATCAAGGTAAGACAACAACTATTCAAGGCAACTCTAGCCTTATCAAAAAAACTATAAAGAGTCAAATTACTCATATCCAAACTCAACTCAATAATATTATTATCAATTACTCAACAAATCAATTTTAACTCTTTTGTCTTAACAACCTCAATAAATAAAAATATTACTCAAAAGGTAACATTATAATGTCAACAATGCTTCAAACTTAACTCAAGTTTATCCTATATTATGATCTCCAACTCTAAACAAATTAAAAGCAACTATGGCAACTCTCAACAACTCTAACTAAATAAAATAGGGCTCTTAAATCATCAAAAAGATAACGAAAGGTCACCACACTAAAAAATGCTCAAAACTCAGGACCTAACTCTAAAATTTTATCACTTCAAAATAACACCAAATATTATAGACATGATAGAATTATGAAATTCTCCAACTTAAAAGATATTTAAAACCTCTTTCAAATAAACTTAACCACACCTCCAACGAAGTTACGAAACTCCAATTCTATTCGTTTCAGTTCACCCAAAATGCAATAATTCATCCATAAACTCTAAAACAGAATGTATGACTTCCAAATAGAACGAAAAATTATATAATCATTCTAAAATTACGAAAATCTCCAGTTTAAAAGATCATTAAGTTCTCCTTCTAACGTAACTGACGACACCCCAAAAGGACTTATGAAACTCAAGTTACGCGTGAAACATGATGACTAATGCAGGATTGAAATTGACTACACCTCTGGTATAAAAACTAGTGAACTGCTACTGTTGTATCACCACTAAACCCAATTTCTCTACTTCAAAAGAAATATTATCACGTTAGTTTTTCAATTCAACTAACGACACCCCAAAAGGACTTATGAAACTCAAGTTATACATGAAATAAGATGATCAGTCCCCTCCTATGTCTACCTGCGATTTTATGTGTTTTTCTCCATATTGAACAAATTCGAAACTCGTCTATTTTTCCTATTTGAGTTTTAACCATCCCAAAAACACATTGATAAATACAACACTGATCAATATGGCTAAAACATCATAGATCTAACATATTATCACAACAACATCATGGATTCAACCATTTAAGGATGATAACTCTAGTTCTCGCCTTATCACAAGGCATCAACAAGTAGAAGGTCAAATTCTATCTTTGCCTTATCGCAAAGCGTCAACATAATACATTATCACTTCAATTCACACAGGTTAAGCATGGATGGTAGAAATCAACAAACCTCACTGATAAGCAACCATAACAACCAGACTATAACTATTCCAATTTTATATTTTTGCCTTATGTCATCAACATGGTTATCACATTAATTTTGCCTTATCAAAATACATCAACACAAATTATTAAACAAGGTCAACAATGATCACGTAAAAATATATAAACATTATCATAATAATCGGCTTAGAAGTTTTTACCCAAATCTTATTTGACCACAAAAATTATCATAGAGAAACAGAAAGAGAAAAAGGTAGGAGGATAAAGAATACTCTCTATCCATCTTCCAAACACCTACATATGAACAATCCCCCCATACCTATGAGGTTTGAAGATCTTTGAACTTTCTTGTCTTTGGGATTTTTCCTCGCTCTCTAAATCCTCCTCCTCCTCCCTCTCTCTCTCTCTCTCTCTCTCTCTCTCTCTGTAACACCCCGATAAAAATAAGATAATTATTTAAATTAAGTTAATAGTATATTTATTAATTTAATTAAATAATTGGATTATTATTGGAATATTATTAGGATTATTATTATTGGATTATTATTATTATTATTGGAATAAAAGTTGGAATTAGAAAAGGTCCCATTTGGTAAAAAGAGGTTTTCACGTGAAAACAGAGAACGACTCTGAAAGTGGAAAAGGGAAAAGGGCAAAGAGCTAGAGAACAAGGGTTGAAGAGGGGAAGAGCTTGAAGCTGAAGGATTGCCGGATTAACTCAGGTAAGGGGGTTTATCATCGTTTAATGGGTATTATGGGATAACATGTAATGGGTAGTGATAAACCATTGATTTGACTCTGAGTAGAATGATGTATACTGAAATTGTGAGATATTGGATGAACGAAATTTGAATCATAATTGAAGGAAATTCGTAGGAATTAGATGTAATAATGTTAGAATTGGTGAAATCGAATAGGGTATGATTCGTGTTAGATGATATGAACGATTAATGTGTAAATTGGACTGTGGGAGGCTGGATCTGAAGAATCTCGTAGCAGAGAAAACCATAGCAGATCTGGAATTCTGGTTTCTGGTCATACGCGTATGGCACTAGGCAATACGCGTATGAGATGGTCTGGTACGCGTATGGCACTAGGCAATACGCGTATGGATGAGGAAGATGATGTTTTGAACGTGGTTTGGTCTCTGTTGGTACGCGTATGGGGAAGTGGTACGCGCAGCATACGCGTATGAGATAGGTGATACGCGTATGGGATTGGCTGAGAAATGGGTCATACGCGTATGGGACTAGGCAATACGCGTATGGGCAGGATTGTGGTTTTTCTGTGCTGTTGTTGTGCAGTTCTTTGGTTGTTCAGCTGAGTAATGTAATTTAGCTGATGTATGATAGAGTAGGGATTATTTCCCGTTGCTTTGAGTAGTATAGGTATTAGTAGAGTGTGCTAATGCTGTGATTGATTATGTGGTATGACATGATATGATTATGTGGTGAATGTGTTGATGATGTATGATGATATGCATAATGCTGTGAATGTATCTATCATGTATAAAATTATGGCGGGACTGTTTATGGCTTAGAGTGTGAGCATATGTCCATTGTGGATGATTGTTGATGTTTGCATGACTAAGTGATTTAGCTTGCGTATTGTGGCCTTTATGGTGGTAGCTAATTCCCATGGTGAGGAATTAGTGAGTTAGTATTGTGGATTGTTGTTGATGTTTGCATGCTAGGTGATTAGCGTGCATATCATAGCCCTTGGGGTGGTAGCTAATTCCCATGGTGAGGAATTAGTGAGTGAGTCACTAGGTCTCAAATGAGTGGGACTAGTGAGCTTGGTAGCCGTATCTGGATTTGATCGGTGAGGTTGAACTATATGTTCACGAATAGTCGATACCGCATGCATGGAGTCTCATTGCATAATGTATGTATGGCGTATAATATGAATGGATGTATTCCAATATTATACGTGTGTTTTGTGGTTGCGTTGAGTTGAGTATGATGATGATGATGATTATGAGTTGATATTGCCGTTGCTGAGTATGTGTTATGATTAGGGTGATGAAATGTGTTAATTTACTTAACATTACATGATATTTTATAATGCTTATTATATCGATTGAGGAACTCACCCTTACAACTATTTTTCAGGTAACGAGCAGTGATTGAGTAGAAGTTAGTACTTGGAGTCTAGTGTAGTTCCTTAGTGGGTCATGCTCTGGTAGATGTAACATCGGGACGGGATGTTTTACCTTATTTTCATTGTTGGTTGTTGAATGATCTTACATGTAATGTGTGTTACATGGTTTGCATGATTGATAGATCTCTATCCGCTGCGTATTGTGCAATGTTTTATTTTGATAAATAAATGAGTATGACCAGATATTTTGGAACATGGTGTGAAGTGTCAAGTGTGACACCCTTAATTGCATACTTACTCTGATTTATATTTTGTTGATTTAATTAATTATTGGGGTATTTTAGAAGGGTGTTACATTAGTGGTATCAGAGCATAGTCGGTCGAGTTGAGTCGTAATTATTCTGTTTCCCTGTACGGGATAGGTGTTGTGTAACCCTATCAGTACTTATTGTTTTAGCTTGTTGGGTTTTCAGAATAAAGATGGCTGGAAGAGGTAGAGATGATGCTGCGATTGCTGAGGCTCTGGGTATGCTAGCTGGAGTACTTGGAGGGAATCCGAATGTTGTGGGAATGGGAGCTGCTCGTCAACTGAGTGAGTTCCAGAAGAATAATCCTCCAATGTTCAAGGGAGAATACGATCAAGATGGTGCTCAGAAGTGGTTGAAAGAGATTGAGAGGATCTTCCGAGTGACTGAGTGTGCCGATAACCAGAAGGTCAGGTTCGGTACGCATATGCTGTCAGAAGAAGCAGATGATTGGTGGGTTGCTACCCGCACTGAGTTGGAATCTGCTGGGAATGCTGAGATCACTTGGGCTGTGTTCAGAGAAAGATTCCTGAGGAAGTACTTTCCAGAGGATGTCAGAGGAAAGAAAGAGATAGAGTTCTTGGAATTGAAGCAGGGCAATCGGTCTGTTACTGAGTATGCTGCTAAGTTCACAGAGCTGTCGAAGTATTACACTCCCTATAACGAGGCTACTGGGGAATTTTCAAAGTGTGTGAAGTTTGAGAACGGGTTACGTCCCGAGATCAAGCAGGCTATTGGGTATCAGCGGATTAGAGTGTTTTCTGATTTGGTTGACTGTTGCAGAATTTTTGAACAGGATACCAAGGCCAGAGCAGAGAGCTATCAGCAGAGGGTTGATAGGAAAGGCAAGAATCAGAATGACCGTGGGAAACCGTATGCAGCTGGCAAAGGTTTCCAAAGACAGAGTGGGATGAAGAGGCCTAGTGGGGGAGACTCCAGTGCCCCTGCTAAGTGTTTCAGATGTGGTCAGGCTGGACATCGTATCCATGAATGTACCAGTAATGAGAAGAAGTGTTTTAAGTGTGGAAAAGGTGGTCACTTGGCTTCAGAGTGTCGGTTGAAGACTGTGACTTGTTTCAACTGTGGAGAAGTGGGTCATATCAGTCCACAGTGTCCTAAGCCGAAGAAAGAGAACCAGTCGGGAGGCAAGGTCTTTGCTTTATCGGGTTCTGAGACTTCTGCAGATGATCGTTTGATCCGAGGTACGTGTTATATTAATGGCTTTCCTCTTGTAGCTATTATTGACACAGGTGCGACTCATTCTTTTATATCTTTGGATTGTGCTGTGAAACTTAAGTTAGAGATATCTGAGATGCTTGGAAGTATGGTGATTGATACTCCTGCGAAGGGTTCAGTGACTACTACTTCGGTTTGTTTAAATTGCCCTTTGAGTATTTTTGGTAGAGACTTTGGAATGGACCTAGTGTGTCTTCCACTAGTGCAGATTGATGTTATTCTGGGTATGAACTGGTTGGTGTGTAACCGAGTTTATATCAACTATTTTGATAAGACTGTGATCTTTCCTGAGATTGAGGAAGGAAAGGATTTGTTTCTATCAGCGAGGCAGGTGAATGAGGCAGTAGCAGATGGGGCAGAGTTGTTTATGCTGTTAGCGACTTTGGAGGCTAAAGATAAACTGGTGATTTGCGATCTAGCTGTGGTGTGTGATTTTCCTGATGTGTTTCCGGAAGAAGTGAATGAATTACCGCCAGAGCGTGAAGTTGAGTTCTCGATTGATTTGGTACCTAGTACTAGGCCGGTGTCGATGGCTTCGTACCGTATGTCTGCTGTTGAGTTAACTAAATTGAAGAGTCAGTTGGAAGATCTGTTGAATAAGAAATTTATTCGTCCGAGTGTGTCACCGTGGGGTGCACCAGTGTTATTAGTTAAAAAGAAAGAAGGTACTATAAGGTTGTGTGTGGACTACAGGCAACTGAATAAAGTGACAATCAAGAATCGGTATCCTTTGCCGAGGATTGATGATTTGATGGATCAGTTGGTTGGTGCGAGTGTGTTCAGCAAAATAGATTTGAGATCTGGGTATCATCAGATACGTGTGAAAACTGAGGATATTCAGAAGACTGCTTTCAGAACGAGGTATGGACATTATGAGTATTCTGTAATGCCTTTTGGTGTGACTAATGCGCCTGGAGTGTTTATGGAGTATATGAATAGGATTTTCCATCCGTACCTACACAAGTTTGTCGTGGTGTTTATTGATGATATTTTGGTGTATTCGAAATCTGAAGAAGAGCATGCTGAACATTTGAGAGTGGTTTTAGGAGTTCTACGAGGAAAGAAGTTATTTGCTAAACTGTCAAAGTGTGAATTTTGGTTAGAAGAGGTTAGTTTTCTTGGTCATGTGATTTCCAGAGGTGGTGTTGCTGTTGATCCTTCTAAGATAGAAGCGGTATCTAAGTGGGAAGCTCCGAAGTCAGTTTCTGAGATAAGGAGTTTTCTTGGACTTGCAGGTTATTATAGGAAATTCATCGAGGGATTTTCCAAGTTGGCGTTACCGTTGACGATGTTGACTAGAAAGGGGCAAGCGTTTGTTTGGGACTCAAAATATGAAGAAGGTTTCCAAGAGTTAAAGAGAAGGTTGACTACTGCTCCTATTCTGATATTACCGAGTTCGTCGGAATCATTTGAGGTTTACTGTGATGCTTCATTGTTGGGTTTGGGTGGTGTTTTGATGCAGAATAAGCAGGTTGTGGCTTATGCTTCGAGACAGCTGAGGGTTCATGAGAGGAACTATCCGACACACGATTTAGAGTTGGCAGCTGTGGTTTTTGTTCTGAAGTTATGGAGGCATTACTTGTACGGGTCAAGATTTGAGGTTTTCAGTGACCATAAAAGTTTAAAGTATTTGTTTGATCAGAAAGAGCTGAATATGAGACAGAGGAGATGGTTAGAGTTTCTGAAGGATTATGACTTTGGTTTGAATTACCATCCGGGTAAAGCAAACGTAGTGGCTGATGCATTGAGTCGGAAATCATTGCATATGTCTATGTTAATGGTTAAGGAATTGGATTTAATTGAGCAGTTTAGAGACTTGAGCTTGATGTGTGAGAGTACTCACAATAGTGTTAAATTGGGAATGTTGAAGTTAACGAGTGGTATTCTGGATGAGATTAGAGAGGGTCAGAAATCCGATGTGCTTTTGGTTGATAAGTTGACTCTAGTGAATCAAGGTCAAGGTGGTGAATTCAGAGTTGATGAGAATGGTGTTTTGAACTTTGGTAATCGGGTGTGTATTCCGGATGTTACCGAACTTAAGAAGAGTATTCTTGAGGAAGGACATCGTAGTGGTCTGAGTATTCATCCTGGAGCTACGAAGATGTATCATGATTTGAAAAAGTTATTTTGGTGGCCGGGAATGAAAAGAGAAATTGCGAGTTTTGTTTATTCTTGTTTGACTTGTCAGAAGTCAAAGATTGAGCATCAGAAGCCGTCTGGGCTAATGCAACCGTTGGTTATTCCAGAGTGGAAGTGGGATAGTATCAGTATGAATTTTGTTTCTGGTTTACCGAGGACAAATAAGAATTTTGAAGCTATTTGGGTGATTGTAGACAGATTGACGAAATCGGCTCATTTCATTCCGATCAGAATGGATTATCCGTTAGAGAGATTAGCCGAGTTGTATATTGAGAAGATTGTAAGTTTGCATGGTATTCCGTCGAGTATTGTTTCGGACAGAGATCCTAGATTTACATCGAAGTTTTGGGAAGGTTTGCAGAGGGCTTTGGGAACTAAGCTGAGATTGAGTTCTGCATATCATCCACAGACTGATGGTCAGACTGAGAGGACGATTCAATCCCTGGAGGATCTTTTGAGGGCTTGTGTTTTGGAAAAGGGAGGTGCTTGGGATTGTTATTTACCTTTGATTGAGTTTACCTACAACAATAGTTTTCATTCGAGCATTGGTATGGCACCGTTTGAAGCTTTGTATGGTAGGAGATGTCGGACGCCTTTATGTTGGTATGAGTCCGGTGAGAGTGTTGTGGTTGGACCGGAGATTGTTCAACAAACTACGGAAAAGATTAAGATGATTCAGGAGAAGATGAGAATTGCTCAGAGTCGTCAGAAGAGTTATCACGACAAGAGAAGGAAGTCACTTGAGTTTCAAGAGGGGGATCACGTGTTTCTCCGTGTTACTCCGATAACTGGGGTTGGTCGAGCTTTGAAGTCGAAGAAGTTGACACCTCGATTTATTGGTCCTTATCAGATTTTGGAGAGGATAGGGGAGGTAGCCTATCGTATCGCTTTACCGCCGTCGCTTGCGAATTTGCATGAGGTTTTTCATGTGTCTCAGTTGAGGAGGTACATTTCTGATCCGTCGCATGTAGTCCAAATAGATGATGTACAGGTGAGAGATAACCTGACTGTTGAAACATCACCTATGAGGATAGAGGATCGAGAGTTGAAGCAGTTGCGGGGTAAAGAGATTGCCTTGGTGAAGGTAGCTTGGGGAGGACCAGCAGGTGGCAATGTGACTTGGGAACTTGAGAGTCAGATGAAGGAGTCTTATCCGGAGTTATTCGCTTGAGGTATGTTTTCGAGGACGAAAACTCTTTTAGTGGGGGAGAGTTGTAACACCCCGATAAAAATAAGATAATTATTTAAATTAAGTTAATAGTATATTTATTAATTTAATTAAATAATTGGATTATTATTGGAATATTATTAGGATTATTATTATTGGATTATTATTATTATTATTGGAATAAAAGTTGGAATTAGAAAAGGTCCCATTTGGTAAAAAGAGGTTTTCACGTGAAAACAGAGAACGACTCTGAAAGTGGAAAAGGGAAAAGGGCAAAGAGCTAGAGAACAAGGGTTGAAGATAGGAAGAGCTTGAAGCTGAAGGATTGCCGGATTAACTCAGGTAAGGGGGGTTTATCATCGTTTAATGGGTATTATGGGATAACATGTAATGGGTAGTGATAAACCATTGATTTGACTCTGAGTAGAATGATGTATACTGAAATTGTGAGATATTGGATGAACGAAATTTGAATCGTAATTGAAGGAAATTCGTAGGAATTAGATGTAATAATGTTAGAATTGGTGAAATCGAATAGGGTATGATTCGTGTTAGATGATATGAACGATTAATGTGTAAATTGGACTGTGGGAGGCTGGATCTGAAGAATCTCGTAGCAGAGAAAACCATAGCAGATCTGGAATTCTGGTTTCTGGTCATACGCGTATGGCACTAGGCAATACGCGTATGAGATGGTCTGGTACGCGTATGGCACTAGGCAATACGCGTATGGATGAGGAAGATGATGTTTTGAACGTGGTTTGGTCTCTGTTGGTACGCGTATGGGGAAGTGGTACGCGTAGCATACGCGTATGAGATAGGTGATACGCGTATGGGATTGGCTGAGAAATGGGCCATACGCGTATGGGACTAGGCAATACGCGTATGGGCAGGATTGTGGTTTTTCTGTGCTGTTGTTGTGCAGTTCTTTGGTTGTTCAGCTGAGTAATGTAATTTAGCTGATGTATGATAGAGTAGGGATTATTTCCCGTTGCTTTGAGTAGTATAGGTATTAGTAGAGTGTGCTAATGCTGTGATTGATTATGTGGTATGACATGATATGATTATGTGGTGAATGTGTTGATGATGTATGATGATATGCATAATGCTGTGAATGTATCTATCATGTATAAAATTATGGCGGGACTGTTTATGGCTTAGAGTGTGAGCAAATGTCCATTGTGGATGATTGTTGATGTTTGCATGACTAAGTGATTTAGCTTGCGTATTGTGGCCTTTATGGTGGTAGCTAATTCCCATGGTGAGGAATTAGTGAGTTAGTATTGTGGATTGTTGTTGATGTTTGCATGCTAGGTGATTAGCGTGCATATCATAGCCCTTGGGGTGGTAGCTAATTCCCATGGTGAGGAATTAGTGAGTGAGTCACTAGGTCTCAAATGAGTGGGACTAGTGAGCTTGGTAGCCGTATCTGGATTTGATCGGTGAGGTTGAACTATATGTTCACGAATAGTCGGTACCGCATGCATGGAGTCTCATTGCATAATGTATGTATGGCGTATAATATGAATGGATGTATTCCAATATTATACGTGTGTTTTGTGGTTGCGTTGAGTTGAGTATGATGATGATGATGATTATGAGTTGATATTGCCGTTGCTGAGTATGTGTTATGATTAGGGTGATGAAATGTGTTAATTTACTTAACATTACATGATATTTTATAATGCTTATTATATCGATTGAGGAACTCACCCTTACAACTATTTTTCAGGTAACGAGCAGTGATTGAGTAGAAGCTAGTACTTGGAGTCTAGTGTAGTTCCTTAGTGGGTCATGCTCTGGTAGATGTAACATCGGGACGGGATGTTTTACCTTATTTTCATTGTTGGTTGTTGAATGATCTTACATGTAATGTGTGTTACATGGTTTGCATGATTGATATATCTCTATCCGCTGCGTATTGTGCAATGTTTTATTTTGATAAATAAATGAGTATGACCAGATATTTTGGAACATGGTGTGAAGTGTCAAGTGTGACACCCTTAATTGCATACTTACTCTGATTTATATTTTGTTGATTTAATTAATTATTGAGGTATTTTAGAAGGGTGTTACACTCTCTCTCTCTCTCTCTCTCTCTCTCTCTCTCTCTCTTCCCAACTTTTGCACGTCCTTTCAGAAAGCCCCTTAACTTTACTATTTATTCTAACCTAATATTCCACTTACTCTTTTCACCTTTCTATTCTCCTCACACCTTCACCAAAACTCTATTTCTATTATTCAATTAATATTCTAACTATAACATCCTTCCACAAAAACATCTAACAGAAGCAGGAGTGTACCCCCACTTGTCTCTTTCCCACCTGATGCCTTCCACTTCCCTTTATCAGCTGGAGCCCATAAGATTTTTCACGATTTTGATTTCCACTTTTCTTCTCACTAATACTCTTATAGTGAGTAGATCTATCACAACTATCTTCATCAAAAATTCTACACTTATTAACCAACACAAAGAACTGACGAATCTCTTGGTACCTGATGAATTACTTGATCTCTAGACAAAAGCCACTCTCAAACTTGATACACTTGGAATCCTTTATCTTTGGTCAGAATGATCTTCTTTGACACGAAGAGGAGTTCAAAGCATGACCGCATCTAGCCGATTTCATGCCCCTTATCTGTAAGTATAATTCGAAACACAATAACAATTAACCGGACTTATGCCTTATCCATATAAACGTGATTAAGGCATACCCGCGTCTAGCTGATTTGGAATGATATACTTACAAGTACAATGGAGAGCATAAACACCCAGAGCCTAACTCAAATTACGCAAGTCCTAATCCGACATATGGACACGTCAAACTGTACCAATGCTTCCTCTACACAAGCACTTTCCGAGTACAGTTGCACACTACTACCTTAGCATTCCATTAGGGCAACTCTTACACCTTAGCGCATGAGACTCTCAAAAGAGACATCCATACACAGCTTCACAAAAGACTTAAGGTCATTTGCACTTTAATCAAATATAATTTACTACCTTATGTAGAAAATAAATTATACGAATTGCAGGGATCTAAAGCAAGCCCTAAATCCCCCCAGATCCTATATTTTCTTGGATCCCAGCCGGACAATAACAATAGTTGAAGAAGGAGCAATATTATACCAAAAAGCACAAGCATACTGAAGATGATAACTAAAATACATATATAAATATATTGTTTACAAACTGAAGCACAAAGACCCGACCAAATCTTACAGGAAAAAAAAAACCAAAAAAAGAACAAAAAGGATCACAGACGTCAGTGTCTGCTTCCGAAGCTCTAGGACCACTTACAATATCCTTTCTAAAAGCATATGCTAAAGGGTCCAGCTGGTCAGTGGTAATGGAAAGGTCGAGACAAGATTCTCGTTCCTAATCCAAAATTCCAACCCGGACCTTGCACACGACTTCTAAAACCTATTGAAGAGATTCCTAAGATTTCAAAGCACTTGCCCAATCTTCCTTTTTCTACCGAAGAGCTCTCCAATCCTCTTCGAGCACCCGACATACTTCAACCGCATCTTCAGAAACCTTTTTACAATGTTTCTTCCATAAGCAATGGAATCCTTCAACTTATGTATCTGAGCAGCCAAACGGTCGACCGTATCGATCTACCTTTTCTTGCAAAGAGTTAACAACATCAGCATCAGCCCGCAGTTTAGCCAATTCCTTCTCAACATCAAAAATTTATGCTCAAGGGCTTCAAACCTCTCCCTTAGCTTATCTCACTCCCTTGAAAGATCTCTAGAGCCCAGAACATCATCTTAGATGGCAGCTACCATAGAAACAAGGGATCCAAACCTAAACAAAATATGGGAAGCATCTACAAAAAAGTTACACATGTCAGTTGCAGACACACCCCAAATCAAATCCAAGTCTTCAGAAGCCACGACAATAGTAAATTCCTCCAGGGTCATAGGCTCATAGGACGGAAGAATATCAGGAAGCTGGAAGAAGGGAGTAAGAGCCTATTGCTCGCCACCCTCCGAAAGGCGATCACATTTTTAAGAACCTCCTTCAAAAAGAGTAGACATACTATAACCCCCACTCCTCTTGGAAGGAGAAGGTGAAAGGTCCAGGGCAAAAAAACCAATTACCACAATAGCCGGTTGACCCACCTCGGGAGCAGTGACTGGAATAGTAGTCTCAAAAACTACCAGGGAAACCCCTACGAAAGACATCCAAGCCTCCGGAGCTGAAGTAGAAACAACAATAGGTGCCACCAGTACCCGGACAAACGAGCTAGTTGTTAGGCCCTGATCATTGGCAAGCACCAAAGCTTTCCGCAATTGACTCAGTTGATCTATGTTATCTGTGAGACATAAGTTTCACTTTTTTTAAAAAGGGGGCACCCAGATCCCTATCCTCACCTAAGAATTTTTGTCCCTCTGAATGATACGACGTGCTAATTATCACGTAAGTATCTATTTTCCTTTTCTTTTGCTGAAAAGAAAATGATTCGTCGGGACCAAATCCTTCTTCATATCCGAGTTCCTGATACCAGGCATATAAACCCTCTTTCATCTTAACTTTCTCGGGAGATAGAGGAGTTAACCCGGAGTGGTAAAAAGGAATTGGCCAGTGAAAACAAATATGGACCAGTACTTCTGAAAACTCCCTCTGCAAGAGTAGGCGCTTCCCACCGGGGCTAAAGAAAAACAGAAGGCCAGATGAGTCTTACAAGTGATGGGTTTCACCAGTATGAAATGCTCTAGAAAATAACCCCAATCAGAGTCAACATAGTGGAACTAATGTACTTAGGGAGATCAATCCTTGATTCCGAGCATCATCCAACAAAGTGCGGGCTACATAAAAAGGTCAAAGAAGAGCTCTATTGAAGGCTTCCAAGACTTATACTCGAAAAAACACCCCCATGAAAGGCCAAGCTCCAGAATGAAGCTACGAGAGGGAAACTTTTAGAAGATTCATCATGGACACCTCAAAATCAGAGAAAGGCATGCGTATCACCAACCCGGTGAAGAGACAATCGTATAGAGGAACCGAACAACCCTCGAAAGCGCTACACGCCCTCTCATTTGGACCTACTAGTAGAATCTACCAATGTGGGGGATTACCAACCGTGATGTCGGCTTTAGTCGCAACTTCGACGGTATCCAAAGCAGAAGAAGTCCTTACTATTTAGGTGGCCATCCAATGGTATCTACTGGCATTGGTCAACTATATTAATTGAAAACCCCTACGAGTCAATACTTCGACTCTATAATGCTCACCGAGAGTGACCCAGGACATATCATCATGCTGCTCCTGACATTTCATATGACGAGAAATTTCATCATCACTTGGGTCATGACCAATTACTTCGCAGTATATTTTGACTAAGTCACCAACATATTCCCTCATTTGGCGGGAAGCCTCTATTTCTGCCCAGGTCAAGACAGGAGGAGGCATATGTCTCTCGACAAGGTTTTCACCCCCGCTAGACTTCGCCGGAAACATAGTCTCTGAAGAACCCCTAGAAAGAACTTTGTCTGAAAGAGATTCTCCAGATAACCCTTCCATATTTGAATCATCACTTAAAAGGATGTCTTATCATCCCAAACCCCCATTGACAAAGGGGAAGGAATGAGATTCAAACTCCATTCCTATTTTCGAAGATGAAGAAACACTACCCTCCGAGTCACTCTCGACGATAATAGGGTTACCATTCATCGTAATAAAAATATGATAAATACTTGAGTAAAACTCGAGGTGAAGAGAAGGTACCTTGAAATATGATGGCGAAAACGTATAAGCAAGGAAGAAGGCAAAAAAGTTGAAGCTTTAATGCTTTAAAATTATGAACGTGCAAAAACAATTACTTTAGAAGAAAAGTGCTCTTAGATAAGAAGGAAGGACTCAAAGAGACAAGGGAAACTCGGTCCACAAGGTGACTAAAAAGTTTCTCCACAACCTCTCTCCATCTTTATATAGACAAAGGTCATTGAACGAATCTGATCAAAAGTAGAAAACAAGGGTAAATCAGCGGTCAGAATCTATCAGGGGAAGACAATTGTACTCAAGTGTACTCATCACATCACCCCATACCTTTTCAGATCCCATGTCAAAGAAAAACTACGAAACATTTCAATAATGTGATTGCGTTTAACGCTTACATACCCATTATGCTTTGGCAAAACCAAAACGACGCATGCTAACTGACGCTCGGACAAACATCCTCAAAGGTCGACCATGACTACTGAAAGACTCCTCTGACATCAAACATGCCCGACGAGTCTTGTGGGCAACTGTTATGTACCAGACAAAAACTCGCGCTGACCAAATACCCAATTACACGAGGCCCATTATTCAACCTCCGACGTCATGCCCAATGTATAAATACCTTTGTAAAGGGTTTTCAAGTACACAATCTCTAATCTCCACTTTCACTAGCGCTATCTTAAACCCTAAACTGACTTGTGTTAGAGAATCAAATTAATCGTATTTACCTTTTTCATTTAATGTTATTTATTTAAATAAACTCAGTCAATGTTGTTCCTTAGTTTGTGCTGAATACGTGGCCTGTAAGTTATGTTAGTGGCTTTATGGAGAGATTTTAGCAAATCTCTGAAACCGTCATATTTACTGTGTATAAGTAGGAAATCTAAATTTAATGAAAGCAACAACTTCCATAATATATTCCTAACTTATATGGTATCAGAGCGGAGTTCGAGTTCCTTGACAATGAGCTTTTCGTGAAGATCGTCAATATGGATGGTGGTATCTCGGGCCTTGATCGCATCAACAATGGACTGATAGTTACCGTCGAGACCTTGGAGGACAAATGAGACAAGGTCGTCAACGTCAACCGGTTTTCCGAGCGAAGCGAGCAGGTCGGCAGTCGAAGTGATCGATTGAATGTATTCAGTGATCGACATAGAGCCTTTTGTGGACGAGCGTAGCTTGGCTTTGAGTTGATTAATGTGGCCATTTGATGGGTTGGCGTAGGTGCGGGCGAGAATATCCCATGCTTCTTTGGAGGTGGTGGCTCGAGTGACTAACGGAGCGACAGAGGCGTCGAGGGTGCCGACCAGAGCACCATAAAGGAGTTTATCCTGACGCATCCAGGAAGTAAACGCCAAGTTGGAGGTGGTGACGTTGTCGGCAGTAAGAGTTGTAGGCGGAGCAGGGTGGTCGCCATTGAGAAACTTGAAAAGGTCATAACCTGTGAGAGTCTCCTGAATTTGCGACTTCCAGGTTATGTAGTTGGAAGGGGTAAGTTTTATGGCGTTGGTGAGGTGCACAATGACGAACGGACGAGCGCCGTCGTTTGGGTTAGTAATGGTTGTGGAAAACTCAGCAGCCATGGTATAGGATTTTGGAGAAGGGATAGGTTTCCAAGATCCGGTGGCGGAGCTCTTTGAGTAGAGATAGGAGTCAGAGAACTTCAGATGCTGTGTCGGTGAGTGCTCGGTACTCAGCTTCCGTGGAGGAACGAGCCACAACTCTTTTCTTTTTGGAGCCCCAAGAGATAGGGGTGGAACCGAGATAAATGATGAACCCGGTTGTGGAGACGTAAGTGTCCCTGTCACCAGCCCAGTCAGCATCGGAAAAGGCATGTAATGTTGCGGATGGGCTGGAAGAAACGACGATGCCCCTATCGATAGTTCCGACAAGGTACCGAAGCAAGCGTTTGAGAGCAGTCCAGTGAGAAGAGGTGGGATGTTGCATAAATTGGGACAGTCTGTTGACGGCATATGCAACATCGGGACGGGTTAAGCTTAGGTACTGCAAGTTGCCGACGAGACAGCGGTAATCGGTGGGTGAGGGAAGTGGTTCACCATCTGTTTTGAGCAGGGGAGTTGACGCAGAGAGTGGTGTTGTGACTGGTTTGGCATCTTCCATGCCAGCTTTGATGAGTATGTCACTGATATATTTTCTTTGGGACAAAAACAGGCTGCCAGAATGATGTGGGATGACTTCAACACCCAGGAAATATGACAGTGTGCCTAGATCCTTGAGAGAGAAGCGAGCAGCAAGGCGTTGAACAAGTTGGGTGACGGCTGTGTCGATGTTCCCAGTGACGATAATGTCGTCCACGTAGACCAATAAGGCAATAAAGACTGACTCGCTGGAATGGATGAAGAGTGACACATCTGCAGCAGAAGTGACAAAACCAATTTGGAGTAGAAAGGTGCGAAGTTCAGTGTACCACGCTCTCGGTGCCTGTCGGAGACCATAAAGGGCCTTGTTGAGCCGACATACGTGGTTGGGATGAGATGGATCGACAAAGCCCGGTGGTTGGCATACACACACCTGCTCAGAAAGGGAACCTTGCAAGAAAGCATTGTTGATGTTGAGTTGACGCAAGCGCCAACCCTTGGAGACAGCCAACGTGAGAATGACTCTGACGGTAACCGGTTTGACCACGGGGCTGAACGTCTCATGAAAATCCCATCTGGGTCGTTGATGGAACCCCTTTGCGACGAGCCTTGCCTTTAGACGATCAATGGAACCATCGGGAAGATATTTGGTTCGAAATACCCATTTGCTGCCAACCAAGTTTTGTGTGGGGTGGGGTGGAACTAGAGTCCAGGTATTGTTGGCGCAGAGGGCATCATATTCCTTTTGCATTGCTTCTCACCATGCTCGATCCTTGAGAGCTTGCGTGATAGTTCGCGGTTCAACGGGTGGATGGGGAGTGGTAGAGAGGTTCATCTTGTAGAGGGGTTTGATGATGTTGTTTTTGGATCGAGTGATAATGCACGATCCGGGATGATTTGAGTTGGTGGGGGTGTGGATTGTGGTTCTGAGAATGATGATTGAGAGGTAGAGGGAGTGGCTGCTAAGGGACTGGAGATAGGGGAGTTATGTGGGCTGTTAGTAGAGCTTTGTGGGGCTGGAGTTGGGGTAGGTGGGTAACTAGGACATGATGGGTCCGATTGGGAAGGAGAGGGAGGTGGCATGGGAGGTGGTAGGATGGGTAGTGATATGGTGGTCCAATCGGTATGGTGGGCTGAATTTTGTGGGGTTTTTGGTTGTTGCCGAAACGGGAATTCTGTTTCGACAAATTTGACGTGCCGTGAGGTGTAGATTCGTCGGGTTTTCGGGTCCATACAATAGTAGGCATGTTGAGTGGTGGAGTAACCTACAAAAACACAAACAACAGATCTGGATTCCAATTTATGAGCAGTGTATGGTTTTAACCACGAAAAACACAAACAACCAAAACTTTTTAACTTAGCATAATCTGCATTTTGTTTAAAAATAATAGAAAAAGGTGATTGGTTTTGAAGGGTTGGGGTAGGAAGACGGTTGATGAGATATACCGCGGTGAGAAGTGCGTGAGGCCAAAACTCAAGTGGCATACCAGAGTGTGTTAGTAGGGCCAAACTAGTTTCGACTATGTGACGATGTTTACGTTCAGATATACTGTTGTGTTCGGGAGTATGGGGTGGTGAAGTAAAGTGACTTATTCCGTTTTGACTTAGGAAATTTTGGAGAGCAATAAACTCACCGCCATTATCAGAATAGAAGATTTTGATTTTTGTTTTGAAGTAATTTTCGACAAGTGATCGAAATTTAATAAATGTGTGTTGGACATCGGATTTGCGTTTGAGGGGATAAATCCAAGAATACCGTGTAAAGTGATCAACAAAAACTACATAATATTTGAATCCATCATACGACAATATTGGAGAGGTCCATACATCAGAGAAAATAACTTCTAGAAAATAGTTTGAACAAAGACTGGAATTGTAAAATGGGAGCTTATGACTCTTATTTAATTGACAAGAGGTACAATCAGATTGCTCGAACGTGGGAGAGCGAATTCGAAGTTGTTGTTGAATTAATTTAAATGTAGCAGTAGATGGATGACCTAAGGCATGGTGCCATAATGGGCTGGAGATGCGGGACGAAGACAGAACTGTAGGAGAGGAGGGCCACACGTACAAGCCGTCTCTGCAAGGCCCATTAAGAAGAATCCTGCCTGTTTTGAGACACTTAACATGAAAAGAATGGGGTAAGAAAACAATAGCACAGTTCTGTTGATTTGAAAGTTGAGAAACAGAAATGATATTTTTGGTCATTTGTGGAACACAAAGAGTATCGGGTAAATTAAACAAAGATGCAGAAGTGCTAAGTGAAAGAGTTCCAGAGTTAGTGATTCGCAAACCTTCGCCACTGCCCATGAATAGTTCGTCCGGGCCATTGTAGGGATAATGGAGGGAGAGTTGGTCGAGGTCAGTGACAACGTGGTGCGTTGCTCCGCTGTCGACGATGTAGTTTTGAGATGTGGATGCAGCGTTGACAGTGTGAGCTTGGGATGGGGGTGGAGGTGCAGGAGTTCTGGATAGTGTTGGAGGACGAGCATTTGGATGCTGTTGGCGGAAGAGAGGACAGTAGGCAACGACGTGGCCCGTTTCACGGCACCATTGGCATTTACCAAGAAATGGCCGAGCTTGTGGCGGGGGAACCATGGGAGCTGAGTACCGAGCACTCGCCGACACAGCATCTGAAGTTCTCTGGCTCCTATCTCTACTCAAAGAGCTCTGCCACCGGATCCACCAACCTGCCATATATTGTGATAATATGGGTGCCACCTTTCTCTCCTCCAATCCTGTATTCCACTCCCGAATGAAACACATCGCCATCGCCTATCACTTTGTTCGAGAGAATGTGCAACACGGTGTTTTCCGGGTAACCCATGTGTCCACAGGCGACCAGCTCGCCGATATTTTGACGAAGCCTCTCCACCGTCCACAGTTTGAGTCCATCATCAACAAGCTCGGACTTTCCCAACGGCCGTCCGGCTTGCGGGGGCGTGTTAGAGAATCAAATTAATCGTATTTACCTTTTTCATTTAATGTTATTTATTTAAATAAACTCGGTCAATGTTGTTCCTTAGTTTGTGCTGAATACGTGGCCTGTAAGTTATGTTAGTGGCTTTATGGAGAGATTTTAGCAAATCTCTGAAACCGTCATATTTACTGTGTATAAGTAGGAAATCTCAATTTAATGAAAGCAACAACTTCCACAATATATTCCTAACTTATAACTTGGGCTTTGGAGTGCTAACCTTTCAGATACCCCATAGATCAACCGTATCAGAGACAATTAACACCGATTAACGACATCTCATCAAGACCGATACATCTGATTCAAGGAGCACTATGATCGTGACCTTCGATCCACGGAAATTTCGCTCCGCCGTAGTCTCCACAATTCTCTCTAATTCTGATTCCACAAAAAAAAAATGATTTTCAAAATGAAAAAAATGCGATTGTCCAAAATCATACTCTAGACGCAACTCTTGGTAACTAAATAGACACGCCTGCCACTCGATCAGTCTATATGTTTTTTGTGTATTAATATGGATGTTAAATATATTTAAGAGTTCGTTTGAACTAGGGCATTATGCAAATGAAGAAATGTTTTTCTTCACCAAGGGAGATGAATTTATCTTCATAGAGAATTTAGAACCAAAAAGAGTGATAAATTTGCAATTATCCCAAGTCATCTCTTTCATTTATATCACTTTAAATCATCCATCTCTCTTCCATTTATATCACTTTAAGTCATCCTTCATTTCTCTAATACATGTGTGAAATGTAGAAAACTTTTTTTTCTTCTATAAGCGCCTCAAAGATAGGCTTGTTATGTTTTGTGCAAATTAAATCAAGATATTCAAAATATCCTGAAAATAATCTGTTGTTCATTTCATTTGTATCTAATATTCATAAAGTGGTGGAGATAAATAAAACCTAAAAAAAAGTGTAAAAACACACAAAATTAAAGTTCTCTAAGTACAATCTTCAACAATATTCTATTTGTTCAAGTGTTGGTGCATATTTCCAAGAACAAAAATTTCTAACACTTGTTTAGTCATGCAGCATCATTGTTAGCACAATTATAAGCATGATCAACCTGCAAAGGAGAGGGTTCTAACTTTTCAAGTACTTAGCATCTGATTCACCTTCCTCGTTGCATTTACTGTATTTTTCATGCATGATCGATCAAAAGTTATGCATCATAAACAACAACTAACTACACTTTTATATCACCACATTTTGTCTACAGAGAAAAGTACCCAAAAAATAAAGACAATCGAATGAATGACCCGTAAGATATTTATCAAATATGAACTCAGCTTCTTCACGTTCTATTTCTATTGCTATACTAAGTTTTTGTTACCTTTCTTCATCAATTGCGAAACAAGCAGTTTGCGTCTATACAAGTAATAAACTCAATCTTTTCTATCTCTGTCAAGCAGAGCCATCAATAACACGATTCACCCTAGCTAGCTTCTAGCATTTCTTCCACCTTTTCTGCTAACAGCCTCACATAACCGGCATGGCAATGTGTCAAGGCTCATAGATCGTGTTTTCGCATAGTTACCCATTACACCACACCTTCTCCATGCATGGTATTCTGCATAGGCTATTGGGTCATTAGCTACAGCCTTTACGTATGTAGCCAGTTCTTCCAATGATTTGAATTCTCTACCATCAATTATTGAATGTGGAGGAACAAAATCCATGACATTTGGTGCACCAAAATATATAGGAACAGCACCCGAGTCCAATGCATAATATAACTTCTCTGTCACGTAACTCTCGGTGAAAGTGTTCTCGATTGCAAGAACAAACTTGTAATGAGACATGGCACAATGTAAATGATCCCACCATTTTGGTTTAGTATTTGCATCGTTTTCACATTTCGGAAAGAACGAAAGAGCCATGTCTAGACCACCGACATTGTTTAGGCACTTGCCAAATGAATGGCTAGGTAACAAGCCGAGGAGTTTCTTGGCAAGTTCATTTCTTTGAGGAAGACACCGCGAAGAAGACCAATAAACAAGTATATCCTACAGATGATAATTTGGGTCAGGTTACTACGAGTACTTTCTTTATCTGTCATTAACATCCTGTTTGTAAAAATTATCACTTACACTGTTTTTAGTATTAGAGACGTGATAGTTTCGTCCATTGTGAAACAGGGAACCGGCATAGGTTGACTGTACATCATCTTCAGCGTGGTAACTAATGTATATATCCTCTCGGCCTGATCTCTTTCGACCAGGTTCGAGATCCATGTACGCACGAAGCGGTTCTCCCACACGTCTCTGAAATAGAAAATGAAATCATAACAAAGTCAAATCCAATAGTACGGCATATATTACCAGCTACAAAAATCTTGAAAGCTTTTCGTGTTTCATACATATAATATGTGTTGTTTATAGTTTGTAAGATGAGTGGTCAGAATTTCATTCTGTGAACAAGTAATTTATTAACGACTGAGCCAAAAGGCATCTTGATTGTTGATTTTCTTAAATCTAATCCTTGACAATGGAAATAGAAAAAGAACCAACACAAAGCTTAACAAATAGAAGAAAAACCAAAATGGCAATAAAGCTCATAAAATTTTGAAAAGAACAAAGAGGGACATTATCACCAATTCAACCTTCTGCTATCTGTAATTGGTTAAGCCATAAAGATAATCAAGAATTTTGTTTTGCTAAGACGTTGTGGAATGGTACTACAGTAGAGGTGTAAACATGGAAGAACAAGAATGAAAATTGTGGCCATTTGGCAGAAGAAATCCATGAAATCAAAATGGTCTTCATTACTATTATTCTTCACCGTTCTTACATCTATCCAAAATTCCCAAATAAAATGCACTCCTCCACACATCCAGCAGAACTTCCTAGAATTACTACAATTAATCAGGATGAAAAAAATGCTACTACAGATCCTACACTAGCAAACAGTCCTCGCTATGAAATCACTATACCAGATTATGCATCACATACCAATGCAAGCTAATTGGAAGTCCAACAAAAAGAACTCAAGCACAACTTTTGAAACTTTACTCAAAATCGTGAATGCAAGATTCACACAAAGGTTATCCATAGTTGTACGTAAATCTGCATGTGAAAACTGACATCAGAACGTTAAGCAGATATTTGAGCTCGCCGCAATGCTAAATATCGATTAAGATCACTGATTCCCAAAACAGACTAAAAATAGATAACCAAACCAAGCTCTAATTATCTATTGTTTCAGCGATGCAAACGTATAAACAATAAGTGAGTGAACAACATTTTCCAAATACAAAAGGAATCAATGTCAATTCCATAGCAAGAATCATGAATGGAATTCTCAGTAATGGCAGAGTAGATCACCTTGATTACTCTGCCGGTACCAATATATCATCCGCGCATTTCACACACATAGTACATTCAATTCAATTATCTAAGCAAACCTTTCAACTTCAAAAAACTCACCACCATTGCAAAATCAAGCATATCAAAATGTTCCTCATACATTTCAGCAAAAATAAAACCTACCTGAATTGGAGGCGTAGAAGTTTCAAACAACAAAGCATCAGGTTTATCAGCAAGAACATTCGATTTGGTCCACAAACAGCTCAACCCACAACGACAAGAATACAAATTATCCAAATTATCAGGAATCCAAGTCCACCCTTTAACCAAAACACTAACATGATTAAGTTCAAACCCCCCACACCCACCACCAAACTCTTGCAAAGAAACAACCTTTGAGTGATTCAACACAACCCCATTTGTTTTCTCTCTGAATTTAGCACAACCCACTCGCGAATCCCATTTCCTGAAGGAAGAAAGCAGATCGGTGAAGGGGTCGGAAGAGGAATTGATGGAAGGGAGCGTAAAGGAGTGGTGGATGGGTGGGAGAGAAGGTGAAACGGAAGGGAAATGGAGGAAACCGGAGGAGAAGAAGATGAGGAAGAAGGTGAAGGCTAGCATGATGGTGATTGTGATCGTGTTGATGGGTTTGGGAGGAACTAGTAGCATGCTGATGGAAGAGGAAGCAACAAGGTTAGGTGGTGTTTGTTTTTCTATGTCAGTTTTTTAGAGAGAGAAAGTAGAGAGAGAGTGAACATTGGAATGGTGAAGTGATAAAAATTAGTCAGTGAAATTTTGAGGTTAATAGAGACATGATATAGGACAGTGGAGGTTTTGCCGTAACACATCAGTTTGTGGCTTGTGGGTGGTCGTAGAATTGAAAAGAAATGTATAAAGTTAACCAGTCATTTAAGTTTTTAGCATTGACAATTTGACATAATACTTCCTTCAAAAGCCAGATATTTTATTACTGTATTTAACGTGTTATATCATACTATCTCAAAGTCTTTATGATGAAATTTTTTGGGAGATATTTTATTATCCTATTCTGAAAATTTTAGGCAACTAAACATTTTTTCAATTTTACTTTATAATATCATTTTTATCTATTTCTCAAAATAATTCACTTTAAATACAGAAAAATATAAAAACTGTGGGATTTTTTGGCACAATTCAAACGGTGGACGACAATTGCCCAAAGGAAGTAACAAGACAAAGAAGTAAAAGAGAGGATAAAAAAAGAAGCACCCACCATTTTGACACACAGATTACAAGTGCCACAAACACAAGACTAATGTAGTTTAATGAACCTATTGTGTGTAATGGTATTGACTAATGTAGTTTAATTGTAACATGTGACATACCCTCATTTTCATCCTAGCATATCATCTAATTCGTTAACATATCATCTCATTAGCATAACATTTAGTTTTTGGTTCTCAAACATAGTTGATCATGAATAGAATGCAAGACATTGACAATTAGGGTTTCTTGATACCCTACCTTATATCAAAGTGTGGAAGATGGACTCGAGAAGGTCTTAGTCTCAAGTCTAAAGCAAGAGGAATAAAGGATCATAGTCAAGACTTATTCATCATGGCATTAGGGTTTCATCATGGTCAAAGAAGAATCCATTTGCTACATTGGTTCAAGTATGGTTCATGGGTTTATTTCCACGCCATACCATTCAAGCTTCAAGATATCATCATGTTTAATAAAGGTTCAATCAAGACTTCCTCATTTCGTCCTCAAATGGTCATCATTATGCCCTGGGATTCAAGAAAGTGTCAAAGAATACAAGTTAATGCATGGTTGGTTGGCCTAGTTTCCAAGTTTGGCCTATCATTTGGTCCAAACCTCATAACTTTCTCATTTATCAACCTATTGGAGATCTACTTTGATCCAAATGTCACAAATGGAATCCTTTATAACTTTGTTTCAAGACTCAAACCCTAATTCAACCTCTAAAGACCTCAAATTTTGAATTGGCGAAAACAAGTCAAGCTGCCAAGGCAGACCCAAAACCATGTCATGACCACTACTTTACACCTATTCCCTTCTCACCTCACATCTTCTTTTACCCTAATTCTTTTTTCATCTTGTTAAGATAATGGCAAGGATAGTTTGGCCTAAAATTCAAGATCCAATTTCATTTGGCCCAAGCCTAAACATGATGTCATGCTAAGTTGTGTGCACGAACCAGACCTAGCCAAAACAGTTATGCATCTTTGTTCCAAGTCACCAAATCATGCACATTCCTTCCCAAATAACCAAGGCACGTGCAAGAACAATAGAAAGCAATAATTAGAGCCCAAATGTAAAGTACATGTGCAACAAAGAGTGAGGTACACAAAACACCAAAATGCAGCAAACACGGGCCCAAGCAAATGCCAAATTCAGAATGTCTCTAGAATGATTGGGGCCCCACAAGTGATTGGAAAATATTCCTCTGTGAAACACGAAATGGGAGGAGGAACGTGAACACACTCTCACATGCCAACTCATTAACACTTAGTGAGCCACTTTCATTTTTTCGGTTTCACATGATTACTCCACCATTCCATAGGTATGAGGCACATGCAGCTTACCTATAAATAAAACATTTTTTCCACCATTTTCCCAAGCTTTGCAGCCACAAAATCCCTGCTGAAATCACTCACGAACAAGCTTCAAAACAGAGTATTTGGTTGGAACCTTTGATCCATTTTCAACACAACCTAAGCATCCAAACACCTTCCACGAGCTTCCTCGAAGCTAAAGGAACCAAGAGAACTACTCAAGTCCTTCTCGCCTGAGCTCCCCTAACTCGTTGGAATCTACAACTGTCACCTTTTCCGGCAAGGTAGAAACCACCATCAGTTCACTTGAAACAAGTTACCACTATATTTGTATTGTTGCACTGATGCTTAACCCCATGTTTAGAGCTCCTATTATTTTGTTATTGCCATTTAATTTTTAAATTAGGGTTTTAGTTTCGTTCGTGTTTGATTGAAATTCTCCATGCTTAGAGCCAATCAATGGCTCATGAGTATGGAGGGAGCAACGATGATCAAAGGTGAAGTGTAATCCATGTTTGATTCCACTTAAAACCTTGAGTTGTAGAAGATGGATTTTCCATTTGTCTTGAGGTTGAAGACGAAGCCATGGCTATTGCTTCTCGCGTTTCACTTTTTCAGTTGAATTCAAATGTTGTTGCTTGGCACGCGCAGATTGGTTGTGTTGGGTGATGTGGCTGAGTGTACACCACGTGGTATGTTTGACTTAGCACACACTGTTCCTTTTGATCTTGGCCTCTCTTTTCACATACTTTTTTTAAGTATTATGATCCAATGGTTAATGTTGGTTTTCCACTTAGCGTGTTTGGGCCATTTGATCAGATCCAATGGATTTGATCATTTGATGAACCACATATTGACCCTTGGTCAACCCTGACTGGGTAGTGGGCATTAGCGCCCCGGGCCTTGCCTTTTTACTTTTCTGGACTTCCCGTTTCACTATTACACCCCCTTTCATTTTCATTTTATTTTTCCATTTTTATTTAATTATTTGATTTGATTTTATTTTTTTCCCATTTTTTTTTCCAATACTTTTACTCTTTAATATTTTTAGTCTCTTTTTTTTTTGTTGCCATTTTTTAAATTTTTTATTGTTTCCTTTTTATTATTAAAAAAACATATTTTTCTTTAATTCATTTCATTTGTTTTAACTTGCAACTTAATTTTTATTTTTATTTTTATTCATATGTTGAATTTTGGCATTTAATAATTGTTGAGGTGATCATATTTTAAACCTCTTTATTTTTGAGTTATGGTCCTTAAGATTGATTCAACCTTCTTCATGGAAACTTGTTGATGAATGATCATCTGATCATTTTTGATACTTTGCATCAAAGATAGGTTATCTCTTATTAGATCATGCTTTGATTCTTTTGATGGTTGATATATGATTTCTACATGATTGCCCTAACCTTCCTTTTCATCAACATCCCTTTTCCCCTTTTGCTTTTACCCCTTTGTGTTGCATTATTTTAGGAGACTAACTTTGTGTTAGTTCTCTAACATGTCAAACACATACATTATTATTGACCGACCTCAAAATAGGTATGGCTTCTATATAAGCCTACTTATGATTGCTTAACATAACGCTAAATTGTTCCGATGCGATAACATTGACCACTAACTTTTATCACTATCTATTGACTTGTTGACTTTATCTTATTGTCATTTATTTCCTGCTTTTAATTTCAAGCACTTTACGTTTATGTCCATCATCATCCATTTACCTCATACATTTTTACTTTATGCCATTTTATTTCCTGTCATTTCTTTATTACTTTGCATAACTAAAAAGAACAAAAGCATGATAAAATGAAAAGACCAAAAAGATGCATCATTGGTGACCTAATGTTAGACTTAAAGGACTTGTTAGGGCCCTTGCATTTGGACCTTGGTTTATGATATTTGACCTATTGTTTTGATTGGAGTTTCATCGTAAACTTGCAATCTTATATTGTAAGAATGACATTTATGGCACTACCCTAGGGAGACATGTTTTGAGTCCATTATCCACTTGTTACCTTAGGCCACTTTGCACACACAAGGCTTTCTCTTAGGGTACCTTACAACGAGACCCTTTATTTTCTAGCATTGTTTCCCTTGTAATTTTCCATGTACCCCCTCCCTTTGGTTTTACTTTTCTTTCTTGTTTTCCTTTTGATCTCTTAGGAATTAGGGCAACCTCACCATTTCAAAATAATAAGCAATAAACTATTGATCCAACATCAAACGACATTTTTCTCAATTAAATTCAAAACACAATAAAAATACGAAAATAATTGCGCACCACGAGCCTTAAGTGGTGGAGAATGAGTGAAAATGGAGCTTTCATACCCTCACTCTGAATATTTTGGACACAAGATGCTTAGCTTGTTAGTTTGAAATATTCACTTTTACCCATAGTCTTTAGTGCAATTCTAATAAAAAACAATCTCTTTTCAAGACCCTAAAATCAACATCAACTCATCGAACTCACTTTTTTACGCCTTTGGGCATCACTTCAAAAATCCTTTTTCAATGTAAAAACAACCAACAAATAATCCTTTTTTACTGCGAACTACAGAGCCTTGATTTTTCATTTCACAATGATGATACGTAGGCACAAAGGCCTCAATCCTCGGCGAGCACATTAGTAAAAAACCAACCATTTTCCCTTTTAGCAAATAAACTTTTAGACAACGACACCCATTCGTGTAGATAACCTAGATGGTTCCCATAGAGTAAGATAGGTGTGAGGGGTGCTAATACCTTCCCCTCGCATAACCGACTTCCAAACCTTATTTTTAGTTGTGAGACCAATTTTATTTTCTTTAGGGGGTTTTATCAATATTTTTCCTTTCCTCTTTTGGAATAAATAAAATCCGTTGGCGACTCTGTATTGTAGTCCTTTTTTTTGCGTAGCGATAACATTCATCATTTTTGGTAATAGATAACAACTTTTATGTGTAACCTTTGACTGAACTATGATTCAATTATTAATGAAATACTATATTTGTATTTTTGTTAGTGAAACGTTTCATTCCATTAAAACCATGACAATGAGAGTAATAGAAATAGAAAAACAACCTTACAACATTACTCCAATATTACATTAATGACAATAGCAGAATGACAGTAACAGAAAAACAAACAATTAACATTCTCCCAATATTACACAATGACAGTAATAGAAAAACAATGACAGTGACATTATTAATTGCAGACAAACATTACAACATTACTCCAATATTACAATAACCATACAACGTTACTCCAACATTACAGTAATACAATATCAATTCAAGTAACCATCCAAAACAACCTTACAACATTACAATAACCTCTACACATTGAGAAAATCACATTATCCAACAAAGGCTTTTGTGATCAACATGATGATAAAAAACCAAGACATAATAAAAAATAATAAAAATTTGATCTTCTTCTTCAGATCATCATCAGTCTTCTTTGTTAAATCATCTTTCTTCTTCAACTCATTGACCTCTTCAAAAGTGAGTTAATCACTTCATGTGAGCGTTCTGGTATCTTCTCATCATACCAGTCAAAAAATGAACATCATTTACTTCCTTGTAACTAAATGAAATAGAAAAGAAGGTCGAAGTTATGAATTACCCATAAGTTTTGAAATTGAGAAGATGAATACACAAACTAAAAATTAGGTATTTAGATGTACCTTTTATAACCCACAACTATATAACCTCTTACCTGGATTCTGAGATGTCCACACAGATGCAAGTGGTGAATCCAACCCACAATAACATTGCATCATTCTCCTCCTAGATTGAGAAGAAGAACTTGATATTTTCAAAGACTCAGAACCCATCACAAAGGAGACGAACGAGTTAGGGAAACAATGAAAACATAGATTGAAGAAGATAATAAATGATCATAGGGCAATGATGAACAATGTAACGATGGAAGAAACAAGGAAGACACGATTCAGAAACAAGGAAGACGACAGTGTAATATTAAGTCTTTCGGTTTTCCTTTTTCGTTTCAATTAATATATATTATATATTATTTGTTGGGTTAGTTGAAAATATACATGTTGATACTCTTTATGGTGGAGTATGATTGTCGGCGAAGACAATGAAAGTTATGTATTATTTTCAATAAAGGTGGTGATTGTTGGGGTTGGTTGAAAATATACATGTTGAAGAAGTCCCACATCGCTTAGTTTTGTGAAATTTTTTGATCCTTTGACTCTATTGGCAAACCACTCTGAAAACATTGCTTTGATCCTTCCTACCATCTCTTCCATTCCTATATAGTCCCCTATAAAAAAGGTTCTCATTCCTGATTAACCACGCCGACTAACAAACCGCAAGCTACACCACCAACTGAAGGTTCTTATTCACATTACCTTTAAGATTAGTTATGTAATTGTTCAAATTCATGTCCACATCACCTAACACATGCTGGGTGAAAATATCCAACCACTGATAAATCCTTTCCCAAACTTGAACCACCAACACACAATCGACAAAGAGATGGATACTAGATTCTTCAATAGCAAAACAAAAAAGACATACCGTGCTGTGATTTCCACTGATGATTCTTCTACTAGCTAAAGCAACTTTAGTTAGCAGCCGGTTCAGCAACAACCTCCACCCAAAGAGAAGACTTTTTCTAGGTGTTTTCGTAATCCAAAGCAGATCCAAATGATGAATAATGCTCTCCTCCACCTGCGCATTAACATCTGATAATTCTTCTAATGTTTGGTAACTGCCTTTTACCAAGAATATCTTCTTGTTCCTCCATCAAACGAATGAATCATCCACTTGCCGTGTTAACTACACATTCTACAAAATAGTCAAAAGAGATTCAAGTTTCGCTTATTCTTCCTCCTGAAGAAGCCTATCCTCCAATAACTTCACATTCCAAACCCACCTATGCTCTAACCACTCCCCTATGTTTGTAACTTTGAGATTAAAATCTGATGCACATGTGAGAAGTAGAGGAAACATAAGGCTTAACGAAGATGAACCAAGCCAATTGTCTCTCCAAAAACCAACTGAAAGTCCATTGCCAATTTTACAAGTAATACTGTTTGAACCAATTGATATCTTCCTCCTTTATAACTCATAATGAACTCAAATATCTCCACCATAGACTGTCGACTATGTTGATAATCGGCATACTACCTACAAGCATTTCAATTTGATATCCATGTGTCTCAAGGAAAACAATCCCAACCAAACAACAACTCACTAAGAATCCACCACTTTCACTTACTCAAGGAGATAAATTAAACATCTCATAATGCTTTACTCCTAATCTACCTTGCTTCTTCGATTTACACATATTCCGCCAATTGATCCACATAATTTTCCTTTTCTCTAAAACACTACCCCAAAGAAAATTCTTTTAAATCCTCACTATCTCTTAAATAACACACTTGGGAGCCTTATAAAAAGAGAATAGATAGATTGAAATTGAATTAAGAACATAATTCAATCAAACCACACGACCTCCTATAGATAGAAAATGACCTTTCCACATTGAAAGACAACTCCTAAGTTTAACAAATAGGATTTTCCACGTAACCATTCGTCTTAGGTTAGCGCCAACTGATATACCAAAAAAAATTGGAAAGAGACATAACTGATACCACAAACGAAAAATGAAGGAGTAGCCTAAATTTTTTTTATGTTGTCTATAAAAAAAATAGTTTATAGATAATTTATAAATACTTTAATAAATATCTTTAAACCTTAAGATTTCATCGGACAGTGAGATTTATCTAAATTTAACAATAAAACAATTAATAATTTTATTGATTTAAATATTTTTTTAGTTGTTCTTTTTAAATTAAGATCAACACCAAAAGGTAATGAAACAATATTGAATATATTTCAATCAAATTTGTCTATTCACATATTGATTACAACTATAGACATATAGCTATTTACTTAATAGATGTAACCATAAAATTAGTAATTTGTATAATGGACCTTTCATTAGTGTTGATGACTCTGCCAAATCTACTAATGCTAAAGCTTTAAGCAACCATGATGGATGAGCCAAATCATATGTTTGTGTGGCAGACTATTTGCAAGTTGGATAGTTGGATATATAGTTAGAGTGTCGGAATGACAAGATAACAAAGCAATCACAAATAATAGAATATAATAGGTAGAAGGACTTTTGTACCAAATAAAAAAGGTAGATGGTCTTTAGTCTGATAGGAATTAATTGTTTTTCGTATTTGTGAAGATAACCAGTTCTATATATAACATGCATGATTGATGATATGGCACAGGATGACCAGTTACATACTCATTCTCACTTCACACCATACGTACCCCTCTTTGTACCGGTCATTTTGAGGATATCACCATATAATCATTTTTTATTTTCTGTTTTCAAAATTTTCAGCAGTAAATTCACAATCTGTTTTGAATTTAAAAAACTTAAAAAACTAAAATTAGTTTCAATTTTGAACTATGAAACTTTTAAAAATCAAAAACAGTTTTAAACATAAAAGTAAAAATAAAATTATTCAGGATAAACATATCTTAATTGAAACAGTTCATATTATATATTTGTAAAATAATTAAAATATTACAAATATATATTGTATTTATTTAGTATTGATTTTAAAAGTAATGATTAAAAGTGGTGATTTTCTGCAAATGCATATCAGAGTGATAATCCGTGGTGGTCATTGTGGTGGTAGTCGGTGGTGGTTTAAAGTGGTTGGAGTGGTGGTTAGAGTGTTACTCAGGGGAGGTGATGATTGGTGGTCGGATTGGTAAGCGTGTTTATTCAATTTTTTCACCGTCCTTACACAAATCTTTATCGTTCATTTAATGAGTATCAACGTTTAAGACACTGTCATTAGTGATCCTCGTAAAACTTAAAACCCTAATTATAAAAATATTATGAATATTAAAAATTAATAGTAATGAATCCACAAGAAATTCAAACGTTGTTGTGAAACCCTCTATGTTTAACCAAAACGTTGTCATACCATAATTTTTAACCCTAAGATCCCACAAACCATTTGCATCATTGCATACAAACAAGGTCACATATTGTTTCTCTCTCTCTCTCTCTCTCTCTCTCTCTCTCTCTCTCCTTTTTGGGTTTGCCTCTTGCAGGGATCATCAAACACTTATTTGTTAATGTTTTACCTTTGTGTTTATATGTTCATCTAACCATTAATCAAAATAGCAAAAATATGTCTTGTTTCCTTTAAGTTTATTGTGCAAGGTAGGACTTATCATCAAGAGTATCAGGCATGGCTCATCAGCTAGAGTTTGTGTTGATTCCTCAAGTCAAAGTGTGGTCAACCATTGATTCTCAATGGGATATCTTTAAAGGCATGATCTCTAAGGTTCTAAAGCACCTTTCAATCTCATTTTGATCAATGGTATCTCAAAGTTTTGTGGCTAACTTCTCAAAGAAAGTCTAAGGTTCACATGTTTATTTCCATGTTTTCTTTAATAAGTTACCTCAAGCTTTGAGCAATCTAATCAAATGAGATTCAAAGACACCTTGTTTTGAGTTCATATGATCATCCATATACCTTGGAATGCAAAAAAAAGTCCAAGTGCACAACTTTATTCCAAGAGGTTTGACCAAAAAGTCAATACTTGAAGTCAAAGTTCCAATCACAACGCCTTCAATTTTCAATATTTTTGAATGCTTCTTTTTACATATGACTCTTCTCATAATCCACTACAACTTCTCTTTACATGACAAGAGCCAATTATGCTTGGAGGATCATCAAAAGTTTGGATACATTATAGGTCATTTGTGGACTTAGTGAAATTTGACCTATTTTCAAGTGACTTTTTCTCAACTTTCAAGATTCATAACTTCTTCACATTTCAACATTTAAAGCTGATTCATTTTGCACAATATCATTTGTGATTCTCTCTACAAGTTTGCTTCAAGGATCAAGGTAAAATTATGATTGGAAGGCCGTGGAATTCATTAAATATTGCAGGTCATTTTTAGGCATTTGAGGCTTAGATTTTTCTAAGTTACATGACCAATTTTTTGTGCCAACTTCAGCATGACATAAATTTGTGCTCAAGAGTCCAAATGCAACCTTTCCTGGCACAATGTAATCTTTGTTATGATGTCAACACATTGCAAAAAGAATGGGATCAAAAAGCCTCATGAGCAAGATGCCCCATTAAGTTGAACATGGTGACTTGGAACTGAAGAAATCAACATGGTCCGAGATTTGAACTTCACTAATCTCAATTCCAAGCCAAATTAACATGCGTTTTGGATCTAAACATTTTTAATCAAGTCTCCAAAAGTTAATTGACCCTTGAAACACATCATTTGATTGAGTTTTGACGGATTGCAAGTCACACTTTTCTCACTTCATGATCAAATTCATTTTGCACGAATTACGCTTGATTCCACAAGTATTTGGATCCAAACACATTCCCTGTAAATAGAGGAAGCTACTGTATTCATTTCCAAGATTTTGAGAGTCAAGGAACCCCTGCTTCAATCTGAAATTTTCCAGAAAAACTCAACTATCGTATTTTGAATTCTAGCTTGTTTCAACCTAGTTTCTTGATTCCATTAACATCTTCGGTCTTCTCTAAAGCTTTTGCAACAATTCCTAAGCTGTGAGACCTCCTGAAATGCTCTAACCAAATCGAGCTTCATCAAATTCTGATCACCATTTGGACAAGGTAGTTTTAAGCACCATTTGAACTCAAACAAGTTACCACAATGTAGTCCTTCACTCTCTGATGCTTTCCCCTAACTTATCTAGTGTTGATTGATCGTGTTCATTTTATTTTAATTTTTTGTGGTTTGCTTGCTTCTGAAACTTTTCTGAAATTCCTTGTGCTCAGTTTAGATAAACGAATTTGGAGCATGAGGTTGAATTCGTGATGAGGAGGCGATCACGTTGGTGGTGGTCTCATGTTCTGAATTTACCAAATGATGAAACTCCGGTGAGGGACCATCGGAGAAGACGACCAAAGTTTATCTCAGGCCATTTGAGTTTGGAGATACATTGTATAATTGGAATGTTTTGATTGGTCCAATTTGAATTAGATCCCGTGTTTTATTCTGGCTAAATTCCACCGTGCATCCAAGCCTGAGAATTGTTGGATCTGCCATGTCAATTAATGAGGCCAAATCAACGCTCCATATTTTTTCTAATTTTGTTTCTTTTTCTATTTTTATTTTTAATTGTATTTTCTTTTAAAATTCATAGAAAATTCATTTTACATCCAAAAAATCCCAAAATAATTTCTAAAAGTCTCTTTTATTTTTCTCCATCTGATTTTTATTTTTCCACATTTTATTTTATTGATTTTTTTATGGAATTTCTCTTTTCTCCTTTGTTTTACTTGATTTAAAAATACTTTTATGGATTTTTTAATTCTGAAAAATTTATTATATGCTTCTTATTTTATTTCTAACCTTCCATAATTTTGATGGCCATTTATTTGGTGTCTTGAAGGACTTTATGGATTTTTCACTTTATTTCTATTTTAAAATTCATTTTAAAAATAATTTTGTTTCATTTTATATTTGTTTGACCTTTGTGGACTTCTGTTGCTCTTGGATCATGATTGTTTTAATCATATGTCTCATCAAACTCAATAGAGTCCGTATAGAAAGACTAAGATGTCTTGTCCATAAGATCTAACAATAATAAAATCTCTTACATGTGGTAAGGGGACTGAAGTACTCTCGGATTGTGAGGGGAACCAGTATATGTCTCAATGTTCTTTATTTTCCATACTTTACTATTTTATTGCATAACCAAACCAGAAAAGAAAGAACAAGTTTTCATAAAACCGGAAAAAGTTTTCAAAGAACCTAATTCACCCCCCTCTTAGGCGCAAACTCAACTTATATTTGGTATCAAAGCGGGTTATTGGTAACTTGCTCTTTAGATCCAGAAGATGGATTCCACAAGCGCAAACCCGGTTTTCAAAGATGGTAGTAGTAGCAACAAACCCCCTATATTTTCTGGAGAATATTTTGATTTCTGGAAAATCCGCATGAAAGAACATTTAGAAGCACAAGGATATGGTATATGGGAAATTATTGAAAATGGTCTGCATAGTCCAATTAGTATGGTCAATGGTGTTGGAACCCCTAAGGTTAAAAGTTCCTATGATGAAGACGATAAGAAAAGAATACTTAATGAAAAGAAAGATATCAATATTCTTCAAAGTGCATTAAATATGGATGACTTCTTCCGCATATCTCAATGTAAATCGACAAAAGAAATATGAGACACTTTGGTGGAGACTCACGAAGGAACTGCTGAAGTTAAAAGATCCAGATTAAACACATTGAGTCAAGAATATAAAATGTTCATAATGCAGCCCGAAGAATCCATTATTGCATTGCAAAAAAGAATTTTTCACTTGATGAATCATTTTATTTCTCTCGAAAAGACCTTTACAAATGATGATCTCAACCTTAAAGTATTAAGATCCTTGACTAGAGAATGAGAACCAAAAGTAACGGTTATATTGGAGAAGAAAAGTATTTCTACCATGACATTCGCATCATTATTCGGAAAACTCCAAGAGAAGGAGCTTGAACATGGAACACTTGAAAAGCATGAAAGTCAAGAGAAGAAATCCAAAGGCATTTCTTTGAAAGTAGACTCAAAGGAAGATAGGGATGATGGCGCACCGGAGGAAGATGAAAATTTCACGCTCCTTGTTAAAAGGCTTGGTAGGTTTTTTGGTAAAAATGACAAATCCTTTTATACAAAAAGAAATAAACATTTCAAGAAAAGGGAGGCTTCCACATATACACAAGATGTCACATGCTATGAATTTGGAAAACAAGGTCATATAAAGTCGAATTGTCCGAAACTCTCCAAGAAAGGTGGCTTTAAAGGCAAGAAGGGATTCAAGAATAAAAATACATATGTTGCATGGGAAGATAATGAGATAAGTTCTTCATCCGGATCAGAAAGCTAAGAATGTGCAAATCTAGCATTGATGGCTTCACATCATTCCGATGATGAAAAAGATAAGGTTAGTAACGATTTTTATCTTTATGATAGTGATGAATAAGGTTCTATAAATGAACTTCTTAAAGAATGCAAAATTCTGTATAAAACAATATCATCACAAAAGAAACTAATTTCATCTCTAGAAGAAAAAGTCGTGACAATGGAAAAAGATGTCAATGATGAAAAACAAAAGATGATTAGTGAAAAACAGAATTTTGTATGTCAAAATTATGAATCACTTTCTTTCCAAATTGTCTAATTAAAAAGGGTTCTTGAAAGGTACGAGAACGGAAAAATTGGGTTGGAAGGTTTCCTTAGCCAACAAAGATATTCCAATGATAAAAGTGGACTTGGTTATTCAAAGTTTTCCAAACCAAGTTCTAGTAAAACTATCTTTGTTAAAGATAATGGCCAAACATCCAAAGAGAAAGTGGACAAGCCAAAAGTTGTTCGTCATTATCCTAAAAGGAAAAGATTTGCTAAAAAGAAATCTTATGTTCCTAGATATAGAAGAAATTTTGAACCTACTTGTTTTTATTGTGGAATAGTTGGCCATACACCTAATGCTTGATATGTTAGAAACTTTAGTATAGCAAGTGGGCATTACGTTTAGGTAAAGAAAGATACTAATTATGAAGGACCCAAAGCAATTTGGGTACCTAACAAAACTTAATTTGTTTTGTAGGAATTCTTGAAATCCACATCAAATCTATGGTATCTAGATAGTGGTTTTTCCAAGCATATGACAGGAGACCTGGATTTTTTTTCAAATCTAGTGCTTAAGGTCAATGGTTATGTTACTTATGGAGATAACAACAAAGGAAATATGCTTGGCATAGGCAAAGTTGGATCACCACCTTTCACATCAATTGAAGATGTTCTTTATGTTGAAGGACTAAAGCACAATCTTCTAAGCATTAACCAACCTTGTGACAAAGGCTTCAAGATTAAGTTCACAAAAGATGAATGCTTGGTTGAAGATGAAGTCACCAATGAGGTAAAACTCAAAGGTAAAAGAGTAAATAATATATTTATGATTTCCCTTGATGATTTGTCTTTGAAGGTAAAATGTCTCATGGTGAACAACAATGATGCATGGCTATGGCATATGAGAATTGCTCACATTCATATGGAACACTTGAATAAACTAGTCAAGCATGATATTATCATTGGATTTCCTAAGATGAAGTTTGTCAAAGATAGATTATGTGATGCATGTCAAAAGGGAAAGCAAACCAAATCAACTTTCAAACCAAAGAATGTGGTGTCCACTTCAAGGCCACTACAATTGTTGCATATGGACTTATTTGGTCTATCGAGAACAAGAAGCTTCAGAGGTAACATATACGCTTTAGTTATTGTTGATGATTTTTTTAGATATACTTGGACATTCTTTTTAGTCTAGAAAAGTGATGCATTCAAGGCGTTCAAGAAGTATGCAAGGCAAATCCAAAATGAGAAATCACTAAAAATTGCCTCCATAAGAAGTGACCATGGAGGAGAATTCCAAAACGCCTCTTTCGAAGAATTTTGCGAAGAACATGGAATCTTTCACAATTTCTTGACACTAAGGACTCCTCAACAAAATTGAGTGGTGGAGAAAAGAATAGGTCATTCGTGGAACTTGCAAGAACAATGCTTAGCGACTCGAATCTTCCAATATTTTTGGGCGGATGCGGTAAGCACGACATCCTATGTAAGTAATAGAGTTATTATAAGACCTATTTTGAAAAAGACTCTTTATGAACTTTTAAAAGAAAGGAAACCAAACATTACTTATTTTCACATTTTTGGATGCAAATGCTTTGTCTTAAACAATGACAAAGATAATCTCGGTAAGTTTGATGAAAAGTCCGCTGAAAGTATTTTTCTTGGCTATTCTCTCTCTAGTAAAGCATATAGAATTTATAATAAACTAACTTTAACTATTGAAGAATCTATGCATGTTTCTTTCGATGAAACTAACCCCTCCAAGGAGGATGTTATTTTGTGTGATGATGATGATATTTTAGATGTTCCTCAAGAAGATACTTCCAAAGTCAACAATGATAATCAAACGAAACATCATGAAGAACCAATTCAACAAGAGTCAAATGATAACGATGTACCTAAATAATGGAGAACTCATAGAGATCATCCAATTGATAAAGCCATTTGTGATATTAGTCAAGGAGTTGCAACAAGATTAAATCTCAAACATGCATGCTTGAATATGGCATTTGTTTTACAAATTGAACCTTCCAAAGTTGATGAAGCCTTAGGAGACGACCAATGGATAGTTTCAATGCAAGAAGAGTTAAACCAATTCGAAAGGAATCAAGTTTGGGAACTTGTCCCTAGGCAAAGTGGTAAACACATCATAAGTACCAGATGGGTATTTAAGAAAAAGCTTGATGAGAACGGCATAATTGTTCGAAACAAAGCAAGGTTGGTGGCCCAAGGATACAATCAAGAGGAAGGCATTGGTTTTGAAGAAACGTTCGCTCCGGTTGCAAGGTTAGAAGCTATCCGTTTATTACTTGCTTATGCTTATTCATTAAATTTTTAGTTATTCCAAATGGATGTCAAGAGCACCTTGTTGAATGGCTACATCAATGAAGAAGTCTATGTCAAACAACCCTCGGTCTTTGAAGACTTCAAGAATCCTTCACATGTCTTCAAGTTGAAGAAATCTCTTTATGGCTTAAAGCAAGCACCAAGGGCGTGGTATGATCGACTTAGCAACTTTCTTTGTAAAAGAGGATTTGAAAAAGGTAAAGTTGAAAATACCTTGTTTATTAAGAAAACAAGAGGTAACATTTTATTGATTCAAGTCTATGTTGACGACATCATATTCGGCTCAACAAACAAAGAAATGTGTGAATAATTTTCATTTATGATGCAAGGAGAATTCGAGATGTCCATGATGGTTAAGATGGACTATTTTCTTGGACTCCAAATTAAGCAAATAAAGGATGGAATCTTCTTCAACCAATCAAAGTACTTCAAAGAGTTGTTGAAAAGATTTGACATGGATAGTTGCAAGGTAATGTCTACTCCAATGGGATTCGGAACTTATGTTGATCAAGATGAATAAGGTGTTTCGATTGAAATTACAAAGTATAGAGGTATGATTGGTTCCTTACTATAGTTGACGGCAAGCCATCCTGATATAATGTTTAGTGCGTCTCTTTGTGCGTGGTTTCAAGCCAATCCAAAGGAATCATATTTCACCATTGTTATAAGGATCATGAAGTATCTCAAAGGAACAACGAATGTTGGCCTATGGTATCCAAAAGGTAGTATATGTGATTTAGTTGAATATTCTGACTCAGATTATGCAGGTTGCAAAACTGATAGAAAAAGTACAAGTGGAATTGTAGCGGTAAATTCATGACCATCAAGCTATGGATAAGCTAGACGTCAAATAAACAAGAGTCGCCACCACGCTTTTATTGTTTCCAAGGGAAAAGGGAAAAGTACGAAGAAAACCTAAAGGATAAGAAGTTCTCAAATCAAAACTAATAAAATTCAAGAGATTACAGGTAAGGGGGTTGGTTACACAGAGGGAAGGTGTTAGCACCCAAAGTGTCCTAGATACTCCCAGGGAGCCATTTCTTGTGTGCATATGTATTCTTTGTACAAATGATGTTTGCAATCAAATAGAAAGGAAGGATGAGAAAAGAGTTCATTAATTATATTTTTGTATTTGACAAGACCTTCAGACTTGTGCCTACATACCAACATAAAAATGAGGGATCAAAACCTCATAGTTCGTGGTATCAATTTTAATGTGGATGCATTGCTTTTAACAAAAAATTTAAGTTTGAAAGGCACAAAGGCCTAAAATAATTTGAATGAGTGTTAGTTATTTTTGGCTTTTGAAAATTTTAAGTCAAGTATAGTTAAGTTTATTTACAAGTTTGCTTAAGAAAAGAGTTTGAAAAATGCGATGGCATAAGGCCAAAGTTTCTAGTTTGCAATATGGTCAAAGTTTAGAAAAAACAGACACAAGCAAAGAAGATTTTTAAAAGGAGGGAGAGATTTTAAAATTAAAGAAGTGGGGAGGAAATGAAGAGACTAATCCTAAGCATAAATTTAAAAGTTGAGAGTTGAAAAGATCGGACCAATGGTGCTGCAATCCAATAGACAAGAATATCATATAGAAACCCACAATTCCCTTGGACTTTAGAATCAAGCAACAAACAATGCACAAAATATCAACTTGAAGAGCAAGGCATCAAATAAAGATATCCCCATCCAAGCTTAGAAACTCCATGATCTTCTTCAAATTTTCCCATGTAGTAGATGAATTCTAAGATGGCATAAGTCACAGGTTCAAAATAACAGCTTCACAATGATCATGTTGCAGATGAAGTCAAATGGATCTTCAATATTGTATCAGATGAAGTTTCACATTACAAGCACTTGGTTACATGAAAGTTGGCATTGGCCAAGTCCTTTTCATAAGGAATGTTGCCTAAGTTCTAAGTCCAATTTTCTCAAAGCAAACCTATAGTTCATACAAGATATTTTTTAGGGTTTTTGTTCTTATTATGTACATTAATGGTCAAAGACCACATAAACAAACACAATATACACAAACAAGATATATCACAAAATATGGTCCAAATGGACAAAGTGAAAATGACATTAACATAAACAACTTGAATGCTATGAATAATGGCAAATGAATAAGGCTTAAAAAATAAAGTGCATTAAAGATAAATGACTTAAAATTAAATGTTAGTTGTTAATGGGATAGAAGTTAGTATTGCTTTTTCTTCTTTTTTTGTTTAAGTCATTCTTTGGAGAACACTCAACCCACTTATCACAAACATGGATCCTTGAACCAAGACATCTTAGAAAGGAAGGAAAAAAGGCCAAATTTTCACACAATACCATGAAAGAGGGGAGACTTACAATCTCACTAACTAGAATGCTATGCCTTTTGTGTCAAACTTTAGCGCTATGTTAAGCATCGTAAATTGACTTATGTAGAAGTCACAACTATTTGAGGTCGAGCAATAGAATTTTGGTGTTAATGCATGTTAGAGACATAACATGATGACCTATGCTCATGAAACATACCACACATAAAAAGAATATGCAAAGTGTGGGGGGTGGGGGGGGGGGGGGGGCTAATCTCATCCATACTTATGTTGATTTTGCAATCAACTAGCCTTAGGATATAGAGATATCATAGGTTCATAACATGAATTCATAAAGAAGGGGAATGAGATGAAGAGGGAGGAGAAATAGATCAAACTCAAATTGGACAAAGGAGGACTTTTACCAAGTTAAGATCATTCATTCATTTTGGGAGATGGAATGTACATTCCATCAATCCCCTAAATCCAATGATCTTAAGCTAACAAAGTCAAATCAACCTTGACCAAGGCCCAACAACACAAGTCAAACTCACAAAGGCAATTAGAATTGCTCTACACAATTAATTTGGCATTTAATCATTTAAAAATAATGCATTAAATTAAATATGGCCGGTCAATTTCCTAAAACCTCATCAAAACACAAAAGAAATGGCAATGAGATTTATCATAGGTCAAACAAGGTCAAAGGACATTGGAGAAAATTTTTCAGAATTTTTGGAAACTTAAAAGCATTTTTAAACAGTTAAAAATATTCACAAAATTAATTAAATCATGAAAATATTAATAATGATCCAAAAAATAATTTTTATTCAGAAAATGAAAGAGGATTTTGTTTAAATTTTTTTAGTGAAACTCTCATATTTTTTGGATAAATATTAAAATTAATATGAATTAATGAAAATAAAAGGAATAAAAATAAAAATCAATGGCTCTGAACACTTCTAGCTCATAGCCGAAGCCAAAGGCCGGTTATCTTCTCCGATGACCCTGGCCGGACTGGTTCAATCATCACCATATCATAAATGAAAAAGAAGGACATGATCTTAAAGAAAAAATGGCGTAGATCACGAATATCACCTCAACTTAACCTAACTCCAAGTATATAGAGATACGTGGAGTTGAATTTTGAGGTGTGTCAACTGAGTTACTTCGATTTGACCTCAAAGCAACTCAATCTTCTTGCCTACATTGATAGGACTTCAAACAACTAAAGATCCAAGAGAATTGAGAGAGAATCGAAGAGAAGAAAAATCTGGAAAAATACCTCCAATGTTGTGCAGAAATGGATCTATCTTGCTTCAATTCGTGCTTGATCTTGCTTATGGAACTTGTGGAAGTGGCTTAAGAGTAATGCAAAGCTTTGGATTCTGGAGTTTTTGAATCTCCAAACAGTGAGATTCAAACTCAAATTTCAATTGAAAATTTTAAGGTTTTCCTTTGAATTGTGAGGGTTTGAATGGTTGGAGGCAAAGATGGCGTGCAAGGTCCTTCAAACTGAAGCATTGGACCTCTATTTATAGCAAAAGGTGAGTGTTATTTTCACACTTGAAATTTACTTTCAAAATTGGCAATGCAATGTACATGCTTGCATGAGCATGTACAGGCCCATGAAGCAATGCAAAAAGGTCCACAATCAACTAAAATGAGGTCTGCATGAAGCTTGGATGGCAAGGCAAAGTTATTTGAATATTTGAAGCATGAATCTTAACAACTGTTACAACCCTGTTTAAGCCATGTGCAAACCCCTCAAACTTTGTCCAAAATGAATGAATTAGGACTCTTTGGAAAGCTTAGATCAAGAGGAACAACTCTTATGTTGAGCACTTTTCCATTTGGAACTTGTATTATGGTGAATTTTGAGGTGGAAGTTTGGAAATTTCAACATGTTAAAATATTTTCTAAGTGTCAAGCCACATGCTCAATTATTCCACCTTGCCTAACTTTTTATGTGAGCTCTAAATGAGAAATGTGTCTTCATTAAAGTTGTAGCTATTTCAAAAACCTTCACAATGGTCACACATTTGACATCATTTGGATTTAGGATGAGTGAGTTATGCATTTTTTAAGTTGAGGAAAATCACTTGTTCAATGGTATTGGTCCAAAATGACCTATAATGTATCCTCATATCACATGCTCATAAAAGTTGATTTAGCTCTCACTCCAAACATCAAAGTTGATGTATACACATTGAATTTAATTGTGAAACTTGGAAATCTTTAATCTCATAAAAATTGAGCAAGTTATGGCCTTGGGAAATTGACTTTCAAATTAGGGTTTAGACAAAATGACCTATAATGTTTCAACATAGAAAATGACTTTCCAAGCAAAATTAGCTCTAGACCTCAACATGAAAGTTGTTTTTAATATAAGTTAGAGTAACTTTTCTCTTGGAATCATTTTCACATGATGAAAATTGTAGGAGATATGGTCTAGGGGGACCCAGTTTTGATCAGATGAATTCATCTGACCAACCACCACCAACCAACTTGCTAACTTGCAATTCTCTTGACTTTTTTAGGATCATGGGAGATCATATATGCCTAAGATTATGAATTTTGAAGTTCCCCTTGATAAATTTGATCAATTGGTGAAGAAGCTTGTTGAAGAAGTTACTCAAGATACCCATATGAACTAGGGTTTCCAAGACAAATCAACTCCAAACGCTTGAATAATGCTTGATCAAAATAACATGTAGAGATCATTGGGACTCATACATGATGATTAGAGGAATTTTGGATCATTCCTTAGTTGTGCTCTTACAAATGAGGGTCTTAAACCCTAGATGTGAACTTGATAGATCAAGGGTGATCATGCCCTACCTACAAAAGAGTTAGGCAGATACAAAGACATATTTTTGGTATTTTGGTTAGTGAAATGATAAAATACAAGTATGATACAATCACATGATGCTTGGTGATCTCTTCCAAAATAAGCCCAATTAAAGAGGGGTAAGGAGGATGCCAAGGTATGATCCCAATGCTAATGCATATGATGAGATTGCATGAGGGATCTTAGGGTCAAAATTGGGGTCTTACAGGAACATGTCACACCTAGGAAATGCATTAGTTTCTTGGGAGTGTAAGAAAAAAACATGTGTTGATCTTAGCACCGCAGAAGCAGAATACATAGCAACAAGAAGTTGTTGTGCTCAGATTTTATGGCTAAAGCAATAAGTTAGTGATTTTGGACTAAATCTTGGATGCATACCACTTCGATGCGAAAACATAAGTGCAATAAATATAATAAAGAATCTAGTCATGCATTCTCGTACTAAACACATAGACATTAGACATCACTTCTTACGTGATCATGTGCTCAAAGGCGATATTGAAGTCTCATTCATGGATACGCATAATCAGCTTGCCAACATATTCACAAAACCTCTTCCGAAGGAATCATTTTACAAAATTCGGAGGGAACTTGGTATTTTAGATGATTGTGACATTTGATTCTTCAAAATTAATCAGTGCAAACACAAAGGTACACTCTCTCATTACCTCAAATTTTTATTTAAAATTTTATGTATGTGTTTTCTTACATGAGTTTTGAGAAAATTGATTTTTTGTGCCTTTATAATGTTTGTATGACATGTTTGCTTCATATAAAGTTGCCCTAGGATATTTAGTAACATGTGTAATTGTTGGTTTATTAAAATTCATTGCATGTTGATCCTGGTGAACATTATGTTTTTTTATTAAGGTAATCGATTACCCCTTATTTAGTAATCAATTACATGCCTGTTTGCTGACTCATTACAACGTTTTTGCATAGTGTAACCGATTACCCTGAGAGGTGTAATCGAATACACCTGAACATTTTCCAGATTTTTGCTTTTTATTAAATGTGTGTTATTTTTCTTTTTTTAATAAGTGATTATTTATTAAGTTGATGATGAAGAGAATGTGGAAATGTTAGAAAGTGATTAAAGTGATTAAAATGATTAATGTGTTTTTTTTTTGTTATGCTGATTTCTTTTGTATTAAGTTATGTGATTTTGGTTATTTTGTTATTTGTTTATGTGTTCATTTTATATGCTATATTATCATACAACATATGGTTGTTAATTGTTTAGTCTTTCCCATCATTTTTGCTAATGACAAAGGGGGAAAAGATATATTTGGTTGTTGTATGTTTCTCTAACAATGCAACTAGCAATTACTTTAAAAATCATCTCAATCATGGATCAAGGGGGAGTTTCAATTGTTAGAGAAAGCAAGATTGGATAAAACTTTCAATAAAGAGTTGTCATCATCAAAAAGGGGGAGAATGTGAAGACAAACTTCTCAAAGTGTTTTGATGAAGACATGCTCTACAAGCAAATGTGCATCGCAAAAAGAATGGTTCAAGACTCAAGCACAAGTCAAGCTTCACTTATAAAAGAATTTAATATCTTGAAGCTTTGATTTGGGAGCTTGTGATTTGAGACCTTGAGATTCATCTGGTACCTTTGGGTTTGGGCTTCTTTTGAATACTTGGCTTGGTTATTTTGATTTCATCTGATACATGAATTATTCTTTGCTTATTTGGCTTGCTTGAGGCTTAATCCAAAGGAGGGAATTCTTGCTTGACTTATGTCGTAAAACTTTCTATCTCTTGGTTAGATCTTTCCTCCCTATATTTTACTTCATGTTTTAGGATAATATCTTATTCTTCTCTCCCTCTTTAATTTTAAAATCTTCTCTCTTTTTCAAAACCTTCTTATTTTTAAACTTAAACCACTTTTTCAATAAACCTTGACTTTAGTCAAGTGATTTTCAAAATATTTTTTCTAATAAATGTTAATCCATATTAAGCATATTTAAACCAATTTCAAAAAGACTTAAAAAATGCATAACTCATTCAAATCATTTTTGTGCCCTTTGTGCACTTTTCCTCTTAAAACTTTTTCTCAAAGTTTAGACATGACTCATTTCCATAGTTGAAATATAATTCTCTTATCCCCATAAAATTTAGGATAAATCTTTTCCATCTAAGATAGCTAGTGGCATACTTGTTGTTCTCTATCCAAGTTGGAGCCCATCTCATGATGATGCAAAGTTCTCATACTTGTGGGTGACTAGTTGAGTATTCTCTTAAAAATGACAAAATTCCTTTTCATTAAAAATGTATCAAAATAAACATTTTTGTTATTTTTACCACGAAATACAAGGTTTTGATCCTCCATTTCACTTTGTTGGTATGTAGGCATGAGACTCCAGAAGTCTTGGAAAACACAAATTGAAAAAAATATTTATTTTCCCATCTCTCCAATCTTTTGCAAACAAAACCCTTTTAAAACTAAAATTTACATATTTCCAAAGAAGTTCCTATAGAGTAATATAGATGTTTAAGATGCTAATACCTTCCCTTTGCCTAACCATTATGTAGTGGTAAATTCATGAACATCAAGCTATGGATAAGCTTAACGTCAACAAAACCAGAGTCGCCACCGCACTTTTATTGTTTCCAAAGGTAGAGGGAAAAGTACGAACAAAACCCAAAGATAAAAAGCTTTCAAATCAAAACTAATAAAATTCCAGAGATTACAGGTAAGGGGGTTGGATACATAAAGGGAAGGTGTTAGAACCCAAAGTGTCCTAGGTACTCCTAGGGAGCCTTTTTTTTATGTGTACACGTGTTTTTGGTATAAAAGATGTTTGAGAAAAAATATAGTGTGGGGATGAGAAAATAATTCATTGATTATATATTTGTGTTTGACAAGACCTTTGGACTTGTGCCAACGTACCAACATAAAAATGAGGGACAAAACCTCGTAGTTCGTGGTAACAACTTTAAACTTGGTGGATTGCTTTTATCAAAAGTTTAAATGGGAGGCACAAAGGCCAAAATTTTGAATGAAGTTGTTAGTTATTTTTGTATTTTGAAATTTTTGTCAATATGATTAAGTTTATTTATAAATTTGATTTAAGAAAGAGTTTGAAAATTCATTGGTATAAGACCAAAGTTTCTAATTTTAAACAATGCCTAAGTTTGAAGTTACAAGCAAAGGAAGTTTTTTTTAAAAGGGGGAGAGATTTTGAAATTTAAGAAGTGGGAGGAGATGAAGAGGTTATCCTAAGCATAAATTTAAAAGTTAAGAGTTGAAAAGATCTGACCAATGGGATGCAATCCAACTGACAAGAGTGTCATATAGAAAACCCACTTTCCCTTTGGACTTTGGATCAAGCAATAACCAATAAGCAATTAGCAAATATTCAAGCATCATGAAGATTAAGGCATCAAATAAAGATGACCACATCCAAGTAAGCAAATCTCATAGCTAGCAGACTTTTTTATCTTCCCATGTATCAGATGAATTATCCCTTGAGCAACTCGAGGCAAAGCATCAGACACAAGATCAAAATAATAATTAAGCACAAAGAAAGAGTAGCAGATGAATTCAAACAAATCCCAAGGTTTGCATCAGATGAAAGCTTAGTTCATAATGACTTGGTCTTAAAATGTTGGCATTGGCCAAGTCCTTTTGCATAGGGAATGTTGCCTAATCCTAAGTCCAAAAGTTCAAATCAAGATCAACAGTCCACCAGACGTTTTTTAGGGTTTTTGTTATTATTAGGTATTTTAAGGTCCTAAGACCATAAACAAAATCAAAACACATAAAAAATATATACAATCACAAGATATGGATCAAATGAGCAAAGTGAAAATGACATAAACATAAACAAGTTAAATAAAATCTAAATGGCAAATGAATGATAAATGACTGAAATTTAAATTGCATAAAGTAAATGATTTGAAAGTAAAGCAATATTAACAATAATTGGTCAAATGTAAGTAAAGGTTAGTCAAGTGTTTATGGTGATTTTCAATTGTTTAAGTCATTCTTTGGAGAACACTCAACCCTTCATTCACAAGTGTGGATCCTTGGACCAAGACATCTTCCATGAGAAGGGCTCTAACTTGGATAATTCACAAGTATGCCACTAGCTCCCATGAAAGGAAAAAAGGTCAAGGCTCCAAAAAATGCCATGAAGAAGGGGAGGCTTACAATCCCACTTACTAGAATGTTATGCCTTGAGGGTCAAACTTAGCTATATCTTAAGCAATCGTAATTGGATTTATGTAGAAGTCACAACTATCTGAGGTCGGGCAATAAAAATTCAGGTGTTAATGTATGTTAGAGATTTGGTATGAATAACCAGACTCCTAAAACACACCACACACTAAAACAAAAGATCAAAAGGGGGAGACCTATCTCAGTCATACTTGTATTGGTTCATCTGACACAAGGTCATTGATGAACCAATTAGTCTTAAGACATTAGAGATTTCATATGTCAAATGAGGGAATGGGAAAGAATAGGGATGAAGATGAAGGGGGAGGGGAAGATAGAAGCACAAATTGATCATGGGAGGAATTCCATCAAATTAAAACCATTCATTCATTTTGGGAGATGAAATATACATTTCATCAATCCCTTAAATCCAATGGTTTTAATCCAATAAAAGTCAAATCAACCTTGACCAAGGCTCAAACAAAGAGTCAAACATCACAAGACCATAAAAATGGCTCAACACAATTTTTACACATTTAATCAATTAAAAAATCAATTTAAAATGAATCAAAATACATTTTAATTTGGTCAAAACATAAAATCTCTTCAAAACACCAAATAAAGGCCAAGAGATTTATCCTAGGTCAAACAAGGTCAAAGGACCTTAGACAAAAAATTTCATGATTTTTGAAAAGTCAGAAGTATTTTAAAACAATTAGAAATATGCATAAAAACATTTAATTCATGAAAAATATCAAAATTAATCCAAAAAATAATTTTAATTCAGAATATGAAAGATAAAAATATTTAAAGATTTTTAGTGAAAGTCCCATATTTTTTGGATTAAAAATGAAATTAATATGTATTAAACAAAATAAAAGGATTATACATAAAATTAAAAATTAAAATTAAAATAGAAAAAAACAAGGGTCATCAGATCTTCCTTATTAATTGAGGTGGCAGATCTGATGACCACACGCGCGTGTTCCATGGTGGACTCTAGTCAACTCAATGTACGCGTGGTAATCAGATACAACGGTCCAGATTAGAACACTCATGCTTGATCAGATGGACAGGAAGCGTGATAACACACCACCAGAGCTAGGGCTCCAGTCATCTTCTTCGGTGACCTCCACCGGACTGGTCCAACTTCATTTCAATGGAAAATGAAAAACAAGGACACTATTTAAAAGAGAAAATGCTCAGGATCACGAATCTGGCCTCAATTTTCTCCAATTCCAAGTATATAAAAATATACAAGGATTTGAATTTTGAGGATCATGAACTGAGTTTCTTTGATTTGACCTAAAAGCAACTCAATCTTGTTGCCTACATTGGTAGGACTTCAGCCAACTAAAAATCACAAAGAATAATGAAGAATTGAGAGAGAATCGAAGAGATGAAAATTCTAGAAAATCACCTTCGAGTGAGCTTCAAACTTGCTTGATCTTGCTTCCAATTTGCTTGGGCTTGACTTCAGAAGCTTGTAGGAGTTGAATGGAGGCAAGGAAAAGCTTGGACTCTTGGAGTTTCAATCTCAAAACAAAAGGAAATTTGAAGCTCAATTTTCAAATGAAAATCTTCAAGATTATCCTTTAATGGTGAGTGTTTGGATTGTAGGTTCAAAGCTTGGGCTTGAGGTCCTTAATTCTAAGCCATGAGGGTCTTATTTATAGGCTATGCATTTTATTTTCACACACTTCAAATATTGGCCAAAAATAGCAATTCCCTTGCATGCTTGCATGAGCGTGTGATAGGCTCATTAAATGATGCTATCAGGTCCAAAACCACTCATGTGCAATACTGAAATCATGTCACGTGGTCATGCAAAGGAGACTGAAATGTGAATGTGAATTTCATCCAAATGGACCTTCGAAAATAAACCACGTGCAAGTCCTTCAATTCTTGGCCAAATGAGATGATCTTGGACCTTTTGGAAAGGTGAGGTCAAGGGGAACAACTTTCATGTTTAACACTTTTCCATTTGGATCTTAGATCATGAGACATTTTGAGGTGGAAGTTTGGAAAATCAAACATATTTGAAAATTTTCTAAGTACCAAGTCAAATGTTCACTTCTTCCACCTTGAATAATTTTTTATATGGGCTTCCAATGGAAATGGTTCCTTCATCAAAGTTGTATATCATCCAATCCTCTTAAATTTGGTCACAAATTTGACCTCATTTGGATTTGTGATGAAGGAGTTATGCATTTTAGAAGTTGAGGAAAATCACTTGTTCAAGGATTATGGTCCAAAATGACCTATAATGTTTCCTCTTGAAACATGCATTTTCAAGTTGAATTTTAACTTCTTACAAGAATCAAAGTTGGAGAGTACGTCTTGAATTTGATAATTAAACTTGAATGTCTTTAATATCATAAATATTGAGCAAGTTATGGTCCTTGGAAGTTGACCTCCTAACTAGGGTTCAAACAAAATGACCTCTAATCTTTCACCATAAAAATGACTTTACAGCAAAACTAGCTATTGACTTCAACATGAAAGTTGTTTGGAATGTAATAAGGAGTAACCTTTATCTTGTAATCATTTTCATATGATAAACATTGTAGGAGATAGGGTCTAGGGAACCCCATTTTTGACCAGTTGATTTTCCCTGGTCAACCACCATGAACCAACTTGCAAACTTGAAGTTCTCTTGATCTTTGGGACTCATGGAGGATCATATATGTATAATATGATGTATTATGAAGTATCCCTTGATTTATTTGACCAAAGTTTGAAGAAACTTGTTGAGGAAGTCACACAAGGTACCCATATAAATTAGGGTTTCCAAGGTCAACAAGCTTCAAAATCTTGATAATTTCTTAATCCAAATGATAAATGAAGAACATGGGGATCCATAAATGATGTCTAGAGTCAATGTGAACCATATCGTGATTAGTATCCTTGCATTGAGGTTCTCAAACCCTAGATATGAACTTGATGGAGCATGAGTGACCACACACACTACCTACAAAAGAAGTAAACTATAAATTGACATTTTATTAGAATTTTGGTTAGTAAACAATGAAAAACAAAGTATGATACAATCAAATGTGCTTGGTGATCTATTCTAATGCAAACCCAATGAGTGAGGGGGGAAGGAGGATGCCAATGTGTGATCCCAAAGCCAATGCATAGGATGAGATAGCATGAGGGATCTTAGGGTCAAAATTGGGGTCTTACAGCTGCCCCTATTTAAGGACATTCTAACTGAAGATATGAAGGTTAAAATCTTCGTATTAACTCATTAGAATAGACTTAAATAACAACATATAGAAACAAACTTTGGTCCCTAAGAGACCTCATGATGCATATGATATAAATGTTAAAATAATATTTTGTGGGGGATATGTTTCCACAAAGGAAAAGAATACGGAGAGACTGAAAATCCACAGGAGCATAATGCATTCCATAAGGAAAGCTCACTGGGGAAAACATAGACTCTGGGGGATAAAAGGTTATGCGTAGGCCAGACTACGACTTGTAAAATGCTGGAGATACGAGGGAGGAATTTCCATGAAAATAAATCAATGGAAGAAATCGGTTGGGGATAAGGGAAAAATCTGCATGGGAAACGAGTAGATCAAAACAAAGCTGAAATACTCGAATCAAACTCAACTAGGGAAGAATGATCTTCAACACGGGAGTACCAGAAATATATTATTTATTACCGATTACTGGGTAGGAAGATAGTATATTCTGAAGGAGGGACATCCGTTACCGGTTAGGGTAAACATATCAAGGATGAGTCGTTGAGGACAAAAGGTGTATTTGTTACCGGTTACTGAGAAAGAATAGCCTGTTGGGGAAAATATCAAATAGGATTTACAACTACCGGTTACTGGGCAGAAGACCGAAGAGAGAATATCCGTTACTGGTTAAAGTGAACATATCAAGGATAAACTCAAAGGAAGAATATACGTCATCAGCTAAGATGAACATATCAAGGATAGACTGTCGGGGAAAATATGAATTATATCTACCGGTTACTGTATAGAATACCAAAGAGAGAATATCCGTCACCGGTTAGGATGAACATATCAAGGGTAGACTCGAAGGGGAAAGTAGGTTTTACAACTACCGGTTATTGGGCAAAAGACCGCAAAGAGGAGAAAATCCGACATCGGTTAAGATGAACATATCAAGGATTAACTCTCCGGGGAACGAAATAGGGATTACAACTACCTTTTTACTAGATAGAAAACCACAAAGGAAGAATATCCATCATCAATTAGGATGAACATATCAAGGATAAACTGCCTGGGGAAATGTGAAAATGAATCCGCTGGGGAAAACAAAAGAAGTAAATTACCTTTACCGGGTATTTGGAAAAAGTAAAGTACTCAAAAAATTGAGAAGAATATTACCAGTTACTGGGTAATATACTCTCAGGGGACCAAAATATCCATCTAGGTAGTAACTAGAAAGAAACAGTCAAACAAAGACTCAACCCAATGAGGATATAACTCAAGGGGAGTGATTCCATTCAGATAGTTAACTGGGGAGAAAACTGAAATAATGATCGTCCAGGAAGAAATAACTTAGTGGGGAAATGAGAAAGGTTAAACTCTTTTTGCTTAAGGGGGCTGACACTCTAAAATTGAAGGAGGACAGACACACCAAACCTGTATGGGGAAATAATATCACCGTAGCAGGGGATCAGAAATAAGGAATCGAATGCAATAAAATGCATAATGAAATATCTGATGTCGTGTTTTATGTATGAATATGTATGTATATGATTATGCTGACAAAACAACATAGGATACAAATATCAAAGATTTGAATCATCGCTGCAACACTCGGCTAATCTCAACAAGATGTAAACACCAAATGGAGAAAAATGCTGGGGATGAACATAAATCATCTAGCTTTGAATAACTCAACCCTGACTGGGGAGAGAGAGAAACAATCTGCTGAGGATCTAAATTGTCAACCCTGCGGGGAATTTTAGGTCAACACCATATCAAATGGGAGACAACTCTACAAGGAACCAAAGATTGCTCAGAATCCAAAAGCTGTCGAGAACGAGGGATTTTCGATATCTGAAGATGAATTTTGACGGAGAATACAAGAGATAAAACTCTGCATGGAGATCTAAGTAAATTGCTAGAGATGTGACCTTACAACTAAGTTGGGGATACCTGAAGAACTGTTAGGGAAAAAAATACTAAACCAACTGCTTGGGGAAGACCAACAAGGCTTCGCACTTCAAGACTTACCCGCTCTCAGACTGTTGTTGATATTCCTTGCTGAAATCGATTGTTCTTAAAGTAATTTATTTTTATTATTTTTAAGAAAAATAATTTTTATTCATTAATTTATTTCAAAATTATCATCATAAAAATTCAATTTTATTTAGCAAAAGTAAATAAGAGTAGAAACAATTGGATAAAAAGCTCAACTTTATTTAATAGAATGATAGTTTGTAAATGACAAGACTCCACAGATTTTTACAAAGTTGAAAATTATAATTTACATGGAAATGGGCTACATTGAATACAATGATCACTACTCTCCCTACCAACTTCGATATCCACTGTGCTTTTGGCTTTGGTTGAGAATAATGAATAAGAACCAGACGACCTACTCAAAACTGTCTCCACAACTAGGACCAAATGAATATAGTTACTTGCCATAATCCCTAATTTTTGCCTAGATTGCCCCAAGGTGGGGTACTCAATCTATCGGGATGAATTTTCTGTTTTATGTCTCTAACTTTTGCCTGGATCTCCCTTTCGGGTTTTCAATCCATCGAGACGCTTATTTTTGCCTAAGCTGCCCTTTCAGGTTTTCAACTTAGCGAATTGTTCTTTTCTTTTTTAGGTGAAGTATTTCTTGACTGCATCGACATTCACAGGACACGTGAACTATTCACCATCCATAGTTGTAAGAATCAAAGCACCACCAGAGAAGGCTCTCTTAACAACATATGGGCCTTCATAATTAGGAGTCCACTTGCCCCTAGCATCAGGTTTGAAAGATAGAATCTTCTTAAGCCCGAGGTCACCTTCTCGGAACACACGAGGCCTAACCTTCTTATCAAAATATTTCTTCATTCTCTGTTGATATAACTGACCATAACACATGGCAGTCAATCTCTTCTCTTCAATCAAATTCAACTGATCATATCTGGTCTGGCACCATTCAACTTGGCTTCCATGAAAACACGCAATGATGGGATCTCAACCTCTACGGGGAGCACAACTTCCATGTCATAAACAAGGGAGAAAGGGGTTGCCCCTGTTGAAGTGCGAACGAATGCACAGTACCCATGCAAAGCAAACGGGATCATCTCATGCAAATCTTTGTCTGTTACAACCATCTTCTGAATGAACTTCTTGATGTTCTTGTTTGCAGCTTCAACAACCCCATTCATCTTGGGTGTGTAGGGAGAAGAATTATGATATGTAATCTTAAAGTCTTTGCAAAGAGCTTCCACCATATTATTATTCAAGTTAGATCCATTATCAGTAATGATCTTACTTGGCACACCATACCGATATATAATCTGATTCTTGATAAACCTTACAACAACTTGCTTGGTTACATTTGCGTACGATGCCTCTTCAACCCACTTTGTGAACTAGGCAATAGCCACCAGAATGAAACAATGTCCATTTGAAGCTTTTGGCTCAATCATGCCAATCATATCAATTCCCCACATGAAGAAGGGCCATGGAGAGGATATGACATTCAACAATGTCGGAGGAATATGACTCTTATCTGCATAAATTTGTCATTTATGGCATTTCTTCACAAACTTGCAACAATCAGATTCCATTGTCAGCCAATAGTAACCTACTCTCAACATTTTTTTCCACCATAGCATGTCCATTGGAATGAGTACCAAAGGAGCCTTCATGGACTTCTGTCATCAATAGGTCTGCTTCATGTCTATCCATGCATCTAAGCAAAACTATATCGAAGTTTCTTTTATAAAGCACATCACCATTCAGGTAGAAGTTGCTAGCTAATCTTCTCAAATTCTTCTTATCTTTCAAAGATGCCCCATGCGGGTAAATTTGACTTTGGAGGAAACACTTGATAACAAAATACCAAGGCTTTTCATCTTTAACTTCTTCAACGACGAACACGTGAGCTGGCCTATCAAGACGCGTCATGGTCAAATTTTGAACTTCATTCCAAAAATTCACCATAATCATTGAAGCCAACGTTGCAAGAGCATCTACCATTCGGTTCTCATCTCGAGGGATATGATGAAACTCAACCTTTGTAAAGAAAGTTGATATCCTCCTCGCATAGTCTCTGTATGGTATCAAACCAGGTTAATTCGTCTCCCATTCACCTTTGATATGATTCACATCCAAAGCTGAATCTCCATAGACGTCAAGATATTTAATTTTGAGATCAATGGCCTCTTCAAGCCCTATAATGCAAGCTTCATACTCATCCATATTGTTTGTAAACTTGAAGGTCAATCTAGCTGTAAATGAAAAATGAGTGCCTTGAGGAGTAATAATCACTGCCCCAATGCCACTACCATAACAATTAACAACTCCATCAAATACCATGCCCCAACAGGAACCAGGTTCTGGCCCATCTTCAAGCAGTGGTTCATCACAATCTTTCATCTTCAAGTATAAAATCTCTTCATCAGGAAAATCGTATTGTACTGAATGATAACTTTCAATCGGTTGGTGAGCCAAATGGTCAGCCAAGACACTACCTTTAATTACTTTTGGAGATCAATATTCAATATCATACTCAGATAATAACATCTGCCAACAGGCAATTCTCCCAGTTAAAGTAGGCTTCTAAAAAATGTACTTGATTGGATCAATTTTGGATATCAACCAAGTCGTATGATTCAACATATACTGGCGCAGACGCTTAGCAGCCCAAGCCAATGCGTAACATGTCTTTTCAATCATAGAATACCGAGTCTCACAGTAGGTGAACTTCTTACTGAGGTAGTAAATTGCATACTCTTTCTTTCCTGACCCATCTTGTTGACTAAGAACACATCCCATACTCTTATTAAGCACAGTCAAATACATGATTAACGATATTCCTTCAACAAGCGGAGACAAAATTGGAGGTTCAAGCAGATACTCCTTGATACTGTCAAAAGCTTTCTAGCAATCTTCGGTCCAATCACAAGACTTATCTTTTCGAAGAAGCTTGAATGTAGGCTCACATGTGGCAGTCATATGCGATATAAATCTTGAGATATAATTTAAGCGGTCGAGAAAACCTCTGACTTGCTTCTCAGTTTTGGGCGCATGCATCTCTTGTACTGCTTTGACCTTGGCAGGATCAACTTCAATACCCTTCTTGCTGACAATAAAGCCCAACAACTTACCAGAACAAACACCAAAAGTACACTTATTGGGATTCAAGCGGAGTTTATATTTCCTCAAACGCTGGAATAGTTTCAACAAATGCTCAACATATTTTTCTTCATCACTTGATTTGGCAATCATATCATCAACATAAACTTCAATATCTTTATGCATCATATCATGAAAAAGAGTGGTCATAGCTCTCTTGTATGTTACACCAGCATTCTTTAAACCGAAAGGCATCACTCTATAACAGACTGTTCCCTAAGGTTTAATGAATATGGTCTTCTCCATATCTTTAGCTTCCATCTTGATTTGATTATAACCGGAAAATCCGTCCATAAATGAAAATACTTTTAATTTAGTTGTCTTGTCTACCAACATATCAATGTGTGGTAGCGGAAAATCATCTTTCGGATTAGCTTTATTCAAATATCTATAATCAACACACATGCAGACTTTTCCATCTTTCTTCGGAACATGCACAATATTGGCCACCCACTACGGATATTCGGAGGTTACAATAAAACCAACATCAATCTGCTTCTGCACTTCCTCTTTGATCTTAACTGCCATATCAGGACGAGTTCTTCTCAACTTTTGTTTGACCGACCGATATTATGGCTTCAACGACAATCTATGCTCCACAATCTTAGAATCCAAACCAGGCATGTCTTGATAAGACCAAGCAAACACATCAGAATATCTCGAAGAAGATCAATCAACCCCTTATTAGCTTTTGGACATAGTTGAGACCCAATATTGACTTCCTTCACATCATCCTCGGAACCCAAGTTGACTAGTTCAATCTGCTCTTTAAATGGCTGAATGGATTTTTCCTCGTGCTCAAGTAAACGAGATAATTCATCAGATACTTCTTCATCATTAATCTCTTCCTCAACTTCGAACACAGGGAAATCAAAGTTTGGAGAGGGAGTATGATCATTGTATTCAATGGGTTTGAGAACCAGCCTACATAATGATTTGATATTTTGATTTTAGAGATATGGAGTACGGACAAATATTATGTAGATGGAAGATTATTATTTATTTATGTTTTTCGTGATTACCATTTTCAGAAAAGTAAAAAGTAAAAATAAAACATCATAGATGTGGATGAATAAAATTGTATTTCATTGATGATAATCAAAAAATGCCCAACAATGTTCACTTCTCCCTTAGGGATAAGAGAAGGATTTAAAAAAAAAAGGAAAACAGATTACTTAGAGCGATGAATAACAGTAGGTACATCAACAACAACCCAATTGTTGCAAGTCTGGACATGCGTCACAAAGTTGGCACAAACTTCATCTTCATAATTACTGTCTTCAATCACGACAGCTGAGTGTTGATCATTCCCATGAATGAACCCTCCACTGCAGAAACTTGGTTGCATAACTTCAACTCTGATGTTGAATGGGCCTGGTTGAAATCCCAATCCATCCCTATTCTTGTTCTCAACAATCTCTATCATACGACCCCATTGATCAATGTTACCGGCCTCAATAGCCTTTTGTGCATCTTTTAAAGAAGACATGGGTGCCCTAGTTTTCTTCTCCTCAACAATAGACAAGGCTTGGAACGGCGTTTCAACCTCCTCCTCAGCTTCAACATATGTAAAAGATGACAAATGGCTCACCAATAATGCCTTCTCTCCACCAATAACGACAAGCTTTCCTTTCTTCACAAATTTCAGCTTCTGGTGTAGAGTAGACGTCACAACTCCTGCGTCATGAATCCATGGCCTTCCCAACAAGAAAATGTAGGCCGGGTGGATATCCATAACCTGGAAAGTAATATGGAAATCACTCGGACCTATCTTCACTGGAAGGTCCACTTCACCAATGACAATTTTTTTAGAACTGTCGAACGCTTTGACAATTACGCCATTGTACCTCATTGGGCGCCCTAATAAGAAAGTCTTGACATAGTTTACTTCGGAAGCACATTCAAAGATGAACCAGTGTCGACCAACACATTGGACATAGCGTCCTCCTTACAGTTTATTGAAATGCGCAACGGCAAATTATGATTTCTCCCTTCCTCAGGAAGCTCTTCATCAAAAAGCTCAGGTTATTGCAGGAAGTAATATCGGCAACAATGTGGTCAAACTGATCCACAATTACATCATGCTCGACATAAGCCTGCTCTAGTACTTTCTACAACGCCTCCCAATGTGCTTCAGAGTTCATTAATAGTGACAACACGGAAATCTTTGATGGAGTTTGGAGTAGCTTCTCCACAACATTGAACTCGCTTCTTTTAATTAATTTCAAAACTTCATCATCATCGTTAGCCTTTAGTTTGCTGGATTCACCATACTGACACACTGAAGTACTAACCAGATTCGTTATTGGAATCTCTGCCTTCTTACCTGCAGGAACATCTTCCACTTCTTTCGAAAAACTGGACCAAACACACGACCACTACGGGTCACCTTTGCAATATCAAAAATATTCACCACGGAGTCTACAACTGGTAGAGGAACCTATTGACCATTCTCAATCATTGTGGCATTGTATTAATAAGGCACACCTTTTTCGGATGCATACGAAACAGGGCCCGTTAGCCGTATAACCAACAGTGATACCGATCTATTGACATTATTAATACTGTTGCTATCAAACTGGATAACTACCCGCTTAGGGGTTTTGAATACTGGTACAATTACATTCACATCATCTATATCCCTGGATTGGCAAATCTGAATAAGTCCTTTATCCATCAGCCTTTGAATGTCCCTCTTGACAATAACACATCCATGAGGGTTCACACTGCAGATCATACAACTATCATGGTCATGCTCACATTCACTGACCAAACATATGTCTTTAGGAATTGCCACCAAAGATTGTCTGATATGGCGAACATCATAAACCTTGAACTCACCAGGACAACCATCTACCATATTGACATAAGCATTACCATGAGTAGGCAATGGATTAGCTTTCACATTAGGTGCTCTGTCCTCAAAGGACACCATTCCATTCTTTACAAGCTTTTGCACTTCATACTTCAGCGGATAATAGTTTTATATGTCATGGCCAGGGGCTCCCTGGTGAAAAACACAACGAATTTCAGGTTTGAACCACCATGGAAGTGGCTCGGGAATTAGCGGAGGATTTCTGGGTTTAATGAGGTTCTTCAGAACCAAGGACGGGTATAATTATACGTGCGGCATAGGAATAGGGTCAAAGGAGAACTTCTTCCTCTCAAAGCTTTGTTGATTATTATTGTTGTTGTTGTAGTTGGTTCTTTGTTACGGTTGTTGTTGAATTGGAACTGGTTGATTAGAATTGTTGGAAAATACAGGAATTATTGACGAAACTTGATGTTGATGTTGTCGAGGTTGAGAACTCTTTCTGACATGAGGCCTTCTCTGCCTCCCCACTGATACTGAGTTAGTTTCTCCCTTCTTCCTCTTGGAGAAACTCCCACCATACTTCTTGCTAGACAATGCTTCTTCCTTAGACAGACGTCCTTCACAGACTCCTTCCTCTAGCCTCATCCCCATGTTTACCATTTTGGTAAAATCATTGGGGGCACTTGTGATCATAGGTTCGTAATAAAACGAACTCAATGTCTTCAAGAATATTTTCTTCATTTTCTTCTCTTCCAAGGGTGGACTAATCTGGGCAGCAAGTTCCCTCAATCTCTGGGCATACTCTTTAAATTTGTCCTTATCCTTCTGAGACATAAACCTCAGTTGGTCTCTATCGGGCACCATATCAACATTGTAATTGTACTGCTTGACAAAGGCCTCACCTAAGTCGTTGAAAGTACGGAGGCTTGCACTGTCCAAACCCATATACCATCTTAAAGCAGTTTTAATTAAACTGTCTTGCAAATAGTGAATCATCAACTGATCATTATCAGTCTGAGTAGACATTTTTCTGGCATACATCACAAGATGGCTCAGCGGACAAGTGTTCCCTTTATACTTTTCAAAGTCGGGGACCTTGAACTTCATCGGGATTTTCACATTAGGGAACAAGCAGAGTTCAACAACACTCTTCACAAACAAGTCTTTTCCTCTAAAAACCTTCAACTCTTTATGCAGCTCGAGGAACTGATCTTTCATCTCATCCATCTTCTCATACACGTCTGGACCTTCAGATGGCTCGTAATGGTAGATAGTGTCCTCAACACGAGGCAGAGTTTGAACAACAGGTGGTGGCACTGACATGACCGAGCTAAATGCCGGTAGAGAGACAAAATATGGTGCATACCCTTCTGGCATAAAGTTGGATGACATCCCCCAAGGGAATCCAGCAGGCATGGAAGGACCAGATTGACTAGCAGCAGCAACGAGAATAGTTGAGGTAGCAACCTCAGAAATAACAATCCTCTGGGGAGGAGTTGCAGGAGTTGGTGAAGACTGGTTCTGTGTAGCAATGACAGATTCCTTCAACGCCATTAGCCTGGAAATCTCATTCTTCAACTCTATGTTCTCTTGCTCTAGATGCTCCATTATCCTTGGTTGATTAGCACAAGTGTTGTATCGGTGAGTCAGCTTGGCTGAAGCACAAAAGAAAAACTGATAAGACATCTGGCGAAAAAAAACCTGTTATGCAAATGATGAATGAAATACAATGCTTTTGATTGTTTTTTAATTTCGAAGAACATATGAAGCGCTATTTGCAAATATATATTATATATATATATATATATTATATAATATATATATATATAATATATATATATATATATATTATATATATAATTATATATATATATATATATATATATATATATATAATATATATATTTAAATATTAACAATAGTAACAATTTGATTGACCATAAAAATCTCTTATTATTCATAAAATTTGGAAGGATTACACTGAGTACAATTTCAGAAACCAAAGTCCAAATATAAGGGAAAAGGAAACTATCATCCTAAGGATCCCTTAGCAATGGAATCAGATGATCTGGCTGTGGGTGTGTACTTCCTTCGGATGCGTCAAATCTCGGACTCAAAGGATGTCTTCATCTGAGCCTTCTCAAGAACTAGATGATCAATAATCTTCTTCCAAGCACCAGAAGGATGAGGCATGCTAGAGGAAGGTAGACCCTCTGTCTCTTTACTGCTCGGTCTTCAAGAATTTCAATAAGCGCATCCTTGTCTTTCGACTCAAGCTACAACTCTTCATGGTTTCGGATCAAAGCATGGAACCACTCTTCCCACATATCTCTCTCTTACTTCATCTTGGCAAGTGTGTCTTCCAACTCCTCTACATCTTGGTTAGGAAGAGTTGATGACTCAACCACAACCAAAGACATAGGTCTTTCATAAGCATATGACATCTTCAGTTCCAAAGCTCTCTTCTTTGAAGGTCGAGAAAAACAAGAAATGGGGGTTTGAATTGTTTTAACTGATAATAAAATTTTTGAGAATAAAACACACGCGAAAATAAAAGATATCAACACTGAATTTTTTTCCTGGTTCGCTTGAAAGTCAAAGCTACTCCAGTCCACCCGACCAAGGTGATTTCGCCTTCAATAAGACTTAATCCACTAATCTTTAAAGATTACAATAATTGATAATCTAAGAGGATAAAGGTCTCTTATCCCTCTTAAGTTTACAGACTTCACAAGTCACTTGAGGAAAATTCAGCGATTAAGTAAAATTACAGTATTGCTTAGTAGTGCTTCTAGATAAGTAGAAATTACACAATTTTAAGAATAAAAGAAATGTTCACACTTTAGAGGAACAACTCCTGTTAAAAGAGAATGCATAAAATATGATATTAGTTTCAGTATTCTCGTATGTTTCGTTCAATTTTGTGAAGATGAGCCATCATATATATAGAAGTTTGATGAAGTGACCGTTGAATGAAAGGATCTTGGCAATGTTGGATGATTAATGTCATTAATCTCTGTGTTCTTTCCATAGAAGTTTTTGGGGTGCTTTAACTTTCTTCCAAAAATTTATTCTTGCCATAAGTGGAAGACTTCATAGATAATACTTGGTGATCGTTTCTGAATCAGAGTGTTCAGAGATCAGAGTTTCTGTTCAGCATGTATATCTTCAGATAGTTGTTTACCGCTGACTGACTTTAGAGGTTCTTGATGTCTTCCTGATTAATTTCATTAGAGTGAAACAACTTCATATCCTAGAGTGTGCTCTTCCGCTTCAGAGTATCTGATATCTCTTTCCTCATTAAGGTTTGTACGCTTCCTTTGTTCAAAGTTAGAACTTCTACTTGAATATCTTTCGAGTGGTCATTCTGACCTTGTGTGTGTATCTGATATATGTCTATCTGATCTCTCTTTGATTAGAATCCTGTACACTTAGAATTTTTTTGTTAGGGTACCAATTTTTTTCATCCTTTGTTATCATCAAAATCTTAGAGATAAATTGTAGACATTGATTTTTGTTCTTACAATCTCCCCCTTTTTAATGATGACAAAAACTTCAGAGTGATGATGAAACATTGATATTAGCAGTAAGAATAAAAAATGATATCTTAGAGTTAGATGAGTGACGACTCCCCGTGAGATAAATCAGAGAGATTTTCCAGAAGTTCTTACCAGATTTTCCTTGTGTGACAGCTAGTTTTTACCTTAGTTGTTATCCTGCAAAACTTAGAGTTTTCATAAGAGACTAATGTGCGCAGCGCAGCAAGAGGTTTGGATATATTTTGACCAGAGTTGTTTCTATTCTCCCCCTTTTAGTCAGACTCAAAAAGACTTAGCACATAAAATAGTAGTCAAGAAAGTTTATATATGATAAAGACAGGTACAAATAAGCAACAATTCAAAATAGAGACCAAAAAGTATATAGCAAAAAGGATAAAGAAAGCAACAAGCAAAACCTAAGTTCCTAAGGGTTCGGAGGCGGGGGCATCCTTTGGAGCAACTGAGTCAGCAAATTTTGAATGTTATTGTTGACAGAGTCTTGTTGATCCAATCTTGCTCTCACTATCTGTTTCTCCTTCTGCAGCTCTTCCAGAGTTTTCAGGACAAGAGGGGCGACACTAGAGTGAGATTGCTCCCCCTTAGCCAGAACATCATTGCTTGCATTTGCAGCTTCTTCTGCAGCTATACGTGCTGCCTTTTCAGTGTCAGCTTTTACTTTTGCTTCAGCTTCAGCATCATCCATAATAGCAGCAACCTTCTCTGCAACTTCTATAACCCTTTTCTCTTCTTCTAGTCGAGCCTTCTCTTCTACTTCTCTCTTGGCCTTCTCTTCAGCCTCTCTGACCAGACATGCCTGTAGCCTTTCTCCAACTTCTCTGATAAAGTCGTTGCAGACTTATTCGGAGAGGCCTTTCAGTTTGAAGCCCTCAGAGGTCATCCATCTGATCACTCTGTTCTAGTGAATCCTCACTGCAGAGGGATTGTCATTGATACCAGAATTCTCAGATAGAGATCTGATCTTCTCCACTGAAGACTCAACAAATAAAGTAATTGCTTCTTCCAGGGTGGGGAAGGTAAGTTTTGGTTCAGGAGTGAGGGATGGAGATGCTGGTGGTGTGAGGGTAGTTTCAGCTGAAGGTTCAAAGGTAGGGATGATAATGGTTTTAGAGGGTGTTACGATGGGAGTTTCAGATGGTGGAGTTGGTGGTTGTTCAAGTTATGGAGGCTGTGGTTGTTCAGGTGGTGGAGGAATGTTGGCTTCTAGTTCAGGTTGTTGTTGTGAGGCAAGGGCATGAGCCTGAAGCCGAGCCAAGGTGGGGGATTAGAGGTCAGAGGGTTCTGAATCGGATGAGAGGATGTAATAAGGTGGGGATGAGGGTGTTGAAGAGGGTGGTGAAATTGGTTCATTGAACATTTCATTTTCAGAGACTAGTAAGGTTGTGGTGGAGAGGTTAAATTTTTAAAGAGGAGGTGATGGTGGGTTAGAGATGGGAGTATCAAAGGGATTGGTGATAGAGGGCGAGGGTTCAGAATGTGTGTAGATGAGTGTGGTTTAGGGAAGAGAAGAAGCAATTTGCTTTAAATTTACAGAGCGAGAGTAAGGAGGCAATGACTTACTTGGAGATTTGATCAGAGGGACCAAAGGTCTTGAAACAGAAGGTTCCCCTAACTTTTCTTTCTTGGCCTTCTTTGACTTCTCAGAGGGTTCTCGTTGTCTCTTCATGAAGTTTGGTGGATGCTCAGGCAACCAATCCATAGAGAACTCTCAGATATCCACTCCTTGGTTGGCCAGATCCTGTAGATAGTGTACAACAACCTCTGGAGAATCAATTTTGGAGAAGAGGTAGAGGCCATTGGGAATCTTCCTCTGATCTTTGAGTGCTTCCCAGGAGGTGTCCAACGAGCTTTTCACCCGAATTTGCTCAATCACCCGCATGCTCTTCATATTGCAAGCGTTCAGAGGCCTTCTAGTGTCAACGGTGACATCCTCCATCTCTTTGTGGTGAATTAGGTGATCCACCAACCCGCTCTCTATCAGAATGTTAGAGATCATCCTTCCTAGAGGGATGTAGGTTCTGGGCTTCATATTGTTCGTGGTGTCTCTTACAGAGTCCCTCAAATACTTGAACAACAGTGCTGGCAGATTCAGCTTGACTCCTTTGTGGAGGCAATAGAGTATGCACTTCTGATAAGTGTTAATGTAGTCAGAAGAGTTGGATGTTGGGAGATGATGAATGGTTCCTAGAATGATCTTAAGCTAGACCCTAGGTTCTGGTGAAGTTCCTTGTTCTTGGAAGAGTTACCCTCAACATTCTGTTTGAAGATGGTTGAGGCAATTTCCTAGGACATATACTTTCCCCTAGGGTTTATGTTGTAAATCCTTATTCCTCCCGTCTTCTCCATGTTCAGAAGGGAGGCAATGGACTTCTCTGTGATGACGATCTTTACCCCCGGAACATGGGACACGATGTAATGATCATCTGAGTCTGAAAAGCGCCAAAATTCCTTTACCAGAAAAGTATAGATGGGACCATAGAGCCTTTGGAAGTAGTTTTCCCACCCTTGCTTTCTGAGTTCTTCAGTGAGGTCTATTCCATTTCTCTTCATGTTCTCAAAATCCACCAAGGATTCACACAAAACTTCAAGCTTGTCAAAGGGAGTAGCAAGATGAATGTGTGGTTCACGATCCAAGATGTGTGGTTCTTTGTAAATTGGAGTGGAAACAACGCCAGTTGTTGTTGTGGTTTGCTGAGAAGAACTTGGAGGTTGTTCTGTTGATTCCATCTGTTGAGAGTAGTTGTAGACGGATTGTTGTTGGGAATCCATGAAGAAGATGAAGGTGATGAAGGTTGAAGATCTTTAAGGGTGCTTGATAAGGAGAGAGGTTTGTGTAGGATGTGAGTGAAAAGTGTGAAAGTGTGAAATGTGCGAAATATAAGTACACATAGAAGGCATGCAAAATGACAACGTTAGGTAGCAGTTGAAAAGTTAAAAAATTAATGATGGCACAGAAAAGGAGTTGACACGCTTAGGGGAGACATGATTACAACTAATGATGGAAGTCTAATCCCTAAATCATCACACTGCTCGAGGAGATCTCAAGAGTCTGTCGCTTGATTTCTGCTAGACAGTTGTCTAGAAGATTCAAGGTCAGATGCAAGATAACCCACATATTGATCTATCTGATCTTCAAGAATACCAAGGAATTGGATCCTGAGGATTTCTGATTCAGATGACTCCTAACTGGTATAAGTATCATAGTTAGATCCAGATACCAGATGTTATTTTCAAAGCCTTATTTTTCTATTTTAGAGAAGCACATTAGATTCATTTTGGGCAATTTTCAATTTTTAAGTGTTTCAGAATGAATGAGAATCTATCTTCAGCGAGGGGTTTTGTGAAGATATCAACCCATTGATGGTCTGTATCTATAAATTTTAAAGATATTACCCATTTTTGAACATAGTCTCTGATAAAATGATGTTTTATTTCTATGTGATTAGCTCTGGAATGCAGAATAGGGTTCTTACTTAAACAAATGGAAGCATTATTGTCGCAGAAGATAGGAACGTTACTCTCATATATCTGAAGATCTTCTAGTTGATTTTTCATCCAGAGCATCTGAGTTATGCACAGTGAGGCTGATATATATTCTACTTCTGTAGTAGAAAGCACAATGGTAGACTATCTTTTGTTGGCCCAAGATATGAGATTGTTTCCCAAGAACTGACAGTTTCCAGATGTGCTTTTATGTTCCATTCTGTCCCCTGCATAATCTGCATCACAATATCCAGAGAGCCTATACTTTGATGTTTTCTCATACATCAGGCCAAGGTTAGGAGTTCCTTTCAGATACCTTAGGATTCTTTTACCTGCTGTTAAGTGAGATTCCCTTGGATCTGATTGGAATCTGGCACAAAGACATACACTAAAAAGAATGTCTGGACGAGTAGCCGTCAGATAGAGAAGAGAGCCTATCATACCACGATAGAGCTTTTGACAAACCTTTTGACTTACTTCTTCTTTCTCCAGAATGCAGGTTGGATGCACGAGTGTCTTTGTTGGTTCGCATTCTGACATTTCAAATTTCTTCAGAATGTCTTTTATGTATTTACTTTGATATACATATGTAGCTTCTGAAGCTTGATTAATTTGAATTCCTAGAAAGAATTTTGTTCTTGCATTAAACTCATTTCAAATTCTGCCTGCGTTAGCTCAGAGAATTCTTGACAAACAGAGGGGTTAGCTGAACCAAAAATTATATCATCAACGTATATCTGACGTATCATGAGATCATTTCTAATGTTTTTACAAAAAAGTGTAGAGTCAACCTTTCCCCTAATAAAGTCATGTTCCAGAAGAAAGTTGCTTAGTCTTTCATACCAAGCTCTAGGGGCTTGTTTTAGACCATACCGTGATTTTTTCAGTTTAAAAACATGTTCTGAACATTTAGAGTTTTCAAAACCTGGGGGTTGATGAACATTCACTTCTTCTGAGATATAACCATTAAGAAATGTGCTCTTGACACCCATCTGATATAATTTGATGGAGTGATTTACAGTGAATGATACAAGTAAATGAATGGATTCTAACCTGGCGACTGGAGCAAAGGTTTCGTTGTAGTCAATGCCTTCTTGTTGACTGTAACCTTGTGCCACCAACCGTGCTTTGTGTCTGACTACTTCTCCTTTTTTGTTCAATTTGTTTATGAATACCCATCTTGCTCCAATAATATGAATTCCTTTTGGCTTTGGGACAAGATCCCAGACGTCATTCTTTGAAAATTGATCAAGTTCTTCTTTCATTGCCAGAATCCAGTCATTGTCTTGAAGTGCCTCATCACAGGAAGTAGGCTCAATCAGAGATACTAATTCTAGAGGAGTTTCTTCAGATACTTTGAATGTAGACCTTGTTCTGACAGGTTCATCCTTGTTTCCCAGAATCAATTCTTCAGAGATGTTTGGATGATTTCTTGATCTTTTATGGATAGTTGAGATTTTAGTTGTTTCTGGACTTTGCTTCTCAACTTCCTCTGATGCTTTAGTCTTTTCGTCAGAACCTGCAAGAGTTATCTCCAAATCTGCAAGTTTTTCAACTAGCTTTGACTTTTCAGAGTCAAGCGTATCATCAAACCTCACATGTATTGATTCTTCCATAATTTTGGTTTTTGTGTTGTATACTCTATAGCCTTTAGAGCGTTTTGAGTATCCTAACATAATACCTTTTTGTGCTTTTGAATCAAACTTATTCAGATGTTCTTTAGTGTTAAGACTAAAACATGAGCATCCAAAAGGATGGAAGTAAGAAATGTTGGGTTTTCTTCCTTTGCACAGTTCATAGGGAGTCTTCTCCAGAATAGGTCTTACAGAGATTCTATTCTGAATATAGCATGCTGTATTTACTGCTTCAGCCCAAAAGTGCTTAGCCACATTTGTTTCATTAATCATGGTTCTGGCCATTTCTTGGAGTGTCATATTCTTCTTCTCTACAACTCCATTTTGTTTTGGAGTTCTAAGGTAGGAGAAATCATGGGATATTCCATTTGTATCAAACAATTTTTTAAGAACTTATTTTCAAATTCGCCACCATGATCACTTCTGACTCTGATGATTTTAGAGTCAAATTTGTTTTGCACTTTAGAACAGAAGCTAGTGAATACAGAGTGAGACTCACTCTTGTGCTTTAGGAATTTTACCCATTTCTAGTGACTAAAATCATCAACAATAACCAGTCCATATTTCTTTCCATTGACTGAAGTTGTCTTAACAGGTCCAAACAAGTCAATGTGAAGAAGTTCTAGAGGCTTAGAGGTAGAAACAACATTTTTCTTTTTAAAAGATGTTTTTGAAAATTTTCCTTTCTGACATGCCTCACACAGAGCATCTGAAGAAACCTCAGTTTAGGTAGACCTCTGACTAACTCCAGTTTATTTAGCTGAGAGATTCTTCTCATGCTAATGTGGCCCAAGCGTTTATGCCATACCCATTGCTCTTCGTTTATAGACATTAAACATTTTACGTTTTGATCTTTTAGATCTGAAAGATTTATTTTGTAAATGTTGTTTTTGCTCTTGCCAGTGAATAGAACCGTTCCATTGTTCTGATTAATTGCTTTACGTGTTTTTTGATTAAAGATTATATCATAACCGTTATCACTTAATTGGCTTATTGATAACAAGTTATGCATTAACCCTTCTACATATAGAACATCAGATATAAAGGGAAGAGATCCATTACCAATAGTTTCGGAGCCTCTGATTCTTCCTTTTTGATTTCCTCTGAAACCTACGAAGCCAGCATCCTTAAGTTCCAGGCTTTGGAACATATACTTTCTTCATGACATGTGTCGCGAGCACCTAGAGTCTAGGTACCATGATTGGTGTCTCAACTCTGCTGCACAGGATATCTGCAACATAGACTATCTTATCCTTTGGTATCCAAAATCTTTTGGGTCCTTTATGATTAGTTCTCTTAGAGTTTCTTAAAACTTTGGATTTTCTAGCATTAGTAAAACTTTGTGTTTGTGCATGTGTGAAGTGATAAGAAAATGGGGATTTAGGTTTGTCATTTGCAGAAGATATGTGTTTGTCTTCATTAGAATCATATCCTATTCCTTTTTTCTTATTTTGAGTAACTCCATAAATCATAGAGGCCACTATGCTTCTTTCTATCCCATTTTTCAGAAACTTTTGAAAAGCCTTTTCATATTCATATATAACTTTGTTAGAAGTTTGTGGGGCTTGAGATAAAGCTTCTTCAAGTTTTAAACATTGTTTATTTGTAGAATCTTTTTCTCTTGTCAAAATCAAAATATCATCCTTTAATTCAGAAACTGTTATCTCAAGCTTATCACATTCTTCAATGGTTCCTTCAAGGACATTTTTTAAGGCTTTAAATTTATGTTTAAGTGTAGCGCCTCAAATTTGCACCCTACCTTTGTGCATTCATTTCATATTAGGTCATTAACATAACATGGTTCACTGCATAACATTGCATTGTCCATTTGACCAAGCGCAAGCCGACTGAAGAATTAGGTCAGATTGATCAGGAGAATCGGTCAATCAAGCAAGCAGGTGCCATTTTCATTGGCACAGGGCCCTAGGGTTGATTTATCAAGCTCATATGGTCCAAAGATCATTTTGAAGTGATTTGGCCAAAGATTGGATGCTCAGAAGTCATCATTCATTGTTCAGTCAACCAGAAACCCTAGAAAGTCAACTGTGACCAACTGTGGCTGATTTTTTTTTTTCTTTTGGATTGGAAGGGGTGAGATGGTTTGAAAGGTTTCATTCATCTCAAAACTTGCCCTCCTCTTCTTTCAAAAAAAAAAAAAAAAAAAAAAAATTTTTTTTGAGCTGACCTATGGTCGACCATAGGGGTCAGCGCATAGACCACGGGTCAGCGCATAGCAGGCTATGGTCGACCATAAGGGTCAGCGCATAGGCCTCGGGTTGACGCATTGCAGCCTATGGTCGACGCATAGCAGGCTATGAGTCGACCGCTCGCGCGAAAACTCAGTTTTCTGGGTCTTTTCCACTGTGTAAAGCTGTTTTTTGGTGGTTAAGTTGATTATTTTCCAAATTTGTTCACACAGCTCATTTTTCACTAATTTCACTTCATTTTAGCTAATGATTGTGGTTAATCACGGATTAAGGTGAAGTATATAAACCTAATCACAATCTAATCATAACAGAATTACACACTTCCCAAAATCAGATCAAAATTCATCAAATTCTCCAAGAACCTCTCAAGAACACTTCACACTCAAATTCATCAAACTTCTTCAATTCTTGCTCAAATGCGAAAATTCTTGTTGTGTTGATCTTGATTCATCATCATCTCCATCTGTTTTTGGATCTCAACATCAAATTCGCACCAAAACTCAACTGTCCAAGTTTGCATCATTCATGGTGAATTGCGATTTGGAGCATTAGGAGCTATTGCAATCGAACCTGAACGCATCGATCGCCTCACACATCATCTTTCTTCGACTGTTTGTGGAAATCGGAGCTCAAGAACACCAATTTCATCACTGTCATCTCCAGGTGTGTGAATTTCGAATCTCACGAATTGCTTAATTGTTATGTGCATTTGAAAGTTCATTCCGTGTAGATTGTAATGCTAGGCTTGGTTTGTGAAACGATGAACTATAAGTTGAGGAATCTGAACTCAAAGCTTTGAATGTGAAACTTTATTCGATCGATCCGTGAGCTGTGTTAGGATTTAGGTGGAATTAGTTACATAGTTGAGATGTACATGGTGAGACGATTTCAACGGATATTAGTTTGTGCAATTTGGTGATGAAATGATTGAAACCTAGTTTGGACATGGAGGAGTGTGTACCGCGCGAAGAAGAAGATAATTTTCTGGAATTGTTTACTGTTTGATCCACCTTTGCGCTTGAATTTTTGAATTACATGTTTACCGCGTCACTGTTCACCACAATTACGGATATGCCACTGTGAATTCCATTTAATTCATATTAACTCATAAAAAATCACAAAAACACATAACACCTTAAAAAAAATCATAGAAAATTATAGAAAAATCACAAAAATGCAAAAATAATTTTGTTGACTTTGCCTTTGACTGTAGATGATTTTTGACCTATTGGTCAAAGTTGTGCTTGGACTTTTTTTTTGCATTTGACCTAGGGTTTATTCCACATGTACATAATTTGATACCTTTGAATGATTTGATCGTGAAATCCTCATTTTGTATGATAAATAGCTGAAAATTTTTGTGTTGAATCTTGACTGGCTGAGGTTTTTTTTCCATGTAAATATCTTGAATTTATGATACTTGATCATTGAGTTACAATTTTTCAAACTTAGGTGTGACAATTGGTGTCACACCTCTTGATGCCAATTTGATGGATTTTTTAGCATGACTTATCCTTGTTAGAATTGTGTGAAATTTGGTATGGTTGATCATTAACATGTTAGGATCCCCTGGTAATTTTTGTGGAATTTTTCCTTGTGTTTTCTAATTGATCATGATTTTTCTTTTCTGAGGTTCATTTGTACATGCTCATATGACCTAGGTTGGTAGAATCATTGTAAAATGCTCATAGTGTATTGGAAATTCATGAAATTTGATATGCTTGTAGTATACACATGATAGGACATCCCTGTTTTGGTCTCATCCATTTCTTTTTTGTTTTCATTGAGTTATGAATTTTTGAAGTGAGTGCATGTATTGATGCCATGATTTGAAGCATGTAATTGTATCTGTTTTTTGTTGATTTTTATTGACATAGTTCCCTTCATCTAATTGAGTTCAAATTTGACATGGTAGACCTTGAATATCCCCTGTTTATGATATGATTTTTGTGGATTTTTACAGTTCATTTCCTAATTAATTA